>NC_086192.1:8295000-8986500 GCF_023053635.1 Elgaria multicarinata webbii
TAAGGGGCAGCCGAAGAAAATGGACGAAGCCGAGCAAGGGAAGTGGAGACCCTTGGGCAGGTGAGAAACATGGCATCAGAGGAGCGAAGAGCACGAGCGGGGCAATAGTGTGAGATGAGAGAGGAGAGATAGGAAGGAGCTAGACAGTGAAAAGCTTTGTAGGTCAACAGGAGAAGTTTATATTGGATTCTGAAGTGAATTGGAAGCCAATGAAGAGATTTCAGAAGCGGAGTAACATGGTCAGAGCGGCGAGCCAAGAAGATGATCTTAGCAGCAGAGTGGTGAACAGAAACCAACGGACTGATGTGAGAAGAAGGAAGGCCAGTGAGAAGAAGGTTGCAGTAGTCCAACCGAGAAATAACCAATGCATGAACAAGAGTCTTGGCAGAAGAAACAGACAAAAATGATCGAATCCTGGAGGAGGGCCTTCTCTGCTGTGGCACCTCGGCTGTGGAACGAGCTCCCCAGAGAGGCTCACTTGGCGCCTACACTGTACTTCTTTCGTCGCCAGCTGAAGACCTTTATTATTTTCTCAGTATTTTAACACATAATTTAACTTAAATGTAAACTTTGCTGTTTTAATTCCATGTTTTAACCTATATCAAACTTTGCCGTGTGGTTTTAATCCTGCTTGTGCTTTTTATATTGTATTTTTGTATTCGTGTTTTTAAATTGTTGGTTGTTTTGATGCTCTTCGTGGTTTTAATTTTTGTAAACCGCCCAGAGAGCTTCGGCTATTGGGCGGTATAAAAATGTAATAAATAAATAAATAAATAAATAAAAATAAATAAATAAAAGGAACACCTCCTCCCATATGTGCTGGCCCGGACCTTAAGATCATCTTCAGGGGTCCTTATCTGTGAACCCCTGCCAAAGGAAGTGAGGCAGGTGGCTACCAAGAGGAGGGCCTTCTCTGCTGTGGCACCCCGGCTGTGGAACGAGCTACTTAGGGAGGTTCACCTGGCACCTACGCTATGCTCTTTTCAACACCAGGTGAAGACCTTCTTATTCTCCCAGTATTTTAACAGTTTATCTTCTTAGGCCATAGCTAGACCAGGCCTATATCCTCGGATTGTCCCGGGTTCATCCCTGTTCATGTAAATGACACACAGGGGATCCAAGGATCAGCCACAGATGACCCCGGGATGATCCCAGGATATAGGCCTGGTCTAGCCATGGCCTTAGTCTGCGGTTTTAAATCTGTATTTTAAATCAGTATTTTAAAGCTGTATAGATCTCTGCATCACTGCTTGGTTTTACCCTGGTTCTGCTTTTCTATCATATTTTTACACTGGTGTTTTTATACTGTGGTTTATTTGATACTGTGGTTTGTTTGATACCTTGATTCGTGCCTGATGGTTTTAACTTTTGTGAACCGCCCAGAGAGCTTTGGCTATTGGGTGGTATAGAAATGCAATAAATAAATAAATCAATAAATAGGTGGCGTCCCAATTTCAGCACCATAAACATGGATGAATGCAGAGGGATTCCAACCCAGACTTTGAAAAGCTAAACTCTCCAAAGCCCTGAACCTGGATGGATGGATTTGTGACTTTTCCCTGCCCCGTTCATCAAATTCTTTCTATCCTATTTAGGATGTTTTGAATGTTCATATGTTTTGAGTTTTTAAACCAACGAACCAAACAGAATTCATACCCACCCTTAGAACACACAGCCTCAGAAGCTGGAGACGGCCATTGGTTAGATTTTTTTTTTTTTCTGCAGAAGATGGAAGCCAACTATTCCAATTCCAGGGGAATTTTAGGATGCTTTTAGGATGCTTTTAGGATGTTTTTAGGATGTTTTTAGGATGTTTTACTATGTTTTTAATCAGTATTTTATGTATTTTAGGCTTGCTTTTGTTCCCCACCTGGATCCAATCGGAGAGGCGGGTAAGAAATATATTATTATTATTATTATTATTATTATTATTATTATTATTAGGAATGCTTTAGCAAGAGATTTTCCCCATGTGCAGCAGGTTGGACTAGATGGCCCTTGAGGCCCTTCCAATTTAAGATCTGGGATTTTCTGCAGAAGATGGAGATCAACTATTCCAATTCCAGTGGAATTTTAGGATGCTTTTAGGATGCTTTTAGGATGTTTTTAGGATGTTTTACTATGTTTTTAATCAGTATTTTATGTATTTTAGCAAGAGATTTTCCCCACGTGCAGCAGGTTGGACTAGATGGCCCTTGAGGCCCTTCCAATTTAAGATCTGGGATTTTATGCACATGTCATGGCAAAGTAGAGGACGAGTGTGTGTGTGTGTGTGGGGATACATGAACGACTGTAAGCCACTGAAATGGCTAACAATGCATGCTCAGCATGTTCAGGAATCAAAAATCAACCACAGAACAATGGAGTATTCCATCTCAGTTTGGAGACGTGATCAGGTAATCTGGAATATAAGAAGAGCCATGTTGGATAAGAGCAAGGATACATCTAGTCCAGCATTCAATTCACACAGTGGCCAACCAGCTGCCCATGAGAAACCCACAAGCAGGACCCTCCTGTCCATGTTCCCCAGCAACTGGTATCATTAGGCTTACTGCTTCTGATACTGGTGGTAGCATGGAGCCATCAGGTCTAGTAGCCATGGATAGCCTTCTCCAGGAATTTCTCAACCTCCCTTTTTAAAGTCATCCAAATGGGTGGCCATCATCCCATTGTGTGGTAGTGAGTTCCATAGATGAACTCTGAGCTGTGTGAAGAAGTCCTTCCTTTTATTTGTCCTGTCCCTTCTATCATGTCTCCCTAAAGTTCAAAATCCAGGGGGAAATTCAGAATATTACCGTCAACACTCTATCCAACCCAGGCTGAGTATGTTTCTTCATCCATCCCACAGACTGATGCCTCTACCCACAAAATCCATTTATTTTATTGATTTATTCACTATTGCATTTATATCCCGCCTTTTTTCCTCCAAGGAACCCGGCGTACATAACCCTCCTCCACCTCTCCCTTTTATCCTCACAACAACAACCCTGTGAAGTAGGCTGGGCTGAGAGTCCGTGACTGGCCCAAAGACACCCAGTGGGTTTCCACGGCTGAATGGAGACTAGAACCCGGATCTCCCAACTCCCAGTCCAACACTTTAGCCACTACACCACAGTGGCTCTCCATAGAAACAGGCTGTTGACCCTTTCTCCTAACAAGATGACATACCTTCCTTTTCTTTCTTTCCTTCCTTCTTCTTTTTCCATTTTTTTTTTTTTTAGCTCCAGCCATGCTCGACGGAGCCCTGCCTATTTCTACGGATCCTCGGAAGCGGCCCTCACTCTGGCGCTCTCTCCCTTTCGGCAGGTATCGGCCGGTGCCAGCCCTTCTCCATTTTCAGGCCAACGGGGACGTCACTCTGAATTATTTTCAATGAGCACTTCTATATCTCATGTCGGCTCCCAGTTCGAACCCATCACCGAACGGCGAGGGCTGTTGACGTGCCGTACATGTTGATGAGGCCTCCACCCGCCCCTTCCCTGGCTTTCCTATTAACCTTTCCTTTTACCAGGGCCCCCCTCCTCTCCCCACCCCCTCCCGGCTTTGTTCAGCGCTGGATAAAAACGGCTGCTTGTAGCCGAATGGAAAGGGGAATTTGCATTTCTTCTCTCAAGCCAAGCCGGGAGCGGGCGAGGATTCTCCAACACTCTCTTTAACCCCATCTCTTTTTTGCCATCCGTTCCCTCACCACCCCTACCTCCTCCAGCTTCATAAATCCGTTGTCTTATTCCTGACCTAATCTGCTCCTCCTGCCTCAACAAGCCTAAGACACTGTGTTAACCCCTCTCTTATCCGAGGAAGTCTAGGGCTGGACCGTTACCCCTTAAGGCTGTGGTCCTTTGCCGTGTGCATCACTGTTAAGGCCATCAATACGAGAGGGGTTAGGCGAACTCCACCCACAGCGTAGTGGGACGTTTTGAAGTGCAGGCACTCACAGCATCATAGAATCGTAGAGTTGGAAGGGGCCTATAAGGCCATCGAGTCCAATCCTTGCTCATTGCAGGAATCTACCTTAAAGAATCCATTTGGGATGTGGAGCATGATGAGCTTTCGGCAGCTCAGCCCGCCAGACTCCATTCCGACTTCAGGGCCCCCGGCAGGAACTCCATTCCAACTTTGCACAAATGTCAAGTGGGAAATTTTGAAGTGCAGACAACTCATCTACGGGTGTTGGAGGAATCCGTTTGGGGGGTGGAGCACGACGAGCTTTCGGTGGCTCAGCCTGCCAGATTCTGTTCCAACTTTAGGCCCCCTGGCGGGAGTTCCATTCCGACTTTGCACAAATGTCAAGTGGGAAATTTTGAAGTGCAGACAACTCATCTATGGATGTTGGAGGAATCCGTTTGGGGGGTGGAGCACGACGAGCTTTCGGTGGCTCAGCCTGCCAGATTCTGTTCCGACTTTAGGCCCCCTGGAGGGAGTTCCATTCCGACTTTGCACAAATGTCTAGAGGGAAATTTTGAAGTGCAGACAACTCATCTACGGATGTTGGAGGAATCTGTTTGGGTTTGTGGAGCTTGATGAGTTTTCAGCGGCTCAGCACCCCCGACTCTTTTCCGACTTCAGCCCTCAGGACTCCATTCTGACTTTGCACAAATGTCTATTTACACAATTTTTTAAAAAAAGATGGAAGAATTGCCCACTGGCCCAACTCTCTGCCAGACCCAGTCCACAGAGAGTTGGGCCAGCTGATAGATTTTCTGTCTTTTTTAAAAATTGTGTGAGTAGACATTTGTGCAAACTGTGGGTGCAATTTGGTAATTTCCGCAAATTTCGGCTGCAATTCATGCAAATGTCTATTTAAGCAAATGATTTTTAAAAATCCCCGATTTCCAGCAAATGCAAGCCAAGTTGGAGGCACCACGGAAGTCCGGCCAACCCCCGAAGGCCAGATTTTCCAGCAATAGACAACCCCACACTCAACGTCAGGTGCATTAGCCACGCCCCCAAAGAGTGTCCAAAACTGTAAGCACTTTGTAGATATCAACAAACCAGTTCTAGCTTCTTCTTTTTATATATCTGTGAGGCACAGATCTTTCTTTGCCCATTCTGGACCAAGCTACCCCAAATACTTTGCCTTCCAAGACACGATATATGCATTTCTCCTCCAGCTATTGGAAATCAAAAGGATCCTTGCTCCAGAATTCTTCGCCGGGGACTCCGAAAAGTAGCAGGCATTACGTTGAAATGGGCCAGCTATGAATAAATTCTCCAGCAACTGGTCCATATAGGCTTACTGCCTTGATACTGGAGGTAGCACATAGCCATCAGGACTAGTAGCCATTGAGAGCCTTCCTCCAAGAATTTATCCAACCCCCCTTTTAAAGCCATCCAGATTGGTGGCCACATCTTCTGGTAGTGAATTCCATAATTTAACGGTGTGAAGAAGTCCTTCCTTTTATTTATTCTTCTTCTTATTATTATTATTATATTCATTTGTATCCCGCCTTTTGCCCAATGCTGGGCCTCAAGGCGGCCTTACAAAGTTTAAAATATACATGGGGGTGGGAGGGAAACAAAACCATAAACAATTAAAAATACACAACAAAATTAAAAGACATTAACATAGATGGAGGGCTGGATTATTCTCCAAAGGCCTGCTGGAACAAAACAGTTTTCGCCTGCTTCCAAAAGCCCATCAAGGAGGGAGCCAGCCTAGCTTCCCTGGGAAGAGAGTTCCAGAGCACCGGAGCAGCCACCGAGAAGGCCCTCTCCCATGTTCCCACCAAGCGCGCCTGTGAAGATGGTGGGACTGAAAGAAGGGGTTCCCCAGAAGATCTCAAAGCACGGGCAGGCTCATAAGGGAGAATACGTTCTTTCAACCCGAGCCATAACCACCCGAGCCTGGACCCGAGCCATAACCACCTTATTTGTCCTGGATCTCCCACCCATCAGCTTCATGGGATGACCGCAGGATCTAGTCTTTTGAGAGAGGGATAAAAGTGTCTCCCTCTCCATATTTTCCATGCCATGCATAATTTTGTATGCCTCTATCCTGTCTCCCCTTCGTCTCCTTTTTCTTCCATGGTTGAATCCTGGATCCAACACATTACATTTTGTTGAGGCTAGTGGTGGAGGGGTATATTTGGGTCCACTCCGCCATTGTGGCAGATAGTACTTTGTTTGCACTCTGCCATTGTGGCAGATAGAACTTCATTTGCACTCTGCCATTGTGGCAAATAGTACTTTGTTCGCATTGATGGGAAAAGAGAGATACAAACAGAGGTTCCAGTCTTTGTTGATATGAAAGAACTGGGCGTGTTTAGCCTGGAGAAGAGAAGATGGAGGGGAGACATGATAGCACTCTTCAAATACTTGAAAGGTGGTCACACAGAGGAGGGCCAGGATCTCTTCTCCATCATCCCAGAGTGCAGGACACGGCATAACGGGCTCAAGTTAGAGGAAGCCAGATTCCGGCTGGACATCAGGAAAAATGTCCTGACTGTTAGAGCAGTACAACAATGGAACCAGTTACCTAGGGAGGTGGTGGGCTCTCCCACACTGGAGGCCTTCAAGAGGCAGCTGGACAACCATCTGTCAGGGATGCTTTAGGGTGGATTCCTGCACTGAGCAGGGGGTTGGACTCAATGGCCTTGTAGGCCCCTTCCAACTCTACTGTTCTATGATTCTATGTATTCATTGTATACGTTTTTAATCAGTTTTATGTATTATT
Organism: Elgaria multicarinata webbii; assembly: GCF_023053635.1. Lineage (NCBI taxonomy): Eukaryota > Metazoa > Chordata > Lepidosauria > Squamata > Anguidae > Elgaria > Elgaria multicarinata. Next base: position 8,301,674 of record NC_086192.1, read on the forward strand.
TATTATTTATTATTATTTATTTATCATACTTATACCCCGCTCCTCAGCCAAAAAAGGCTCTCAGAGCGGCTTACACTTAGGAAAAAAGACAGTCCCTGCCCTCAGGCTTACAATCTAATAAAAACATGACACACAAGGAAAAGGAGTCAAGGAGGGAGGGAGGGAGGAGAGAATGTATTTGGTGTGGTTCCCCGCCTTGATCCAGAGGGAGAGGCAGGTAATGAATAAATATATTATTATTATTATTATTATTATTATTATTATTATTATTATTATTATTAATGGATTCCAACCAGAATGAGCATCAAGATACTTTGAATGGTTTTAATTTTTGTGAACCGCCCAGAGAGCTCCGGCTATTGGGCGGTATAGAAATGCAATAAATAAATAAATAAATAAATATGATATTTGAAGAGCTTCAGCAATCTTGTGATTTGCTGAGTGGCCCATCCCTACATCCAACCCCTGGAAATCCCGCCTTGTTCCCCCCCCTCCGCCATGCTGATTGGTGTAAAACTCTCAGCGGTGGCTCCTCCTCCAATGCTCTCCGTCTCCCTCTTTTTGCATAATCAAGGGAGCTGACGTGGAGCGGGGCTGCGGGAGAGAAAAGTCCGTCTCTGCCCATTATCTTTGCGTCTCTTTCGTTCCCCCCTCCTTTCCCGCTCCCGATGCACACACCCCCTTCCCCGCTTGGCTCCCGCCGATGAAAAATCATCAAATAAAAAGTTACATTAACCCCAGCCTGACCTCCCCAATATAATACAGTGCAAGCTGATGGGCCTGCCATCCCAACGCCGTGTGCAGGCTGTCATTCTCCACCAGGCCAAGTAGAGCCAAGGGAGCATTTACTACATAATTAATATATTAAATGCATGAAAAATAGTTACACAGATCACCCCCTTCTCATCCTCGCCGGGACTGAGCTTTTCCTTCTCTTTCCTCTTCCTGCTACACAGAAGGGGAGGGTGGGGGAGTCAGGGGAGGAGAGAGAGAGAGAGAGATGAAGAGGAAAGATTTGGGGGGGGGGCGTTGAAGGAAGATAGATACAGCCTGTATACCATCAATATAAGAGCTATCTTCGAATAGCCATCATAAAAACTGTTCATAATTTTATAGCTTCATTCGGGTTGGAGTACCATAAAGGAAAGCCATATTTTTCACACTCAGGATGCCCATAAAAAACAGGGAAGAGGAGGAGGAGGAGGAGGAGGAGGAGGAGGAGGAGGAGGAGGAGGAGGAACTATAAAAGGGAGAAAGGGAAGTAAAGTTGGCACTGGGGGAGACAGAGAGATTGCCAAAAGCCAAACCTGAACATCAGAAAGGAAGGAGGAAGCAGTGGGTTGTGGGTTTGTCCTTTTTGACCCACGGCGCTCGGAATCCTGATGAACCCATCAGAATAATTATTAATTGAGGAGTCTTTATCACACTTTTTTTTTCTGCTGACTTCATATTTGCCTTTTTACAAGGATGATGGAAAGTCTGGAATGGCAAATCGTTCGTCCTCGAATCGCGTCCTTCACCTTTCAAAGGGCCAGCGTCTTTAATTTCTCTCTCTCTCTCTCTCCCTCTCTCCCTCTCCCTCTCCTTTCTTACCACCTTTCCCGAACACAAAATTCATGAGCTGGAGAGCAGATTAACAAATAAATTACAAGGCGGGCAAACGGGGGTGGCGATAAAACAATAATAATAATCATAAAATTGGGCTCTTCACCTTCATAGGTGTCGGCTGTCGGCTGCAGGCAGTCAAGAGAGATTAACTAAATGTAGATGCTCTCCTAGGCCAAAAAAAAAAAAAGGGAGAGATCCCTCAACATAGAAAAATCAGGGGAAAGGATGCTAGCTTAGCCTTTTCCCTGACGTGCTTGTTTTCTATGTGCGGGGAATGTTTTGGAGGAGTATTTTCACGAAGGGGTGCAGCTCAGAGAGGACTAGACATTGGAACTATGAGATGAATAATCAATTAAAAGGAAAAGGAAAAAGTGCAGAAAAGCACAACAACATGCCCTAATTGTGTGGTCATTTAACTAGCTCAATGATCCTACATATATATGACCTATATAAAATTACCCCTTGCCTGGAGGGGTTGTGATATTACTTTGACATAGGGATGTTAGAGGATTCCAGTTTGGGTGGGGGGTGGAGCCCAGCAAGCTTTCATCAATTACTTGCGCAGATACACATCTGCACAAATTCTGGCTGCAATTTGCGCAAATTACACAAATTTGGGGTGCAATGTGCACAGGTTAAGCCGATCCCGGCCACAATTTGTGCAACTTATGCAAATTTCAGCCCGCAATTTGCACAGGTTACGCAAATCCCCCCCCCCGTTAATTTGCACCAATTACACCCATTTTGGCCGCAATTCACGCAAACGACGTAAATTCTGACCACAATTTCTGGCAATTCTGCAAATTGCGGCCCAAATCAGTTTAAATTACAGAAATGGTGGCAACGATTTGTGCAAATGTCTATTCGCGTCAATAAAAATAATCCCTCCAAAAATTCTCAGGTTTCCAGAGGGGGAACCTCACAGCTCAGCTCGCAAATGCAGAAATCCAGCAAGCCCCCAAAGGGGCAGATTTTCCGGTGACAGGCACACCTACTCTGACACCATTAAAAGAATATTCTCAAGGTGATTTATTTATTTATTTATGTATTTTATTTATCAAAACATTTATATCCCACCTTATCTCTCCAGGATCTGAGGGCAGCGTACAGATAAGAGAGGAATCCTGTCAGGTGCATCTCATAACCATTGCACAGAAGCGAAACCACAGCAAAGTTTATTAGTAGGGCTATGTCCAGCTTCGGGCCGAAGCGTGGCTTGGCTCTATGGGATGAGGATGCAAATTACAGGTAAGTCTTGGCAGTGGTGCCTGTGGGTTGGGAGGGAAGGGGAGAGGGGGAGAGGGGGAGAGGGGGCTGGGAAGTGGGGTGAGGGGGCTGGGAAGTGGGGAATGGGGAGTTGGGAGTCGTGTGGACTCCCAGTCAGACTTGTGCCCTGCTTTCCAAGTCACCTAAGTGGAGGCTGAACCTCACTTCGCCTTTGGGTCCAAGGCACAGCAGACATTGCCCAAAGTGCCCCGAGTCGCATCAGGGCAATTTCAGAGGTTCCAAAACAGCCTCCAAGGCGAGTCAGGGAAGGCTGTAGTATTTATTAGTAGTATAGTATTTATTAGTATTTATTACTAAACTGATTTCCCAAACAGTTTTTTTACAGGTACTCTGGGACCTGCCTAGACTTGTGCAAGGCTCCTCCTTCCCCCTCCATACACTGCAATGCTCCCCCATGAGACAGAGAGGGCCTTTTCAGTGGTGGCCCCCAACTATGGAACGATCTCCCCAGTGAGGCTCACCTGGAGCCACTATTGTTATCTTTTCAGCGCCAGGTCAAGACTTCTCTTCTCCCAGGCATTTAACAACATATGTTGAGTTTTTAGCTGACCCAGAATAGTCGTTTAAAATGGATATTACCTAATCTGTTTTTTTAATGCTTTTTATGGTTTTAAATTTTGTATATCGGTTTTTAATGTTCAGTGTTTTGGTCTTGGTAAAATGCCCAGAGAGCTTTGGCTATGGGGTGGTATATAAATGAGAAGAAGAAGACGAAGACGAAGACGAAGACGAAGAAGAAGAAGAAGAAGAAGAAGAAGAAGAAGAAGAAGAGGAGGAGGAGGAGGAGGAGATGGAGGAGGAGGAATAAGAAGAAGAAGAGGAGGAGGAGGAGGAGGAGGAGGAGGAGGAGGAAGAAGAAGAAGACGAAGAAGAAGAAGAAGAAGAAGAAGAAGAAGAAGAAGAAGAAGAAGAGGAGGAGGAGGAGGAGGAGATGGAGGAGGAGGAATAAGAAGAAGAAGAGGAGGAGGAGGAGGAGGAGGAGGAGGAGGAGGAGGAAGAAGAAGAAGAAGAAGAAGAAGAAGAAGAAGAAGAAGAAGAAGAAGAAGAAGAAGAAGAAGAAGAAATAGTTAATCACATGTCCACACTGAAAGGGGGAAGACAAACATTCCCCACCCTGAATTTTTCATTCCATCTCTGAAAATTCCCCTGAAGGCCCCTCCCAGTTTCACCCACCACAAATGTGGTGATGAAACTGGGTTAGGCCGATCACAATCCTGCCCGAATCTGGAGACTCCAGACGTCCCGGCTAACTGCAACTGCTGGACTTGCCCTCCAAAAATTTGTCTAATCTGCCTGTAAAACCAAAGCGGCTGAGGGTAACGCACCTTGCTTTTCCCCCCATGGGGCTTTGCATCAATCCTTTGACACGAGCAAGGCTGGCTGCCCTCATAGCCCGACTTTTATGGGAGAGGTATCTCTCGGGTGAATGGAATCGACATCCGGGGTGCCCTCCATGTCCCAACCTATCAGTTCAGCTATTGATCCAAATGGCAATAGGGATTCATGTTTCTTTAAACAGCCATTGGAAAAAAGAGAGGGGGGAAAGACAGAGGGAAAGACGTGGCGGCATTTGCAATGGAGCAGCAATAAGAGCAACGGGAAATTCACACAACAATATGTCTAGGTGGAAGGGCGTTGCATAGATAAATGCGCAGCATTCTTTACAGGGCTGTGCTCTGCTCCGTTTTGGGTCGTAGAAGCGGGAGCGGAGCGGCCCGATTCACCTCTGCCAAAGGTGGATCCGAATCGGGTCAGGGGAGCTGCCGATCGAGGTGAAGTGGTTTGCTTCCATCCGGAGATCCGAACGCAGGTAAGTGGGGGAGGGGGAGCTTACCTGACGATGACGACAATGCAGTCCATGCGGCAACAGCAGCGGGGCCAGGTAAGGGGGCAGGGGAACAGGGGCTTACCTTTGTCCATCGCGGTGCAGGCTTCAACTGAGGCCCAAGTTTGAGGCATGGGCGGCAGTTGAAGCCTGTGCTGGACCATGACGGAGGCAGGTAAGTGGGGGGGGGAGGGGGGCTTATGTAGCTCTGCTGCCGCCGCAATCTGTGCGGCAACGGCAGCGGAGCCAGGTAAGGGAGCAGGGGGGAGGGGGCTTACCTGTGTCCATCGCCGTCCAGCACAGGCTTCAACTGAAGCCCAGGATTGACCCGGATCGGGCCATGAAGAGGTTCGGGGGGTCCGTGCACAGCCCTAATTCCTTCTATATCCAATGTTCAGGCGGTGGGTGACGTTGCTTTTGTAGGTAAAACGGCACCATCCAAACCCAAAAGGAGGGTCATGACCAACATGGGTTTGCAGAAACACAATTCTTACCATAAAAAAAAAAAAAAATCTGAAAAGGGAGGTGACCCATAAACATTCGAATGAAATCGGAATTTGCATGGAATTTTGATGGATGGATAGGAATGGAAAAATGGGGCAGAAGGTTGCAATGAATGACGAAGGAGGAGGAGCCTGGTTGAGCGACTCGAACAGGGAACTGGAGCACTGCTAAAAACTTTCTAGGGATGTCCGAGGGGAGACATGAGAGCACTCTTCAAATACTTAAAAGCCGAAGAATCTCTTCTGGCAGGCCATGCCACAGCTTTGGGGCAGCAGAAGAGAAGGTCCTCCGGGTAACGGTTGTCAGCCTAGTTGGTCAGGGGTCTGGAAACAAAGCCCGATGAGGAGAGACTGAAACAACTGGGCATGTTTAGCCTGGAGAAGAGAAGATTGAGGGGAGACATGATAGCACTCTTCAATTACTTAAAAGGCAGTCACACAGAGGAGGGCCAGGATCTCTTCTCGATCCTCCCAGAGTGCAGGACACGGAATAACGGGCTCAAGTTAAAGGAAGCCGGATTCCAGCTGGACATCAGGAAAAACTTCCTAACTGATAGAGCAGTACGACAATAGAATCAGTTACCTAGGGAGGTTGTGGGATCTCCCACCCTAGAGGCCTTCAAGAGGCAGCTGGACAACCATCTGTCAGGGATGCTTTAGGGTGGATTCCTGCATTGAGCAGGGGGTTGGACTTGATGGCCTTTTAGGCCCCTCCCATCTCCTCCTTCTCACCACTACCATTGTCTTGGCCAGAGCAAAATGCAAGTGGACAAGCAGGTTGAAAGGCAGAAGAGGACGATTCTTTGTCAGGGGGCCCCTGCTAGGATGTGGGTCCCCGGTATCTGTCCAACCATACCAACCCTTGACTCTGACCCAGGCTGTGGCCCCATCATTAAGAACATCAGAAGAGCCCTGCTGGATCAGACCGAGGGCCCATGTAGTCCAGCACTTTGTTCGCACAGTGACCTACCAGCTGTCGACCAGGGACCAACAAAGCCGGACATGGTACAACAGCACCTTCCCACCCATGTTCCCCAGCATCTGGTGCACCCAGGCTTACCGTCTCAGATCCCGGAGGTAGCCCTTAACCCCCAGGGCTGGTAGCCCTTGCTAGCCTTCTCCTCCAGGAATTTATCCAACCCCTCTTTTAAAGCCATCCAAATCGGTGGCCGTCACTTCGTCTTGTGGTAGTGAGTTCCATCGTTCAACTGAGCGCTGTGTAAAGATGTCCTTCCTTCGATCTGCCCTGAACCTCCCAACCCTCAGCTTCATGAGAAGACCCCGTTGGGTTCTAGTGTTTTGAGAGAGCATTTTGCATCTCAGACAAAAGTCTGCTCAACTTCGAGGCCTGTGCAGTTTCGCAGTTGACTCCATACATCGCCTCTTCTTCTATTTTTCTTTTCTTTTCTTTCTTTTTTGCCGTTTTAAGCAGCTTTCTCAGTCCGTCTTTGCCCAAAGGCCGGGGTAAATTATTGGCAGGAAGGGGGAAGAGTGTGTGTGTGTAACTCTGACTTGCTTGATGCTCACTTTAACTCTCCTCTGCTCCATAATTACACTGCATTGCCTGATATTTCCATGGTATATTAACTCACGTCAGGTGACTCCCCCCTCACCATCAACGCCTCCCCGTTCCCCATAAGACGACATCCCCCCCCCTTTTAGACCTTGACATTATTAATAGTCCTATTCATTAAGTATTACTCTTGTAGAATGAGTAGCATAATATTGGCCTGGAGATAGGAAAAGGCAGAAGGAATAAGTCAAATTAATTTTCCGCAGCAAACGCCCTGATTCTGTAAATGACATTCTGTACTGTTAGCATTTTAAATGTGACACAGAAATGGCAGGAGATACAATTTGGAAGCAAAATACTAGGAGACGCGGCTCAGGGTATAATGGGCTGCATAAAAAACCAATAACATCTCTTACGTGGAGTCAACCCAATGGAGGGGAAGCGTGTGATTTTTATTTTTATTTTTAAATTAACACACACACGCACTCACAACTTGCCACGCCCTTTCTGTTGAACATGGATTCGATTTGGATTTGGCAGTAAGGTTAGAATCATAGGCCATAGCTAGACCTAAGGTTTATCCCTGGATTGTCCAGGGGTCAAACCTATTCACCTAGGTGACACACAGGAGATCCAGAGCTCAGGCAGGGGCGAACCCTGGATGATCCCAGGATAAACCTTAAGTCTAGCTGTGGCCATAGAATAGTAGAGTTGGAAGGAGCCTAAAAGGCCATCGGGTCCAACCCCCTGCTCAATGCAGGAATCCACCCTAAAGCATCCCTGGCAGATAGTTGTCCAGCTGCCTCTTGAAGGCCTCTAGTGTGGGAAAGCCCACAACCTCCCTAGGTAACTGATTCCATTGTCATACTGCTCTAACTGTCAGGATGTTCTTCCTGATGTCCAGCTGGAATCTGGCTTCCTTTAACTGGAGCCCGTTATTCCGTGTCCTGCACTCTGGGAAGATCGAGAAGAGATCCTGGCCCTCCTCTGTGGGACAACCTTTCAAGGACTTGAAGAGTGCTCTCATGTCTCCCCTCAATCTTCTCTTCTCCAGGCTAAACCTGCCCAGTTCTTTCAGTCTCTCTTCCTAGGGCTTTGTTTCCAGACCCCTGATCATCCTGGTTGCCCTCCTCTGAACACGCTCCAGCTTGGGATCCTGGACTTCAAAAAATCCCGTTCTCGTCTTGTTGCGACTGATTTCCACTTTAATTCTTCAACTTGGGAGCAAAGTGTGTGGCCACACATGGAATAGTGTGTGCAGTTCTGGTCACCGCACCTAAAATGGGATAATGTAGAGTTGTAGATATGGGCAGCATAACCGAGGAGCTGGACATCAGGTAAAACTTCTGTTAGAGCAGTACGACAATGGAACCATTTACCTAGGGAGGTTGTGGGCTCTCCCGCACTAGAGGCCTTCAAGAGGCAGCTGGACAACCACCTGTCAGGTATGCTTTGAGGTGGATTCCTGCATTGAGCAGGGGGTTGGACTTGATGGCCTTATAGGCCCCTTCCAACTCTGCTATTCTATGATTCTATGATTCTATCTCCCCTAGGAGGGAAGGTTACAACAGCTCAGATTGTTTAGCTTGGAGAAAAAGGAGGCTATGGGGAGATAGGATGGAGGTGGACAAAATCATTCCTGGTGTGGAGATGGTGGAGAGGGAGTCGTTTTTCCCGTAATACTAGAACTTAGAGTCATCCCATGAGGCTGATGGGGAAAAGCAAGCTTTTCTGAATCGGCATGTGCCAAATTGAGCCAGCTGAGGGATCCACAAACTGGGTGGGGGAGAGGGAAAAGCTGACCAAAAACGTAACAAGATACACTCCCCAAACTGGATTCCTCCGACATCCCTAGCCATTAGTCCAAACCCTGTTTCATACAGGAAATCAAGAGCTTGGGCATGCTCAACAGATGACCATTTAGCCTCTACTTGAAGACCTCCAAGTAGGCCTGGGATCTCTTCTCCATCATCTCAGAGCACAGGACACAGAGTAATGGGTTCAAGTAACAGGAAGCCAGATTCCGGCTGGACATCAGGAAAAACTTCCTGACTGTTAGAGCAGTACGACAATGGAATCAGTTACCTAGGGAGGTTGTGGGCTCTCCCACCCTAGAGGCATTCAAGAGGCAGCCGGACAGCCATCTGTCAGGGATGCTTTAATGGGGATCCCTGCATTGAGCAGGGGGTTGGACTCAATGGCCTTGTAGGCCCCTTCCAACTCTGCTATTCTATGATTCTATGATTCTATGATTCTACCACAGCCCTGGCAGGGCAAGAGGTGGGCTCTCCCACCCTAGAGGCATTCAAGAGGCAGCCGGACAGCCATCTGTCAGGGATGCTTTAATGGGGATCCCTGCATTGAGCAGGGGGTTGGACCCGATGGCTTTATAGACCCCTTCCAACTCTGTGTTTCTAGGATTGTATGAATGGGAGAGAACCCCGAAGAGAAAATGCACATTTTCCTGGGACGGAAGTGCACACTTTAAACACACACACACACATTTTACCAGTTCGAAATGTGCGCTTTCCCTCTTCGAACACAACGCAAACAGATCGCGGTCTCCGAAATCACCTGCTCCGAGGGCCTCGGCCCTCATGAAATCGCTTTTTTCGGCCACTTCCGCTGAGGAACGGCGCTCCGGCAGAGTCACCAACTGTGTTTACACTTGATTTCAACGCCCAGAAGAGATGAGAGCCAAACAGGGACTGGGGAGGGGGGGGGGAAAGGAATTATAATCGTCTCGCTGACGAAATGGAATGAGTAACAACATTTCCCAAGGATGGTGTCAAACACCCGCAGCGGTGCCTTTCCTCCCCCTCTTTTTTTTCCAATTTAGTATTGTTTAATATGCATTTAATCAACCCATTCAATATTATAGAGTCTATGTTGCATGACACTCCCCCTGTGTCACCGAAGAAGCGTTCATAGGCCATTAGGCTAAAGTAATATGTATGAGGTGACTGCTTTTCCCCAGAGTGTAGTAACAACCTCAGCTCCCTGGTCGTCCCCATTAAATCATTAAACCTCATGACTATGCCTTCTGAACTCTACCCTGATCTTTAAAAAGCCGAACATTAAAGGGCAACTGTCACACCTCAGTGCGCAGGCCTTGCGTTTTATATATTCAAAGCATTACGGCTTTTGTCAGTCTATACATCATAACCCACGGAAGACGGCGCGCGCAAACAGGAGCGGCTCATAACCCGTCTCCCCCCTTTCCCCCCCCCCCGCTTCTTCTCTGGAGCACGTGCAAAATGGGGTGTTTTGTTTTGTTTCGGAATCGGAAATCAAAACGAGCACGCGGAGTTTCGGCTCCGCTTTTAGGGATGACGGACTGCTTTGCTCACGCTGTTTCGCTGTATGAACTAGAGCTGCGTACTGACCCCAGAATAGGTTCAGCACCTTGGACAGCTCCTTTGGACTTCATAGACTCATAGAATAGTAGGGTTGGAAGGGGCCTATAAGGCCATTGAGTCCAACCCCCTGCCTAATGCAGGGATCCACCATAAAGCATCCCTGACAGATGGTTGTCCAGCTGCCTCTTGAAAGCCTCTAGTGTGGGAGAGCCTACAACCTCCCAAGGTAACTGCTTCCAGCATCGTACTGCTCTAACAGTCAGGAAGTTTTTCCTGATATCCAGCCAGGATCTGGCTTCCTGCAAATTATGCCCATTATTCCATGTTATGCACTTTGGGAGGATCGAGAAGAGATCCTAGCCCTCCTCTGTGTGTCAACCTTTCAAGTCCTTCAAGAGTGCTCTCATGTCTCCCCTCAGTCTTCTCTTCTCAAGGCTAAACATGCCCAGTTCTTTCAGTCTCTCCTCATAGAGCTTTGTTTCCAAACCCCTGATCATCCTCATTGCCCTCCTCTGAACACGCTCCAGCTTTTCTGCATCCTTCTTGAAATGTGGTGCCTAGAACTAGATGCAATACTCAAGATGAGGCCTAACCAGGGCTGAATAGAGGGGAACCAGTCCCTCGAACAATTTGGAAGCTATACTTGTATTAATGCAGCCCAAAATAGCATTTGCATTTTTTGCATCCACATGGCTCATCTTCAGCTTGTGATCCACAACAATTCCAAGACCCTTATTTATTTATTTATTTATTTCACTTATATACCGCTCCCATAGCCGGGGCTCTCTGGGCAGTTTACAGAAATTCTAAAATTAAGATAAAAACGAGTATACAGAATTTAAAATTCTAAAACACAGAACATACACACATAAAGCATTAAAAACCATTAAAAAACTAAACATGTGGGTGATTAAGATGTGCTGCCATATGCCTGGGCAAAGAGGAAAGTCTTAACCTGGCGCTGGAAAGATAGCAGCGTTGGTGCCAGGCGAGCCTCGTCAGGGAGATCATTCCATAGTCTGGGGGCCACCACCGAAAAGGCCCTGTCCCTCGTTGCCACACTCTGAGCCTCTCTCAGAATAGGTACCCGGAGGAGGCCCTTAGATGTTGAACGTAGTGACCGGGTAGATTCACGTCGAGAGAGGCGTTCCGTCAGGTATTGTGGTCCCAAGCCGTGTAAGGCTTTATAGGTCAAAACCAGCACCTTGAATTGAGCTCGGAAACATACAGGCAGCCAGTGCAAGGGGACCAGAGCAGGTGCTATATGGTCGAACCTTCTAGTTCCCGAAATCAATCTGGCCGCTGCATTTTGCACGAGCTGCAGCTTCCGAACCGTCTTCAAAGGCAGCCCTACGTAGAGCGCATTGCAGTAATCTAACTTGGAGGTTAGATCTTCTTGTTTGTAGTTCAGATCCCAACCCAGAATGGCTTTGTAGACCTACCAAAATCGGAGCCCCCGGCCTCCAATGGAGCTGCCTGAAAACGGCTTCCCAAAATCCCCCCACGTACTTGCGGGTAGAAATTGTGGGGGAGGAGAGATTCTCTAACATGTTCTCATTGGTTGGGTTCGCCGTGGGCAGGAGTTTGCAATGCCACGTCTTCCTTTTTCTTCTGAATGGTGCTCATTTTTCCGCGTTGGCCCTCCAGAACGCAACAGCATCCACCGGGATTGGCCAACCGTGTCGGTCATTTTGCATCCTACGCAATGCAGGTGTGATGGTGGCAGCGTTGTGTCCAGCTCCAGGGAATGGGTAGAACTAGTTTTGTTGTTTATTCGTTCAGTCGCTTCCGACTCTTCGTGACTTCATGGACCAGCCCACGCCAGAGCTTTCTGTCGGCCGTTGCCACCCCTAGCTCCCCCAAGGTCAAGTCTGTCACCTCCAGAATATCCTCCCTCCATCTTGCCCTTGGTCGGCCCCTCTTCCTTTTGCCTTCCGCTTTCCCTAGCATCAGCCTCTTCTCCAGGGTATCCTGTCTTCTCATTATGTGGCCAAAGTACTTCAGTCTTGCCTTTAATACCATTCCCTCAAGTGAGCAGTCTGGCTTGATTTCCTGGAGTATGGACTGGTTTGATCTTCTTGCCGTCCAAGGCACTCTCAGAATTGTCCTTCAACACCACAGTTCAAAAGCATCTATCTTCCTTTGCTCAGCTTTCCTTCTGGTCCAGCTCTCGCAGCCACAGGCTACTACGGGGAATACCATTGCTTTAACTATGCGGACCTTTGCTGTCAGTGTGGTGTCTCTGCTCTTAACTATTTTATCGAGATTTGTCATTGCTCTCCTCCCAAGAAGTAAACGTCTTCTGATTTCCTGGCTGCAGTAATCTTTGCGCCCAGAAATACAAAGTCTGTCACTGCCTCCACGTTTTCTCCCTCTATTTGCCAGTTATCAATCAAGCTGGTTGCCATAATCTTGGTTTTTTTGAGGTTTAAGTGCAACCCAGCTTTTGCACGTTCTTAAAATTTGCCTTCCATTTTCCCGGTGGTGGGGACCCTGTTCACTAAGCTCCCAGCATTTACTGGACCTAGGCAGCCAGCGCTTGCGTGGTCTTCAAGCACCCCTAAGCCAGCCTCCAATTTGTGCAGACTGAAAAGGAAAGGAAAAGGTCTACCAACACTCCTGAAGCTGAACGCACAAAATACAGGCAGCCCAATGTGTTGTGCACAACCAGGATGATCAGAGGTCTAGAAACAAAGCCCTATGAAGAGAGACTGAAAGAACTGGGCATGTTTAGCCTGGAGAAGAGAAGATTGAGGGGAGACATGACAGCACTCTTCAAATACTTAAAAGGTTGTCACACAGAGGAGGGCCAGGATCTCTTCTCGATCCTCCCAGAGTGCAGGACATGGAACAACGGGCTCAAGTTAAAGGAAGCCAGATTCCGGCTGGACATCAGGAAAAACCTCCTGACTGTTAGAGCAGTGCGACGGTGGAATCAGCTACCTAGGGAGGTTGTGGGCTCTCCCACACTAGAGGCCTTCAAGAGGCAGCTGGACAACCATCTGTCAGGGATGCTTCAAGGGGGATTCCTGCATTGAGCAGGGGGTTGGACTCGATGGCCTTGTAGGCCCCTTCCAACTCTGCTATTCTATGATTCTATGATTCTATGATATACCAAAAGCCTTAACACAATTTCTCCTAGCCTTAACACAATTTCTCCTAGCCAGCAGTCATATAATGAATGTCAATGGACATTTAGCAAACATTTAATAAACATATTAAAAATATGTTTATTAACATATTAATAATATGTATTTAATATTTAATAATAACTCTTCAAATACCTAAAAGGTTGTCACACAGAGGAGGGCCAGGATCTCTTCTCGATCCTCCCAGAGTGCAGGACACGGAATAACGGGCTCAAGTTAAAGGAAGCCAGATTCCAGCAGGACATCAGGAAAAACTTCCTGACTGTTAGAGCAGTACAACAATGGAACCAGTTACCTAGGGAGGTGGTGGGCTCTCCCACACTAGAGGCCTTCAAGAGGCAGCTGGACAAGCATCTGTCAGGGATGCTTTAGGGTGGATTCCTGCATTGAGCAGGGGGTTGGACTCGATGGCCTTGAAGGCCCCTTCCAACTCTGCTATTCTATGATTCTATGATATAGCAAAGTGACTGGTGATTAACAAGGACAAACCCATGTCATAAACATGAAAGAACACAAACAAGGGGAAACGTATAAATGTAATATGAAACTATGACTCCGGATTGTATGCACCGTTCCCAACTTCGTCAGTAATACATGTTTTCAATTTTCAAAAGTTAAGCATTCACCATAACATATAAGCTTGGCATGTTGGCTGCAGGTTCGAACCCCTGTGGTAGACCGTTTGCTTCCTGAAGAGAAATGTTGGGCTCTGTGTCCAAAATTGTGGTAAGGATTTCTAATCTGTAATTGACAACTTCTAGAAACATCGTAAGTCTAAACCGACGAGGAGAAGGCATATCCATTCCTCATTCTACGTGGTTGCTTTTGGCAGTGGTGCTGGTGGTGGGGAGTTCCAAATAGAAATATCTCAGCCCTACCTGAAGACACCAGGGAATTAACCTGGGACAGTTTGCATACACAATATATTCTCTGCTATTGACTTGGAATGTGCGCAAAAGCTAAAGCTGAGTTTGTCAACGTTTTCCGGATTTTTCCTCCGCGCTTGTTTCGTCTCGTCTCTGTTTCAGCTTGCAACTTTTCCCCTTTGCGTGTGGAAATCCGTGCGTGTTTTCTTTCATATTCCCCCCAATGCATGCAGCATTGCTTTGCATCTTTGAGTGAAGCCATTTTGTGCACCTTTCTCCAAAGGACACGTTTTTTCATGGATGTCCCCCCCCCCCCACACACACACACAAATATACCGATGCCGTCGAACAATTTTTTGAAGTGTGTGTGTGTGTGTGAATCACGTTGCAAGTTCGGAAGGTGCAAATGGGGGTATATCCTGGTCACAACTGAAATGAATTTATCATACATCCCTGCAGCCCACCACTTTTCCAAGCTGTTGGTTCCATTGTTAACCTTCTCTTATGGCTGAGACATTTCTCCGCAGGTTCTTCTGGAAGCTACCTTCTTGTAACCTCAGCCTATTAGATGCATCCCTGCCCTCTGGGAGAGAATAGAACAAGTCTTCAACATCTTGTATGTGATGCTGTAGAGAGAAAAGGAGGAGGAAGAAGAAAAGGAGGAGGAGGAGGAGGAGGAGGAGAAGGAAACTAAGGGCCGTGTCACCCCCATCCCCCCCACAGACACCCCATTTGAGAACTCGTAGTAAAATCTGGGAAAGCTGAGAATCTGGACCAAAAATTCCAAGTGGATAATCTGGCAACATGGCCCCCCAGAGACCATTGTAGAACTGTGAAGGTTTGAGGCCTACAGAGGCAAGGTAATAAGAGTCAGGCTTAGAGGCCTGGAGTTTTTTCTGTTGGGAGGGGGTGTCCCTGAGAGGAGTAGTTTCATTTCTCCATTTGAGATTCATCTCCTGGTTAAATTTCATTTCTCCAGTTCCGTTTCATTTCTTCAAGATTGAAACAGTACTTTCAGTTTTTGGTGGGAAGAGGGGATAAAAGGAGAGAGCAAGCTGGGAGAGAGCCAGGGAAGACCAGAGCCAGAGAACAACCAGACCATATGGAAGGATTAGAAAGAAGCTGCTTGAAGAAATCTAGGTGCAGCTTGGGGTAAAGAACATGTGTTTTTGCAACTATTTTTCTTTTCTTTTAATGCCTTTTGTATCACTCAGCTGTATTGACTAAATACCTTTACTGTAATCTGCTTGGTTTAATGAACACATCTAGTGAAAGGGTGTGTTAAGCCACAAGTGTGTGGAGTGTCACACCCCATGTCTACAGCCTAAACTGGGTAGGGGACGGTAAAAAGTAGGACAGTAGAGATCCTTAAAGAGTTGCTCAAGGGGTCCAGCACATGGAAGGAACCCTTTAAAGGAACAAAAAATAAATAAACTAGTGTTTGCTTTACACACATAAAGGAACCATAGTGTCTCTTTCAAAACTGTCAGTGTTTTCATGCGTCTAGGGTAACTTCAGAGGTGTTGATTTCAATCTACTTTCGCAGTGGCACGGGGAAGGGTGTGTGTGTTGAGCCTGGGAAGGAAAAGGCAACGCCGTAATTCCACAGCGATATTACTTCACCTTTAAAGGCATATGGTAAAGCTTGCTTTGTGACGGGCAGCCGATGAGTTTCCTATAATTACCATTTGAACTGTTCCAGGGGCAACTCGAGCCGATAGCGGATCAGTGATTAGGACTGAAATCACAGGGTAAGTACTTCCCTGACACCAAAAGCCACACAACAATAATCAGAAAGACTCAACTCTCCGATGTCTGATGAAGTGGAGATAGTCCGGCGATTCAAGTATGAAGAGCTGAGTCGCACGTGGGGGTGTGGGGGTGTACTTGAACACCGCTGCTCGGGAGAAAGAAAAGAAGAAGAGATCAGGTCTTGAGAAAGACACTCGGCATGGACGATTGACCCTCCAGCCCAAGCAAATTTTTAACCCAGCGTCTCGGGGAGAGCATGACGGCGCATCTCATTGTGCCGGGCCATGCGGCGGACGCACCTGACGACACCAGGTGTGTCTGATGAAAGCTTTCTTTGTGCCAAATTCAGTGGAGGGGATGGACGTATTGGCGGAAGTCTAAATTCGTGTGTTCTTGAAGGACAATATTAGAGACAATTCTTTAATGGTAGAGAACAATAAAATCCTTCGCATCTTAAAAGACCACATCTGGTCATTATCTCCATTCAATTTTCCCTAAATAAGGACACTCTCTTTCTCATAGAATCATAGAATAGTAGAGTTGGAAGGGGCCTATAAGGCCATCAAGTCCAACCCCCTGCTCAATGCAAGAATCCACCCTAAAGCATACCTGACAGATGGTTGTCCAGCTGCCTCTTGAAGGCCTCTAGTGTGGGAGAGCCCACAACCTCCCTAGGTAGCTGATTCCATTGTCATACTGCTCCAACAGTCAGGAAGTTTTTCCTAACGTCCAGCTGGAATCTGGCTTCCTTTAACTTGAGCCCGTTATTCCGTGTCCTGCAGTCTGGGAGGATCGAGAAGAGATCCTGGCCCTCCTTTCAAGTCTTTGAAGAGTGCTATCATGCCTCCCTTCAATCTTCTCTTCTCCAGGCTAAACATGCCCAGTTCTTTCAGTCTCTCCTCATTGGGCTTTGTTTCCAGACCCCTGACCATCTCTCTCTCATTCTCTCTCTCTCTCTCTCTCTCTCTCTCTCTCTCTCTCTCTCTCTCTCTCTCTCTCACATACACACACACACACACACACACACACACACACCTTGGCCACAGTGAGCCAGGTTTAAGAAATGGCAGTAGTTCAGCTATAGAATTTCTCATCAACACCATAGGATTGCTTTGACTTCCAATATTCTAAAACACTCACTGAAATATTTTCTTGGATTAATATATTTACTCCAGCCAGCCACAACTAGGCTGACAACCGTTACCCAGAGGACCTTCTCTTCTGCCGCCCCCAAACTGTGGCATGGCCTGCCGGAAGAGATTCTTCGGCTTAATACTCTCTCTGAGTTTAAGACCGCCATAAAGACTAGTCTCTTCCGGCAGGCCTACCCAGATGAATTTTAAACCTAAGAATTTCAAGTTGATGTGATTGTTATTTTGATATTGTATCGGTTTTATATGCTCTTTTAACCAGATTTATGCATTGTTGTATTTAAGGTTGTTCCCCGCCTCGATCCAGAGGGAGAGGCAGGTAAGAAATAATTTTATTATCAGTTAAGAAATATTTTTATTATTATTATTATTGTGGTGGTGGTGGTTTGCCATCCATCCACCCATCTTTTTTAACCTCAGGTGATGCAGCAGCACCAACAACAGAATGTTTTGTCTAAGGCCACAGCTAGACCTAAGGTTTATCCTGGGATCATCCAGGGTTCGCCCCTGCCTGAGCACTGGATCCCCTGTGTGTCACCTAGATGAACAGGTTTGACCCCTGGATGATCCAGGGATAAACCTTAGGTCTAGCTGTGGCCTAAGATACTAGTCCTCAGTGTTTTCCCTCTTTCTTTTAGGGGGGGGGAAGCCCTCTTGAGAGCCTTTCCCTCCTTAATTCACACTTTAACAAGAAGATGAAAGGCATCACATTCTCCCTGAATGCAGGCGGGAGCTGAGATATAACTCCGGCTTCTTCATCTCGGGGAGATTGTATCATCATAGCTGCTGGCTTTGCACCACAACTGGGCTGGAACATTAACAGCAGACAGTGACAAATCGTCTCCTGCGTTGCCCCAGCTGCTCCGGACGAGCTGGAGGAATCTCATATCTTCTCCCCTTAAAAGGACGAACGTGGGACAGGCTTTAGGGCAAGGAGCTGTGTGAAGGTGTTAGGAAGATGCAGCTTACAAATCATTTGGCTGATCAAATTTCGGGGTGGGAAAAGAGGCTAGCTCAATCCCCTTTTTTTAAAAAAAAAGTGGCCGAGAAAGGGTGCAACATAAAGCAGCCATCCTGCAGTCCAGGGGTGCAGGCCCACTTTCAGACACAGG
This sequence comes from Elgaria multicarinata webbii, assembly GCF_023053635.1. Taxonomy (NCBI): domain Eukaryota; kingdom Metazoa; phylum Chordata; class Lepidosauria; order Squamata; family Anguidae; genus Elgaria; species Elgaria multicarinata. Next base: position 8,319,799 of record NC_086192.1, read on the forward strand.
GCTGGGTTCAATTTCGGGGATGTTCCCAGCAGCCAAAGTGGGAGGAGCCAAATTGCCAAAGGCACAAGCGTATTTTATTTATTTATTTATTTATTTGTTGGTTTGTTGCATTTATATACCGCCCCATCGCCGAAGCTCTCTGGGCGTTTTACAAAAGTCAAAAACAGTAAACATTAAATCATCGTCATCACTTTATTACGATCCGTAGATCCATCAAGGGCAAAACTCAGACATAAAACATAAGGCAAATTAAGACTATTGGCAGCTTTCATCTCATACACACAGAGCTCTAATCCTGGCCGCCTCTATAAGAAATTTAGCAACAGCCACTTTTGGGGACTTGCCTTCCAGCAGGAACTTAGTATAGCATTTATCTGAACTTCTGGGCAGTTTACACAGCAATGGGGTGATTCTAGAACAACGAACCTGATTATAAAAGCTACAAGACAGAAAAATATGCTCCATCGTGTCCACTTCCATATTCCTACAGGGGCACCGTCTTTCCCGAAATGGGACACTAGCAAATCTGCCCCGAAGTAATTCAGTAGAGTAAACATTACATCTGGCCTTAGAGAAGACACTGCGGTATTTAGCCACCGACAGGTTCTTTAGGTAATCAGCCAGATGAAAAGGCCCGACATGATGAACATACATTGCACTGGGAGAACAAGAAACGTATGAGCGGGTGCGCAAATCGCAAAAAGCTATGTCCCACAATCTTTGTTTGACAGATTTGAGAGCCATATTCAAACCCAGATTGAGGACAGTAAACATTAAAAACAATGATACAAAGTTTAAAAACATAAAAAGCATTTTAAAAAAAATTCCCAGAGAGCTTCGGCTATGGGGCGGTATATAAATGTAATAAATAAATAAATAAAAAGAAATAAAAACAACAGTATCGTTATAAAAACAGCTATTCTGGGGTCTGTTGAAAACAAGCAAACTCAGCATATGTTGTTAAACGCGGTTAAATGCCTGGGAGAAGAGAAAGGTCTTAACTTGGTGCTGAAAAGATAGCAATGTTGGCGCTAAGCGAGCCTCATCGGGGAGATCATTCCATAATTGGGAGGCCACCACTGAAAAGGCCCTCTCCCTTGCTGAAAGCTCTTTCTGCCAGGAGCTAGGCCTTAGGAAAACCTTTAAGAATGGTGGGGGAAATGATGAAAAGCATCAAATGTACGGCCATTGGGGGGAAAAGGCGTGGCCATCTGGGGAAAGCCGGAGAACCATACTGGGACCCCAGGACAGCAGGTTTCAGGTTCAACAGCCCTTCTACGGTCCTTGGGATGGAGTCCCAAAAACTCGGCTGACAACTGTTACCAGAGGACCTTCTCTTCTGCCGCTCCCAGACTGTGGAATGGCCTGCCAGAGGAGATTCATCAACTTAACAGTCTTGCGGAGTTTAAGAAAGCCATACGGAGACTGATCTCTTCCGGCAGGCCTACCCAGTCGAATTTAAGACGCCTTTTAGTAATGTGCTGCCGTTTAAGAATGTATTAGTTTTATATGTTTTTATATCGATTATACGTATTTTAGGGTGTTTTGTATTGGTGTTGTACCCCGCCTTGATCCAGAGGGAGAGGTGGGTAAGAAATAAAATTATTATTATTATTATTATTATTATTATTATTATTATTATTGGCCCCAACTCCTTCTTCATCTCCAGAGAGGAAGGTCCCCAGGTGGGAAAAGAGAACTGCTGCCATTGCTCTTCAGCTGATGGAAGAGAGGGCAAAAGGGGAGTGTTTGGGAACAGATCGGGAGGGGGGGGAAGGGGAGCATTCACTGGGAATGAGTGGAAAACTACGCCAGTCCTGGACTGGGCAACGTATTTCCCTTTCCTTGGGAGAAAGAGATCGCGCTGTAAATACACTCATCTTTCAGTCCCCACAAGAATCTGTTGGTGTTGTGCAATGCAAGAGTCTAGCATGGCAACCCCTTGGCAGGGGATGCAGACTCCACCGGCTCCTCATTCCTTTTGCCTGGTCAGTTACACCCTCCCTCCCTCTGACACACAACACACACACACACACACACACACACACACACAGAGAGAGAGCTCTGTCTGAATTCAAAGTGTTCCTTACTCTGAAAAACAGTGTGGTGTTGTGGATAGAGGAATCTTCACAAGCCAGGTGTCCTGAGGGTGTTTTGGAGTGCAACTCCCATCATGCCCGATGGGAGTTGCAATTGGACCCATCTGGAGGAAAGCCGGTTGGAGAAGGCTGTGTTGGAGTAGCAGATTGGGTCTGAAGCAACCCACTTTTAAATCCCCACTCAGACATGAAACTGAATTAGTGATTTACCCTCAGTCTCTCTCTCTCTCTCTCTCTCTCTCTCTCTCTCTCTCTCTCTCTCTCTCTCTCTCTCTTTTTCTTCCTTCCCCTCTCTCTGAATGACCAGTCTCTCTCCTCCCTCTCTCTGACTAACCAGTCTTTCCCCCTCTATTGGAATGACCAGTCTCTCTCCCACCTCTCTGAATGACCAGTCTCTCTCACCCCTCTCTCTGACTAACCAGTCTCTCTCCGACTAACCAGTCTCTCTCCCACCTCTCTGAATGACCAGTCTCTCTCCTCTCTCTCTCTGACTAACCAGCCTCTCTTCCTCTATCAGAATGACCAGTCTCTCTCCTCCCTCCCTCTGACTAACCAGTCTTTCTCCCTCTATCGGAATGACCAGTCTCTCTCCCACCTCTCTGAATGACCAGTCTCTCTCCCACCTCTCTGAATGACCAGTCTCTCTCCTCCCTCTCTCTGACTAACCAGTCTTTCCCCCTCTATTGGAATGACCAGTCTCTCTCACCCCTCTCTCTGACTAACCAGTCTTTCTCCCACCTCTCTGAATGACCAGTCTCTCTCCTCTCTCTCTCTGACTAACCAGTCTCTCTCCCTCTATCAGAATGACCAGTCTCTCTCCTCCCTCTCTCTGACTAACCAGTCTCTCTCTCTCTATCAGAATGACCAGTCTCTCTCCTCCCTCTCTCTGACTCACCAGTCTTTCTCCCTCTATTGGAATGACCAGTATCTCTCTCACCTCTCTCTGACTAACCAGTCTCTCTCCCACCTCTCTGAATGACCAGTCTCTCTCCTCTCTCTCTCTCTGACTAACCAGTCTCTCTCCCCACTCTCTCTGACTAACCAGTCTTTCCCCCTCTATCAGAATGACCAGTCTCTCTCCCCCCCAACTAACTAGACTCCCTCCCTCTATTGGAATGACTAGTCTCTCGCCCTCTCTGACCGATGGCTTTAAAAGGTAGGTTGGATAAAATCCTGGAGGAGGAGGCTATCAGTGGCTACTAGCCCTGATGGTGATGTGCTACCTCCCCTATCAGAGACACTTCTTATGTTCTTATGCCACCAGTAGGTTTGCCGGAGAAATCTGCAATGGATTCAGATGAGTTCAGGGTGGGGGTGGGGGTCCACTACTTGTATCCACTAATTTGCATCCAATAATACACACCGACAGAAGTTTGCATTATCGTGCGCTACTGCGCCACTGCGCCCTTGTGCTGAGGCACATTCGTTAAGGTGAATTAGCACAAGCAGAATGAAATTTGGGTTTTTTAAAAAAACAAAAACTCCATCGATGAGCAGGTGATGCAATAAAATCATAGAATCCTAGAATAGCAGAGTTGGAAGGGGCCCCTAAGGCCATCCAGTCCAACCCCCTGCTCAAGGCAGGAATGCCAGATGACTCACGAAGCAGAGATGTAATGGATGTAACAACATCCGCCCGCCTCTACTCAACTATTTATTTATCACATGTCTATGCCATCCAATAGGCAAAGCCCTTAGCCATCGCATATTCCGCCTAACAGCAACAGCGTTATTACCCCGACGCAGAAGAAACTGAGCTGGGTGTCTATGCCGTGTCATGGTGCCACCTCTTTTCCCCTGATAAGCCCCTGTCCTTTAGCAGCGAAACAGCAGGGAGGTGCAACATGGTCGTCTGTGCTGGGAAGAGCAGTACCGATCCATTCGAACCAGCGCAGACAGCCCCTGCCCCTTGCCTCGATCAGAATGGAGAGGCGGGTAAGAAATAAATTTATTATTATTATTATTATTATTATTATTATTATTATTATTATTATTATTATTATTATTATTATTATTATATGTTGGTAACAACCAGGCAACAATCATGAATTTCTTCCTAAGTGGCACAGGGCCGGGGGTGAGATTTAAAACGTTCGACCCTGGCCGAACGAAAAACAGACCGAATTCTCCATCGCTCGGACGTTTTCACACCCTAAAAGATTACCGATCCGAGCATGAACGTGGAAAACGTTTGATGTTCTGTTTCACTTGGAATTTGGGGAGTGGCAGGGGGAAGAAGCAGGGGGCAGCATGCTGCCGTTTTTGCAAAAAGAAAAGGCAGAAACGGTCCAGCAACAAAGCTGACGGTTCTGCCTCCGAGACGCCGCTCCGGATTAGCCGGCAGCAGGCACCGTCCGTGTCGAGCAGCGAAGGGTTAAGCCGACTCAAGTGGAGGGGGGCAGCCAAGGTCATCCCCACGGCTGCGGGGAACGAGGCCGCTATCATTCTAGAGGTGGCCTTTGCCCCTGGATCATTTATGACTTATTCTTCGCCTCCGATGACCGCGGTGACAAGCTCTCCATCTCTCTCTCTCTCTCTCTCTCTCTCTCTCTCTCTCTCTCGTCACGCTCCCTTTTCACGCCTGGAGCTAACGTGCTCTTGCTCGCTCTCCCTTCTGAACGACACCCCCCCGCCCACCCTCCCACCCCGAACCAACCTTCATCACCACCGCCGTAAAAATCACACCATTTGCAATTAAAAGATACTGCCGGGTGGGAGTTCTCGAGCCGGGACACTTCTCGCTGTTCCCCTCCACGGCCCTCACCTCGGAACAGGAGAGCCATGGAGCAAGATATCAATGCCGGACGTCTCCCAGGGGAAGAGGAGGCCCTGCGCCTCTTGGCTGGAGGGGGGGCAGGGAGAGACAGAACCTTGCCTGGCCAAAGACACAAGAATCGCAGAGGTAGGAAGGGTGTTTCAGGTTGATAAGCAACCATGTAAGGAGGGTGTCTGTGCTCCGTCAGCTGCCGTTTTCACATCTCGGGCATTTAGCATGAGAAAAGAAGATGGATGGAAGCATGGGCCCAGGAGGGACGGAGCAGAAAATATATCCTTCCTCACCCACCTAGGGATGTCTGGGTTTGTAAAATCTGTTCCATCTGCATTTCAAGGATTGTCAACCCATCAACCGCTCATTGGCGGAATCAGAGTTTTTCCCCCCAAATTCGCGCAAATTTGCACTCGCGCAAATTCACATGAGTGCCGACAAAAATTGTGAAAATGTACACTCCCCCACCTCCCAAAATTTTATTTATTCATTATTTATTTATTTGAAACATTTATATCCCGCCCTATATCATTAAGACCTCAGAGCGGCGTGCAGATAAAAGCATACAGTATAAAACAATAAATACGCACAGTTAAAAACAAATTAAACCATGAACCGAGTTAAAACAATATATAATTTAAAAGCAGGAAAAACAGTTAAAACAGTTAAAATGATGTGCCATCTTAGTGGATTTAACCATCAAAGGCTTTGTTAAAAAGCCATGTTTTTACTTGGCGCCGGAATAAAATCAGCGTTGGCGACAGTCGGGCATCCAAGAGGAGGGCATTCCACAGTCGGGGTGCCACCACAGAGAAGGCCCTCTCCCTTGTCCCGTCATAGCGTATGTCTCGCGTTTGTGGGACGCAGAGGAGGGCTCTTCTAACAGATCTCAAGTCTCGGGCAGGCATATATAAGGAGAGGCGCTCCCTCAAGTATTGAGGTGCAAACCCTTTCTCCAAAATGCACGTTTTCATGCTTACGTTTAAGGGGAAATGCGCATTTTTGACTTCCTTTTTAAACTTTTTTTTTAACTGCTAAATTTGCATAAAATTCCAGAAAGTAAATAAACCACTGACTCAGGAGAAACTGATCAGCTGAGGAATCTATGAGTTGGATTCACAGAAATCATTTGATTCCAGAATCATTTGATTCCATTCCAGATTTCTCTGGCACCCCTATCCAAAGTAAATCAAGAGTCGTAGTACCCAAGGCCAGTCAAGCTATTTGTGTAGGAAAACCCACTCCGCCTCGCCCCCTTCCCTGGCAGCAAAAATATAAGTGGATGAGAATTCCATGTGAGTTACAAGTCAATGCAAACCACATTCACATTCCTCAAGCCATGTGGTCCCTGGTTCCTAGTTCCAGGCTCATCTCAGACTGCTACCTGATAGCCCTGACATCCTGGCCACTAGTACAAATGAAGACCCAGCACCCAGAGTCAAAGGTCTTCCTAGAAGACACCAGAATTGGGAACCTCACCAGCCCTTCTTGGGATCTCATCCTGACTCTGGACACTCACATTATCTAGGGTGACCCTATGAAAAGGAGGACAGGGCTCCTGTATCTTTAACAGTTGCATTGAAAAGGGAATTTCAGCAGGTGTCATCTGTATACATGGAGAACCTGATGAAATTCCCTCTTCATTGTAACAGTTAAAGCTGCAGGTGCCCTGCCCTCTTTTAAATCTGGTCACTCTAGTATAACTCCTGCAGCTTTAACTGTTGTGATGAAGAGGGAATTTCACCAGGTTCTCCATGTATACAAATGACACCTGCTCTGTTAAAGATACAGGAGCCCTGTCCTCCTTTTCATAGGGTCACCCTACATTATCTAAGCGTCACGACCACAGGGTGGCAAGAAGAATCCAGAAGTGTCCTCCCCACCTTCTCCAAGGTGGTCTCAACCCCTTCCAGTTTCAACCGTGGGATCTTATGCCAACTTTCTGCTTCAAGTCATGAAAATGGCTCCAAACAGCATTCAGTATCATTATATTCCGACGCCCGGAATGAATGAGTTGATATGAAATGATCCCGGTGGGGTGAGTAACCCAGCCCACACTTCCTGAGGACACCGGGGTGCCAATAATTAAAATAGCAATTACCCAATTGCAGTGGCAATCATACACATTGATACTTCGCTTCAGATCTGTTTCCTCTCCTGTCCCACACCTTCAGTTCCTGCCTCCCTCTGTTCTTACGTGATCTATTTTTCACCTTCTGTGGAAGGGAGTTTGCCAAACCCAATTAGCGGGGTTTTGTTTTTTATAATTACCTCCCCTAAAAATAATTCATCGGAGGTGTTAATAACCCCATTTAAAAATCTATTAAACCTTTTTTTTGGGCGGGGGGGAGCAGAGGAAGTTGGACCAACTTCTCTGTGCTGGGTTGCTGGTTCCCTTCAGAGATACGGTCGGGCTTCCTTTTAATTTTTTTCCCCCCTTTCAAATTTGCACCACGCTAATTAAAAACAGTAGGGCTACAGTTCGGAATACTATACCGGCGAGGTGATTCCCTGCCAGGCAACGGCAGCCGCTGCTTTTCACCCCAGCTTGCATCTCGGATACATTTGAGGCCTTCTAGAGTTCGCTGGCAGGGTTCATTAAAGGACAGATTGTTTGCGCGTGCCGCGTGGGCCCATGGCCTTTGCCGGCTCCCAAGCCGCTTCCAGAATGAAACTGGCGAGAAGACGTAATTGGCAGGGAAAAAATCTCGGTGTAATCAGCCAGGCTGCAGGGCCAAATTACAAGAGGGGTCGGTGACCTATAGCCAGCAGGTGGCTCACCGTCTCCTGAATAATAATGGAGTGACCTACAAAGGATTCCATACCATCCCGGAAAGAAAAGATTATTTAAAAAAAAAAAATATCCAGGGATGAGCAGAAACTCAAAAATGTTTTTCAGACATTATTTCTGGCAGTGCTGAAAATCGCTTTCCTTTTTGGCTGATTTTTCTTTTGTGTGTGTTTTTCCACCACTTGCCATGCATGAGGTCATAGAATCACAGAATAGAATCATACAATCGTAGAGTTGGAAAGGGTCTCTAAGGCCATCCAGTCCAACCCCCTGCTCAATGCAAGAATCCACCTTAAAGCATTCTCTTCTCCAGGCTAAACATGCCCAGTTCTTTCAGTCTCTCTTCATAGGGCTTTGTTTCCAGACCCCTGATCATCCTGGTTGCCCTCCTCTGAACACGCTCCAGCTTGTCTGCGTCCTTCTTGAATTGTGGAGCCCAGAACTGGACGAAATACTCTAGATGAGGCCTAACCAGGGCTGAATAGAGAGGAACCAGTACCTCACGTGATTTGGAAGCTATACTTCTATTAATGCAGCCCAAAATAGCATTTGCCTTTCTTGCAGCCATATCACACCGTTGGCTCATATTCAGCTTGCGATCTACAACAATTCCAAGATCCTTCTCGTTTTTAGTATTGCTGAGCCAAGTATCCCCCATCTTGTAACTGTGCATTTGGTTTCTATTTCCTAGATGTAGAACCTGGCATTTATCCCTATTAAATTTCATTCTGTTGTTTTCAGCCCAGCACTCCAGCCTATCAAGATCACTTTGAAGATCCTCCCCTTCCTCCAGAAGCCCCTCCCCTTCCTTCAGAAGCCCCTCCTCTGATGCCATCAGCTTTCCTTTCTCCATGCAGATCTATCCTGCCTCTCTCTCTCTCTTTCTCTGCTTGCAGATGGGATGAGAGGCACTTCGTTCCTGGTAGAGATTTTATTTATTTTTTATTTATTTTTGAAAACTTGAAAAAATGGGACAATTTGAAAGAAAAAAAAAGAATCCAACCATATTTTAGCAGCCCCCCCCCACTCCCCGTTTGTAGTATTGCTGAGCCAAGTATCCCCCATCTTGTAACTGTGCCTTTGGTTTCTATTTCCTAGATGTAGAACTTGGCATTTATTTCCTATTAAATTCCATTCTGTTGTTTTCAGCCCAGCACTCCAGCCTATCAAGATCACTTTGAAGTTTGTTTCTGTCTTGCAGGGTATTAGCTAGCCCAACCAATTTTGTGTCATCTGCAAATTTGATAAGCGTTCCTTGCACCTCCTTGTCGAAATCATTAATAAAAATGTTGAAGAGCACCGGGCTCAGACTCAGGACTGGGCTCAGCACCGGGCTCAGACTCAGGTCTCAGACTCAGAGCACAGGACTCAGCCCTGCGGTACCCTACTCATTGCATCCCCCCAGTTTGAGAAGGTTCCATTGATAAGTACTCTTTGAGTCCGATTCTGTAGCCAACTGTGAATCCACCTAATAGTTGTTCCATCTAGCCCATTTTCAGCTAGTTTGTTAATCAGAATGTCATGTGGTACTTTGTCAAAAGCTTTGCTGAAGTCAAGATATATGACGTCCACAGCCCTCTCCAGAGCTTATCTTCTCAAGGCCAAATCCTACACACTCGGTGGGAAGTGAGGGTTCTTCCAGAGGTGAGCATCCCAACAAGATAGCTAGGCGGCCCCTCTTCTGGTCTCTGGACTTAGCCCTTGCCTAGCTCAGCCAACCACTGGTGCCAATGACGGCACCCATTGCATCCATGCAAATAAGATTCTAGAGGAGAAGTAAGGTGGTGTTTCATTGAACAGCAAGGCTCTTCTTCTTCCGTTAACCCTTTGGTGCTGCTCAAACGTTTCTGAGCCTGCTCGGGCTGGGTATTTCAACTCGGCTGACATTTGTTCCAGGCCACAATATCCTGCCTGTAAGCTCTCATGCTCTCTGCAGCAAGAACGATCTTTAGTCACTTTGGATTGGACTGGATTTGAGCGTCGGTCCCCGAGGGTGAAGGGGCCGATATATCAAGCTGGTAAGTTGTCTTTTATCCCCGAGCCCTAAGAATGGATGAAGTGCCATTTCATACAATACCCGAGTTAGGGCTTTATTGATTAACCCTCATCTCGGCGTTCCGCCCAAATCTAAGATGTATGGCCTGCTGTAATTTTTACATTCGCTGTCAAATTCATCTTGTCTTCCCCGGGTTATGATGTGAGCCGAGGAGGCAATAAACAACATCATCCGGTGTGTGTTTATCTAATGAATATACACGGAGCAGGAAGATGAATACATGTTTTTGAGTGGGTCGGTGGGAACACAAGACAATCCCAGGATTTGCAAGCCTGAAATCTTCCAGTATATTCCAAATGTGAGTAGATGCAGCCATATCTTCTCTTCCTGGAGAAGAGAAGATTGAGGGGAGACATGAGAGCACTCTTCAAAGGCTTGAAAGGTTCTCACACAGAGGAGGGCCAGGATCTCTTCTCGATCCTCCCAGAGTGCAGGACACGGAATAACGGGCTCAAGTTACAGGAAGCCAGATTCCAGCTGGACATCAGGAAAAACTTCCGGACTGTTAGAGCAGTACGACAATGGGATGAATGACCTAGGGAGGTTGTGGGCTCTCCCACACGAGAGGCATTCAAGAGCAGGGCCGGCGCTACCACTAGGCGAATAGGGCAGCCGCCTAGAGCGCAGACCTAAGAGGGGTGCAGCTGACCCTCGGTGCAGCCCTCTCCCAGCCCTCTCCAGGCCTAGCCAGAATTGGGAGCAACTGCAGCCTCCTCCTCCCAGACCTTCTGTCTGCCTTGGCTAGCTGCTGGGGAGCTTCGTGGCTCGGCGTTTCGGACCCGACATTGGGGGGAGGCGAGGGGAGGGTCAGCAGAGCGTGGTGTGTGTGGTGGCGGCAATGCCCAGGCACGCCCCCGCCCTCTGGAACCTGGCGTGCCCACCCCCCCAGGTGTCCTACATCAAGTCGCTGGAGCTGCCCCGAAGGATCCCGCACGTGGCTAGCGCTTGGCCTGGCTCGCTGTGCGTGGGTGGGAGTGGTGCTTGCGGGGCCGCGTCTGGGATGCTCCCTGCCGGCGTGAGACACTGGGCATGGTGTGGGGGCCCACACCATGAGGAGTAGCCGGCACCCACAGCGGGGAGAGGCGTGGCTTCGCCGTTAGCGGCCCAGCGAAGCTTCAAGCAGCGCTTGGGGAGCAGCGTGAGAGGTTGGAGAGGGCCAGTTGGTCCACCCGTCCACGCAGACGCGGGGCCTGTAGCCAGCTTTGAGGCCTGACCTGCTTTAATCGCCCGACTTTTGGGCAGGGAGGACCGTGCAGCCCAGACTGGGCTGGAAGGCCGAGCCAGGATGGCTGGGCCGGCACTGCCAGGCCCCATGTTCATTGTCGGGCACCTCCCAGCCGGCGCGGCCTAGCTGGCACCAGGCCCATTTGAGTGGCAAGGCTGGTGTCTGTCCCGGCGGGTGCCCCCCCACCTCCCAGCCTAGGCTACAAAATAGTCTGACACTGGCCCTGTCCAAGAGGCAGCCGGACAGGCCTCTGTCAGGGATACTTTGAGATGGATTCCTGCACTGAGCAGGGGGTTGGACTCCATGGCCTTGTAGGCCCCTTCCAACTCTACTATTTTATGATTCTATGATATCTACCTACAGGAGCCGGTGCATTTGCCCTTATTTATTAGCGGCTTTCCCCAACCTTCACTCCCCTGCTGCTGTCTCCAACATGGACGTCTCTCTTCATGACCCTCTGGCTTTCTATTTTATTTCCTAAGATTTTAAAAAAATGGTTAGTCTTTTTTAAAACTGGGAGGCTGGCATACTGCAAAGTCCAGTTCCGCCTTCCGGCACCATCGGTATTTGGGTTCAAACGAATGCCGTTGTGTTTCGGAGCTCAACCGTAGGGATGGGCGAACTCACCTGGGTCTGTTGTTGTTGGACGCTTGCCCTGCTGCTGCCCACGGTGCTGCGTGGGCGACTTTATGTGGCTCGTGAGCATCTGATGAGCCCCCAGCAGCAGTCCACCCTCATCCAAGGCCTCCATTATGTGCAACAATGGATGTTCCAGAAATTACATAATTCCCGGAGCCTCCATCTTTGCGCACAATGGAGGTTCCTGATGACGGCAGGCAGCTGCCAGGTGATCATCAGGCTGCAGGGACACTTGACCCATGGGGCCATGAATTTGCCATGGGCGCCCCACTGGATCTGGGAGGGGCGGACGTGGGCGAGTCCAAGGGATAGCACTCTTCAAATACTTGAAAGGTTGGCACACAGAAGGAGGGCCATGCCCCTTCCCCTGACAGTTGAACCTGTGTGTTTTCCCCATTGAAATGCACCTGCAAAGGCTTCGTTACTGGCGGTGAAGACTTTAAACTAAAATATGCCGGCCTTCTCTGGCCAGGCCCCTTTGACCACACCCCCTTTTTCATTATTATTATTATTATTATTATTATTCTTATTATTTATTTATTTATATAGCACCATCAATGTACATGGTGCTGTACAGAGTAAAACAGTAAATAGCAATAGGCTTACAATCTAATAAAATCATAGTAAATCACACCCGCCATGCGGCACCGCAGCTAAACTTGAATTCGGCCCTTGGGGCGTCAAGAGGTTCAGTAGACTTGCTTTATAGCAGTGCCTGGTCTGGCGCGACCGATAGGCTGCTGGGACGACCAATAGGATGGTGAGGGTGGAGCCATGTTGGGCAGTGGGAGGGCACGACCCCCCCCTTGTCCTCCGTTTTAGAATATTCAGTGCCTCGCCACTGGGGGCAGTAGAGGGCAGCCTGGGTGGCTCCCAGTTAAAGTCCTAGGAGAGAGTCCAAGTAGCATGTGTGGATGTGCACACGCATGCACATGGGTGGGGGAAGGGAAGCAGCTTTATAATGAAAATGCCTTTTCAGCCGTAACTAAAGCCCTACTGCTGCGATGCCGTAATTGGAATGCCGAGCGGTACGTCAGGCTTAGGAAGGTAATAAGAGCCACAATCAGTATTAAATAAAATGCATCTTCCTTTCGGGGGGGGGGGGAGGGAGAGAAATAGGTATTAAATCAAATATGCATGAATCGGCGAGTGTTCCTATTTGCAAAATAAAATCAAATAAAAATAAAAAGAGTGGGCACCCTGCCTCTTTCCCTTATGCATGCAAACATTTAAAAGAGGCTGAAGTTCTGCTCTTAAAAGACGATCATGCACGAGGCTTTGTGTTATAATACCTGACGTGGTTTGTGGAAAACTCTTGTCTTCAGGGCTGGACTAGATGGACCCTTCACCTGATCCTGCAGGGCTCTTCGGATGTTCTACATTGGGGGAAGCGTCAAGTTGTGGTAGTTACAGCCAATAACGGACACGGAATAACGGTTATTAAAAAAAAAACCAGGTTGGCGGAGGGAGGGACAGGAAAAGGGGAAATAGAAAAGCTGACTTGACGTTGGAATCTGCAGGTTCACAATCTTAAGATGGAATTGGGGAGGTAAGGCAGGCACTAGGGGAGTCTGGTGGATCCAATTTCGGTGGGGTGGAGAATCCATTCCGGATTTTGTTGCAACCAGCCAGAGGTCTAAAGGAGCAATCCAAGGGCTGAATCTATTTTTAGTTGGGTTCAGTACCCTGGACAGCTCCTTTAGACTTCTGGCTGGTTGTTACTAAAACCCTGGATGGAATTCTGGATCCACCAGACTCCTCTGGTCGTCCTACATTTAGATATGGCTCTAGCATGTGATGAGATGGTTTCAGGTTTCACCTGGAGCTGCCTCCAGGATGCCTAAGGGCAGGAAAGTTTGACCCCCCAATTCAGAAACTATAAAGTCCAGCAGTTATCCAGCTGTTTCTCCCTAGTAACTACCTGACCTTCTGTCTGGAAAGTCACTTAAGAAAGTTGTGCATTTTTTCAAAAGTTTAAGAAAGTTGCTTATTTTCATTTTTTAAAGTGCACATTCGTGAATTTGCAAACACTTTCAGGGAACATGCAATCGTGTGAGCTTTCAAGGTATTTTCGAATGATTTGCAAACTGAAATGAATTTTCCATACAAGGTTGCAATCGTATGCATGTTTAGACAAAATATTGTCCTACAATCCTATGCATGCTGAGAAAAAGCTCTATAATCCTGTACGTGTTTAGACAGAAAAAGTCCTACAATCTTATGCATGTTTAGATAGAAAAAAGTCCTACAATCCTATACATGTTTAGATAGAAAAAGGTCCTACAATCCTATGCATGTTTAGATAGAAAAAGGTCCTACAATCCTATGCATGTTTAAATAGAAAAAGGTCCTACAATCCTATGCATGTTTAGATAGAAAAAGGTCCTACAATCCTATGCATGTTTATGCAGAAAAAATGTCCTACAACTCCCAGCATGGCTGGCTGGGAGTTGTAGGACTTTTTTCTGCGTAAACATGCATAGGATTATGCCCCAATTCAATTATTTAAAGCAGCTGTTTTTCTTGGTGATTTGAATCAATGATTTTAAGCGCCCTGATTTTAAATCAATCCACTAAGCCTTTAAGCACTTTTTCTTTTCTTTTTTCCGGCTCTCACGCCCTGCCAGGAAGTCCAATATGGATGCAATTTCACTCAAATTGCCACCAAATTTATGGAGTGCCGTAAACCTGGAGGAATACAAGGCAGCAACCAAAGACCTAATGATTATACGGGGCAATATCTCTTGAAGAAATCAGCATTCACCTCCCGAAGGAGACCAGGGGAGACGTTGTGTTCCCCTTAGACAAAGACCACTTGCCTTATTTTATAAGTTTGCATTTACACGCTACAGATGAGATCTTCTGCACATGTACCTGAATGCAAGCCCCATTAAAATATGCGGGTGCTTCAGCCACATAACCCTGGACAGGATCTGGTTATAAAAAAATATACGGCTTTAAAAAGAGGAGCAAGTCAAATGCAAGTTATTTAACTTTTCCCTCCATATAAAGCAAAAAAATGCATTTGTGGATCCACTTTAACTAATTTTCTACTTAGTGAAAGAAAGAAAGAAAGAAAGAAAGAAAGATCAATGCAAGACATTAACTTAGCATGGAGCTTTTAAAAGTTCTTTCTGTAAATGCTCGTTTTTACTTTGCTGGCTTTTAAAGGACCATTTATTTCCTCAGTTATTTATTACATTTCTATCCCACAACGTTTCCTCTTGCAAGGAACCCAGGGTGGCTTGCATGCTCCTCCTCCGATCTGTTTTATACCCACAACAACCCTGTGAGGAAGGTTGATTTTAAGTGCATTTTTAAAAAATATTAAGCACGTGGGATACAAGTAGCAAAATTGCCCGAGTGCGTGGCAGGGCTCCCTGGCCTTTAAACGTCTCTGGAGGCATCTCGTTCGGAGACATGGCTTCCCCCCGACCCTTCCCCGCCGTGACCGAACGAGAACACGCCAATCCCATAATGAAATTGCATTCCCTTTTCCGCCGATAGCCCTGGACGCTATCCTATTGAGCCTGGAAAACCTTGCAGCTCGCTGGTCTTCCCTCCTAAACCCCGTCTGTGGATTTAGTTCCTTGTTGTCAAAAGGATAAATGGTTTTATTTCATTTGCTCCCGGGCCAGTATCAAAAACTCCCCGTCCATGGGTTAACCAGATGATCCTTTAATGCACAAAAGAACCCCACACAGCTTAACCTTCACCCATCCATGTTAAAGAGAGAGAGAGAGAGAGAGAGAGAGAGAGAGAGAGAGAGATCCTACCCAGACTGCTAATGCTGCCTGAATTGTGTCCTTCATTATTACATCTGAAATCCGTTAAAATTTCACACAATTTCCTTCACAGCAGTGTATATAATAATGCTAGGAGCCAATATGTTTCTGTAATTGGTTCTGGAGTGGGGCAGAGTCCAAAGCAATTAATCCGGCCTCTTTCCTTGTTTGCGCCCGTATAAACCTTGACAGGGTGGGACGTAATTGGAAGCGAGCGGCCTCTATCCCCCTACTTTAAATTAATATTTTCCTGTTCTGATTTAATTTCGCCCGGTAACAGTGACACAAAGACATGGCGTGTCAAGCGCTAAGTAATCTTCTGCAGCCTGCTTAGGCGGGGACTTTCTATTCATCAGTAATATAGTGACCTGTATATCATCCCCTTCCCAGCACACAATATTTCTGTCAAACAGGCGGATGCATTTAACTTGGTATATAATCAAGGCACAGATGAGCAGGGCAAGGAGGTGGGGGGAGGAAGGGGCCCGAATTCTCCATGATGGACACATGACTCCATTGAATTGTAGGTCTGGGACCAGTATTCTCCCGTTCTAATTATCAGGCCCAAAATCATGATTTCAGATACTAAAATATATTTCTTGACAAATATTTGACTCTGAATATTCATATCTCTCTCTCTCTCTCTCTCTCTTTCTCGCTCTTTCAACTTGTTTGGTGCTATTAGTTTCCCTATTCCCTGCCCACTTCTGTGCCATTCCCCTCCTTCCATTCACTGAGAGATCCCAACCAATTAGGGACCATGCAGTGAATTCTGTGCCATTCCCCTCCCTTCTATTTACTGGGAGATCCCAACCAATTAGAGACCATGCAGTGAGTTCTGTGCCATTCCCCTCCCTTCATTTACTGGGAGAACCCAACCAATTAGGGACCATGCAGTGAGTTCCGTGCCATTCCCCTCCTTCCATTTACTGGGAGAACCCAACCAATTAGGGACCATGCAGTGAGTTCTGTGCCATTCCCTTCCCTTCATTTACTGGAAGTTCCCAACCAATTAGAGACCATGCAGTGAGTTCCGTGCCATTCCCCTCCCTCCGTTTCTTGGGAGTCCCAACCAATTAGGGACTACGCAGTGAGTGGGATGAACCAATCAGATTTGGCTATGTGGCAACTTGTGACCAGGATACCTGAGAGAGCACCTTCTCCCCTATCAACGTACCTGGTCACTGAGGTCATCCGAGGGCATGCTCCTGGTGGTTTCACATAGACCTATGATCCAATTGGAGTCCACCAGGGGAAAAGGCTTCAGTGTGGTGGCCCCCCTCCTATGGAATTCCCTGCCTCTGGAGGTCGGGCAGGCGCCAACTTTGTATTCCTTCCGGCGCCTCCTGAAAATGTCTTTGTTCCGGGAAGCTTTCTCTTGATGACCAGCTGCGGTTCACTTTGCATTTTGCTTCTTTTAAAAATCTATTTCGACGTGTTTTTATTCTGTTTTTATTTTAACTTGTACACCCTGCTCCGAAATTTTGAATGGGGAGCGGTATATATATATTTTAAATAAATAAATGTCGGTGAGGGCAACTGAAACCATTCATGTGCGAGGGCGATGCTGCCAAGATTAGTCATGTGCGTTTGATCCCAACCTATCAGGGATGACGTAGTGAATTGGATCTCATAACGCACCCCGAAAGGCTTTTATAAAACGAGGGTAACTTTTGGCTCTGCAGAAAATAGTTATCCAAAAGATGGAAGTGTGTGTGTGTGTGTGTGTGTATGTGTGTGTGTGTGTGAGAGAGACCCCATAACCCTCAACAAAAATAAAAAGCCTTGCTAATATAGCCGGGCTAGGGGAGACCGTGTTTCTGCCAGTAAGAATATATATGTAAATAAACACGAGAGGGACGGGAGAGGCTGCAAGAGGAGAGAAAGGCATGCCAACCCAGGCCATTAAATCAAATCACAGAGAAAATAATGGCTAAACTCTCCCTCTTACATGTACCACTCAATTTATGTAGTCAATATGGCAGTGAATGAATGAGCGAAGGTACTAAGAGCACAAATCTAAATTCAATATACATATCTTAGAAACAGAACAAAATAAACAAACAAACAAAACCCACACGCGCATTCCCCCAACACACGCAGGCTGACAAGGCATATAAAACGGGCATCGCGATAGCGGAGAAAAGGCGGAAGAAATAAACTGGCGTCATTTAGGGTGACGGCTCCCCTGTTTCCAACTATCTAAATATAGCTAAGACGGTAGCTGCAAATCCAGACCTGCCAAGGATTTTAGGGGGGTGTTTCAGAAGGAAGGATGGGAAATATTTTTTTTAAAAAAAATCAGGGGAGGGGGGAACCCTACATCTAGGCTTTAAGGATTATGGGGTCGATCCACAACCTATTTACTCCAAGGTAACCCCATCAGAGAATATAAGAATGGACTGCCTTGCTCAATCAGGTCAAAACTTTATGTGTGCCCAGCCTGGGGTGGGAATCCCATATGCTTTTGACTACAACCCCTATCAATCCCTGACCCAGACTGATGGGATTTGTAGTCCAACACATCTGGAGGGCAGCTGGTTGCTTGCCCCATTGTCCAGCATTTTCCCCCCAAGGGTGGCACCATGATTTGGTACCATCAGTGGTCCAGGAAGCCATTATCAGCAGAGCCGGAGCGAGACACGAGTGAACCAGAAGGTGGTAATGAATGATGGAGAAGAGCAGGAAGTCCAGACTAAGGCAGGTCTGATTCAATCCACAGAGGAAATATGCACAAATCAACCTAAGGATCAGGACTGAGCCTGGAGAAGAGAAGACTGAGAGGAGACGTGATCGCACTCTTCAAATACTTAAAAGGCTGTCACACAGAAGAAGGCCAGGATCTCTTCTCGATCCTCCCAGAGTGTAGGACTCAGAATAATGGGCTCAAGTTACAGGAAGTCAGATTCCGGCTGGACAGCAGGAAAAACGTCCTGACGGTCAGAGCTACTAGGGGGCTACCAGGAGCAGGGCCTTCTCTGCTGTGGCACCCCAGCTGTGGAATGAGCTCCCTAAAGAGGTTCGCCTGGCACCGACACTGTTCTCTTTTAGACACCTTTCTCAGCATTTTACCAGCCTAGCAACTGAATTGTAACTTTGCTGTTTTAAATTTGTCTTTTAAATCTGCCTGAATTTCTGCATTGCTGCTCGATTTGACCCCGGCTGTGTTTTTAGATTGTATTGTGTGCTTTTCTACTGCTTGTTTTATATTTTGAATGGTTTTTTAAGGTTTTCATTTTTGTAAACAGTCCAGAGAGCTTCGGCTCTTGGGCGGTATAAAAATGCAATCAATCAATCACTCAATCAATATGGGCGTCTCCATGGAATGGTTGTTTTTAACATCACTTTCCTTATCGTCTGATTATGTTTTATGGTTTTCTATTTCATTGTACGCACACGCACGCACACACGCACACACACAAACACCAGAAAGAAAACCGTGCTTTATGCTATGGGAGGAAATGCACATTTTGTGTGTGTGTGTGTGTGCTAAGAAATGTACATATTTTGGTGTTCATAAATGCACACTTTTTCTATTCTGGAAAACAAAAATACTGGCCTGCAGGAGCAAAAATGTGGCACAGATGAGCATTAAGGCGAAAGATGGAGACACTCAAAACACACACTCATTCTACCATTCCTAGCGGGGGAAGTGTGTTCCCAATGTGTATTCCCTCGCACCCATTGACTAAAGTATGTGTATTTCCCCCCCCCAAAATCCGTGTTTTTAAGCTGCGCATGTTTCTAACAAATGCGGGTTTTGGGGGCATGGTTGAAAGCTTGGAATTATGCAACCTTCCCCCCCCCAAAAAAAGAAAATATGGACCCTATTCAGATGACATGCTAAGCTACAGTGGTGAAGCATTCTGTGCTAAAAAGAGTCTTAGTGTGTCGTGTCTAGGGCATTTTCCCTAACCACGGTTTAACCATCTTCACTAACCATGGCTTAGTGTGTTCAGATGACGTGCTAAGCATTCAGATGACGTGGTTAAGCATTTTGAGCTAAACATTATGGCTTAGTGTGCCATGTGAACCATTCCTAACCATGGTGGCTATGTAACCATGGTTTAAACATGCTCACTAACCATTTGCTCCAGAAGGGTTAGCGGCGTAACCATGGCTTAGTGTGTCATCTGTAAGGTCCCTAAATCAACCCTACTGTAGAGGTCTGCGGCAAGAATGGCAGAAATCGCCCCCTCTGTCGTGTCAGTGAGATCTCGGCTGCTGAGATCTGCATAACAGCTCTGAACATGCCAGCCACCATTTTGTATTCTCGCCCAAAACCCCCACACATGATATGCCTGTACACCTGTACTGCGGCCACCAGGAGGTGGGGACAGAGCACACAACTCTCATAATGGCCTCTGGAAGCCATAGCAGGCCTTGTAGTGGGCATCTGCGGGCGTCGTAGCCTCAACATGGCCACCAGGAACAGCCAGGAAATGGCTACCCAGGGCCGTGAATGCCGCATTGGATGCTGGGATGCATTTCCCAGTCCCACTGGCAAGCACACATTCTGACAAACTGACATGGGACCCCCAAATCAGTGAGACATCTTTACCACGGGAAATCCCACAGCAAGAGAAGGTTGAGGGGAGACATGATAGCACACTTCAAATACTTACAAGGTTGTCCCACAGAGGAGGGCCAGGATCTCTTCTCGATCCTCCCAGAGTGCAGGACACGGAATAATGGGCTCAAGTTACAGGAAGCCAGATTCCAACTGGACATCAGGAAAAACTTCCTCACTGTTAGAGCAGTACGACAGTGGAACCAGTGACCTGGGAGGTGGTGGGCTCTCCCACATTAGAGGAATTCAAGAGGCAGCTGGACAGCCATCTGTCAGGGATGCTTTAAGGTGGATTCCTGCATTGAACAGGGGGTTGGACTCAATGGCCTTAGAGGCCCCTTCCAACTCTACTGTTCTATGATTCTATGAAAGCTTAATGTTTACACCTTCCAAAATCATATAGTTGATGGTCAGTAGCTGTAGGCTCCAAGAAATTCCAGATCAGTCAAAAGCTAACCACTACTACTGCGACAATTTCCCTATCCACGCGGTTTCCCCATGGCCATCTCCATGGCTGTGAACACAAAGTGAGGTCAATCCATGCACGGGTTCCGAACCCGGATAAGGGAGAGGGATGATTCCTGACAGTAACGGAGCAGTAAAAGGACTACCAGGATCAGCAGAGAGGTACGTAGCGAGGGCGTGGTTAGGCAAACCACACAGCGGGGCATGGATCCACGGCTGTGTGGCAGCAGCACTAGGCGTGGTTAGAGGTAGCCACGTTAACCGTGGCCCGCATAACCACATGGTCATCTGAACAGGGCTAGTCTTGTGTACACATTCAGTGTTGCTGATGTTAAACAAACTGGGAGGGATACAAAGTTAATTCTGCAAGGCCGACAACTCCAAAGTGCTTTCCGAAAGATCCCTGAAAGCGCCTCCAAAGGGCCAGTTAGCAATTCAGAGGTGGCTTCGATGACAAACAAAATCCCACAGCTGGAATTAGCCTTTAAAAATAGCTTCTGTGCCCTGGCCTTCCAGCCTTACACACTCAAGCACACACACACACACACACACACACACCGCATTGTTCGATTCTGATGTACAGTTTGAAACAAATCAATAGCGGTATAATAATACTCGGCACGCTGTGTAATTTTTATATCATTAGTTTTCATTTTCCGCTCCCTATGCATCAAAAAACTTACAACGGCCTCGTAAAGTTTATTTAGTATTCCATGAATTCCTAATCAGTTTCATTTCATAATGATTCAGAGCGGCCGTTGCCGGGGCCCCGGTGTCAAAAAATCGATAAAACCAACACCGTTTTTTTCCTGATGGCGGCTGCAAAAGGATCTATGGAGGGGGAATTATGATTTATGTCTCAGGCTGCTACCAAGCAGCAGAGAACAACAGCATAGCCCAAAAAGCTGAGATCTTCGCCAATAATGATTTATAGGCATGACTCCGCACACAGCCTTGTACTCACGTGCACACGCCTCTTTTCACCCACTCCTATGTGCTGCTGTCCACTCCAGCACACCACATGTAACAGAGGCACTTTCCGCTTCCACCGCCTAGATCGCCTAATCGTGCGACCGCCATCTTTTCCTTGCACAGGCATATCACAGCCATGTTTGCACAAAGCTGAGTCTGTGTAGATGTCAGGATCAGGCCCGTTCTCCCTAGCGTGGAGCCCAAATCAGACTCAGAGGCTGAAGGAGAAGGAGATGTACACCAGTCAAGACAGGAAGAAGGGGAGGAGTTTCTCCAGGACTCAAGGAGGATGGGGGATACTTGGCTCAGCAATACTACAAACGAGAAGGATCTTGGAATTGTTGTAGATCGCAAGCTGAATATGAGCCAACGGTGCGATATGGCTGCAAGAAAGGCAAATGCTATTTTGCGCTGCATTAATAGAAGTATAGCTTCCAAATTGCGTGAGGTACTGGTTCCTCTCTATTCGGCCCTGGTTAGGCCTCATCTAGAGTATTGCGTCCAGTTCTGGGCATCACACTTCAAGAAAGATGCAGACAAGCTGTAGCATGTTCAGAGGAGGGCAACCAGGATGATCAGGGGTCTGGAAACAAAGACCTGTAAGGAGAGATGGAAAGAACTTGGCATGTTTAGCCTGGAGAAGAGACAATTGAGGGGAGACATGATAGCACTCTTCAAATCCTTGAAAGGTTGTCCCACAGAGGAGAGCTAGGATCTCTTCTCAATCCTCCCAGAGTGCAGGACATGGAATAACAGGCTCAAGTTACAGGAAGTCAGATTCCGGCTGGACATCAGGAAAAACTTCCTGATTGTTAGAGCAGGACAACAATGGAACCAGTGACCTAGGGAGGTGGTGGGCTCTCCCACACTAGAGGCACTCAAGAGGCAGCTGGACAGCCATCTGTCAGGGATGCTTTAGGGTGGATTCCTGCATTGAGCAGGGGGCTGGACTCAATGGCCTTTTAGGCCCCTTCCAACTCTACTATTCTATGATTCTATGAATCTCCTAAGGAGTTTATCACACAGGAGGTCCAGGTTCAGAGATCACACACACACCAGTATTCAGTCTTTGTCAGAGGGAACATCGGAGTTGACAGACCCCAGAATCCACCACAGGACCAAGCAGGTGGAGTAGAGAGGAGGTGGAAGGTGGTCTGTTACGTTGGCCAGTCAGCAGAGACTTCACCTTGAAGACCCTCCCCAAAGGAGAGATTCAGTAAAAGCCTGTCGGGCACAGCAGGAAACTGTCCATTTAGTTGATTGGCATCTGCCTTGCTTCGTTAGGCTCATTAAGCTTAGAGGATAGCTCCTAGCATTCACAGTCCCTTCAGGTGTGAAGAGACGTCGGTTTACGGAATAAAGCTTTGTGGATTGCACAACAGACCTCTTCGTTGCCTGACATCTTGCTGGGAGGGTTTGGAATCACAGCAGTAGCATGCCAGGCTGGATCAAGGGTAAGAGAAGAAGCAGGTCTAGCATCAAGAGTAGGCATGATCAGGCAGCTGCTAAGGTCCCCATACTCCAGCAGGGCCCCCCTGACAAGAGCCCATGTTCAGAGGAGGGCAACCAGGATGATCAGGGGTCTGGAAGCAAAGCCCTATGAATAGAGACTGAAAGAACTGGGCATTTTTAGCCTGGAGAAGAGAATGCTGAGGGGAGACATGATAGCACTCTTCAAATACCTAAAAGGTTGTCCCACAGAGGAGGGCCAGGATCTCTTCTCAATCCTCCCAGAGTGCAGGACACGGAATAATGGGTTCAAGTTAGAGGAAGAAGGTTGACTCCACGGAGGGTGTCTTGCCCCAGAGCCATCCAAAATAAGGTGACCCTATGGAAAGTAGGACAGGGCTCCTGAATCTTCAACAGTTGTATTGAAAAAAGGGATTTCAGCAGGTGTCATTCGTAGGCATGCAGCACCCGGTGAAAGTCCTTCTTCATGACAACAGTTAAAGCTGCAGGAGCCCTGCCTAGAGTGACGAGATGCAAAAGAGAACAGGGCTCCTTCAGCTTTAACTGTCGTCATGAAGAGGGGGTTTCACCGGGTGCTGCATGCCTACGAATGACACCTGCTGAAATTCTGTTTTCTATTCAACTGTCAGAGATACAGGAGCCTTGTCCTCCTTTCCATGTGGTGACCCTAATCCAAAACCCTAGAGATGGCATTGGCTCCTGTCAAGGATGGACTGGAAAGGAGAGGGGGTCATGATGCTGTTGCCATGGCGATAGGAAGTGCAGCTTCCCAACCCTTAGAGATGCTGATGCCTCAGGAGGGGTTCGGAAGGGAAGGACCAGGCAGCATCCGGAGAATGTCATCAGTCCACTGATGTACAGGTACTTCTCAACCATCTGAACTTCTCATTTGGTGCTGTGGTCCACCTGCACATCTGAAACATGGGTGTACTTTCACTCAACCACAAAAGGGAGATCAGGGCCAGCGTCTAGGGTAGTCATGGTTGAGCCAGCAAAGGCCCACTGGAGCCGCTCTTCCTCTTCACCCCAGGGCTGGGCAGAGGGGGGCCCAGTGGGGGCAGTTGGCATGGGCCTATGATTTTGAGGGGACCTACTCCAAGTCCCCCTGGGCAAAGTTGCTTGATTTTTCTGTTGTTGATGACGCATTTGCCCAAAGAAAAGCACGTAAACCATTTGTGAATGTGAAGAAGTGATGTCTTCATAGAATCATAGAATAGCAGAGTTGGAAGGGGCCTACAAGGCCATCGAGTCCAACCCCCTGCTCAATGCAGGAATCCACCCTAAAGCATCCCCGACAGAGGGCTGTCCAGCTGCCTCTTCAAGGCCTCTAGTGTGGGAGAGCCCACAACCTCCCTAGGTAACTGATTCCATTGTCGTACTGCTCTAACAGTCAGGAAGTTTTTATTTACTGTCTTATTTACCTCTTGAATAAAAGCGCTTGCCATTACCTTTTTTTAGAAATCGTTCTAGTTCATATGTATTTAGAACTGATTAAAAAAATACTTAATGAGCAGTTTGAAATGGGGCCTACATTTCCCATCTGGTCCGGGCCTACTACCAGCTTTGCCCAGCGCTGCTTCACCTTTATAAAACCTGACGCAGGGTGTTGTTCCCAGAAGGACTCTCAAGGCCTGGCTGGAAATCCCTTTCAAATGCTCTAAGCCAGCGCTGGGGAAACTAGTCTTCAGTGCCGGGGTTGCTCTCCATGGTGCTGAAAGATATCCTGTCCCCTTGTCAACAGCTGCAGTCCTCTCCAGGATTCCAAATCCTCGTTTTCTCCAGACACACTTCAACCTCCACCTAACCTCCTCTCGTGTGTGCTATTGCCTACTAAGGATGATGGGATATGTGGTGGAACAGGACACCTTCTCCCTGTCCATTTCTTTCCAAGGGCTCCTGTTTTGCTGGGTTTCCAGCGGAGGAGAAGGGAGGTTTGATTATTATTTTTGCCAGCTAGGCTACCAGACTGCCTATCAGTCTTCAGGCTGTCAAATTATGCTGAGGAAGAAAGAGGCAAGGACAGGGGGATAGGACAGTGACTCAAAGTCTAGCATGCCTGTGTTTGAGCTGAGAGATACCAGCTCCAGCAGTTGAGCAAGGCTCCTTTAAGAGGCAGGAGGCATGGGCAGAGAATCCTCTCCCATGGCCGCTGAGCATCCAGGGTGCCCCCCTCCAAAGAGAAACATGTACAAATGTACAAAGTCTAGAACCAAAACCCCTACCATGGAGGATCCAAAGCCTTGCCACTTGTGCTGCTAGCAGCAAACATGGCCAGCTAGAGATCTGTATTTCAAAGGCACCACCTAGGCTATGGCTTGAGTATTGCCCCACAAAGAGAATTGCCCCGATTGAGAGAAACTGACCCGGATAGAGAATGTATTTCCAAAGTGGAGGGCTCTTGGTAAGCTGTCCGGCCCTGTCACCTGGCTGAGTGTGTCGTCACCTGACCCCCATGGACCAATCCCTCTCCAATATGCCTTGTAAAGCTCCACCTATCAAACCTGATCCTTAGCGATGACCCTGTCTCATCAAAGAAGGCCTGCTCTGGGCTAAGTGACTCTTTCTCCCTCTCTACAGCTGCCTGTTTTGAACTTAGCGTCCTGCCCGCTGCTCTAGATTGTGCTGCCTGCCTACATCAGAACATCAGAAGAGACGTGTTGGATCAGCCCAAGGGTCCATCTAATCCAGCTCCCTGTTCACACAATGGCCTACCAGCTGTAGACCAGGAACCCACAAGCAGGACATGGTGCAACAGCACCCTCCCACCCATGTTCCCCAGCAACTGGTGCACACAGGCTTACTGCCTTGGATACTGGAGGTAGCATAGAGCCATCCAGGCTAATAGCCATGGATAGCCTTCACCTCCAGGAATTTATCCAACCTCCTTTTAAAGCCTTCCAAATTGGTGACCATCACCACATCTTGTGGTGGTGAGTTCCATAGTTTAACTAAGTGCTGTGTGAAGGGCTACTTCACATTGGCAGGGTTTTTGCACATGCAGGGTATCAAGGTGCATCGTGGGAGGTGTAATTTGGTATTGCACAGTGTGGCGTGATGTCATGCGTCATCCAGTGGAGGCTGGTGGCTCCGATTTCGGTGGGACAGTGAATCCATTCCGGGTTTCAGTCAGAACCAGCCAGAACTCTGAAGGAGTTGTCCATGGTGTTGAACCCTGTCCCTAAAATGGGTTCAGCGCCTTAGGTAGTCCTTTTAGAGTTCTGGCTGGTTTTGAGGAAAGCCCAGAACGAACTCACAGCCTCACCGAAATTGGAGCCACCAGCCTTTACTGGTTCCAGCTGACCCTCATTCTTTCATGGCCCCAAAAGATTGCTGAAAGTGGGGCAGGGTACTTCTATAGCGCTTTTTTGAAATGTGCATTAAAAATGCATTTCATATGCTTTAGTCACGAAAAAAGTGTACAGTTTTGAAAATGCATGCAGAAATCTGCAATTTTCCTGTTCGAATGAACAACAACCCCTACAAAAAAGCTTCCAAATGAAAATGGAAATTAAACAAACTGAGCTTCAAAGTGTTGTTCAGAGAATCGTGGTGAAACTGAACATCCCTGATTCTCCCATCTCTAATTCTCTATATGTGGATCGTTATATACCCAGCCAAAAGTAGCGTGATCCTCACCCAAGTCAGAGATATTAGCGGTCTTGGGGGGAATTAAAGAAATATCCCCCCAAAAAACTACCCTTTTTTATTTGTATCCCAAACAGATCAATGAGGACTGAGCACGCTCAATTGGCATGGAATGCTGATTGGTTGTCATGGGTGGGGAAGGAAAATTGGGCAGGAGGGAGAGGGATGAAACGGAGTATCCTAGAAAGGGCATCTGTGACTGGCTGGCTGTGAAAAGAGCACTCCGTAATGTAACATCTCATTGCAGGACCAAGCTGTATTTTTAATTCCCAAAGGAATTATTGCTGATTCCTCATCACCACCATACAAACAAAAACATGAAAATGGATCATAGCACTTTAATCACATATAGTTCCTTGCTGGGTTTTCTCTCTTTAGGGAGCTCTTTGGAAGGACCGCTTGAAGCTGACACTTTCCAAGGACGGCCCTTGCACACACACACACACACACACCTGAACACGTTGGGAAGTGCATATTTAAAGCCCTTAGAAGTTTTTCAAACTGTGCCGAGGGTTAAAAATCCTTCCAGTTGGTGCAATAAAGATAAATTGCACATAAAAAGAGCTACCAGTCGCAGAAAACGAACAGGATGTTCATGGCAGAAATCCGGGGGTGGGTGGGGGGCAGTTGGATTCAGTATCTTAAAGTGCAGCCAGTTGTAAAAGGGGTGGGGGGGTTGGTTGGTAGAATTTCCAAGCTCGCATTATCTAAGCGCGCGTCCATATTTTACCGTGACACCGACTTTGAGACTCATTTCCTTGGGTTAAGTAGCGCAGGGTGAAGTATCTCCTTCGACTCTTTCTGCCTATTCATCTGCAGCGGGATTGTGGGCATTTAACCTGGAGCGCTTGCTGATGTATGACCAAATCAGAGCAAAGAGGCCGCGCTGCTTAACCCTCTCTCTGTGTAGCTGCACTTAATGAATGTCACCCGGACCCACTATAGAAATGATGGAACATCCATTCTGGCAAACGCCATCGCCGCGCGCCGGCTGCCGCAATGATATGGAGAAATATGCTGAAGGTATTCAGGACAACCTAAGACATAAACCCGGCGTCATTATATCCCCACCGCCACACGCACTACATCTTCAAATCGCAACACCTGAGCCAGTTTCCTTGCAGTAATAACGCCGCTCTCCTTCGCCCTCCCCGAAACCCATTCCAAACATATCCCATCGTTCATTGAAAACGTAGTAGAGGATGCAGCTTTCAGGGGCTTTCTTTAATCGCAGCCTTGTGGCTTCCGTGTCTGCGGAGCTGCAACTCCGCGACGGGTTGGTTTGCATCGATTTGCACACGTTCCTTCGGCAGAGGGGAAGAAAAGGTCTCGGAGTGCGCTAAGAGTGAGATCTAGGCATGTTTAGAGAGAGACAAGTCCTACAACTCCCAGCATTCAATGCTGGGAGTTGTAGGCCTTTTTTTTTTTTTTTTTTTTTTGGTCTTTAAACACACATAGGATTAGGGTGACCATATGAAAAGGAGGACAGGGCTCCTGTATCTTTAACAGTTGCATAGAAAAGGTTATTTCAGCAGGATCCATTTGTATATATGGAGAACCTGGGGAAATTCCCTCTTCATCACAACAGTTAAAGTGCAGGAGCTATACTAGAGTGACCAGATTTAAAAGAAGGCAGGGCTCCTGCAGCTTTAACTGTTGCAATGAAGAGGATATTTCCCCAGGTTCTCCATATATACAAATGACACCTGCTGAAATTCCCTTTTCAATACAACTGTTAAAGATACAGGAGCCCTGGTCCTCCTTTTCATAAGGTCACCCTACATAGGATTGCATCCTAAAGAAAGTAAATCCTGGATTTGAAGGGTGTGATCAGCATCGATTTATTTATTTATTACATTTTGATACCGCCCAATGGCCGAAGCTCTCTGGGCGGTTCACAAAAATTAAAACCATAAAAAAGCATAATAAAACAACCAACAGTCTAAAAACACAAATACAAAATACAATATAAAAAGCACAACCAGGATAAAACCACACTGCAGAAATTGATGTAGGTTAAAATACGGAATCGTATGTTCTCTCCTCGATAGAAGGTGGGAAAGTTGGACATCTACCAGAGCCTCAAGGCTATCGGGGGGGGGTATGCCCCCCCCGAAACATAGCTACTATTTCCACTTTGCACAGAGTATCCATGAAGATAAGAACATAAGAGGAGCCCTGCTGGATCAGACCAAGGGTCCATCCAATCTGGCATTCTGTTCACACAGCGGCCAAGCAGCTGTCGAAAAGGGACCAACTAAGCAGGACATGGCTGCAACAGCACCCTCCCGCCCATGTTCCCCAGCAACTGGTGTATATAGGCTTACTGCCTCTGATACTGGAGGTAGCACAGAGCCATCAGGACTAGTAGCCATTGATAGCCTTCTCCTCCAGGAAATAACCTTCTCCTCCAGGAGAAGATCAGAGGCAGCGGAAGTGAATCCTCAACTCAGCTGTCCCATCTCTTCCAGATTAGGGGGCTAAAGAGAAGATTGCAGGCCTGAGGAAGGCCCATAAGTCCAGGTGCCAGCGTTGCTAGCAAGCCTTGGGATGTTGGGATATAAGGATTTACTGAATTTCTTCCATTCTAAGACCCCCATATAAACATCTCTGAAAACGGGGTGCGTCTTAGAATCGTGGGTGTGTCTTCGGTTGTTTTCTCTGTTGGTGGTACTGAAATTAGTGTGCGTCTTACAATCGATGGCGTCCTACAATCGAAGAAATACGGTAGTTTATTTATTTATTATTTATTTATTACATTTATATCCCGCCTTTTTTCCTCCAAGGAACCCAAGGCGGCGTACTTAATCCTCCTCCTCTCCATGTTATCCTCACAACAACAACCCTGTGAGATAGGTCAGGCTGAGAGTCTGTGAGTGGCCCAAAGTCACCCAGTGGGTTTCCAGGGCCGAGTGAGGACTAGAACCTGGATCTCCTGACACCTAGTCCAACACCTTACCCACTACACCCCAGTTTCCTCCGTTTCACGTGCATTCCACAAATTGTTGGGCGCCTCTCATTCCATCGTGTCTTCATTGACGGCGTCAGGCCCCACCCCCTTCAGAAAAAGTACACAAAAAACCACGTCAACGGTCACTACTGAAATCGGAACCTGCTGGATGGTCTATTCAGCAATTGTTCAGAGAGAATTGGATGCCAAAATCTGTAGAAGTGCTTCCAGGTGGGGCGGAATTCACGCCGCCCCACTTTCTCCGGAAGGCAATTTATGAGAAGCAGCAGCAAGCAAACACAATGCAAATGAGACCAAAGTAGCTGTGTAAACAATTTGTATTTTGTTTGCTACTGACTCGACCTCTTTCTTCCCCCACCACTGGCAACCGATGTGACGAACTGTAGAAATAATTTACGGAATTGTCACTCACGTCTACTTTCGCCTTTAATAAGCATCACAGAGCATTACGGGGGTGGAAAAGAAGGGGGGGCAGAGAAAAATCCGAGAGTTCTGTAAATGATTATTGTGGCTTCTTCTTCTTCTTTTTTTTTAATATCACAGAAATAATTGCTAATCAAAGCGTCCTGCGGTGGGGCCAGTTGGAAGCCAATGGACGTCCCTCGCCACCGAATTTTCATTCGGGCTGAGGAGCGGGAAAAGAGGCAGGACACCTCATTTCCACCTTGCAGTGCTGCTTCGTTTGACCAAAAAAAAAAAAAAGATTACCCAGCGGTCAAAAAAATAAAATAAAAAATCAAAGTCGCACTGTCCTGCGGAGAAGCGGAATGGTGACAGGTCCTAACACGCCGACGGAACACGCTTGCAAGCAAGTGAAAATTTGGTCTCTGCTAGGTGACAAAAGTCAATGCGCATCGTCATTTCATCTCTCTCTCTCTCTCTTCTTTTTTCAAAGGTCTTTTTGCAAATACATAGACTTGGGGTAGTTTCTTTTCCCCCCTCTCCTTTTTATTTCTTGCCCTTCCTGTCACCAATCCAATACGCAGTAGGGTCTTTCAGCTTATTAACCTTTTCTGTCCTCTTTCATCATCTTTTTTTAAAAAAATATATTATTATTATTAGCCGTTATTATGGTTACTTATTATTAGAAGGTGCGCGTGTTTTTCTCACAAATTTTCTGCCTTCTGAGAATGTCTCTGCAATGTCACCACGCATTTGGTGCAGAACCCTGAGCCTTTGCAAAGCATTCTGGGACATGGCCAAGCGGGCACACCCATTCACACAAGACGTCGCTCGGGTGTTTTATGAACGTCTGAAGCTGCCTCTACCCGATCGGACCATTTGTCTGCCGAACATGGAATTGTCCGCTGTCAGTGGTTCTCTACCAGATTTTCTTAAATTTCAGATGCTGCAGCATGAACTTGGGAGATGCAAAGCTGGGACTCTACCACTGAGTGATGGATGAGTTCTAGGGAAGTGATGATCAGATTTACAGGATCTACTTTGGGTTGGGTTGGGTTTTTTACATCAAGGTCCATCAACCAATGACCTGCTAGTCCTATGTGACATACACTGAGATATGTACATCAGAAGAACATCAGAAGAGCCCTGCTGGATCAGACCAAGGGTCCATCTAGTATGACACTCTGTTCACAAAGTGGCCAACCAGCTATCAACCAGGATCCCACAAAGCAGAACACGGTGCAACAGCACCCTCCTACCCATGTTCCTCAGCAACTGGTGTATATAGGCTTACTGTCTCTGCTTCTGGAGGTAGTACATAGCCATCAGAAGTATAAAGTGTTGGTTATCGTCTTTAAAGCCCTACATGGTTTGGGTCCGGGCTACCTGCGGGATCGCCTTCTCCCGTACAATCCGCCCTGCACACTCAGGTCCTCTGGGAAGAATCTACTCCAGCCTACAAAAACAAGGCTGACAACTATTACCCAGAGGACCTTTTCTTCTGCCGCGCCCAGTTTGTGGAACGGCTTGCCGGGAGAGATTCATCAACTTAACAGTCTTCCCAAATTTAAGAAAGCCATAAAGACTGAACTCTTCCGTCAGGCCTACCCAGTGGAATTTTAAGATGCCTTTTTAATAATTTGCTGCTTTTAATAATGTATTAGTTTTTAACTTTTTTAATTAGTTATATGTATTTTATGGTGTTTGTATTTGTGTTGTACCCCGCCTCGATCCAGAGGGAGAGGTGGGCAACGAATAAATATATCATCATCATCATTATCATCATCATCATCATCATCATCATCATCATCATCAGGACTAGCAGCCATTGATAGCATTTTCCTCCAGGAATTTATCCAGCCTCCTTTTAAAGCCATCCAAATTGGTGGCCATCACTACATCTTCCAGTAGCAAATTCCATAGTTTAATTATGCGCTGTGTGAAGAAGTCTTTCCTTTTATCTGCCCTGAATGTTTTCAAGGCCTTTCTTAAAATCCTGCAATGGCAGAGCATGGCGGGCCTCTGATGGCAACTTGTTCCAAAGTATGGGGCCACTACTGAGAAGTCCCTCTCACATGTGGTCATCCACCTCACTGATTTCATGGGTGGGCAAATGAGAAGGGCCTCTCTTTCTTATCTTAAAGTGTGGGCAGGCAGATGTGGGTGAATTTATTTATTTATTTATTATTTATTACATTTCTATACCGCCCAATAGCCGGAGCTCTCTGGGCGGTTCACAAAAATTAAAAACATTCAAAGTATAAAACAACAGTATAAAATCATAATATAAAATACAATATAAAAGCTCAACCAGATCAAAACAGCAGCAATGCAAAATTACAAATTGAAAACACCGAGTTGAAATTTATTTATAGACTGTTAAAATGCTGGGAGAATAAAAAGGTCTTCACTTGGCGTCTAAAAGCATATAATGTAGGTGCCAAGCGAACCTCCTTAGGGAGCTCATTCCACAGCCGGGGTGCCACAGCAGAGAAGGCCCTGCTCCTGGTAGCCACCTGCCTCACTTCCTTTGGCAGGGGCTCATGGAGAAGGACCCCTGAGGATGACCTTAGGGTCTGGGCAGGTACATGAATCTAGCCCCATGACATCGGAGTCACCAGCGTCCACTGAGACCAGCTGGAAATCTCTGTGCTGACCTCTAATGAACTGCATGGCCTGATTCAAGGTGTTTGTAGTAGTGTACCAAGCTCTAAAGGACTTATATCCAAAGTACTTGATGTTTAGCCACTGTGCCAACAGAATGCTGGCCTAGATGTTCCCATGGTCTGATCCAACTTAGCTCTTCTTATGACCCTCTTCCCCAGGACCAAACCAACCTAAAATTTAAGATCAGCGAGATAGGCTCTGCTTGTGGAGGAAGATGGCCCATGAGGTGACCACACAGGGCAGATCCTTCACCGTGGTGGCACCTCAGTAGCAATTCGGCTTTCCCCAATACTGTTGCCATTCAGATTCCAGAAAGTTTTGTATTTTATTTGGACCAGCTTCAGGACTCTAGGTAGGGACGGCTGTCATGGGGAAATCCTGTTCACGTTTGGCACCTCTTTTGTGCGCTTCCCAATAATCCGGATCCTTATTGCAGCCAGAATCAACTCCCCCATGGGGGGGCAGCGTTGAAGCGTGCAGCGCTGCCCCCACAGGCTGGCTCCATCCATTGCAACAGGGATGCCTAAGTTGGAATCCGCAGCCTCTGTTCAACAATCGGGAAGGCCTTTTGGCAGCTTTCAGCAGCCGCAGTCAGATGTGTGAGCACCCACGAGCACACGAATCCGTTGAGTGTAAAAACCACTGGGATGACCCTCGCAGGCGCCATCAGAAATCAAGGGGAACTCCCCGTTCCATCTCTACAGTTGTCAGATCAGTGACTTGCGGGGGATACATCAGCCTGCGAACGGAGCCTTGCCTTGTTCTCGCAGAGAGCATCCTCAAGAGCCAGCTCAGTCCCTGGGTTGCCGTCGGCGTGATGAGCCCCCGAAGGGAGACGAGAAATATTGTAAGATGTTTCCACGGAGTCCAGCTTTCTTACCCTTCGTCCCCTTTTGGCAACGACCCAACTTGAGTGAGCAGCTGATGTTCAATGCCGGAAACGAGGCCGCCCGGTTCGGAGGGGAAATCTACTGGCCGCAGGGGTAGAAATTTGGAGTGTCCAAAGGAGGTGTCGAAGACCACGCAAGGTGGTGCAGAGGGATTTCTTTTTTATTATTATTTTTAGTACTGATTAACTTGTGTTAACTGGGTAGTGGTCAGCTATTAGAGGGTAGCCAGGAGCCAGGAAGCCAGTACTAAGCGCAGTCTATCTGAGCACTGGAAACATGGAATGGTAGCAGCGAAGGGACCACAACAATCCCAGTGTGGTGCCTCAGCTTGGGATAGAGTGGGAAGGAGGAGCAGCTGAGCCTGGGAGGGTTTGTGGAATGGCCTTTCACAGACACAGGCAGAAGCCAGCTGCAGGCCAACGCCGCTGACAGCAATTCCTAATCACCACCATCCCAATATAAGAGATGCCAGAGCCCTTGGGCAGGGCTGGAAACAATTGTTGTTCTTGGTGCATCATCTTCGTTGGTTGATCTTGCCTGAACCTAACCTGATCCTGGACCAGACTCTGACTACTCTTTGGCGCATTCCTGAACCCAATATTGTTTGACCCAGCTTCTGATGGATACTTTTGGCTTTCAGCCATGGACTGTTTATTCACGTTTCCAGCTCACTGACGCCGGTGATTTATGACACCCGGAAATGGATTCACAGCCCCACCAAACTTGGAGCCACCAGCCTCGACTGGGTATTTGGCTGAGCAATCTTAACATTCACTAGGGACGGTGATGTCTAGCAACCCATCCATCCTCCCACTCATTTTCCCTTCCCTCGGTTTCATGGGAAGGAGAATAACAGTGACCCTGTTCAGGAGACATGCTAAGCCACGGTGCTTAAGCACTTTGAGCTGAAAATGATGACTTAGTGTGTCATGTGAACCATGGTGGCTACATAACCGCAGATTTGCCCTGCTCACTAACCATTTGTGGCAAAACGGTTAACAGCCTAACCAGGGCTTAGCTAGGGTGACCCTATGAAAAGGAGGACCGGGCTCCTGTATCTTTAACAGTTGCATTGAAAAGGGGAATTTCAGCAGGTGTCGTTTGTATGCATGCAGCACCTGGTGAAATTTCCTATTCATCACACCAGTTAAAGCTGCCCTCTTTTAAATCTGGTCACTCTATAGCTCCTGCAGCTTTAACTGTTGTGATGAAGAGGGAATTTCACCAGGTTCTCCATATATACAAATGACACCTGCTGAAATTCCCTTTTCAATGCAACTGTTAAAGATACAGGAGCCCTGTCCTCCTTTTCATATGGTCACCCTAGCTTAGCGTGTTGTCTGAACGGGCCCCATGCCAGCTCCAAGTCTGGTGTGGCTCCTCCCACTCCATTCTGGGGGCATGTCCAAGGAAGAAGGGGGAACAACCCCAATGAACCCCTAACACACACCCAGATCCTTTCCCCTCTAACCCCAACGGAACACCCACAATGACAGGCAGTCCCACCACCACCCAAGGAGGTATGGTGAGATCCCCAGTATCCAATGGAGTCCATGCCCCCCTCCCCAATACCATCAAAAATGAGCCGTTGTGAAACCTGTTTTTTTAGCTTTATTTTTCCCTCTCTGCCCATGACGGGAGAGACACAGCCTGAACAAGCCAAGAGCGAATCAGGCTTGTTCTCTGTCAACCAGAACTAATTCTCGGGCCCCGGCGACGAGAGAAATGCAGCCTAGGAAGCCATAAAAGCCAAGAAGGGGGTGAGAGGGAATTATTTCCAACGCCTTTCAGATGGAAATGAAGGTTTACCCTCCCCGGTTTTCCGCCACCCACCTGGAGCCCCGCGGCACACGATCCTTTATAGATCTTCAGGTCGATAGCGCATCATAGCAACAAAACGGAGATGGGCAGAGAGAGAGAGAGGAGGCGCAAAAACGAGGAGTGTAAATTTTAACTGAATTACTTCTTTCAGGTTCTCTCTTTCTCCCCCGCCCCCCACATCTCTCCCCTGCCCCCGTTCTCATCTTTGGAAAAAAGTAGAACGATCAATACGAAAGAAGGCAGAAGAATGCAGCTGTTTTGCTTCTGAAGAGCACATTGCGAAGGTCACCGTGTGTCTGATCCCCTACGCAGACACGACACCCCATTTTTGCACTGTTGTCAGTTTCGTGGGTTCCCCCCTTCTTCTTCCCCCCCCCCCAGTGTATGCATTGACAGAGAGAGAGGGGGGGAGGGAGAAAGAGAGGGAGGGAGGGAGGCACGGACCTCTAATATTATTTCTTAACAATCCGCCAAATTGCTCGCCATCGCAACGGGATGAAAAGCTTAAATCGGCGCTCAGCTTGCGCGCCACTGGAATCCCGTTCCGTGTAAGAAGATAAGTGTCTTCAGAGGTTAAACAGGAGCATCAGGGTCCGACGTGGTAAAGTAAGGAGGCTGTAGGCCGACAAGTATTTGATTGTCCCGTGGGGGGATGGTAAGCCATTTTCTTGCCTGCCAACTACACCACCTTGAGCGTGAGACCTACAATTTCAAAGATAATCTCCTACCCTCCTGCCTCCATTTCTAATCTCCCTGTAACCTACCACCCCGGATCTCGTTCCTTCTGCCCTTCGAGCTGCCAGTCTTTCTCTCTGTCTCTCTCTCTGTCTCTCTCTCTCTCTCTTTCTCCCTCCCTCCCTCTTTGCCTTGTGCCATACTCCTGCTATGACTAGTTCCTTCTTTTCCTGGTGCCTACGGTCGCTGGGGTCACTCACCCTTTTCAAAGATGGCCGCAGCTTGCCAACAAACATGGCCGCCACCTCGGCACTGCCTGTGGCAGCCATTTTGATGTCTCGCCTCATAAATATGGCTTGTTGTTGTTTATTCGTTCAGTCGCTTCCGACTCTTCGTGACTTCATGGACCAGCCCACGCCAGAGCTTTCTGTCGGCCATTGCCACCCCTAGCTCCCCCAAGGTCAAGTCTGTCACCTCCAGAATATCATCCCTCCACCTTGCCCTTGGTCGGCCCCTCTTCCTTTTGCCTTCCACTTTCCCCTAGCATCAGCCTCTTCTCCAGGGTATCCTGTCTTCTCATTATGAGGCCAAAGTACTTCAGTTTTGCCTTTAATACCATTCCCTCAAGTGAGCAGTCTGGCTTGATTTCCTGGAGTATGGACTGGTTTGATCTTCTTGCGGTCCAAGGCACTCTCAGAATTTTCCTCCAGCACCACCGTTCAAAAGCATCTATCTTCCTTCGCTCAGCCTTCCTTATGGTCCAGCTCTCGCAGCCATAGGTTACTACGGGGAATACCATTGCTTTAACTATGTGGACCTTTGTTGTCAGTGTGGTGTCTCTGCTCTATGGGGCGATATATAAATGTAATAATAATAGCCGTCACAGACAGAATTGGAGAATATGTCCCTTTTAGTCTGAGTCACTTTGGCATGCTTTTGCCCATAATTCTGTCCCTGGACACACCCACACTTTTCAAAGATGGCCGCTTTTTGCCAAAAAAACACACCACATGGCCACCACCCTGGCACTGGCTACGGCAGCCATTTTTATGTGTCTCCTCATAAATAAATGCCGTTAGCCCTCACAGATGGAATTGGAGGGCCACAAATACGGGTCAACAGTAGGCACGTGAGAACCTGTTAGTCTGAGTCAGTTCAGCACACTTTGGCCCGTAATCCTGTTCCATTACCTTTCCACGTTCATCTGCGATTGAAAACAGCAACAAATAGCAAAAGAATTACCACCTCTCAAAATACGGGTCTGCCCTAAATGCATGCTCCATTTTCTATGTATGTTGCCTCTCTTTTTTAATTGATGGGAGGCAGCAATGGTCTGAAAAGTAAGAGAAAAATAATAATAAATTAATAAAGATTTAAAATATAATTGCCCACATTTAAAGCAGGGAGGGGCAGAACCTCTTTCAGCCCATGATCCAAATTCTGTTTCGGAGAAGCTGTTTGGGGAGGGGACATTCCAAAAAGGGGTGTGGCTATATTACCCAAAATTCCAAAGATACCAGCCTATTTTATCTCTTACTACCTGTAAAGAAGCCTTAGAGAAGGATCTCGAAGTTTTAGAATGGGGAAAAAATCCTGTGCAGAATCCGGGGAAACTGTAGAATGATTGATGGTCAAGAGAAATGGGGTGAAGCTAGGGAAAGATGGCATGACCTCAATGAGGGACGTTGGGGGAAAGGAGTTTGGATTTCTCCCCCAGGGATTCCACAACAGACCAGCTTTTCTCACATTGCACAGATTCCACAAATTTGCAGACCTTTTTTTTCTCTTTACTTTGCAGAATTTTAGGCAAATTCAGTCGTTAAAAAAAATATGTAATTTAAAAACAACAACACACACCTTAAAATGCACAATCCCTCATAGGCTAAAGTGTGCAAATGCTCATTAGGGATTTTGCGCATCTTGTGAGGGAGTTATTTGGGTGGGTCGTGCATTTTTTGCAAGCGCAAATTTGCGCAAATTTGGGAAATGGGGGGGGAAATGGATTGAGTCAACGAGAAGATGACGGAACGAAAGGCACCCGACAATCCAAGAAACATAGACAGAACGGATTTTATGAATTCCATACACCCCCAGCCTTGATTCAAACCTTTGATAATTATACTGGAAGAAATCTGGTGGAATTCCAATTTCTCATCTAACGATTAGTCTGTGAGGTGTTCAGCTCCTTTCATTTCAGAATTCAGAGAGGCCAAATTCTCCCAGACTTCCTAGCCAAAAAGAATATAAGAAGAAC
This sequence comes from Elgaria multicarinata webbii, assembly GCF_023053635.1. Classification (NCBI taxonomy): domain Eukaryota; kingdom Metazoa; phylum Chordata; class Lepidosauria; order Squamata; family Anguidae; genus Elgaria; species Elgaria multicarinata. The sequence goes on from NC_086192.1 coordinate 8,357,963, forward strand.
CCTGCTGGATCAGACCAAAGGTCCATCCATTCCAGCACTCTATTCCCACCATGGCCATCCAGCTGTTGACCAGGGACCCACAAGCAGGACCGGAGTGCAACATCACCCTCCCACCCATGTTCCCCAGCAACTGGTGTATATAGGCTTAATGCCTCTGATACTGGAGGTAGCACATAGCCATCTGGACTAGTAGCCATGGATAGCCTTCTCCTCCTGAATTTATCCAAAGCCCTTTTAAAGCCTTCCAAATTGGTGGCCATCACTACATCTTCTGGTAGGGGATTCCATAGTTTAACTCTGGGCTGTGTGAAGAAGACCTTTCCTTTGATCTGTCAGCTTCATGGGATGACGCCTTTGGGTTCTAGAATTATGGGAGAGGGGGGAAAATGTCTCCTTCTCCACATTCTCCAGCCCATACCTGGTTTTGTCCACCTCTCCCCTTAGCCTCCTTTTTCCCAAGCTGAACAATCCCAACTGTTGCACCCTTCCCTCATAGGGGAGATGCTCCATCTCCCTGATCATTTTAGTTGTACTTTTCTCAACCTCTACAATTTCTTCTTCTTCTTCTTCTTCTTCTTCTTCTTCTTCTTCTTCTTCTTCTTCTTCTTCTTCTTCTTCTTCTTCTTCTTCTCCTCCTTCTTGTTCTTCTCCTTCTCCTTCTCCTTCTCCTTCTCCTTCTCCTTCTCCTTCTCCTTCTTCATGTGGTGGCTACAGCTGTACACAGTGTGGTCACCCCATGGATTTGTATAAAGTCAGTATGAACCTGTCAGGGGCCACAGTTGCAAGGTCTCCTCTTTCGAATTTGAGCTACGTCTCAACTTGTCAAGTACGTGGGGTTTTTAATTTGCTTATGTTTTTGTTTCCCCATCTTCCCATCAAGAGGAATGGGCGGTCAGCTGCACACAGCCGGTTCGCTGCTCAATATATAGTTGCTACCACTAATGACTTAATCCATTGTCCATCGCCCGCGCATCTCATTATCATCCACCCCAGAAGAGTTGGCTGGAATAATAATTTTTTTTAAAAAAAGTTGTACACAAGATAAGATCTTTCCTGTTGCTCTGCAAGGTCTATCCTCTCTGTCTCACACACACACACACATCCCGGTCAATTAAACCTGCCCGGCAATTTGGCAATCGACGTCAGATCAGAGGAACAAAATGGGAGCGTGCATTAAATGGGCTGACTTACGACAACGCCTGCGAACAGACCACGAGGGGGAATGGGTCTAGGGGAGGGGGGGACTGGGCCTTAAAGATATCAACATAAAATTGAGCGCAGCCAGAGTTATCGTTTGCATCGGAAGTGCCATAACGGCTTAATAATTCTGTTGACGCTCACCCTTCCCTCCTTCCAACGCACCTCCTCTCGGAAATGACTTTGTGGATCGCCGCAGGGAGCCTCCCGAAATACAGAGGGGGGGGGAATTCCAGGTTGTCCGTGTCCCCTCAAGCCGACCACAGCTGCCTGCTCTCTTGCTCCTTCCTTTTTATGAGCCGAGGTTTTACAACGGGCCGTTTCTTCTTTCCACGGAGAGGGAAAGAGAGAGAACAGCTTTGGCAAGCAGTCAACACAGACAGAGTGCTGTAAGCCTGTCTGTTTCTTAAGGCTCAGGTTGAAGAAATCAGCTTCAGATTTGATTTGGCACCCATTCTGTGAGGTGGGGGAGGCTGGAATGTAGGCAGCATTTTCTTTTCCCTCTCCATATGAGCCAAGGAGGTGTAGTGGTTAGAGTGCTGGACTGGGACTTGGGAGATCCGGGTTCTAGACCCCGCTCAGCCAGGAAGCTCACTGGGTGACTCTGGGCTGGTCTCAGCCTAACCTACCTCGCAGGGTTGTTGTGAGGATAAAATGGAAAACTGCCTTGAGCCAAGACATAAAGGCAATCCTTTATATCCCTGGAGACATTTCAAAGTAGCTTTCCCAGTATAAACCAGAGAAGTGACCTATCCAGACAATGAGTGGTTCTTTCGACCCTTTATATATCTATGTGCTGATTTCTCCCTTTCTAGGCACTCCATTCCTCCACCCCTACAATCCAGGGCCAGCCTCCCTTGATGTGGGGTGAAGCCCTTTCCATAGGCAGCAAGTAGGGGGAGTGGCAAAGAAACCCCATGAGGAGGGACCCCCACCAACACCTCCAGAGGGTACTCCAAAGAGCCCCACCAGCCTTTCTCCTACCTTGGTACTTTCTGCAGCAGGAGAGTGGTGCTGGCTGGCTTTCTGGTACAGCCGCCTGCTGATGCCTTTCTCTTGTGCATGGGTACTGCAGTTTTGGCTACATTTGGAGGACCACGGGAAGACTTGAATCAGTATTAGAAGGGATTATACTGCCACTGAACAAAGGCGTTCTATTGAGCTATCGTGGCTGACCTTGTGATGGTGAATTCCACAAGTTAATTATTCCTGTCTGCACGAAACCTGCTGCAAATCCTAGTGCACATTCTTTTCTGTACGTTTCCCATGCTTTGACTAGAGAGCATGAGAAAACAGAATTTGGAATCGGTGCCACTCCTTTGAAGATGCCCAGTCCTGGTAACAGCCAGCGAGGTCCTAAGGCAATGCATCAGTCAAGGAGCAGGCAGAAGGAGAGTTGGTGCTCAGTCCTGGTACCAGGCAACTGGGTCCCAAGGTGACACAGGAGACAAATTCATGGAGGATAAATCTATCAATGGCTACTAGTCTTGATGGCTGCTACCTCATGGATCAGAGGCAGTATGTACACCAGTTGCTGAGGGACATGGGTGGGTGCTGTTGCACCATGTCCTGCTTGTGGCTTTCCTGTGTGCAGCTGTTTGGCCACTGTGTGAACATTATGCTGGACTAGATGGATCCCTGGTCTCCTTGGTTCAGAGGAGGGCAACAAAGATGATACAGGGACTTGAGGGCATGCCCTACGAAGACAGGCTGAAGGCACTTGAGATGCTCAGTCTGGAGAGAAGAAGACTGAGAGGAGACATGTTAGCAGTGTTCAGGTACATAAAAGGCTGCCACAGGGAAGGTGGTCAAGAACTATTTTCCATGGCCACAGAAATTAAGACCCAAATAATGGGTATAAGTTACAGCTACCTAAATTCTGATTAAATATAAGGGAAAACTTCCTGACAGTAAGATCTGTACAATGGTGGAACAGTCTCCCTACAGAGGTTGTGGGTTCTCCATCTCTGGAGGTTTTTAAGAAGAGGTTGGAGAGCCACCTCTCCTGGATGGTTTAATTGGTTTTCCTGCAGATTGCAGAGGGTTGTACTAGATGACCCTTGTGACCCTTCCAACTCTACAGTTCTATGATTCTATGATCCAGCAGGGCTCTTCTTATGTTCTTATGATGGGAACACTGCATTCCATGAACAGGAATTGCCCACTTCTCTTCCAAAGAATGCCTCCCTGCAAATGCTGGATCATCCACATCTCAGGCCTCGAATCAGCCTCGGTGCGCGAGGAGCTTCAGGCGTGCACGGAGCACGTGCAGAGTTTTGGATCGCGCCTGGTACAAAAATGAGGCAGTCCCTGCCCCAAAACATCCAATCGCGTTAGTTTTGAGACCATTCCCGATGCAAGGAAGTTTTTTTGTGCCGAGAAAGGCTTGACGAGAGTGAGAATAAAATCTCAGAGAGGGGGCAAGAGGAAATCGAAGCATACTTGTGGAAATAATGATAAAGGTGGTTGTGTTGCTGTAATGAGGAAGGGGGAGGCACAATGAGGAATTAATGAGATCGCAAAGTAAGAGAAGAGGCAGGGGGAATGCAAAAGGTTTTAAAACATCCCCGCTGACCACAGAAATAATAGAGTGAGAAAAAAATAGAGTACATCCCTGTGGTAAAAACTATTAGAGGCGGTGAATTATAAAACTATTAACCAGAATGTAACTCCCAATTAAAAGATGATTTAACACTGGAATCTGATGGATGAATTTTGATTAAATGGAGGGACTATTAGGAGCCCTGGGAGATGGACTTCCTCCCACCACTTCGGAAAGTTAAAAGGCAGTTTGATATAAAATTTTATAAATTAAGGTTAATTACTTTAAATAACATGGCTGCAAGCAATAAAATGGAATTTATCATATTCTCTGGAGTTTGGGGAGGGGGGCGGTGGAACAGAGATATTCCCCACCTCGTAATAGGGGTGAAAATATTGAATTTGTATCGTCGCGTACAGGTCGAGAAGGACAACGGCAAATAAAGCAGGTGACAGGCGAAGGCAAAGGAAGCTAGGCACGGTCTGAGGGCTTGACCATCTAATTCTGTATCATAAAGGTGCTGGATTTTAGGCTCAGGGGCAGTCAGGGTTCTGTAAATGGCCACGCCCCTTTCCTTGGCCACACCCCCTTTTCCCTGTCCCCACCTCCTTTCCCTGGTCCCTGCCCCCTTTCCCTCTGCCATCAATCGTTTGTCGGTGTTGTGCCTCAGCTTGGGATCGAACAGGAAGGAGGAACAGCTGAGCCTGGGAGGGTTTGGGGAGAGGCCCTTCGCAGGAACCGGCAGAAGCTGACAGTAATTCCTAATCACCACCATCCCAATAAAAGACATGCCAGAAGCCCTGAGCAGTGCTGGAAGCAATTGTAGTTCTTGGTGCTTTGTCATTTGCATACCAGCTCCTTGACCTTAGAGCCTCATGTGGCGCAGAGCGGTAAAGCAGCAGTTTCTGCAGCTGAAACTCTCCCCACGGCCTGAGTTCGATCCCAGCGGAAGCTGGTTCTCAGGCAGCCGGCTGGGGTCGACTCAGCCTTCCATCCTCCCGAGGTCAGTAAAATGAGTACCCAGCTAGCTGGGGGAAAGGTAATAACGGCCAGGGAAGGCAACGGCAAACCACCCCGCCATAAGGCCTGCCAAGAAAATATCAGCGAAAGCTGGCATCCCTCCAAGAGTCAGTAATGACTCAGTGCTTGCACGAGAGGTTCCTTTCCTTTTTTCCTTCCCTTGACCTTGCCTGAACCTAACCTGACCTTGGACTGGACTCTGACTACTCTTTGGCACATTCCTGAACCCAGTATGGTTTGACCCGGTTTCTGAAGGATACTTTGGGCTTTTCACGTTTCCAGCCTGCTTATCTTGCTAACGCCGACAAGATGGCTTCCCAGCGTCCCAATATTTTCCCTCCAAAACCAAGGGGGGGGGAACCGATATGTACATGGATGCGCCCCTACAAAAAAAGAGGAACCCCCATTCTAAAAGGGGGGAAATGCCTCTCCTATTATTTATTTATTTATTTATTTATTTATATAGCACCAACAATGTACTTAGTGCTGTACAGAATATATATAGAAATAAAACAGCGATACCCTGCCTAGAGGCTTACAGTCTAAAATCACATTAAAACATATGAGGGGGGAGGGCAGATGTGTTTTGACCCTGCCCAATTTAGATTGGCCCCGCCCACCGTTGGAAGGTGGCCTCTGGAAGCTTCTCTGAATTGGACTGAAAGAAGTTGTACCCCTTGGTGGGGGTGAACCTGGGGTGATTCTGCATGCAAAATATGGGCTCTAGCACTGAGCTATGGTCTCTCCTCTCCCCAAAGGTCTCAATGATTTCACTGAGGGGATACATCAGTGTCGGAGCTGTGCACAATTTGGACTGCTAGTGGGAACACACATGACTGAATACTCTTCTCTCTCTCTCTCTCGTATCTCTGCACTTAGAAAATTAGATATGCAAGGTTCTTGCATGGCCCTGACATACTAGCTTTCTATGTGCAGAGATTTAAAAAAAAAACAACCTTTCACTGATTCTCCAAGGTGGTACAGCTGTTACAGCTTTCCCCGTAAATGACAACATGGCCCCAAGTCATTTGGAGAGGGAGCACAGAACCACTAACACTGGAGCTGTTGTTTGTATCTAGCTAGAATTCAGGCTGACCCCCTGCCCAAAGGCTCACGTTGCTTCGTGTCCTGTTTGACACGAATGTCAGAAAGGGCCTCCTGTTCAGTGGGGTAGTAGATTTTGCAGCACACGTTTTGACGTGCTCATCGTGACAGTCGGCCTTAGCCAGACCCCCAAGGAGACCCCTAAAATTGCCACCACATTCATTATATGGGCCAACAGTGTGACATGGCTGCAAAAAAGGTAAATGCTATTTGGGGCTGCATTAATAGAAGTATAGCTTCCAAATCGTGTGAGGTACTGGTTCCTCTCTATTCGGCCCTAGTTAGGCCTCATCTAGAGTATTGCGTCCAGTTCTGGGCACCACACTTCAAGAAGGATGCAGACAAGCTGGAGCGTGTTCAGAGAGGGCAACCAGGATGATCAGGGGTCTGGAAACAAAGCCCTATGAAGAGAGACTGAAAGAACTGGGCCTGTTTAGCCTGGAGAAGAGAAGGTTGAGGGGAGACGTGATAGCACTCTTCAAATCCTTGAAAGGTTGTCACACAGAGGAGGGCCAGGATCTCTTCTCGATCGTCCCAGAGTGCACCACACGGAATAACGGGCTCAAGTTACAGGAAGCCAGATTCCGGCGGGACATCAGGAAAAACTTCCTGATTGTTAGAGCAATACGACAATGGAACCAGTTACCTAGGGAGGTTGTGGGCTCTCCCACACTGGAGGCCTTCAAGAGGCAGCTGGACAACCATCTGTCAGGGATGCTTTAGGGTGGATTCCTGCATTAAGCAGGAGGTTGGACTTGATGGCCTTATAGGCCCCTTCTATGATTCTATAATCCCTGTCAAGAAATCATGTCAGGCAGTTTTCATCCCCACGAAAAGCAGGTCTTTTGCAAAGCTCATGAGTCATGGAAGACCAAGCCATGGCAAAATACTTGGCATTCCGACAGGAAACAAAATATGATTGCTGAGGAAATCCATTCCTGCATTGAGCAGGGGGTTGGACTCGATGGCCTTGTAGGCCCCTTCCAACTGCTATTCTATGATTCTATGATTTCTGCCCCAGCTACTGTGAGGATTGCAGCTAAGCTCAGAGGGAGCATTTGGTTCTGACGGGCGGCAAATGATGGCAGCATCCCTGCGAATGAAAAACTGCCAGGGATGCATTCGTGTTAGCCTAGATGCCACTACAACTTTGCCTATGAAAAAACAGGGTGGTCGGGTGCCTCTATTTACACTTCCTATGTTTTGTTTTTTCATTCGCTGTCCCTGGGTACAACACTATGTCATTTTTTTAAAAATAAAAATACTTGCAAAATTTCAACAAAACAGCTCTGGGAGATTCTTTTCAGTGGGCCCCTGCTGGGTGTGGCCTCTGGACCCATGCCCGACCACGCCTACTCTGGGAAGCAGCCCTGTCCCACCTCCTCACCCTGTTTCAGCTCAGTGCTGCTCAAACGCTCTTGTCCCTTTTCACCATGGTTCTCGACACCTTCCCAAAACTCAACGATATCCTGTCCAAGGTGGGCTGAGCATGACCAGGGCCATGCGTGGTCCTCTAAACATGGCCATGATATGGATTTTTCAAAGCTCTAAAGGGATCTCTCCAAGCTGGGGGAGTGGGCATCCAAATGGCAGGTGTGGTTCAATGAAAAAAACCCAACTTCAAGTATAACCCAATGGGATCTGAGCTGGCGGTGACCGAACAAGAAAGAGGTCTTGGGATTGTGGTGGAAAAGCTCAATGGAAATGTCCACCCAGGGCCTTGCTAGACCATGCCGGATAAGCCGGCACGGAGGTGGGGTGACGGCGCGCTAACTTTAGCGCGCTCCGCCCCGCCTCCTAGAGGCACGACACGCAGGGACTCCGGAAGCCCTGCAGCGTCGGCCATTTTTTGTTGTTGTTAAAGGGGCCACGTGCGCCCCGAAGACTCCGGAGAAGGTAAGTGGGTGGGTTTTTTAAAATTATCATTCCCTCGGCCCCATCCCATCCCCGGCTGTCCGTCGCTCGCCCCATGCCATCCCCAATGTGCGGCTTTCCCCCCTCTCTCCGCCCCGGGATCCCCCCCTAGGCCCAATGGGCACAGCGCTCGTATGAGCGCTGTACCCAGTCCGTGGCTTTTTCTTGCGAGTAGCCGCAAAAAGCCACGGACCTTGCTAGACGTTCCGCAGTCCCGGCCTCAGGCCAGGGCTGCGGAAAAGGCGCGCCATAAGCGACTTCGCTTATGGAGCGTTAAGGGAGGTTTCAGCGCGGCCTGACCCCAGATTCCCCTGTGCGTCATCTGGACGCACAGCAGGGAAACCAGGCCTCACAGCGCGCTAAGGCCTTGTCTAGCAAGGCCCCCAGTGTGTGACAGCTGTAAAGAAGGCAAACTCCATGTTAGGCAAGATAAGAAAAGGAATTGAGAATAAAACGGCCAGTATCGTGCTGCCCTTATACAAATCTATGGTGCGGCCACACTGAGAATGCTGTGTACAGTTCTGGTCACCACACCTAAAAAAGGATATTTTAGAGCTGAGAAAAGGGCAACTAAAATGATCAAGGGGCTGAAGCATCTCCCCTACGAGGGAAGGTTACATCAACTGGGATTGTTTAGCTTGGAAAAAAGGAGGCTAAGGGGAGACATGACAGAGATGGACAAAATTATGCAGAATGTGGACAGGGAGACCTTCTTCTCCCTCTCTCAAAATAGTAGGACCCGGGGTCATCCCATGAAGCTGATTGGTGGGAGATCCAGGACAAATAAAAGGAAGGACTTCTTCACACAGTGCAGAGTTAACTTGTGGAACTCACTACCACAGGATGTAGTGATGGCCACCCATTTGGATAGCTTTAAAAGGGGGTTGGATAAATCCCTGGAGGAGAAGGCTCTCCATGGCTACTAGCCCTGATGGTGGTGTGCTATCTCCAGTATTCGAGGCAGTAAGCCTGTGTGCACCAGTTGCTGGGGAACATGGGTGGGAGGGTGCTGTGGCACCATGTCTTGCTTGTTGGTCCCTGGCTGATGGCTGGTTGGCCACTGTGCGAACGGAGTGCTGGACTAGATGGACTCTTGGTCTGATCCAGCAGGGCTCTTCTGATGTTCTTAAGGGCATCGTGATTCTAATGGTACTAATCCCACCCCAGACCTTCCTTTGTTCCTTCGGAGAGCAAATGAACCCCTTCTTTCCACGGTTGGTGCTGTGCTGGGAAGTGATCATTCCTGGCCTTCACTTTTTCTATATCGGAGGTGTCATGGTGAAGGATCTCCAACCTTGACTCTTGGAGATGCCCTAATTACAGGACATATTTTTGGCGCGGCGCCTTTATCCCTCTCCGCGCTGGCCCCCTGACCCCGGCGCTTCCTCCGTCGCGCTTGTGTTAACAAGGTTGTCCGTTTCTCAGCTTCCTCTCCCTGATTTGTAACTCGGAATTACCATATCTGGCTTTCACTCGCTGACAACCGTCACTTTAAATAGACCTTTTAAAGTTAATACGATGGCCATTTGAAAGTGCCGTATTACTTTTCAGTGATGTCAAACGAGCTATCCGAGAAGACCGCGGGAGCCCTCCCACCACTACCACCACCACCAGAAAAAAGAAAAGAAAATTATTATTTTTCTTCCCTTAATTTATGAACGAATCCGTCATGAGCGGGGCAGAACCGAAATGGCTCGCTTCTTTTTAATGAACAGTTTTGGCCGCAGCGGCGGCGGGGGGGTGTGTGAAACGGCCTTCGCTTCGGGGCCATTTTTCCAGTGCTGCTTCCCCTGCCCTCCCAAAATTTGCTTCTTCGTTCAAACTGACCTCAATTGCGCCCCCTGGTGACATCGCCATACGGTCACATCTGATTGGATAGCTGGTGCAATGACATCATCTTATCCACTGGATCATGGATGTAGAGCTGCTTTCAACCCGAGGGCTGAATTCCACTTCAGAGAAGGTCTCGGTGGCCCCATTCCAGTGGTAGGCGGGGCCAAAATACCAGCATAGTCAGCTCTGGGATGATTCGGGCTGAATTGGGTCACATCGGGTCCGAAGCACTCCAAAGCGCCTCGGACTGATCTGAATACCCTGCCCCTTACCTGGACTCACCATGAGCACCTGCAGCCATCTTGGCCTCTTCAAGTGAGACGTCCTATTAAAAATTGGTATTTTTTTTTTTTAATGAATGGTACACATGATGAAAAAATGATGATATTCCTATATATGCAAGGTGGTGTTGTTTTCTTTACACAATGTATTTTCTGTTCTGTTTTGTTGATATATACAATAAAAAGGAGGGGGGAATTGGTCCAAAAAGCTCCGAATCAGTGTCCAAAGCGGATAGGGGAGTCTGTACAAAGCCCTAGTTCTTAGGATGATGAGCTGGGATGGAAACAACTCAGGGAGAGGAGGAAAGCGGTGGAGCTGGTCTTGCAGAAGAGATGATAGAATGGCTTCCCTGTTTTCCATCTCTCTCTCTCTCTCTCTTACTCTCTCTCTCTCTCTGCTACAGCATAATGCAATGAAAGACTTAAACCACGAATCTGGACTACAGCGTCCATGATTCCTCATCATTGGCAATGCTGGCAAGGGCTGGTGGGAGTTGCCATCCAGCAACGTCTGGAGGACTACACATTCCCTGCCACTGACTTAAGCAGCCTTAAAGCTTTCCTCACTGCAATGGTATTTTGCTTCAGGCAGTCTTTGACAATTGACATGCAATGGTGTTTAGCACCTGAGATATGACAGCTTTCATATACAGCGCCGGCCAAACGCAATTGAGGCACACCACCAATTCTAAAAACACTCACTTTTTGAAAATGTAGGTCAAATTCCACTTTGGGGTGTTGGGGGAGGGGGGACATGGAATCGAATCCCAAATTTGGTAAAGTCACCTTGTTAACTGACTGGTGAGGTCAGATATTTTTGGCAAGTGTCAAACATCTGTCTCTATTCGATGTCTGAGAAATGGATGTATGACAGAGAATGTAGAACAGAATTGAAAATCTCTCTTCAATTGGCGAGGGAACTGGGTTTCCCCTTGGAAGGCTGGGCTGAGAGGAACAAGATGTCCTCTAACAGGGAGAAATGTAAGGCATTACACTTAGGGAGGGGAAATGTAGGTTACTCACACAAGACGGGGATTCGTGGCTTGGGAGCACTACATTGGAGTAGGATTCAGGTGTGGTCATCGACAGCAACCTGAACATGAGTCAATAGTCTGAGTTGGCCATTATAAGGACTAGTGCAGTTCTGGGCAACATCTGAAGAAGTGTTGCATCTAAGACATGTGAAGTCCGTATTCCTCTCTACTCAGCACTGGTGAGACCACACCTGGAGTATTGTGTACGATCCTGGGCACCACATTTCCAGAAGAACATTGACAGGTTAGAAGGTGTTCAGAGGAGGGCGACAAAGATCATACGTGGATTTGAGGACAGGCTGAAGGAACTTGGGATGTTCGATCTGGAGAAAAGAAGACTGAGGGGAGATGTGTTAGCAGTGCTCAGGTACATAAAAGGGGGGCACAGGGAACATGGTAAAGAACTATTTTCCATGGCCACAAAAATTAGGACCCTAAAATGGGTATAAGTTATAGCTACCCAGATTTCGATTAAATATAAGGGAAAACTTTCTGATGGTAGGATCTGTACAACAGTGGAACAGTCTCCATAAGGAGGTCGTGGGTTCTCCATCTCTGGAGGTTTTTAAGAAGAGACAGGAGAGCCACCTCTCCTGGATGGTTTACTTGGTTTTCCTGCAGACTGCAGAGGGTTGCACTAGATGATCCTTGGGGTCCCTTCCTACTCCACCATTCTATGATTCTATGAAGAGGAAAAGGAAAAGGAAATATGCCCATTCGCTCATCCTTCAGCGTACACAAAATATATAATGTGTTATCAAGAGCAGGCATTACTCTGCCTGGGGAGAATTATGGAGATCCTAACCCTTCCAAGCTGAATAAATGATTATAAGGGGATTATTTTCCCTCCGAACAATATCTAGTGTATCTCTTTGTGTCTCATAAATTACAAGCCATGCACTCCCTTCCTCCTAGGATACAACTCAAACTTGTTCATGCAGATGGAGGCATTGTTCCATGCCCCGACCCACCCCTATTAAATCCCAAACACCCACGGACCAACCCCACCGTGTTCAAAATCAAAGCTTCTACCCAATGATCCTTCAACCGAACATTTATTTACTATTTATCTATCACATGCCAATAGCCAAAGGTCTCCGGGCGGTTTACAGAAATGAAAACCATGAAGACCATTCAAAACAGAAAACAAACAACAGTACAAACGCGTGGTATAAAACGCAACGTAAAAGCACGACCAGCATCAAACCGAGCAGCAATGCAGAAATTCATACGGATTTAAAATACAAATTTAAAACAGCGAAGTTAAAAAATGGAGTTGATGAACTGTTAAAATGCTGGGTAAAATAAAAAGGTCTTCATCTGGCATCTAAAAGAGTACAACGTAGGTGCCAGGCGAACCTCCTTAGGGGGCTCATTCCACAGCTGGGGTGCCACAGCAGAGAAGGCCCTGCTCCTGCTAGCCACCTGCCTCACTTCCTTTGGCAGGGGCTCACGGAGAAGGACCCCTGAGGATGATCTTAGGGTCTGGGCAGGTAATTATGGGCGGAGGCCTTTTCTGCTGTGGCACCTAAGAATTTCTCTGGAGCAAGGCTTGTAAAGAGAGCAATGTCAGTGGGTGTATCGGCCACCTAGAACAGGGCTTCCCTAATGGTGGTCAGGTATGTATCCCCCGAAGAGGAAATGCATCACCAAAAAAGAGGATGAAGGTGGGCAGCGATTTTTTTTTTACAAATTGCATACGATATTTTTTTGCAGAAGGAGGGGCGGAGATGATGGATAGGTACAAATTCAGAAATTATTATTATCATTTAAATGGAAATCTAGTACATCTCACCATAGTGCAGGAGGCCTCGCTCACCTGGGTACCTGGCTCAGTTTGCTGCCCAGGTACTATGGGGGCTTTATCTTTAAACCAGAATTGGTCAGCTCAGCCCTTCAGATGCAGCACTGCATGACAGAGGTGGGCAAAGTCAAGCGTAGTGCGGAGAACAGGGATAGCGAGACATTTTTCTCCCTCTCTCATAATACTACAATCCAATGGGGGTCATCCCATGGAGCTGATGGGTGGGAGATTCAGGACAGAGAAAAGGAAGGACCACTTCCCACACCGCACGGAGTCAAACTATGGAATTCACTACCACAAGATGTGGTGAGGGCCACGCATTTGGGTGGCTTTTGGTGATGGCCACCCATTTGGATGGCTTTTGGTGATGGCCACCCATTTGGATGGCTTTTGGATGGGTTGGATAAATTCCCGGAGGAGAAGGCTGTCAATGGCTACTAGTCCTGATGGCTAAGTGCTAACTTCAGTATCAGAGGCCATATGCCTACGTTGCTGGGGAACATGGGTGGGAGGGTGCTGTTGCACCATGTCCTGCTTGTGGGTCCCTGGCCAACGACTGGTTTGCCACTGTGTGAACAGAGTGCTGGACTAGACGGACCCTTGAGCTGATCCAGCAGGGCTCTTCTTAGGTTCTTACATATTGATATCATTTTTTAAGAAATCGAAGCTGCAATCCTCTGCATGTTTAGACTGTAAAAGCCGTCCAACTGCCAGCAAGCCCCTGCCTGAAATCAGACAGAAGGAAAATGGCGGTAACAGTCTTTGCCTTTCTTGGCCAGAAAAAAAGGCAAAGCAGCTTAGGCTGCAGTCTTATGCAAGTTTTGATGACGCAGAGAGAGAGAAAACCCTTCAACTCCCAGCACTTGCCAGCCACCCATCTTGCCGGTGGGGGATGCTGGTTGTTGTAGGACTTTCTTCCACCAAAACATACGTAGGATCACACCTTCGAACTGGTATCCATGTGTGTGTGTACTTTAAGGAACGCACACACACACACACACCAAAATGAAAAGGATAATGAATTGGATGTCAAATTCAAAAGCCTCCTTCCACATGAGGGAACCTCGTGGCTGAGCTGCAAAGCCTCCTTAGAGCCGGGGGTCGTCTGCATTGGTTCTGCTCCCGTCCCACCTGCTCCTGTCTCCAAAACCCAAAGTGGATGTTTTCAGGACAAGGCATCCTTGCTGCCACACACCCTCTGTGGGCTGCAATCCCCGGGACACCGCATCAACTGCGCCTTTTAGTTTTCTTATTTATTCACAGTTTGTGAACCACCCAGAGAGCTTTGGCTATTGGGTGGTATAGAAATGCAATAAATAAATAAATAAATAAATAAATAAAACAGGAAACAAATGGAGAAAAAAGAAGGAGAAAGTGGCCTTTTTGGAATCCAAGACCACCATATAATTCTTGCCTGGCTCCACGCCGCCACACCCACACCCACCCGGCACCATTTTCTCTTTCAAATGAATCTGAACATTTCCAGCCGCTGTAGATCACATGAGGTGGGGGCTGAAAGCAGGGAGGGTTGTGGGAGGGGGGAGCGGAGCCCGGCCCGGCCATTCAGTTACATGATCTAAATTCTAATCAAACATCATTTAAAGCATGTTTTATTTCTGCCTCTGGAGAGATAGTTCCTCTGCAGCCCTCGCCATGGCAACCGGTGTCTCATTTCAGAAGTGTCACGGCACATTATCATCCTAGCAGCTCAAGCGGGCCCGCCTGACAAGTCCTCCGTGCCCCTCGCGACGAGGGAACGTTCCGGGCTTATGCTGTTTATTTTCGGTGTCAGGCGGCCAGCAGCGGATTGAAAGGGAACCCCTCGGGGGGGGGCCTCCCGACAGCGCGCATCGTGCGCGCGTGCGCACCCGCGCCCGTTTGGCGATAAGAGATAATTTGAGGAGATATTTGCCTACACATGCATACGCAATGGGAAGCTGTGGAGCGTCTCTCCTCCCCCGCCAGGGCGCCCGTGCGAGGCTACGCGCAAAAAGGGCAGGACATTCTCGGAAAAAGGGAAACAGCCTTTCAAAACAGACAGAATTCTGACACTATATCCTATTATCAGGAAGTACGGATTTTGTAAAAAAAAAAAACTTTCACCGCTTTTCACGTGCCGTCGTTCGCTCATTGACGGAACTGGGTTTTATTCCGATGCGCCGAAGTTGCGCAGAACTGAACTAGCGCATTTTTCAGCAGTTGACGCCATGCTTCTTATTTTATTTATTTATTTATTTATTTATTACATTTTTATACCGCCCAATAGCCGAAGCTCTCTGGGCGGTTCACAAAAATTAAAACCATAATAAAACAACCAACAGGTTAAAAGCACAAATACAAAATACAGTATAAAAAGAACAACCAGGATAAAACCACGCAGCAAAATTGATATAAGATTAAAATACAGAGTTAAAACAGTAAAATCTAAATTTGTTAAAATTAAGTGTTAAAATACTGAGTGAATAAAAAGGTCTTCAGCTGGCGACGAAAGTACAGTGTAGGCGCCAGGCGGACCTCTCTGGGGAGCTCATTCCACAACCGGGGTGCCACAGCGGAGAAGGCCCTGCTCCTTAGACTGAAGGTCCCAGTGTAGGGCTGTTCATCATTGAGAAATCAGTTTCTTTTTTGACATGTACAGCTCGATTTGCACTTGTGAGCTGAGCTGCGGGTTTTTCCCAAACTCTGGGAGTTTTTGGTGCTTCCCCCCCCCTTCTTTTTGGCAGGTCCCAAAATTGACACAAACTCCCGAGCGATTTGCACAAACAAAGGCTGAACTCGTGCCCAATGCGCGGAAATATGCACAAATGGCTTGACTCGCAAAATGCCAAATTTGCGCAATTTGTGGAACCTGTGTGCAAAATGCCAAACTGGCTTGACTCGCTACGGATGGAGTCGGATGCCACAGTGAGAATCGAAAACAAATCCAGGGGCTAAGCCTAGGAATTCCCACCCCCGAATGGAATTCTCTGATATCCCTAGGCCCAGCTTCAATCCCCAGTATCTCCAGTTAGAAAAGGTTCAGGGGATTGGAACTGGGACATTTGGCATACAAAGCATGTGCCATACCATGAGCACATATATACCATATTTATTGCCACTGTCTACTTGATTCATAGAATCATAGAATATAGAGTTGGAAGGGGTCTACAAGGCTATCGAGTGCAACCCCCTGCTCAATGCAGGAATCCACCCTAAAACATACCTCACAGATGGTTGTCCAGCTGCCTCTTGAAGGCCTCTAGTGTGGGAGAGCCCACAACCTCCCTAGGTAACTGGTTCCGTTGTCGTACTGCTCTAACAGCCAGGAAGTTTTTCCTGAAGTCCAGCCGGAATCTGGCTTCCTGTCACTTGAGCCTGTTATTCCATGTCCTGCCCTCTGGGATGATCGAGAAGAGATCCTGGCCCTCCTCTGTGTGACAACCTTTCAAGTATTTGAAGAGTGCTATCATGTCTCCCCTCAGTCTCCTCTTCTCCAGGCTAAACAGGTCCAGTTCTTTCAGTCTCTCTTCATAGGGCTTTGTTTGCAGACCCCTGATCATCCTGTTTCTAGCACGGGGGATGTTCTTCTACCATTATGTATTTGCATGTCTCAAAATGGTACCTGTCTCCAAGGACGAAGAAGAAAGCTGTTGCAAACAGCTGTGTGGTATCATCTATTAACCCCCATATTGGGTTTTTTTTTTTTTGGACAAATGTAGGTTCACACTGAGAGAAGATGTTCTTTTAATAAAAAAAATGGGGATGGAATCCAATGATTCATTTGACGTAAACCTGTGCTGGTAACTCCTGCAGCTGATGTAGCCCATTTAATATTTTAGCAATTTTCCGGTAATTGTGCCGCCAGAAGGGATGAGATGTATGAACTTGGAGGCAGCTTGTAACCGCCCTGCATTCATTCCAGGGCAAAGAAATGCATCACATGGGGGAAATCAGCATTCTCAGGTGGGAATTGTGCAAACTCAACTTCATGGTAGTTCCCCAAATTCCATCTCAAAGCTCTTCTGACTCAAGTCCATATAGGATCAGAAGAACATCAGAAGAGCCCTGCTGGATCAGACCAAGGGTCCATCTAGTCCCACAGTGGCCAACTATCTGTTGACCAGGGACCCACAAGCAGGACATGGTGCAACAGCACCCTCCCGCCCATGTATCCGCTCCATAGTTCATACAAACGCCACAGCATGGCATGCAAAAATATAAAGCATTGAACATGTGTGTGGGTGTGTCAATCCTAGACTTGTCTGTTCAGAAATCAGCCCCATTGAATTCAATAAGTTTGACGCCTGGATAGGTACATATGGGTTTGATGGAATTTCAGACCTTTCTGGGTTTTCAGACCTCTGCTTGGCAAAATATTATTACTGAACAGGCCAATAAAATGCCAGGCGTTTAGGTACCCTTCATCCATTGATGGTGGTGGTGGGGAAAGAAAT
Organism: Elgaria multicarinata webbii; assembly: GCF_023053635.1. Lineage (NCBI taxonomy): Eukaryota > Metazoa > Chordata > Lepidosauria > Squamata > Anguidae > Elgaria > Elgaria multicarinata. Next base: position 8,375,125 of record NC_086192.1, read on the forward strand.
AAATAACTTCCAAATGGGCCATGCAAACTAGCTCTTCTCCCCTTTTATTACTTCGCATGTACAACGTGCGCCAGTGTTCCCTTTGGTGCTTTAAAGCAAAGGGTACATAAAACCGGTAAACGGCATAACAGCCAGCCATTCCTAGCTTGAAATGTCTGGTATAAAATAGACAACTCCGTAATACTTCCCTCCTCTCCCGAGGCGTCGATCCTTGAAGTTAAGCAGGTGGTTTAAGAGCGGCGCTGAATCAGGCCTGGGGATGCCTCAGCACTGGGTTGGATTGTGCCCTGTTCCGGAGGGAACCCTTCCTGCATTCAGGTAGACCCAGAGTAAGGTCATGCTATTTTTTCCCCCAGCCAAACACACACAGAGAATCTTTTGCCTGGGCTTGGAACAGCAGCCTGACATACAGAGAATCTGTGCAAGTGGATCTTTTCCTAAAATGGATCCAAAACTCCTCCCAGAATGCCCCTGTGCAACCGCTTTCCTTAAGAACATAAGAAGAGCCATGCTGGATCAGACCAAGGGTCCATCTAGTCCAGCACTCTGTTCACACAGAGGCCAACCAGCTGTCGACCAGGGACCAACAAATCAGGACATGGTGCAACAGCACCCTCCCACCCATGTTCCCCAGCAACTGGTGCACACAGGCTTACTGCCTCGGATACTGGAGACAGCACATAACCATCAGGACTAGTAGTCATTGAGAGCCTTCTCCTCCAAGAATTTATCCAACCCCCTTTTAAAGCCATCCAAATGGGTGGCCATCACTACATCTTGTGGTAGTGAATTCCATAATTTAACTCTGGGCTGTGTGAAGAAGTTCTTCCTTTTATTTGTCCTGAATCTCCCACCCGTCAGCGTCGTTGGATGACCCCCATTGCGTTCTAGTATTTTGAGAGAGGGAGAAAAATGTCTCCCTATTCACATTCTCCACACCAGGCATGATTTTGTCCACCCCTATCATAGCCTCCTTTTCTCCAAGCTAAACAACCAGTTGTTGTACCCTTCCCTCCTAGGGGAGATGCTCCAGCCCCTGGATCATTTTAGTTGCCCTTTTCTGCCCTTTTTCCAGTTCTATAATATCCTTTTTTTAGGTGTGGTGACCAGAACTGTACACAGCATTCTCAGTGTGGCCGCACCATAGATTTGTATAAAGGCAGTACGATACCAGCAATTTTATTCTCAATCCTTTTCTTTCATGCTTAACATGGAGTTTGCCATCTTTACAGCGGCCGCACACTGGGTGGACATTTCCATCTTTATCATGTCCACCTCAACCCCATGATCTTCCTTCCTTCCTTCCTTCCTTCCTCCCTTCCTTCCTTCTTTCCTTCCTCAAACCCATCCTTTTCAGGGAGCCTTTGGTTCATGCCACTCCTCCCTACAGCTTATTTCGATTAAAGTAAAACATGCATCACCATTGCAACCATGAGTATTGAGCTTATTGCGCATGATCTATCATACATCCCACAAGAACGAGCATTTTTCTTGAATCTGATTGCAAATTCGAAGATTTGCGAACATTTCTCCCCCCCAAAAAAGCTCTCCCGCTCGCTTCCGTGCCCCGGATCACCCGCTCGCTTCCGTGCCCCGGATCGCATTCGAGTGACTCATGAGCAGACACAAAATTCCCGGACGTCCCTAGCTGATGAAACACGCTGACATTTTCCCGTCCGGTTTGGGCTAACCCCTGCAAGATGTGCCAGATCAAAGCGTGGATGCTGTTTTATGAAACGCTGCTGCTCGCAAAATAACTGAGATTAATAAGAACGTGGGCTCATGGTGGTGCACATGGCAAAGGAGGACCAACACTTCCTGATAGCGTCGAATCCAGCCAGACCGCAAGGAACAGCTCAGGATGAGCGGCTATTGGCATGACTGTCTGTATTATTATTTTTAAGAAAAGGTGAGACAGAATCAATTTCCACTCGGCTGGTTGAGCAATGACAGTCACAGGCAAGATGGAGATGAAGGAATCCAAGCCGTTCACGTATCATCTCTCCCTCCAGCTGGGATGCAAACGGACGGGTGCTCGTCACCGCGTCGCTTCAGAGAATCGTTCCAAGCATCGTGCCTTCTTTTGAGGAAAGAGGTTCCAGGAGCTCAGATCCTGCAAAATTCAGCCAGCCATATTAACGGTAATCTGGGACGAACGGGTCCCATTTTAATTTGGAATCGGACGTGGTTGACGCCCCCAGCTGAAGGAAGACCGAAATCATTTCAGGGCCAGGTTTTTAGAAGAACTGTCTTCCCCTGTACCAGCCTACTCATGCTTTGAGTTCGCCTTCCAAGTCCCTGCTCATGTGCCTATCGGTGAGATCAATTCAGGCTGTGTAGGAATGAGGGACGGGGCCTTCTCAGTGGTGGTCCCATATTTGTAAATCTCTATTCTGATTGAGATACATACGGCCCCATCATTGCAGGTCTTCAGTGAAAGGCCAATGAGCTCGTTCACATGCTTGACCCCACACACACACCTCAGGGTCAGGGTCTATTCCCAGCTCAGGGATGGCATCAAGGCTAGGCATGGTTGGGGCCCTGCTGTGGGGCCACACACACCCCAGCAGGGACTCACCGCCAAGAGCCCCCTGGAGTTGTTCCTTCACCATTGTACCTGGCTTGGTCACCCAACTCTTGCTCTGAACTGTGGGTGCTTTTCACGCTCCACCACAAAAGCAGGCTAAGTGTCAAGAGTAGGCATGTTCAGGCCCTGGACAAGGGCCCACACCCCAGCAGGGGCCCATTGAAAAGAGCAGCCTGCAGTAGCTCCTCCTCTTAACCGTTGCAATGTCCTTGTTCAGCTGCCTCTCACTCTGGACCAGGCAATGGTGGTGGTGGTTGTGGTGAGAAGAAGGAGAAGGAGAAGGAGAGGCCCGGCCTACATGCTCCCTGCCTATCAAGCAAGCAAGTGGGACCCATGATGAGGAAGAGGAGGAGGAGGAGGAACAAGAGCAGCAGGTGGCCATAGTGACGAGAAGGTAGACCCACCAAGGAAGGAGGCCCACTGAGGTGGCCTCACCCAACCTGGAGCTGGCACAAGCTCAGTTCCTTTATTAATTGGCTCGTTTGTTTATCTGTTTCATTTAATGAGGTATGTAGCAGCCTCTAGTGGCAGACAGGAGAAAACCCTGCTGTTACCTTAACTATTTTTTTTTTTTTTTTTAGATTGATTTTGTCATGAAGAAATCTTCGCACAAATTCGAAGTCCCAGGTGGACATCCTTGGAAGATACATGGGACCTTCCAGAGACGACCATCTCTAAGCCTTGCAGGGTCTTCAACCCTTTCAGGCTGCAATCATAAACACATTTCCTAGGGTGTAAGGCCCATTGAACATGGTAGGACCTCCTTCCGAGTAAAAACACAGAACCTTTGCTCTGTAAGGTCACAATTTGAAAGGGTGTTTCTTCAAAAACAAAACAGAAAATGGGGAAAAAAGGGTGGTCCATTATTTCCAAACAAAGGTCATCAAAAGATGAACAACACAAATCGAACCTTCTTTGGTGTTGTTTGCACTACCAAAGAAAATAGAGGGTGAATTTCAGAAGCTATTTTCCCCTAATTTCAAAAAACCTTCTGCAAGGAATCATTTCATAATTTGGGCAGGGACGGTGCTGTAGGCCAAAATATCTGGAGGTTGTCCAACCCTGATACAGAGGTTAATTAAAGCCATCATCCCATGCATGTTTAGACAGGAAAAATGTCCTACAACTCCCAGCATTCCCAAACAAATGTCCTACAACTCCCAGCATTCCCCTTTGCTACAAAAGGCTGTTGTTGGCTGGGGCAAATTGGAGTTGTTGGTTGAAACATCTGGAGGGAGATAAGAAGTCCGCCCCTGGTTTGTATCTATACTAGTGATGTCGCAAGCGTCCAACTGGGTCCATAAGGGAAGCGGACACACACACCCCATCCTGCCCAAATGGACCCAGTTGGATGCACTCGGTGCGAGGGTGGACCCACACCCAAGCACTTGCAGTGGGTGGCAAGCACTTTGGGCGTCGATTCGTGCTTCCGGGATCGATTCACGCTTTGGGCATCGATTCGTGCTTCCAGAATCGATTCGCGCTTCGGACATCGATTCATGGGGAAAGGGCGTGAATTGATGCTGTAAACATGAATCAATGCAAGAAGTGCTCCCCACCCCCCACCCCCGTGAGCGCTCGGTTATGGGTCCACCCTCACACCGAGCGCATCCAATTGGGCCTGTGAGGGCTGGACACGGACGCCATTAACTCTGCGAGGGAAAATGAGCACTTTCTGGAGGCTTCAGAAATCACGCTTCCCCACACACACCTTGCTCCAATGGGGCCTTTAAAGTCCCTATTGACACAAGGATTACCCTTGCGTTAATCGGGGCTTTAAGGCCCCCGCTGGCGCAGGGGGGGGCACGATTTCTAGAACCTCCAGAAAATGTGCATTTCCTCCAAGAGCAGACACCCACACCCATACCCGTTCTCCATGTGTGCGTGGATCTTTGCTTAGCCAAAACAACCCACCTGTTGCCCAAGAGATGGTTATCAGGAGAACTTGGGGGAACCAAGCATGCAAAAATTCAACTAAGATACAGAAATAAAACCCAGGAGAAGCTCCAAAAGGAGCCCAATTCGGAACGTGCGTGCTCAGAAGGCACAGCATGCTGACACCTGGGGAGGAATGGGAGGGGGGAAATGGAGTTGGGGAAGGTGAACGTAATGGAGTGTTTTGGAAGGGCTCCATATCACAATGTTTTCTTGCAGGTTGCAGGACTTTCCCCCTGTCTAAGCATGCACAGGACTGCACCCTTGGCCACTTCACCTTTCTTGGGGGCCACGATCTGCTATTGAATCCATCCTTTATGGCACAAATACATCTCTGCTATATCCATTCATGTAAATTATCTCTTTTGGCCAGCTCTAGTCTTCTTCTTCTTTTTATTTCCTCCGTCTCCTCGGGAGTTTTCTTCTGCCTGATTTTCCGTCTTCCTTTCTTGGCAGGGATCTTCATTTCTGCATCTTTCCCTCCCAATCTCTCTCTCTTAATTAAAACCATAACTTTTAATTATTTTCTTGCTATAAGAATGATTCACAAGGCCCACGTCCTCCAAGCCAACGAAGACTCTTTCCCACTAAAATCTAATCCTGGCCCCTCCCATGACCTTTGGTTCTGAGATATATTCCCCCACCCCACCCCTTCCATCTCTCTTTCTGAAGGAGATTTTATTTTTCTTTCTTGCAAGCATTTTGTGGTCGATTGAATACATTGGGTTGTTATGGCTCCAAGACCGAAACGTAGATAACATTCAACAGTTTTGTGAATGACGATGACCTTTCAGTAAATGCAGTGTTTGTCCCACCAAGTCATTCAGAAATCCAATCTTGGGTGTCCAATTCACAAGTCCACACATTCACCGACAGAAGGTTCAAACTATTCCCACTCAGTTCTTCAAACTGTGATTTAGGGCCTGTTCAGATGTCATGCTTACACAGCTTGGGACCAGAATGCCTGATGGAACACCTTTCCCGACATGAACCTACCCACACACTACACTCAACATCTAAGTTTCCTCCTCTAGTTGCCTACCCTGAGGGAAGCCTGGAGGATGGCAACAATGCAGAGGGCCTTTTCAGTGGTGGCCCCCCAATTATGGAACGATCTTCCCACGAGGCTTGCCTGGCACCAACGCTGTGATCTTTTCAGTGCCGGGTCAAGACTTTTGTCTTCTTCCAGGCATTTAGCAGCCTATGATGAGTTTTCAACTGACCCAGAATAGATGGATATTGTATTTAATCCGTTTTTATGCTTTTTAATGGTTTTTAATTTTTGTGTATTTGTTTTCAATGTTCTGTGTTTTAATCTTTGTAAACCGCCCAGACAGCTTCAGCTATGGGGCAGTATATAGATGATGATGATGATGATGATAATAAGCCACTGCAGATCATTCAAAAACATGAACCACAGTGGCTTAGTTAGAGTGTCCCCATGGAAAGGAGGACAGGGCTCCTGTCTCTTTAACAGTTGTAGAGAAAAAGGAATCTCAGCCGGTGTCATTTCTGTGCCTGCAGCACCTGGTGAAATCCCCTCTTCAACACAACAGTTAAAGCTGCCCTCTGTTGTATCTGGTCAATAATGTATCCCAACTAAGGGCTGCTCTCGGGGCCTGCATTCCAGGGGTGGGTGTGGCTGAAGTCAAAAGGGGCGGGGCTGAGGGGAAAGGGGGCGGGGGCCCAAACACCAGCATATTTTAATTTAGTTCTCACTGCCAGTAACTACGGCCTTATCAGTAAAGAATTGAAGCAGGGAAGCCACCCAATCATGAGTGGTTGGGGAAAGGGGTGGAGCTATAGAAAGGGGGTGTGGCCACCTGAGGAAGCCCAGGGCAGAATCATTATTATTATTAATAATAATAATATCCTGCTTTTTTCCAATACTGGGACTCAAGGCAGTTTACAAGATTAAAACATATACAATTAAAATATATCCATATAGATTTACAAAATTAAAATAGAATTTAAACCCCCTGAAACAGTAAAAAATTAAATTTTAAAAAACTCATGCATTAACACAGGTCCAGAGTATTCCCGGAATAAAAATGCTTTTGCCTGCTTCCGGAAGTGTAACAAGGAGGGAACCAGCCCAGCCTCCCTGGGATGGGGAGTCTTGGAGCAGCCACCAAGTAGGCCCTGTCCATCAGGTGGGCCTGTGGCAATGGTGGGACCAAGAGAAGGTCGTCCCCTGAAGATCTCAAAACACAGGCAGGCTCATATGGAAGAATATGGTCTTTCAGATAACCTGGACCTGAGCCACATAGGGCTTTATAGGTCATAACCAGCACTTTGAATTGTGCCTGGAAACAGACCAGAACTTTGTGGAGATGTTGTAACAGGGGAGTTGTATATAGACCATGGACCCCTGATGTATACAATCACATCAAGTCTCAATTATGGAGGGGGGCTAGTTTTTGTGCAGTACTTTGTCAATCTGTAAAAGTTCACTGATCATTGTGCAGGGGAGGAAACGAAACAGAGGACTCGATCCGGCCTTCAGCCGCGCCTGCAAACTCTGGAAACAAAAAAACCAGCAGCCGCAAAACGACGGCGCGTTCGGAAAACATCGGTTCCGCTTCGGAAACGAGGCTGGATCATTTGGAACTCCCGAAGCCCGGGGGAGATTCGGAGGAGGAGAATTTCCTAAGCGTCCCTGTCTGACCGCTCCGTTCTCCTTTGCTGTCCAGTTCGTCCTCAAAATCAAAGTGCGGATCCAAATTGTCGCCCGTTATCATCTGCCATTTGTCTGTTTTAAGGTGCTGACATGACCCATGGAAAAGGAGGTTTCGAAAAGCTGTGGTCAAGCGGAGTCAAAGTGGAAGCCGGCTAGACTGAAAGTGAAAGCGATTTAACCGTCATGAGTATTTCTCGACACTCTCCTCTGCCGGCATTATTAATAGGCGTCCCTTGTTATCCTCCCATAGATTTTCTTCGATAGGCACATTAGAACCCAGTTTCAGCAGGACGTTGGACCCCATAAAAAAAAAGGGAGAGACGTTTGTGGAAATGACCATTTTTTTTAAGGGGCAGATAAAATATCATTCTGTGAAATGGATTTGCTGGCACTCTTAGCCAAAACTGAGCACCTATTAAATTACAGAAGCCATTATTTCTCTTCGCTATATATGTGTGTGAGTGTGTATGTCTGTGTGTGTATGAAACTTTTCCCCTCCAAAGACACATTTTATTATTTTAAGTGGAGTTTAAAACCCACTTTTCTTCTTTATGATAAATCTCAACGGAAGCCAGGAACCTGATCTTGTACGTAAGCAAAGCCACAATGGTCTATGAAAGTGGAGTTGGTGGTGAGTCAGATTCAGTTGGAGAGTCCTGAGTTCAGATCCCGTTCAGACGTGGGGTTCATTGGTTGTTCTTGGGCTGGTCCAACTCTTCCAGTTTAGCAGTCATGGAATAAAAAGAGAGATCCTCTTATGGTTAGGCCTCATCTGGAGTATTGCATCCAGTTCTGGGCTCCACAATTCAAGAAGGACGCAGACAAGCTGGAGCGTGTTCAGAGGAGGGCAACCAGGATGATCAGGGGTCTGGAAACAAAGGCCTATGAAGAGAGACTGAAAGAACTGGGCATGTTTAGCCTGGAGAAGAGAAGATTGAGGGGAGACATGAGAGCACTCTTCAAATACTTGAAAGGTTGTCCCACAGAGGAGGGCCAGGATCTCTTCTCGATCCTCCCAGAGTGCAGGACACGGAATAACGGGCTCCAGTTAAAGGAAGCCAGATTCCAGCTGGAGATCAGGAAAAACTTCCTGACTGTTAGAGCAGTACGACGATGGAATCAGTTGCCTGTTGAGGTTGTGGCCTCTCCCACACTAGAGGCAGCTGGACAACCATCTGTCAGGGATGCTTTAGGGTGGATTCCTGCATTGAGCGGGGGCTTGGACTCGATGGCCTTGTAGGCCCCTTCCAACTCTGCTATTCTATGATTCTATGAGTCCCCGGCCGGGAGAGACATGGCAGTGCCAGCCATCACAGGCCGGGGACTCGGTGGCAGAGGCCATCACAGGCTGGGGATATGGGGGGGGGCGGGAAACAGAGGCCGGGGACATGGGGGAGAAATTGCGGGCAGGGGACTGGACATCGCAGGGGGGAGGAGAACGGGCCGGGGAGGGGAGAAGGAGACTTTAAAAAAAAAACACCTACCTACCTGTCCTGGCTCCTGCACTGCTGCTGCCTCTTTTTTAAAAAAAATGGCGGCCGCACCGGCTCTCCTCCAGAGCTCGTCGCGGCTCCCGTCTGAATAAGGGCGAGATCTCCCCCCCTCTCCTCCGGATTATCAGGTAGGTCCAGCAAGGCCCTGGGAGAGCCAAACCTAGGAAAATTCACCAAACCAATTTCTCTGAAATCTCTACCCAGCATTCGCAACCGTACTTTAGACGTCGAGTGGAAATACCTGACGGTCCCTCCCGTTTGATCGCAGAAGAAACACAAGGCCCCGGCCCTGTCTCCCCCTTCCTCGCCCTGCTCCTCACTTTAGCGTTAAGGATCAGCCAAGCACCTGCAGTGGGAAACAAAAGGTTAATTAAAAGGAGCCCAAATCCCTGTACTCTAAGCTGATTGCCGGGACGCCTGCCAGCCAAGGAAGGTTAAAACCCTCCAGCCCGGCGTAGGCTGCGGAGGGGGTGGAATGGTGAAAATTTACAGCCGGTTCCCTGGAAAGTCACAGTTCAGCTGTTCTCCTGGAGCAGGTGCTCATGGGAACAGGCCTGTCCCTTTCAAAGCTGGAAGATTGATGAAGCCTTCGCTCCTGCCAACTGTAAATATACCACCAGCCTTGTCAGAACAGGTCTGGAACATCACTGGCTGACAGCGTAGAGAAGGTGTGTGTGTGTGTGTGTTTGTGTGTGTGTGTTCTAAAGAAAGCCACCAAAACACACATGTAACAAGCAGGTTTTCCCCAAAACTCTTTGGAAAATGCAGGAGTCCTCAAAGGCAGGGGTGCTTGGGACAAGGAGAAGGCGTGAAACCCAGGAGAGCCACTATCACAGAGTGTCGACAATACTAGGCAGGGCTGGCCCTTAGGCAGCGTGAAGCAACGGCCTCAGGCGGCAGTCGCTGGGAGACAGCAGCAGAAGTTTGCTGGCCATTTCTCCCCTCTTTGGGAGGACAGCTGTGTGTGTCCTGATTCCCTAAACTGTGATGGAGGATGCCATCCCATTGGCTGTGTTGAAGTAAGGTTCGACTGGCAGTCCAGTCCACATCTGTATATGGAAGAAGGGTGCGCCATCTTGGCTTTTGCTTCAGGAAGCAAAATGCCTGATTGTGAGCTGGATGGACTCAGTGTAAGGTAGCTTCCTTTGTTTCTATGAAGAGTGTGTGTGAGAGAGAGTGTGAGAGAAGAGTGTGAGAGAAGAAGAGAAGATTGAGGGGAGACACGATGGCATTCTTCAAGGAAAGGTTGTAACACAGAGGAGGGCCAGGATCTCTTCTCCATCATCCCAGAGTGCAGGACACAGAATAACGGGCTCAAGTTAAAGGAAGCCAGATTCCAGCTGGACATCAGGAAAAACGTCCTGACTGTTAGAGCAGTGCAACAATGGAACCCATGACCTAGGGAGGTGGTGGGCTCTCCCACACTAGAGGCCTTCAAGACGCAGCTGGACAACCATCTGTAAGGTTTGCTTTAAGGTGGATTCCTGCATTGAGCAGGGGGTTGGACTCGATGGCCTTATAGGCCCCTTCCAACTCTACAATTCCATGATTCTATGACACTGTTCCGACCAACACCCTAAGCCACAGTGGTTAACCATTTTGAGCTAAACATTAAGGCTTAGCACATCATGTGAACCATGACTTAGGCCTTAGCTAGACCTAAGGTTTATCCTGGGATTGTGCCAGGGTCGTCCCTGCCTGCTCCCGGGATATCCTGTGTGTCCTTTACATGAACAAGGATGACCCCGGGATGATCCCAGGATAAACCTTAGGTCTAGTTAAGGTCATAGTGTGCTGTGTGAACCACACCTAGCCATGGTAGCTACATAACCGCAGTTTACTGGGCACGTTTAGCCTTGAGAAGAGAAGATTGAGGGGAGACATGATAGCACTCTTCCTGATTGTTAGAGCAGTACAACAATGGAACCCGTGACCTAGGGAGGTGGTGGGCTCTCCCACCCTAGAGGCCTTCAAGAGGCAGCTGGACAGCCCTCTGTCAGGGATGCTTTGAGGTGGATTCCAGCATTGGACCCAATGGCCTTCTAGGCCCCTTCCAACTCTACTATTCTATGATTCTATGAAGAGCCAAAGGAGAAACAGTTATAGTACTGGGTGACTTTGGCAACCCTTGCTGGCTGAGGATGATGGGCATTGTAGCCCAATACCTGCTACTTGATCTTTTTAAACTGAAGATGCGAGGGATTGAACTTTGAACCTTTTGCATGCACTTTTGCATCCCACTGAGCCACGTACGGCCCCTCACAAAAACAGTCCTGAACAGTCCTTTTTGCTCCTTCTGCTGGGAGCAACGGTGCTCTCTTGGAGGCAGTGGTTCTTTAATGTGGCAGTGGTGCAGCCACGGAGCAGCCGGAGGGCCATTCCTGCTGCATCTGGATCCTCCTCTAGATTTCTGCTCAAAGCCCCCCCTCAATTCGGCGTTTATTGCTGGAGACATTAGGGTGTGCCTGGGCACAACGGGCACACCCTTTGCGCACCCCTATGCCTCTTTCTCTCTCTCTCTCATTCACATGCACACCTATCAAATTTTTCCTTTCCAATGGGGCCACCGTTTTTGCAACATGCAACGTCTTCATTCGGTTGGCTCAAATTTTTACTACCTGTTCTCATCTCGCACCCTTTGCGTCCCTTTGGAATGCATCTATCCGAGACGCACTCATGGTTGTTTTTGTCGTTTTCTGCTCATTTATTCCAAACCTCGTACATTTCCTGGCTCTGAACGTGCATTTTTAATTGAAGATGCAGCCCATAAAAGGTAGAGCCATATACAAATGGTGGGCGTTTGTGTGTTTATTCTTTTTAGCAAGTTGGAGTTAACGGAGCTTAAGGAAGGAAATGATGCTGACTCCTTCACTTTTTAAAAAAACACATTCACAATTGGACACTTGGGAAATTCTTTCAATAATGAGGCAACTCTCCTAGGCAATTTCACTAGATCATAGTGCCATGGACCAGGACCGGGACACCATATCCCTGTCTTCAGAAGATCCTGACCTCTCATCCTCATGAGTTAATGGTTCAGGGATAGGACTCAGTTACAGGAGCTGTCACAAGGCTTCCAACTTCTCAAGATCCATTGCTCCAGGAAGACCCCGCTGCATCCAGAGGAGGTCACATTGCCATCCTCAGACTCTGAGGGCTCCAGCCATTACAATTCCAGCCTGCTACAGCCAGCCCTGCTTCCTTGCAGACTGAGACTGCAAAAACAGACCAGTCCCCATTAAGGGACAAGTCCTTCACCAGTGTGGAGGTAAGGCTAACCAGCTTAAAGGAAGCCAACCCCTACTTAAGGCTCAGTCAGAATCTGCTGCTTGTTGGAGCAATATGCAGATTAGCTTGACCCAGCCCAAACATCACTTAGAGTTCTCTGTGGTGCTGTCCTCTTCTTATTCCAGCCTTCTTGGGAAACCTGTCTTGCCCCAAATCCTATGCAAACCCAAGCCATAGTAACTGTAACTCAGGTCTCCCCAGGACCTAATGATGAACAGCCTTCACCACAGGAGAGGCAGAACAGAATATAGATGTGGTCAACCTGGAGCCCTGGGCCTAACTTCATGTGGTCCTGGACCTAATATCAAAACTCCTCTGCATGCAATCAGTTCAAACTGATTGGGAGGACAGCCTTAATTCTTGCTGAATGAAAACAATGACAAAGCCAGTTTTGCAAAGTATGGGATCTGTCATGAAAATTTGCAACATTTAGCAGGGACTGGCCAACAAATCCACATTACAGCAGTACTTTTCCAGCTGTGCTGGCTGCCAGCCCATGTCCAGACCCAATTCAGAGTTCTGGGATTAACGTTCAAAGCTCTTCAGCTTGGGGCCAGGTTATCTGAAGGATCATCTCCTGCCATATGCATTGCCCAAACCCTAAGATCATCTTCAGGGGTCCTTCTCCGTGAGCCCCTGCCACAGGAAGTGACAAAGGTGGCTACCAGGAGGAGGGCTTTCTCTGCTGTGGCACCCCAGCTATGGAATGAGGTCTCTAGGGAGGTCCACCTGGCATCTGCATTGTACTTTTTCCGGTGCCATTTTGTTTTCCCAGCATGTTACCATCCTAGCCTTTTAACTCTGCTCTTTGAAATCTGTGTTTTAAAACTCCACATTGCTTAGGGTGACCATATTTGGGAAACCAAAAAAGAGGACACCTAGTGTGTGTGTGTGTGGGGAAGCAGCTTTCTGAGTCCTGCAGAAAGTACGTTATTCCCCCGCCACCTTAAAGATTGGAGTGGAGGAGGGGAAAGGATTTCATTCTGCACCACCACCATCCACTCCAATTGGGGCCTTTTCTATAACGTCCACGAATGACCCACTTTCCCCTTTAAGACCTCAATTGGAGCTCGGGGTGGGGGAATGATGTGCCTCAAGAAAGCATGTCACTCCCTCCTGCCATGCTAATGGCAGCCTTAAAGGGGAAGGTGTGTCATTCCAGGACATTATTGAAAATTATAGAAAATCCCCCCTGACACCATGGAAAGAACAAAAACCAGGACAAATTTGGGGAAATCCTGACAGTTGGTCACCCTAACATTGCTGTTCTGTTTTATTCTGGTTGTGCTTTTATACTGCAGTTTTACGTCGTTGTTTTAAGCTTTCATGGCTTATGTTTTATGCTGCACTTTACAGTTTTAAATTTTGTGCAACACCCAGAGAGCTTCGGCTATGGGGCAGAATAGAAATGAAATTAATTAATTAATTAATTAATTAATGTGATCCTCAGGGTCTGTCAAGACCAAGCAGAAAAGAGGGGTTGGAGAAATTCGGTGGCCTCTAATTCTTCATTCCCTCGCTGCTTATTCCCCAAAGGTTCCATGCAACTAGTCCAAACCTAGTCCAACTCCTCATAACGGGCCTTTTAATTGAGACATAACAGAGAAGTTATTGTATGTTAAATAAATACTAATTGATTATTTTAAATGTATGTGCCAAGGGTTTAATGGCTAAGCAATGAACCTCTCGCCATTAATGGGGCTGTTAAACATCAATTATTATGGTTTTATAATCAATTGATAGTTAAGAGGGCTTAATTTTCTCTGCTTAGGTTCAATGGGTCAGCATTTGTATGTTCGCCAATACAAATTCGGGAGGCGTGGAAGGCGAAAGGAAGCCAGTTGGTACATTCACTCGAATCAATTTGTCTGGACGCTACCATTTCGGGGGTTCAAGGTTTGGTTTCCCGCGATTGGATGTTCTCAACGCACGCAGAAAAATAACATGTCGGCTAAAGCCATTCGGTGTAGGCCCTTGCACTCTAGCTTTCTACGTTCAGGCAGTTTTTGTTTAGGGGAGAAGACTAAAATATGCAATCGCCCCCACACACACCTGCAATCCAAAGTGCTACAGTCCAGGAAAGAGCGGTATCACTTTGCCTGTTTGCAGTGTAGTATCGGTGGTCACACATTCCCAATGTGCAATATTCATCATAGCACATGGGGCCATGGCCTGTGGGGTCCCTCAGGGTTCTGTTTTGTCCCCCAGGTTATTTAACATATATATGAAACTGTTGGGAGAGGACATCCGGAGTTTTGGGGTGCGGTGCCACCAGTACGCTGATGACACCCAACTCTCCTACTCCGTTCCACCCAATGTTTTAATATTACAGCAGACTTCATTAGATGCTTAACTTTTGTTGATTTCTATTTATATGTTTTAATTGTTGATGTTTTAATGTTGTAAAGCCACCCTGAGTCTCAGAATTGGGGGGGAGGGGAAGGTAGGATACATATTATTATTATTATTATTATTATTATTATTATTATTAGGGTTGAAAATTGTCCGGAAACTTCAACTGGTACAAAACAGGGCAGCACGTTTACTAACAGGGACTGGCCGACGAGACCACATTACGCCAGTCCTTTTCCAGCTTCATTGGCAGCCAGTCCAGGTCCGGGCCCGATTCAAAGTGCTGGTACTAACATTTAAAGCCCTAAATGGCTTGGGGCCAGGTTATCTGAAGGAACGCCTCCTCCCATATGGACCTGCCCGGACCCTAAGGTCATCTTCAGGGGTCCTTCTCCATGAGCCCCTGCCAAAGGAAGTGAGGCAGGTGGCTACCAGGAGAAGGGCCTTCTCTGCTGTGGCACCCCGGCTGTGGAATGAGCTCCCTAAGGAGGTTCGCTTGGCACCTACATTATATGCTTTGAGACGCCAGGTGAAGACCTTTTTATTCTCCCAATATTTTAACAATCTATAAATTTTAAATAACATGGTTTTAAATTTGTAATTTTGCATTGTTGCTGTTTTTATCTGGTTGAGCTTTTATATTGTATTTCATATTATGGTTTTATACTGTTGTTTTATACTTTGAATGTTTTTAATTTTTGTGAACCGCCCAGAGAGCTCTGGCTATTGGGCGGTATAGAAATGTAATAAATAAATAAATATTATTGGATTGCACAGCAGATCTCTTTATTTATTTATTTATTTTTATGTATTTTATGTATTATTGCATTTATACCCCACCTTTTTTCCTCTAAGGAACCCAAGGTGGCTTACATGATGCTCCTCCTCTCCATTTTATCCTCACAACAACAACCCTGCGAGGTAGG
The DNA here is from genome assembly GCF_023053635.1 of Elgaria multicarinata webbii. Taxonomy (NCBI): domain Eukaryota; kingdom Metazoa; phylum Chordata; class Lepidosauria; order Squamata; family Anguidae; genus Elgaria; species Elgaria multicarinata. Next base: position 8,390,386 of record NC_086192.1, read on the forward strand.
TTGGGCTGAGAGTCCGTGACCGGCCTAAAGTCACCCAGTGAGCTTCCATGGCTGAGTGGGGACTAGAACCCGGATCTCCCGACTCCCAGTCTGACACTCTAGCCACTACACCGCACCAGTTCACATCTCAACAGAAGGACTTGGAATCATGACACAGATCCACAACATATTGGCTCCCCTACATGTGCGATACTCTGGGTCACTTAAAGCCAGAGCCAGCATCAAGAAGCAGCATTCAAGAGGTAGCTGGACAGCCATCTGTCAGGGATGCTTTAGGGTGGATTCCTGCACTGAGCAGGGGGTTGGACTTGATGGCCTTACAGGCCCCTTCCAACTCTACTATTCTAGGATTCTATGATCAAGGGTAGGCATGGATGGATACCTGCCAAGAGACCACACTGCAGCAGGGGGCCCCTGACTGGAGTTTCTCTTCCTCTTCACCACTGAGAAATGCTGCTGCTGCTGCTATTATTATTATTATTATTATTATTATTATTATTATTATTATTACACTTATATCCTGCCTTTTTTCCTCCAAGGAACCCAAGGCAGCCTACATAATCCTCCTCCTCCTCCCCATTTTACTCCTCACTACAACAACCCTGTGAGGTGGGTTGCGCTGAGAGAGTCTGTGACTGGCCCAAAGCCACCCAGTGGGTTTCCATGGCCGAGTGGGGACTAGAACCCGGATCTCCCAACTCCCAGTACAACACTTTAGCCACTATGCCCATCCTCTTTAGCAAGGCTCTTGTTAAAGGTAGGCCTGGTTGGACGATTGCCAAGGGACCCAGGGACAAGAGCCATCTGGACTTGCTCCTCCTCACCAATTCAACCTGCTTGTTCGCCCGTCCCTCGCTCTGGCCCAGACAACGGTGGTGGTGGTAAGAAGCAGCAGCAGATGCCACAGCCTCCATGCTCACCCGCTCTCTGTCTGTTGAGCAAGCAAGTAGCAGCAACATCTAAGACCCTCCTCCAAGTGCCTACTCCAAGGTAAGCTCGGAGGATGGCAACAAGGGAGAGGGCCTTCTCAGTGGTGGCCCCCCAATTATGGAACGATCTCCCTGATGAGGCCTGCTTGGCACCAATGTTGTTATCTTTCCAGCGCCAGATCAAGAGTTTTCTCTTCTCCCACCATTCAGCAGCATCTGCTGTAAACCGCCCAGACAGCTTCAGCTATGGGGCGGTATATAAATGTAATAAATAAATAAATAAATAAATCTGTTGAGCTTTCTAACTGACCCCAGATCAATATCCATTTAAAGGGATATCGTCTTTGTACATTCTCTATTTTTAAAAAAAGAATGTATATTATTTGTTTTTGTTTTCAATGATTCTTATTTATTTTATTTATTGATGCCATTTATATACTGCCCTATAGCCGAAGCTCTCTGGGCAGTTTGCAAAGATTAAAAGACTTGGACATTAAAAACCAATGCACCAAATTGGAAACCATACAACTATAAAAACAGCTAACCTTTAAAACAATGTTTAACGGGTTTTGCATTTTGTGTATCTGTTTTTCTTAAATGTTCAACGTTTTCATCTTTGTAAACCGCCCAGAGAGCTTCAGCTATAGGGCGGTATATAAGTGTAAATCATCATCAACCATTAGAGTTAGAGCAGTAGGAGAATGGAACCAGTGACCTAGGGAGGTTGTGGGCTCTCCCACACTAGAGGCCTTCAAGAGGCAGCTGGACAACCCTCTGTCAGGGATGGTTTAGCGTGGATTCCTGCATTGAGCAGGGGGTTGGATTCGATGGCCTTGTAGGCCCCTTCCAACAATACTATTCTATGATTCTATGATTCTATCATCATCATCATCAAAGGAAGTTGGTGACCAGGGCAAGTAAGAAGATCTATTCACTAGGGACGGCATCACCGCTTGCGCCCAAGAGCCTTCCGAATCCTGAAGCTGGCACTACTGAAGCGAGTACAGACATGTGCCGTGACCACACAGTTTGGACTTATCTCTGAAGCTGATGATGGCGGAGAGATGAAGAGGAAGAGTTATGGGGTGGGCCTTTTTTGTGGCCGCTGTGCTTTCTCCATCCCGTCTGCTTCCAGCCTGAACGGTGTGTGCCGAGCAGTAACCATTTGCAAAAGCATCTTAGGACACAAAAGGAAGCGCCCTTTCTTCCCCTCCCGCTGTCCCCCCGCCCACAAGGGTGGCGGGTGGGGAAAGACTGGGCGGCTGGTGATTACGGCTGAAAGCCTAGGAGACACCAGCTAACCTTCTTACAATGAAATATGAGAATTTACCTTCATGGTTCAATGCTTGCTATTCGGCTGTCTACTGGGGGTCTAAATCAATGATTCTGCACCCCCCAGTCAAGGTTTCTCTTTCAAACACTGCAGGGACGACCTCCGGTTCATCCTCCAACAAAAGCGCCTGGCATTTAATTTCATTAACCTAAGATCGCCTGTTTGAGGATAAAGCACGGCACGAAAGCACGCCGTACCTTTCCGAGGGCTTCCGTATACATCCCAAATCCCATGCATATCAAGAAGAGCGTTTGTGCGGCTTTGTAAAGACCTGGGTCTGTTTACTGTCACTTTCCAAAAAGGGAGATAGTCTTATTTTACATGCTGCCTGCAACGTTCCTTGTCTTTGGAAATGGGGCCATTAATACCTTTATGGTATTAATGAATTATCAACCGGGATGATCAGGGGTCTGGAAACAAAGCCCTATGAAAAGAGACTGAAAGAACTGGGCATGTTTAGCCTGGAGAAGAGAAGATGGAGGGGAGACATGAGAGCACTCTTCAAATACTTGAAAGGTTGTCACACAGAGGAGGGCCAGGATCTCTTCTCGATCCTCCCAGAGTGCAGGACACGGAATAATGGACTCAAGTTAAAGGAAGCCAGATTCCAGCTGGACATCAGGAAAAACTTCCTGACTGTTCGAGCAGTGCGACAATGGAATCAGTTACCTAGGGAGGTTGTGGCCTCTCCCACACTAGAGGCCTTCAAGAGGCAGCTGGACAACCCTCTGTCGGGGATGCTTTAGGGTGGATTCCTGCATTGAGCAGGGGGTTGGACTTGATGGCCTTGTAGGCCCCTTCCAACTCTGCTATTCTATGATTCTATGATTATATGATTGTGCGTTTTAAGCAAATAAAGCCCAGTCTCGTGACCGAGATGAGCCAGCTTATGGCCCGAGGAAAGCCAAATGGGTCCTCAAAAGAAGAGCTTGAATTGTGAGCGTCTTTGGTTAGTGCCCTATGGTAGTGTGACCTAGATTAGCCCCGGTCACTTCAATGGGTCTACTCTGAGTAGGAGTACCATTGGATCCTACCCTTTGGGTCGCCAACGTTTTTGAGTTGGTGGGCATATTTGGAACGTTGGAAGGGTGTCGTGACTGCTCTCACAAAATGGCTGCCATGGTGGCCGTGGCTAGATGCAAAACCACCATTTAATGGAATATATTTAACATATTTTTTTTAACTTTGCATATTTCTGTTTATAGGGTTTAAATGTATATGTTTTAAATTTTGGTATAGCGCCTTGAGGCCCAGCATTGGACAAAAGGAGGGAGATAAATAAATATAATGATGATGATGATGATGATGATGATGATGATGATAATAATAATAATAATAATAATAATAATAATTTCCCAACAAGCAAACAGAGAGCTTTGGCTATTAGGCGGTATAGAAATGTAATAAATAAATAAATAAATAAATAAAACAGGTGGGACTACTAGAAGAAAGGTACCTTTCCCAGAACCTAAAAGGAAGAGGGCAGGTTGAGCTCAAAAACATAAAACTGTTCTCATGAACCCAAATAATGTTGGTGCAGGACAGCAGCACACCAGCCTGCTAGTTTAAAAACAAACATTTTTTTAACTCAAAAATACTTTTAACTTTAAAAAAGAACATTTTAAACTTCAAAACCATGTTAACTTCAAAACATTTTAACGTTAAAAAAAACATTTTGAGATTTAAAATATATTTTGAACATTTTTTTAAAAAAATGAACTTAAAAATGTTTTAGCTTTTAAAAAATTAACTTGAAAACAAGTTGAACTTATTAGTTTTTTTTTTAAAGAAAACTTAAAACAGTCTTTAAAGAAAAACAAAACTTAAAACAATCTTAAGAAAGAAAATAGAAATCAGAAGTGGCGAGAAGCCTGGTGGATCAATTCGCTGAAATATGTTTATAATGTTTTCCCCTTGGATATGGTAAAAGAGTTGCCAGCAAAGCCAAGGGGCTTATTTCTCACATCATAGGCGGGGTCAATTATGTAAATGGAGGCATTTGTCAGTCAATGGGCCCAGATTCAACCCATGGGTGGGTGACATATGTTTTTAAAAATATCTTATCATAGAACCATAGAATAGTAGAGTTGGAAAGGTCCTCTTAAGGCCATCAAGTCCAACCCCCTGCTCAATGCAGGAATCCACCTTAAAGCATCCCTGACAGATGGTTGTCCAGCTGCCTCTTGAAGGCCTCTAGTGTGGGAGAGCCCACCACCTCCCTAGGTCACTGGTTCCATTGTCATACTGCTCTAACAGTCAGGACGTTTTTCCTGATGTCCAGCCAGAATCTATCTTCCTGTGACATGAGCCCACCCATTCTTCTTCCGCCTACTCTTCTCTCCCCACAAAAAAACCTGTCCACTAAGCTATCTTCCCTGCTTTCACCAGCAACTGCAGATCATAGAATCATAGAACAGTAGAGTTGGAAAGGACCTATAAGGCCATCTAGTCCAACCCCCTGCTCAATGCAGGAATCCACCCTAAAGCATCCCTGACAGATGGCTGTCCAAATGCTCCTCAGGCAGGAAAGAGCTGTCAGCGATGTCTGATTGCAAATCGGATCTGCAACAAAACGTTGCAGTATTTCCTGGCAGGGGGTCCCCAGCAGGCGTGCCTTCCTCTGGGATATTCTACGACAGGCGTGCAGAACCTCTTACAACCTAAGGGCTGAATTCCATCTCAGAGAAGTTCTCAGGGGCCGCATTCCTTTGGTGGGCGGGGCCCAAATACCCAACATGATTTAGCTTAAAGCTCTTAATGCCAGTAACTAAAGTCTTAGGAGGGGCTTTAGAATAGTGGAAATACTGCACAAAACATGGGAAATCACTGAAATGATCAGTGATTGGGGCAACAGAGCCTGGCCTTCTAGAGAATCCCCAAAGGAGATCAGGGTCTTAGGTTCTGCACAGTGAAGGCTGGATGTCAGCGGGGCAGTGAATCCACTCTGGGTTTCAGTCAGAACTAGCCAGAACTTTTAAAGTGACCACATTACGCCAGTCCTTCTCCAGCTTCATTGGCTGCCAGTCCAGGTCCTGGCCTGGTATTAACATTTAAAGCCCTAAACGGCTTGGGGCCAGGCTATCTGAAGGAACGCCTCCTCCCATATATACCTGCCCGGACCCTAAGGTCATCCTCAGGGATCCTTCTCCACGAGCCCCTGCCAAAGGAAGTGAGGCAGGTGGCTACCAGGAGGAGGGCCTTCTCTGCTGTGGCACCCCGGCTGTGGAATGAGCTCCCTAAGGAGGTTCGCTTGGCACCTACATTATATGCTTTGAGACGCCAGGTGAAGACCTTTTTATTCTCCCAGCATTTTAACAGTCTATAAATACATTTTTACTTGGTGTTTTAAATTTGTAATTTTGCATTGCTGCTGTCTTTATCTGGTTGAGCTTTTATATTGTATTTTATACAATGGTTTTATACTGTTGTTTTATACTTTGAATGTTTTTAATTTTTATGAACCGCCCAGAGAGCTCCGGCTATGGGGCGGTATAGAAATGTAAATAAATAAATAAATAAATAAATAAGGTGTTCTCCTCGATGCTGAAGCTTATCTTCAAAATAAGCACAGAACCTTGGATAGCTCCTTCGGGCTGAAACCCTGGACCGATTCGCGGGCTACTGAGATCGAAGCCACCAAGCCTCCACTGATTCTGCACCCCCTGGCTTATGTCATTAAGAGCCCGAGGAAGACGATTCGGCCTCCTACTTCCCATCTTTGTTTCCCTTTTCGTGCCTTTTTGGCTTGGATGTTTTAGAGGGATTCTACCTCTGCATACTTAGGATTCCTCCCAGCGCGCGGCGATTTATTCATTTATTTATTTATTTAAAACATTTATATCCCGCCCTAGCCCGCCCGACGGCTTCTGAGTAGTCCCGTTTCGGCCCCGCTCTGGTCGGCACGGGGACACGGCGTTCGGTATTAGCGAGAGCGATGTGTGCGCAATCGAGGATCTCAGCCTACAGGCCTCAACGCCAGAAGAGGGGAGTTACAAAAGCCTTTCGATTTTCCTCCGAGGCATGCTTCCCCCATCCCGGATGTGCCAGCAGCCTCCGATTCACCTCCCAGATAATATCAACAAATAAGAGGTGGAAGCAAGTTCAGGGATTGTGAGGAGTGCCTATTATCAGCTTCAGCTGATACGCCAGCTGCGCCCCTTCCTAGAGTTGGAAGACCTAAAGACGGTCGTGCACGCGCTGGTAACCTCAAGGCTTGACTTCTGCAAGGCAGTCTACATAGGGCTACCTTTGTGCCTAGTCTGGAAACTTCAACTAGTTCAAAACATGGCAGCCAGGTTGGTCACCGGGACACCTAGGGGTGACCATATTACCCCAACTCTAAAATCACTCCACTGGTTGCTAAATTAGTTTCCAGGTGATTACCTTTAAAGCCCTACATGGTTTGGTTGCAGGTTACCTGCGGGATCGCCTTCCCCCGTACAATCCGCCCCGCACACTCAGGTCCTCTGGGAAGAATTTCCTACAGTCAGACAAAACTAGACTGACAACCATTACCCAGAGGACCTTGTCTTCTGCCACTCCCAGACTTTGGAATGGCCTGCCGGGAGAGATTAGTCAACTTAATAGTCTTTTCGAATTCAAGAAGGCTCTAAAAATTTATCTCTTCCGGCAGGCCTACCCAGTCAAATTTTAAGATATTCGACTGTTATTTTAATATTGTATTAGTTTTATATGTTTTAATCAGTTCTATGTATTTTATGGTATTTGTATCTAATGTTGTTCCCCGCCTCGATCCAGAGGGAGAGGTGGGTAATAAATAAATAAAATTATTATTATTGTTGTTGATGATGATGATGTTTCCCAGGATAATGGATCACATAAACAGGTCTTCAGAGGACTCCCACAAATAATACGGCTCCCTGGGCCTGTCTCGGGCCTGTCGGCTGCTCTCGGGTCCTTCCATAATCCGTACAGCCGGTGACATTGAGACATCGCCACAGAGATATCACCGGTGACACAGCCGCGGCGGCTGATATTACTCGATGATTTCAACCTTGTCTCCTTCGCGCTTCCTGCCGTGCAAAGCAAACAACCCCCCTCCCCGTGCTTCCAAAAAATAGGACCGTGGAGGTGAGTGTACGGCTGCAGTCGCCGCATGCCATTACTCTGCAGAAGCAATTACCGCAAGCCGGAGTGAAGGACTGAGGACAGGTCACCGAAATGAACTGAAGCAGGGTTGATGGTGCCGGGTCGGGGAGGGGGAGGACTGGGAGGGAAGAGGGAAAAAGAGTACACGGGAAAACAAGAAAACGTCTTCATTGCTTTTCGGGGCTTCAAATTGGAAAAACAGGGATCAATAAAGCAGAACTTCATTTAATGGTGTGAGGAAACTATCCAGAACGGAGACAGGCAGGAATCGCTTATTACAAAACAAACAAGCCAATTAGAACCCGGCAAGGAAAAAGCCGAGGCGGCAGCGTGTGTGCGGAGGGAGGCGATGGCGGCCGTCAAAGCCGAGATGCGTCCCTGACAAACAGGGGCGGGGGCGGGCGCTCGCTTCCTCCTTGTGGAAGCGTCGCTTGGGATCAGAACGCGCTGTCCTTCCGTTTGAAATTCCACTCCTGGTTCCCCAAAGGCTTATGGAGACGGGGTAAGGCTTGTAGAACCAAGGTGGCGAGGCCTCTGCAGGCCAGATGTGGCGCCGACATTGTCTTAATTTCAGCAGTATGAAGCCAACATTTGAACATCAAAAGGAGGGTTAGGTAGTAAATGCGCATATCGAGTTTCATTGCGACGCCTGCGGTGCTCAGTGGGACAATTCCATTCCTGCGTGCTTTATGCCTTTCCTCACTGCCTTGACATCAGATCAGAAAAGCTTCCTGATAATCAGATGGTGTACAGGAACCAAAGTGATGCCATTGGTTGCGTCAGTAGTACCTGGGTTGATGTTCCCCAGCAACTGGTGCGCACAGGCTTACTGCCTCTGACACTGGAGGTGGTGTGTAGCCATCAGGATGAATAGCCATTGACAGTCTTCATGCAATTATACAATCCCCTTTTAAACCCATCCAGTTAGTGGCCATCACAACATTTTGTAGAAGCAAATTCCATAGTTTAGTTATGCACCTTGTGAAGAAATCCTTCCTTTTATCCATCCTGAATCTCCTACCATTCAGCTTCATGGGATGACCCCATTGGGTTCTAGTATCTCTACATCACAATAATGCTGTACCCCTCTATCGTAATTTTGCACACCATGATAATTTTGTACACCTCTATCATAATTTTGCACACCATGATAATTTTGTACACCTCTATCACAATTTTGCACACCATGATAATTTTGTACACCTCTATCATAATTTTGCACACCGTGATAATTTTGTACACCTCTATCATAACTTTGCACACCGTGATAATTTTGTACACCTCTATCATAATTTTGCACACCGTGATAATTTTGTACACCTCTATCATAACTTTGCACACCGTGATAATTTTGTACACCTCTATCATAATTTTGCACACCGTGATAATTTTGTACACCTCTATCATAATTTTGCACACCGTGATAATTTTGTACACCTCTATCATAATTTTGCACACCGTGATAATTTTGTACACCTCTATCATAACTTTGCACACCGTGATAATTTTGTACACCTCTATCATAATTTTGCACACCGTGATAATTTTGTACACCTCTATCATAATTTTGCACACCATGATAATATTGTACACCTCTATCATAATTTTGCACACCATGATAATTTTGTACACCTCTATCATAATTTTGTACACCGTGATAATTTTGTACACCTCTATCATAATTTTGCACACCGTGATAATTTTGTACACCTCTATCATAATTTTGCACACCGTGATAATTTTGTACACCTCTATCATAATTTTCCACACCATGATAATATTGTACACCTCTATCATAATTTTGCACACCGTGATAATTTTGTACACCTCTATCATAATTTTGCACACCGTGATAATTTTGTACACCTCTATCATAATTTTCCACACCATGATAATATTGTACACCTCTATCATAATTTTGCACACCGTGATAATTTTGTACACCTCTATCATAACTTTGCACACCGTGATAATTTTGTACACCTCTATCATAATTTTCCACACCATGATAATATTGTACACCTCTATCATAATTTTGCACACCGTGATAATTTTGTACACCTCTATCATAACTTTGCACACCGTGATAATTTTGTACACCTCTATCATAATTTTCCACACCATGATAATATTGTACACCTCTATCATAATTTTGCACACCATGATAATTTTGTACACCTCTATCATAATTTTGTACACCGTGATAATTTTGTACACCTCTATCATAGCTTTGTACACCATGATAGTTTTGTACACCTCTATCATAGCTTTGTACACCATGATAATTTTGTACACCTCTATCATAGCTTTGTACACCATGATAGTTTTGTACACATCCATCATGAAGTTGTACACCAAGCTAATTTTGTACACCTCTATTTTGTATCAACACGATAATTTTGTACGCTTCTTACTTGCCTTTTTTCTAAGCCAAGCAGCCCCAGATGTTGTAACCGTCTCTCCCTGGGGACTTATGGCCCCTTGATCATTCTAGCTGCCCTTGTCTGAACTTTTTCCAACTCTGCAATACCCCCATTTTTAGGTGTGATGCCCAGAACTGTACACAGCATTCCAAGTGTGGTTGCGTGATTTCTAAAATATCTCAGGTCCTTCAGATGGACAACACAGGTCGCAATCCTTCCAAATAGACGGAGCCATAATAAGGAGGTGTGCAGATCAGAAGAGGGAAAGGAATATGAAGCAACTCCATTTCAAACAGGAGCCGATCTGTCATGTCAAGGTTTTTACGGCCTCTGCGGCCATTTGCACAACGGCCGTCTGTAACATATTAAACAGATTAATTGAAGTAACCTAGTGGGAGTATAGAAACTGCCAATCTTTGCCTTTGTCATTTCTAGAATTACAGCAGAGAGCAGGGAACAGGTGGTCAGGAGCTGACATTTGCAGACATTAACATTGTGATTTTAAGATAAATTCAACAGGGAAGGGACAAAATATGCCTCCCCCTTGCCCGCACACCACCAAACACACATGAAAGTGCACACATTTTGCTTGGCAATTAGCAATCATCTTGAAAATGACATCAAATATTTGCACCCCTTTGCAGGTTTTCCCCCCACGGCTCCCGGAATGCCCGCACTACAAACGTATATCGATTTTATAACACTTCACACTATCCCGGCTTCCCCCAAATGAAGAGAGACTATGAAGAGAGACTGAAAGAACTGGGCATGTTTAGCCTGGGGAAGAGGAGATGGAGGAGAGACATGAGAGCACTCGTCAAGGACTTGGAAGGTTGTCACACACTGGAGGGCCAGGATCTCTTCTCGATCCTCCCAGAGTGCAGGACAGGGAATAACAGGCTGAAGTTACAGGAAGCCAGATTCCAGCTGGACATCAGGAAAAACTTCCTAACTGTTAGAGCAGTACGACAATGGAATCAGTTGCCTGGTGAGGTTGTGGCCTCTCCCACACTAGAGGCCTTCAAGAGGCAGCTGGACAACCATCTGTCAGGGATGCTTTAGGGTGGATTCCTGCATTGAGCAGGAGGTTGGACTTGATGGCCTTGTAGGCCCCTTCCAACTCTGCTATTCTATGATTCTATGATTCTATGAAATGAATCCTGGGTACTGTAGTTTGCTGAGAGTGCTGAGTCCTCTCTGCTAACCTCACCCTTTCCCAGAACTACAATTCCCAGGGCTCCCTAGGAAGAGGAAAGACTTATGAGAGCCACCTTGTTGGGGTGTTTTATAACTCAGGTGATGACCTCGATTGAACTTGATGAGGCCTAACCAGTGCCGAACAGAGGGGAACCAGTACCTCGAGCAATTCGGAAGCTATACTTCTATGAATGCAGCCCAAAATCGCAGTTGCCATTTCTTTACAGCCACATCGTTTCGGTGCCCCCAGAATTTGGCACCCAAGGCAGCCACCCTGTCCACACACACACACACCCCAGAAATGCTAGAATGAAAAGGCTAAGGGTTTGGGGATAAGAGTAATTTTGGGTATGTGGAAGAATTGTAAGCTCAGTTCAGTTTTAGTGAATCATAGAATAGCAGAGTTCGAAGGGGCCTACAAGGCCATCGAGTCCAACCCCCTGCTCAATGCAGGAATCCACCCTAAAGCATCCCTGACAGATGCTTGTCCAGCTGCCTCTTGAATGCCTCTAGTGTGGGAGAGCCCACAACCTCCCTAGGTAACTGATTCCATTGTCGTACTGCTCTAACCGTCAGGAAGTTTTTCCTGATGTCCAGCTGGAATCTGGCTTCCTTTAACTTGAGCCCGTTATTCCGTGTCCTGCAAACAAACTTCTAGGCTCAGATTTCTTTAATCCTAAATATGTCTTCTGGTTCTGGTTCTGGATGGTGGATCTTGGGATTCTAGGGGGGGAATTAAAAAATGGATCTGTACAGCCCCCCCGCCCCATTTTTTAAACTTGTATTGTTAGCAACAGAGAAATGTCATGGACATAAATTGTCTTCCTGTGGGTTAAAAACATGGCACTGGGAGGGAATTCATGCCGTAATTTTGATATCTATAAAATAGGTGGTGATCACAATCCAAGCTTAATTTTGATGCTGTGCTGTACTTCATAACTGCGACAGAGTCTTAAAAAATGTAATGAAAGGGACTGATAGATTGCAGAACTAATCCATTTAGTGTTCCAATAAATAACGAGAGAAATACATCTCTTTGGAAGCTGGGGAGGGGAAGTTGGCGCTAGGCGTGCATTTCGTAGAATCATTCAGGGTAGCAAAATCTGAAGAAGGTTAGGAAGAGTTCAAAACAAGGGGGTCCCAATAATGTAAACAGACAACAGCACGACATCCAACATACATGTAAAGTAACCCCAGCCCTGTCCAACTTCACTACTTTATTGCTGGGTGAGCAATTAGAAGGCCAGGTGCAGCTATTTCATCTCCTTAACCGCATTTTCTGCGCAAAAAAAAAAGACGGGGAAAGTGGTGGAAAAACACGGGAGGGTAATGAGTAGATGATTTGCTTTGGCTCCCCTGTAGAATTCTGTGAATGAATTCTAATGAATTCATTAGAATGAAAACCTAAGGAGGTTCGCTTGGCACCTACATTATATGCTTTTAGACGCCAAGTGAAGACCTTTTTATTCTCCCAACATTTTAACAGTCTATAAATACATTTTAACATGGTGTTTTAAATTTGTAATTTTGCATTGCTACTGTTTTGATCTGGTTGAGCTTTTTTGTTGTATTTTATATTATGGTTTTATACTGTTGTTTTATATTATGAATTGTTTTAATTTTTGTGAACCGCCCAGAGAGCTCCGGCTATTGGGCGGTATAGAAATGTAATAAGTAAATAAATAAATAAATAAATCCTCATTTGGAGGTACCCTAGGTGTTGTGTTGAGAGCAGGAATAATACGGTGACTAAGAGACTGTGGTAAGGATCAGGAAACACTGGTTTGAATTTCCATTTGATCATAAATTCATGGACAATGCAGCCCTGTGCATGTCTACTCAGAGGTAGGGATGCCAAAGGAATCGGTCCAGCAGAGTGGAGCTCACCAAAATGTCATCAGCTTGACTCCCAGGTTCATAAATAGAAAGTTGTACAAATTCCACCTACAATTTGTGCAATTTCCAGCCATAATTTGCACCACTTTCTCTCTCTCTCTCTCTCTCTCTCTCTCTCTCTCTCTCTCTCTCTCTCTCTCTCTATATATATATATATATATATATATATATTAAAAAAAACCTTAGAGTTCCCAGATTTCAGGGAAAACCCACAGACAGGCTCACAAATGCAAACCAATGCAGGGGGTCAGCAGGAATCTGTCAAGCCTCGAACGGATTTGCAGACCGTGGACTGAGAAGTCAGTCCCCATTGAGTTCAATGGGGTTGGCTCGCAGCTACGTGTGTCTATGATTGCAGCCAAAGGATTACATTCAATGGGAATAGTCATGTCTGTAGGGTTGGCTGTAGTGGATTTGTCTGTAAGCAAGTTGTCTCTGATACACCCAGCATGCCAACTGAAAAGTGTGATACTCTGGACTGATTCTTACAGTTTCGATAAAAGGAAGGCGGCAACGTCGAACTGAGCTGAACTCTCCTCTTACCCACCTCCTAAGTTCAGCACCCTGTCTGCCCTGGACAGCTCCTGACATCCCTGGAGCTGTCCAATGGTCAGGTGCTGAAACCAATCCTGGAGTTATGCCAGGCCTCCAGAAGACCGAGTGTGGAAACGCGTTTGCTTCTGATCATCAAGCACTTCTTTTAATGTAACGTTTTTTGAATCTGTATTTTAAGTGCTTCGTGTTTATTGTTCTCTGTGTATATTAAAATGTGTGTATTTTCTACATCCTTAACTTTTCTGCTAGCCACTGTACTACTCCGGTTAAGGTTAACACCAGTTGTTTCTTTCTGTCTCCAAAAATCGAGGCCTGAAGGTCAAACCCAGCCTGCTGGAGTCCCCCCCAATGGCCACGCCTCCTTCCTTTAGCCCTGCCCCCTTTCCCCCAACCACTAGTCATTCGGTGATCTCCTGGGTCCTCTGCAGTTTTCCCCTCTCCCTTCAGAATGGTGAAAATGCCTCCCCTCAGGCTACGTCCCCAACGGTAAAACATTGAAGCTAAAATACGCAGGTGTTTTTGACTCTGCCTCTTTTGCCTTTGGCCACGCCCATCACCAGAATGCGGCCCTGAGGTCGAATTTCAGCCTCGGGTTGAAAGAGTTAAGACTTCAGAGATGGGGACCGTGGAGATTTTATGGGGCGGCGGAAATGCGCAGACCTCGGAAAGTAGACGTTACCCCAGACCTGCCTCAGAGTCTCAGCGCGGGACCCCCCAACCCGTCGCTCGAGGAGTTAAACCCATCCCGCAATTGACAATTAATTCCATACATCTCTTACCAGAGAGCACAACAGGGCAATTAACCCACTAATACACTAGGCTATTACGTTGCTATGTCTCTTATTTTAGCCCGAGGTGATTTGAAACGCATTGGATTAAAGGATATTACGGGAGATAGCATGAAAAATAGTTTAACGTAATGAGTCGTCCCGTGATGTCTGCTATTAAAGATGATTTGCGGTCAAAAACTACAACATGCAGGAGTTCAGCCGTTCAGAAATGCAGAGGGGAGGGGGAGGTGTAACCCTTTCCTGGCGCCTATCAGTTGGGGACATTAAAGATGTACACACACACACACACACACACACACACACACACACACTGAGAAACACACACAGGCCGGTGCTTGATTCCTGGGGAAATAGAGACCATCAGGAATTGTGTCTGTCGGGAACTAACATCACCTGAACTGGAAGACCTTCCTTTTAAGCAAGGCCGTTGTCAAGGGTGGGCATTCTTGGACATTGGCCAAGGGTTAGGGTTTCTTTGGGCAACTCTTGGACAGGTATCAACCTTCTCTTCTATACAGCAATGATATATCTGGCTAATGCACTGTTAAATTTCCCAGTCAAGAGTGAGTCCTTGGGATCTTTATGGCAGAAATCATCTGTGTTAGGGTGACCCTGAGTTTGCGTTCTTGCTTCAGAATGTAAAAAAGTTCTTAAATGGGAGGGTGGGGTGGAGATACTTCAGGAGTTCAGAGATCTGCCTGGAGGACTTATTTATTTATTTGTTATTTATTGAATTTATATACCGCCCCATAGCCGAAGCTCTCTGGGCGGTTTACAAAAGTTAAAAATGGTAAACATTAAAAAAGTATAAAAAATTTAAAAATCACCCAAAACATAAAAACAACAGTATTAAAACATTTCTATCCCGCCCTGTATCATTGTGATCTCAGGGTGGCGTACAACCAAAATAGATTCAGACGGTGTAAAACGATAAATAATTTACACAGCTAAAAATGTATTAATTAAACCATTAACAAACTAATACCAGTGAAAACAAAAAGCAATAAAAACTAATTAAACTATGTGCAGCTTTAAGCAAATTTAGCCCACAAAGGCTTTGATAAAAGCCACGTTTTAACTTCAGGCCGAAACGAAGCCAGCATCTGCTCTGGTTGGGCCTCCAAGGGGAGGGCATTCCACAACCGGGGTGCCACAGCAGAAAAGGCCCTGTCCCATGTCCCACCATAATGTATGTCTTTCATCTGTTCCTCCAACAGATCTCAAATCTCGGGCAGGTGTATACAAGGAGAGACGCTCCCTCAAATATTCTGTTTAAGGCTTTAAATGTCATTGCCAACAACTTGAATTCTGACCAGAAGCATATAGGCAGGCAGTGCAATTCCTTTAAGACTGGTGTTGTATGATCATTACATTGGCTGCCAGTCCAGGTCCGGGCCCGATTCAAAGTGCTGGTATTGACATTTAAAGCCCTAAACGGTTTGGGCCAGGTTATTTGAAGGAACGCCTCCTCCCATATGTACCTACCCGGACCTTAAGATCATCTACAGGGGCCCTTCTCCGTGAGCCCCTGCCAAAGGAAGTGAGACAGGTGGCTACTAGGAGGAGGGCTTTCTCCGCTGTGGCACCCCGGTTGTGGAACGAGCTCCCCAGAGAGGTCCACCTGGCGCCTACATTGTACTCCTTTCGTCGCCAGCTGAAGACCTTTTTATTCACTCAGTATTTTAACACTTAATTTTAACTTAAATTTAAATTATACTGTTTTAACTCTGTATTTTAACCTTATATCAATTTTGCTGCGTGGTTTTATCCTGGCTGTGCTTTTTATATTGTATTTTGTATTTGTATTTTTAACTTGTTGGTTGTTTTTTGATGGTTTTAATTTTTGTGAACCGCCCAGAGAGCTTCGGCTATTGGGCGGTATAAAAGTGTAATAAATAAATAAATAAATAAATAAATAAATTACATGATTCTTCAGTCAGCAGTCTAGCTCCTGCATTTTGCACTAGCTGCAATCCTAAACCGGTCTATGAGAATTGCATATGCTTGGGGTAGAAGCAGAACTATTGAAATGTTTTGTTCCTTGCAAATACCCATTAATTTTGGGAGGGTGGGTGGGTGGGAGAATGTGGACCTTGCAGCGCAAATGAGCCAAAATGCATTTACTGTACCAAGATTTTCTTTAAAATAACAATAATATTAAACTCCTTTGGGAAGGGCCATCTTCTTCCAGCCACATAATCCGCCCGCGACAGCTTTAATAAACAAATATTCAGCAGGAATAGATATTAACTGAACTCAATTAGGCAGGGAATCACGCCCCATTATCTCCCCGACGGTATTCTCGTTCTCAGCTCAAGGAAGCTGTCTGGATATGCACAGACGCTACGTAAACCCGACATGTTCTCCTCTTGTGTGCCTAGGTATCTCGTGGGCAAGCCAGTGTGGGCACCATAGTTCCACAGGCATGTGAAAGAAAGCAATAGGCATTCACCCTTCCTGAGAATTTCCACTTCTCTGCTTAAGAAGAAAAAGCAAATTCCCAGCCACCGTGCCTGGGTCCAGCTCCAGCTGAGAGCCCCCTCCCTCCTGCTGCCAACTGTCTCTGCAGAGGCCACCAGTGAGGGAGGAAGCAGCAGCCAGGCACCTCTCCACCGTGCCTGGGTCCAGCTCCAGCTCAGAGCCCCCTCCCTCCTGCTTCCAACTGTTGCTGCAGAGGCCACCAGTGAGGGAGGAAGCAGCAGCCAGGCACCTCTCCACCATGCCTGGGTCCAGCTCCAGCTCAGAGCCCCCTCCCTCCTGCTGTCAACTGTAACTGCTGAACTTTGCAACTAAGATTGTAGTGCCTGAATTTGCTTTCCTTTTTCCCCTCCTCCTCCTCCCTCCCAATCCCCTTTCCTTTTGTGTCATGTCTTTTAGATTGTAAGCCTGTGGGCAGGGACTGTCAAGAAATACTTTTGTAAGCCGCTGTGAGAGCCTTTTTTGGCTGAATGGCGGCATAAAAATCCTTAAATAAATTAAATTAAATTAAATAAAAATTGTTGATGTAAAGGTAGGCCTGAAAGGCTGGGTGCTGATTTGAAATCAGAACATCAGAAGAGCCCTGTTGGATCAGACCGAGGGTCCGTCTAGTCCAGCACTCTGTTCACACAGTGGCCAACGAGCTGCCGACCAGGGACCCACAAAGCAGGACATGGTGCATCAGCACCCTCCCACCCATGTTCCCCAGCAACTGGTGCACATAGGCATACTGCCTCTGATACTGGAGGTAGCACATAGCCATCAGGATTAGTAGCCATTGATAGCTTTCTCCTCCAGGAATTTATCCAACCCTCTTTTAAAGCTATCCAAGTTGGTGGCCATCACCACATCTTGTGGTAGCGAGTTCCATTGCCTCGGCACAGAACAGGTAATATTGCTTTATATGGTCGTAACATCTGGGGTGGAGTCCTAAGAATGCATGAAGAACACAGTTGGATTGGGACCACAGCCTGTCCAGATTACAAAGATTCCTCTTGTTCCACAGCAACGGGTCTTCAGGGAAACCCTGCCCTTAAACCAGGAGGTAGCATAAAGGGTGAAGGAGTTCAGTCTCCTTAGCTTAGAGATCATGAAGAGGTGATATCACAGCCATGTTCAAGGACTGCCACATGTGAGGGAGTAGGTGCATTGGACCTGAACTACTAGGCTCAGGGTAGGGTGGCCATATGGAAAGGAGGACAGGGCTCCTGTATCTGAAGGAACGCCTCCTCCCATATGTACCTACCCAGACCCTAAGGTCATTCTCAGGGGTCCTTCTCCGTGAGCCCCTGCCAAAGGAAGTGAGGCAGGTGGCTACCAGGAGCAGGGCCTTCTCTGCTGTGGCACCCCGGCTGTGGAATGAGCTCCCTAAGGACGTTCGCTTGGCACCTACATTATATGCTTTTAGACGCCAGGTCTAAAAGTCCTTTTTATTCTCCCAGCATTTTAACAGTCTATAAATAAATTTTAACTTGCTGTTTTAAATTTGTAATTTTGCATTGCTGCTGTTTTGATCTGGTTGAGCTTTTATATTGTATTTTATATTATGGTTTTATACTGTTGTTTTATACTTTGAATGGTTTTAATTTTTGTGAACCGCCCAGAGAGCTCGGGCTCTAGCATCTATCTGTGCTTGCGAAAATATGTTAATTCACTCCAAATGCGCATTTTCAAGCTTTAGCCTATGGGGAAGGAATGCACATCTCGGTTGTGTGTTTTTGAAAAGGCATATTTTTCTATTACTGAATTTGCACAAAATTCTGGAAAGAGGAAAACAGTTCGCAAGTCCACAGAATCTGCCCAAGGGGTTGGGGGAGCCAGATCACTTTGGAATTCATGGGTCAGATTCATAAAAACCTAGACGCGTTGGATTACCTTGTGGCTTTCTCTGACTCCCCTCATTCAAAGTGATGCGCGCCGATGTGCAACAAGGCAAGAAAATGGCATGGGATCCCAAAGTTCATTTCCTGGCACATGCTTGTCCCCCGAAAAGGGTTTTGGCAGGAGGAGATCATCTCTGCATAGCTCAAAGAGCCGGGAAGGAGTGGGCAGAGGAACTAGGTCTCCCCTCTAATCAAAGAACATGTCACCGTCGCTTTGGAAGCAGCAGATGCCAGTAACAATAACTAGGCTACGGCACCTTTGAAATTCATTATTAACAAGTAACATTCATTGCCATCTCTCCGCCATTCTAACGAGCTTTCGTTTTGGATGTCACTCTGGGTTGGCGAGCGTCCCCAAGCGGCAGGAGGAGCTGTCATCTCTGATTTTCTTCCGAGGGAACGAGCGGATTCGGAGGAGGAGGAGGAGGAAAGATGACCAGCCCTTCCTGACCTTTTCTCCTTCAATTTTACTCCGCGCTTCTCCTTGGGAAAGGTGGGCGGGGGGGAGCCACGCCAGCAAATCACGCTACGCGGAACTGACAAACCCATCACCGTGCCGTGCTGTTACATATACAATAGCCGTGTCACTTGACATCAAGCAAGTGGTGGCCCTGATGGAATTACGGTCCCATCATGGGTCTAATCGGTCAGTAGATTTAACTTTTTTTCCCCCACTGCCTTTTTCATTCTTCCGGAGTCGGAGCAACTTGTGATGTTTTTCAGGGGCTCGGTGCAGTCAAAAGCGGTTCTGTTCAGAGCTGAGCCGGCGGGCGGCGGGGACCCCATTTAGCTGCCAGCAAATCAGAGAGGAGGCCGTCACCTGTTTCTGCCGGGAGGCACAATTAAGCCATGGGTGGTGCAACACTTAACCTCTGTCTCCCCACCCCCTTCAAAAAAAAAAGCCCCCGAGAGTGGCACTACATTGGTGCGTTGAATCTCTTTCAGCCTGAGCGCAGGGTTCAATTTCAGAGAAACTCTGGGGGCTGCATTCCAGTTGTGGGCGTGGCCAAAGGTAAAAGGGGCAGGGCAAAGGGGCGGAGCCAAAATGCCAGCCTGTTTCAGCTTATACTGCCACTAACCGAGCCTCATGAGAGGCCTTTCACTTTGTAGAATTTATTTATTTATTTATTTATTTATTACATTTTTATACCGCCCAATAGCCGAAGCTCTCTGGGCGGTTCACAAAAATTAAAACCACAATAAAACCCAACAGGTTAAAAGCACAATTTCGAAATACAGTATAAAAAGCGCAACCAGGATAAAACCACACAGCAAAATTGATATAAGATTAAAATACAGAGTTAAAACAGTAAAATTTAAATTTAAGTTAAAATTAAGTGTTAAAATACTGAGTGAATAAAAAGGTCTTCAGCTGGCGACAAAAGCAGTACAATGTAGGCGCCAGGCGGACCTCTCTGGGGAGCTCATTCCACAGCCGGGGTGCCACAGCGGAGAAGGCCCTGCTCCTAGTAGCCACCTGCCTCACTTCCTTTGGCAGGGGCTCACGGAGAAGGGCCCCTGTAGATGATCTTAAGGTGCGGGTAGGTACATATGGGAGGAGGCGTTCCTTCAAATGGGGGAAACTTATTGGAGGAAGGGGGTGGGGTCAGGAAAGGAGGCGTGGCCATTTCAGGAAACCCCCAAACTGGCTACATTGAGACCCCAGGCAGGGCAGATGTAGTTCCAGGCCTGGGTTCCCGTACTCCTGCACTACAAAGTGCTGTAGCATACCTGTGGGTTTTGCAAGAACAAATCGGCAGCTATTAGGAGGAATTTGCCCACACACCCCAACACCTGCAGGGGGCCCCACAGACACACACACACACACACACACACACACACACCCCTGCAGCACACAAAACTGGATCCAACGTTTTTTTCCCCAGCAGAGACATTTCAGCTCAGTACTACTTCCATTCCACCTGTTTATGGCTGACCTGCAGAATTTTAGGCCTGAAGAAATAGGCCATTGGGCATGTGTCATGCTATGTCAGGGGTAGGCACAGTCTAGGGTGACCCTATGGAAAGGAGGACAGGGCTCCTGTATCTTTAACAGTTGTACTGAAAAGGGAATTTCAGCAGGAGTCATTCACATGCATGCAGCACCTGGTGAAATCCCCTCTTCATCCCAACAGTTCAACCTGCAGGAGCCCTGCCCTCTTTTGTATTCGGTCAAGAGGGCAGGGCTCCTGCATGAAACTTCACAACCACATTTGCATACATTTCTCCTAATACATGCATGCATTTTTATTTTATTTTTTTGCCTAAGGTATACATTTTTGCAAGCAGTATTCCCAATATAATGTATTTTGGAATGATACATTTTCCCAAATATGAACATTTCAGTAAACTTTCTGGCCAAATATACACATTTTTCCAAGCAAAGTCCCCTACGTTATGCATTTTTGGACATTATTTCCCCTAATATATGGGGGGAAAGGAAGCTTTTTTTATTATTATTGAAGGATTCCATTGCAAAATTCAAAGAAGTGTGAATTTCGACGGAGACCTTGGTTTTGGTTCGCAAGTACACACGGAAATTCTCCCCCACCCCACCTATACCAAAAGCTTGGCACTGGATATGAATGGGAGGTAGCAATTAATTTCTTACTCTGCTGATGAGTTTCCCACAGGCTGCCCTACACTGGAAACAGAACGCTGGACTAGATGGACCTTTGATCTCATCCAGCAAAGAAAATACTTACGTTCTTTCTTTTCTTTAAAGAAGAGAGAAAGAGATTCATCTTTTATTCATTAAAAGAGAGAGAGAAAAGGAGAGAAAATTGTGACGGAAGAAAAAGAATGAGCTGGCCAGAGAAAAAGAGAGAGATGTTTAGAATTTCGATCACCATCCCCGGGATTTGAAGGATGCAAGGGGTGAAATTCAAATAAACAAACTGAGGCGAAGAGCCCAAGCAGAAAGGGCCCTGCCTGCCGATTATCATTTGAAAAGATTCCGTCGCCGTGTTCCTCTCTCGTCCACCCTGGTGATGAAAATGAGATTGTCAGATGTGCACGCCAGGCAGGATTTACCTTTGCTGGGTTCGCCCCCAACCAGCAGAGAGGGGTCGTGCCCCCGAAAACACACGTGCGCTACGCACAAATGACATCTCACTGCTTCATCAAGCCGACGCCACTTTCGGCAAGGAGGCATTATGCATTTCGAAGGGAATTAAGGCGCCCGCCATGCACGGCTCGTGTGACCGATCTCTCTCGCCGCGTGGTCCGTGGCAAGGGTTCGGACTCCCACAAGGGTGACTGGGATTCCTTTGTTTATCACAAGAGACGCTCCTTAAAGGAGTGTGGCTTCTCCTACTTCCCCAGTGTGTGTGTGTGTGTGTGTGTGTGTGCGTGTGTGTACCCCAGTGTCTAAATTGATGCCTGCCCTGAACAGAGCTCAGACTGTGGGAGAAACAGAGGTGAAAGAATTCTGAACACACGAACCCGGGGGGAAAAACACACCTAATAGTCTTCCTCTCCCATGTGGCTTGCTCATTAAAACAAGGGGGGAACTCCATTTAAATGCAAATTCAAGTTTTAGCTGGGGACTTCCCCCAAAAGGATCTCCAGAAATGCCAGGGGAAATAGGCTTGGAAATCTAAAATGGCTGACAGTCGCGGAAAATACTTAACCGTCAAAACCATCTTTTGTCTTCCCCAGTGAGCTTCATCCCACGATATCGGTGGGCAGTCTCATAGAATCATAGAATAGCAGAGTTGGAAGGGGCCTACAAGGCCATCGAGTCCAACCCCCTGCTCATTGCAGGAATCCACCCTAAAGCATCCCTGACAGATGGCTGTCCAGCTGCCTCTTGAAGGTTTCGAGTGTGGGAGAGCCCACAACCTCCCTAGGGAACTGGTTCCATTGTTGTACTGCTCTAACAGTCAGGAAGTTTTTCCTGATGTCCAGCTGGAATCTGGCTTCCTTTAACTTGAGCCCGTTATTCCGCGTCCTGCACTCTGGGAGGATCGAGAAGAGATCCAGGCCCTCCTCTGGGTGACAACCTTTTAAGTATTTGAAGAGTGCTATCATGTCTCCCCTCCATCTTCTCTTCTCCAGGCTAAACATGCCCAGTCTCGATGTGATGCTGGGGTTCCAGGATTGTTTACATGTGTGTGTGTGTGTGTGTGGCTGCTCCAATGACAGTGGGACAGTGAATGAGCTCCAGGTTTCGGTCAGGACCAGTCAGAACTCTAAAGGAGCTCTCCAAGGGCTGGAAGCAGAAACAAACCACGATGGAGTTGAGTAATTGGAAGCAGAAACAAACCAGGATGGAGTCAAGTAATTGGAAGCAGAAACAAATCAGGATAGGGTCGAGCTGTTGGAAGCAGAAACAAACCAGGATAGGGTTGAGCAACTAGAAGCAGAAACAAACCAGGATGGAGTCAAGTAATTGGAAGCAGAAACAAATCAGGATGGGGTTGAGAAATTGGAAGCAGAAACAAACCAGGATGGAGTCAAGTAATTGGAAGCAGAAACAAACCAGGATGGAGTTGAGCAATTGGAAGCAGAAACAAACCAAGATGGAATTGAGCAACTGGAAGCAGAAACAAACCAGGATGGAGTCAAGTAATTGGAAGCAGAAACAAACCAGGATGGGGTTGAGAAATTGGAAGCAGAAACAAACCAGGATGGAGTTGAGCAACTGGAAGCAGAAACAAACCTGGATAGTGTTGAGCAATTGGAAGCAGAAACAAACCTGGATAGGGTTGAGCAATTGGAAGCAGAAACAAACCAAGATGGAATTGAGCAATTGGAAGCAGAAACAAACCAGGATGGAGTCAAGTAATTGGAAGCAGAAACAAATCAGGATGGGGTTGAGAAATTGGAAGCAGAAACAAACCAGGATAGAGTTGAGCAACTGGAAGCAGAAACAAACCAGGATGAAGTCAAGTAATTGGAAGCAGAAACAAACCAGGATGGGGTTGAGCAACTGGAAACAGAAACAAACCAGGATGGAGTCAAGTAATTGGAAGCAGAAACAAATCAGGATAGGGTTGAGCAACTGGAAGCAGAAACAAATCAGGATGGAGTTAAGCAACTGGAAACATATTTGTGGTGAGCTAGGAGCCGGGAAGCAGGAGCCATGGAAGGAAGCTGGCAATCAGGATGGAAGAGTAAGTCAGAATCAAAAAAAAAAAACCAGGATATATGGTTGAGGAAGAAGTCCTCAGATGCACACAGATGCACACAGATGATGGGCTATGCTGATAAAGTGGGGTGCTATGCTCCCCCACCCCATACCCTTATGAATGTAAGTGCTGGGAACTGACCAACCTCATCCAGCACTCTGTTCACACAGTGGCCAACCGCCTGCCCACAGAAAACCCACAAGCAAGACACAAGTGCAACAGCACCCTCCCACCCATGTTCCCCAGCAACTGGGGTACATAGGCAAACTGCCTCTGATACTGGAGGTAGCATAGAGCCATCAGGACCAGTAGCCATCAATAGCCTTCTACTCCAGGAATTTATCCAACCCCCTTTTAAAGCCATCCAAATCAGTGGCCATTACCACGTCTTGGGGTAGCGCACTCCACTGTTTACCTGTGCAGTGGGTTTCTAATGTGTCCCTGTATGCAGAGAGGTGCATTTCCTCCTATGGGGTTCCTTCTGGTATCTGGATCCTCCTTCTACACACATACCTTGTCATGACCGGCCTGCTGCTACTGTGAAATTTAACTGATATTTTGTCTGCTCTGGATTATTCACGCTAGCAATAGGCAAACCAACCTGTCCTCGTTTGGATCTCCCAGAAACCAATGGGGTGGCCAAAGAAGAGAGTTGTATCGTACCAGTTCAAATGGGTAGTGTGTGTGTGTGTGTAGGGTGTGTGTGTAGGGTGTGTGTCGAAACCAGTGAATAAGCAACGTATGGCGAGAGCAAAATGAACTTTAATGCAAATGGCCAACCTGGGGGAAATCGCTTTCCCTGCGGCTCAGGCCGTGACTTGTTAAGTATTTTTTGCTTAAGTGCAAAATCTTTGTGGTATGGGTCATTAAATTCCTGCACAGCAATGATAATCATTGGGAAAGAGAGCTTGGGGAAAGGAGTCAGTGGGGAGAGAAACAGAGAGAGAGAGAGAGAGAGAGAGAGAGAGAGAGAGAGAGAGAGAGAGAGAGAGAAGGCCTGCTCCCCCTCTTACTTGATCCTGGAGAACATCCAAAATAACCATCCATAAATCCCAATTTTGAGCTCTTGGTCTCTTGCTCTGCTGCCTATCAGGAGTACAGCACATCTCTCATTTATCCAAATCAAAGGAGTCTTCTAGGCAGCCTGCCATTGCTCTCCTCACACTAGTCCCACAAAGGGAAAGCGGAACGGCCTCAGGGAGAGGGAACAGGGTTCGCTTCACCCAGTCAGGATGAACTCCATCAGGAAGGTCAAGGTCACCAAGTGAACGGTCATGTGTTGTGTGTGCTGAAGCTTCACATGCATAAGGCAACAATGGCCTCTCCTATTGGCAAACAGGAAGCACGCTAGGTTTTTAATTGGCTAGGCCAATTGGGTCCCTGATTGGCTAGGCCTGGTATAAACACGAAGGGTGGGAGGACATGGGACAAAGGCCCCTGGAGATTTGGGGAGTGGGGATTCAGAGGTGAGGGGGCCAAGCTCACCTCCCACTGCACATATCAGATGGAAGAGCCAGTGTGGTGTAGTGGCTAGAGTGTCGTACTGAGAGTCGGGAGATCCGGGTTCTGGTCCCCTCATGGCCATGGAAGCTCACTGGGTGACTTTGGGCCGGTCACGGACTCTCAGCCCAACCTACCTCACAGGGTTGTTGTTGTGAGGATAAAAGGGAGAGGAGGAGGATTATGTAGGCCGCCTTGGGTTCCTTGGAGGAAAAAAGGCAGGATATAAATGCAATAAATAAATAAATAAGAAAGAAACTTAAGGATACAACCTGGGTGTGTGCTGCTTCCTCAAAGGAGCCAGAAACTAGTTAAAAGCAACAACTGCTTCCTTGGGAGTGCGAGGACAAAGTCAGAGAAAGCGCTATAAAATCTCAGGCTAGAGCTACACTACTGATTTATAGCAGGATTGAAGTGCACTGATAACTGTTGGGGCACAAAGTATTATTTCCTGCTTTTTATTCCACCTTATCCCAAACACCATATACACCCCATAAAGTCCTGACTATATTACAGGCCAAGGGAAATAGATAGGTCTCTAGCGTCTGGTGAACATCAACTGGACCAGGGTTCCACAGACAGGGGACACTACTGAGAAGGCCCTGTGCCTGAATTGCTTTGACAGGAGAGCACACCGGCAGGGCTCTGACGTTGTTGATCTCAGAGGGCAGGCAGTTTGGGAGGGCTGAAGGTGGTCCTTCAGGTAACCTGGACCCAAACCGTTTATGGCTGCAACTACATACAACACGCACCGGGTAGGCTTGATCTGCACTACTGCCTTTTAATCGGTATAGAAGCTCACTGGTAACTGTTGGGGCCCGCTGACACAGACCATATACCGCTTTCATACCGCTATAAAGAGGTATGGAAATGGTGTATGGTATGTGTCAATGCGCCCCAACAGTTATTAATTAATTAATTACATTTATGTACCGCCCCGTAGCCGACGCTCTCTGGGCGGTTTACTAAAGTTAAAAACAGGGAACATTAAAAACAAATATACAAAAATTTAAAACCATCAAAAGCACTTCGATGCCGCTATAAAGCAGTAGTGTGGCTCCTGCCTTTTATATACTGCTTTCATAGTGCAATATCTTTCTTGGTGTATTTTAGGCCATCCTTTTATGCTGTGACAGACCAAAAAACCCACATGGTTGACCTGAATAAATAAAACTTCAGTTGATTTTAAAAGTTGGTTTCATGCATGGTTTTAAAATTCACACGATGATGCGAAAATGTACACATGCATCCCTGGCACAGACCACCTATAGGCGGATTCGTGAGCCCCTGGTCTGCAAAAATACGGACATTAAACTTGCAAGCTCAGACTTTAGCCTGGGCAAGGTCAACCTCGAAAGAGGAATTCAATCTCTGAGTGGCCATTGCAAGAACAGATAAAGACGAGGCTGTGAAAATGAAACTCTTTTTTATACTTGGTTGGAGAAGAGGGGAGAGAAATAAGTGAGACATTGTGGGCAAACAATCTCCAAGCATAGCATACTTTGGCTATAATAATAGGCAGTTTTGACACCCACTGCAACCTCAGAATGAATGAAACAGTGGAACGATATCACTTTTTCGCCTGGGGAAGGCATTGAGGAGGATTGCACCAATTTAAAGATGCTACCAGCCAGTTGCAATTTTTGGAGATATAAATGCATCATTGATAAGGGACAAGCATGCAACCAGCAGAGGGACCTCACATTAACATTTGTCCCTGTGTGGAGTTGTCATCATGTGCTGACAAGGGGAGAGTTTCAGGACTGGGTGGCAGGCAGCAGTCTAAAGGGAGCCAGGGATCAAAAGCTGTGGTCAGGGTCAAAGTGATTATTAGAAGGTAAAACCAGGAGGCATGGTCAAGAAGTAAGCCAAAAATCAGGACCGAAGGACAAGCCAAAAATCAGGACTGAAGGACAAGACAAAAGTCAGGACTGAAGGACAAGACAAAGGTCAAGATCAAAGGACAAGTCAAAGGTCAGGACTGAAGGACAAGTCAAACATCAGGACCAAAGGACAAACCAAAGGTCAGGACTGAAGGACAAACCAAAGGTCAGGACTGAAGGACAAACCAAAGGTCAGGACTGAAGGACAAGTCAAACATCAGGACCAAAGGACAAACCAACGGTCAGGACCGAAGGACAAACCAAAGGTCAGGACCAAAGGACAAACCAAAGGTCAGAACTGAAGGACAAGCCAAAGGTCAAGATCAAAGGACAAGCCAAAGGTCAAGATCGAAGGACAAGTCAAAGGTCAGGACTGAAGGACAAGTCAAAGGTCAGGACTGAAGGACAAGTCAAACATCAGGACCAAAGGACAAACCAACGGTCAGGACCGAAGGACAAACCAAAGGTCAGGACTGAAGGACAAGTCAAATGTCAGGACTGAAGGACAAGTCAAACATCAGGACCAAAGGACAAAACAAAGGTCAGGACCGAAGGACAAAACAAAGGTCAGGACCGAAGGACAAACCAAAGGTCAAGACTGAAGGACAAACCAAAGGTCAGGACTGAAGGACAAACCAAAGGTCAGGACTGAAGGACAAACCAAAGGTCAGGACCGAAGGACAAACCAAAGGTCAGGAGTGAAGGACAAGTCAAAGGTCAGGACCGAAGGACAAACCAAAGGTCAGGACTGAAGGACAAGTCAAAGGTCAGGACTGAAGGACAAGCCAAAGGTCAAGATCAAAGGACAAGCCAAAGGTCAGGACAGAAGGCCAAACCAAAGGTCAGGAGTGAAGGACAAGTCAAACATCAGGACCAA
Source organism: Elgaria multicarinata webbii (assembly GCF_023053635.1). Taxonomy (NCBI): domain Eukaryota; kingdom Metazoa; phylum Chordata; class Lepidosauria; order Squamata; family Anguidae; genus Elgaria; species Elgaria multicarinata. Next base: position 8,418,372 of record NC_086192.1, read on the forward strand.
AGGACAAACCAAAAGTCAGAACTGAAGAACAAGCCAAAGGTCAGGACTGAAGGACAAGCCAAAAGTCAGGACTGAAGGACAAGCCAAAAGTCAGGACTGAAGGACAAGCCAAAGGTCAAGATCAAAGGACAAGCCAAAGGCCAAGACCGAAGGACAAGCCACAGGATACAGGAGATACAAGGTGACCTTATTGCTCAGGCTAGGCTCAACTGGAACAGGAAGCTCTCTTACACTCTTTCCTGTCCAAGACAGATCCAATGGGCAACCTGGGTGGGTGGAGTCAATCCAGGGCCTGAAGATACTAAGCTGTGTAGGCAAATGCTGCAATGCAGCATTCACACCATGGGGCAGGTGCCCACAGCCCCGGGGGAGAGGAAGGCAGAAGGAGAGGCACCATCAAAATAATGCCACACCCTGGGACTAGAGTAGAGCAGAATAAAAGAACTTGGCAAATTATTAAAATACTTGCACACACCTCAAAGATGATATGTAATGTTCCGATGCTTCTTTTCTTTCTTTGGAAAAAAGATGAGGGTTGTAACATGAAGAAAGTGCGCTAGATGCAGTCTTGTCCTTCCTTGGGGAAACCAGGAATTAGTCGAGAGATGTACGCATTTTGTTTAATCCATTCCATCTGCATTTCGCAAATGGTTAGGCGTTGTCTGTTCATTGACGGGATCAGCTCCTTCCTTCAAACACCCCCCCCCCCAAAAAAAATGTGCTTACCCAGCAGAGGCTGAAGAGAGTTTCGAGGTGTACTGGTTTTGCTTTGTTTTTTTAATGGCATCTGCACCCGCGCATTTTCCAGTAACTTCTGTACGACTAAATTTTCATACTCTTCCGGAAAGTTAAAAAGTGGTGCGCATGTTCGTGGAATCGGAAGTTTGGAGAGGGGTGAAACGTAGAGATACTGAAATTGACAGATTCATCCTTGCCTCTTCACGTGCTCCAACAGTGCTGGACAGCAACTCCAATACCCATTGGTCATGCTGGCTGGGGATGGAGGGAATTGAAGTCCAACACAACCGGAGGGCAGCAGGTTGGGGAAGGCTACTCTATTGGCTTCACTTTGGGCCTCGTTTCCCCTGGAAAGCTTGTAATGTAATGGGTGAAAGCAATTAACCGAAACAGACTAGTAACGTCCGTGGGGAAACACTTTTTTTTTTTTTTTTTAGATATAATTATTAGAATCTGGTTTCAAAATTGGGTTTTGCTGCTCAGAAATGCAGCAAAAACACATTTTCTTTTTTTAATTTAATTATATAATTTCCAGTTTGAATAGGAACAGTGGGTGGTGGGGGAGATTCATATCCTTAAACCCACTCCGTTTAATTGCCAAGTGGATTCATCCGCTATCTATCACCCCAAACCAAATTGGCTGAAATTAATCTGCAGCTAAGGAAGTCCTGGATAGGTATCAGACCAATAATAATAATAATAATAATAATAATAATAATAATAATAATGACCCTATGAAAAGGAGGACAGGGCTCCTGTATCTCTAACAGTGGCAGAGAAAAGGGAATTTCAGCTGGTGTCATTTGTATATATGGAGAACCTGGTGAAATTCCCTCTTCATCACAACAGTTAAAGCTGCAGGAGCTATGCTAGAGGGACCAGATTTAAAGGAGGGCAGGGCTCCTGCAGCTTTAACTGTGGTGATGAAGAGGAAATTTCACCAGGTTCCCCATATATACAAATGACACCTGCTGAAATTCCCTTTTCAATACAACTGTTAAAGATACAGGAGCCCGGTCCTCCTTTTCACAGGGTCACCCTAATAATAATAACAACAACAATAACCCGACAGATCAGGCATCCAAGGCCAGCTCTATAGGGAGCAGAAATCGTAAGAACAAAAGAGATTGTGATTTTGTTTTCTTTTAAGAGCTGGGAGCTGAGCAATCAGGGTTTGCAAAACCGGATTCTGGATTTTTATTTTTATTTTTTTAAAAAAAAGAAGGTTTGTTAATGTTTTGCTGGATCCGTTCATCACCCGCGCTCCACCGATAAAAACTGATGGCCTGCATTTAGTTCCTACCAGGTGCATTAAATTCCCATAACATGAACAGGGCCCTGTGAAGTCTACCATAGCCTCGCTCTTCCTCTCTCTCCCTCTCTCTCTCTCTCTCTCTCTTCCCTTCTTTCTACAGAGATTACATTTCCAACCTAATGACAAGAGCTAGGTTCCCCCCCCCCCCCAGACACTGGGCTAGAGCAAAACAGCCATTGAACTCTTCCTACAATCCGTCACAGGGCCAGCATCGCTCACGGGGAGGGAACCTCGGAGGCACAATTCTTCACAAGGCAGGTTTAACCAACTCTCCTCTCTGGGCCTATAAAAGGTTTTCCAGCCCAAATAATAATAATAAAAAAAACCCTTTCCCAATCAGTGGCTGATGAGTGGTATGAGGACCTTCATGAGAAGTATGAAGGAGGTGGTAGAGCAGATTAGACCATCTCAGGCTGCCTGAGGGAGGGACTGCATTTTTGAATTCTCCCTGCTGGTAGAAAGTTAGTTCATCAGGGAAAGGGCTCACCTAGAACCATTCATCCTGATGTGCTAATGCTCTAGCTGCAGGGAGGTGAGTATTTATTATTATTATTATTATTATTATTATTATTATTATTATTGGAGCACCTAGGGGTGACCATATTACACCAGCTTTAAAATCACTCACTGGGTGCCAATTAGTTTGCAGGCAAAGTATAAAGTGTTGGTTATTACCTTTAAAGCCCTACATGGTTTGGGTCCAGGTTACCTGCGGGATCGCCTTCTCCCGTACAATCCGCCCCGCACACTCAGCTCCCCTGGGAAGAATCTACTTCAGCCAGCAAAAGCTAGGCTAACAACTGTTACCAAGAGGACCTTCTCTTCTGCCTCTCCCAGACTGTGGAACGGCCTGCCGGGAGAGATCCACCAGCTTAACAGCCTTTCTAAATTTAAAAAAGCTATAAGACTGATCTCTTCCGGCAAGCCTACCCAGTCGAACTTTAAAACGTCTTAAAAGATTTTAAGATTTTAATAATATATTGGTTTTATGTTTTTAATCAGTTTTATGTATTTTATATTTTGGTATTCAATGTTGTTCCCTGCCTCGATCCAGAGGGAGAAGCGGGTAATAAATTATTATTATTAATAATTATTATTATTATTATTGCAGCATTCAAAAACTATTTCCCTCACAACACAACACACTCTTCCATGTCAGCCTGTCGCATATATAGATCCAGCCACAGATGTATCTCTAAGTGGGGCAAGGAAAAAAAATTGGAAAGGTTGGGAGAAAGCAAGCTAAAAGAGTGTTCTTCAAAGATTATGCTTTCTGGTCCAGAGTAGGGATGGCAAATTAGTCAGTTTCACTTTCTCCTATATGCATTTCTTTTTAATCTCAAGTTCTTTCCCTTCTGTTTAGGAAGAAATGTGTGGTCCCAATGGCTACAGCTGTTCCCAGCCCAGAGTGGGGGAAATGTTCTACCTGCCTGCTGTGTAGCTGTTAAAGGTGAGGAGAAAGAAAGAGATGGCAACCCTATTTCAGGACCATAGACAAAAGGTTCATCTACACTAAGCAAGATATTCCACTATGAAAGCGGTATGAAAGCGGTATATAAAAGGCAGGAGCCACACTACTGCTTTGTAGCGGTATGGAAGTTCACTGACAACTGTTGGGGCCCATTGATACCTCTACCCCAAGCAGGGGCGTGTCTACAACCAGCCATTTATCCCGGGATCCTCTCAGGATCTTCCCTGTGCATCCAAATGACACACACGGGGTCCTGGGAGCAGGCAGGGATGGTGCCTCAATTTTCCTGGGCGCAATTACTGCAGATGCTGACTGCAGCCAGGAAATCAGAAGAATTTGACTTCTTGGAAGGAGAGCAATGACAAATCTTGATAAAATAGTTAAGAGCAGAGACACCACACCAACAACAAAGGCCCAAATAGTTAAAGCAATGGTATTCCTTGTAGTAACCTATGGCTGTGAGAGCTGGACCATAAGGAAGGCTGAGCGAAGGAAGATAGATGCTTTTGAACGGTGGTGCTGGAGGAAAATTCTGAGAGTGCCTTGGACCGCAAGAAGATCAAACCAGTCCATACTCCAGGAAATCAAGCCAGACTGCTCACTTGAGGGAATGGTATTAAAGGCAAAACTGAAGTACTTTGGCCTCATAATGAGAAGACTGGATACCCTGGAGAAGAGGCTGATGCTAGGGAAAATGGAAGGCAAAAGGAAGAGGAAGAGGACCAAGGGCAAGATGGAGGGAGGATATTCTGGAGGTGACGGACTTGACCTTGGGGGAGCTAGGGGTGGCAACGGCCAACAGAAAGCTCTGGCGTGGGCTGGTCCATGAAGTCACGAAGAGTCAGAAGCGACTGAACGTATAAACAACAACAACAAAATCCTTCGTGTAGAAAGGACCCAAGATATAACACCATGAAAGCGGTATGAAAGCAGTATATGGTCTGTGTCAATGGGCCCCAACCATTGTCATAGAATCATAGAATAGTAGAGTTGGAAGGGGCCTCAAAGGCCATCGAGTCCAACCCCCTGCTCAATGCAGGAAACCACCTTAAAGCATCCCTGACAGATGGTTCTCCAGCTGCCTCTTGAAGGCCTCTAGTGTGGGAGAGCCCACCACCTCCCTAGGGAACTGGTTCCATTGTCGCACTGCTCTAACAGTCAGGAAGTTTTTCCTGATGTCCAGCTGGAATCTGGCTTCCTGTCAGTGCACTTCAATGCTGTTCTAAAACCATAGTGTGGCTCCTTCCTTTTATATACCCCCTTTCATACCGCTTTCATAGGGCAACATCCTGCTTGGTGTAGGTGAACCCAGTGGTTGAATACACAGGGATTCAAAGCCAGGCTTTTAAGAGCTGAGCAAAGCCCTCTGCCTGGATGGATGAACCTACCAATTAATCTCCAGGCCTTTCTGACCTGTACATGAAGTCATTTGCAAACTTTGGTCATTTCCTATCAAAAAAAAAAAATGAACTGAACGGACTTCCCAGCCATCCCAGTTGAAGTCCTGCAGCACCCGACGGGCACAGCTGTTGAGGAGTTGATGCCTCTTTAGTCCAGATGGGAGCCCTTATTTTGTTGCAAAAAGACTTCAGCATAAGTAGAACCATATGCTTTAGGGTCCTTCTAAGAGAAATTCCTGGAGGAGAAGGCTACCCATGGCTACTAGTCATGGTGGCTATATGCTACCTCCTGTATCAGAGGCAGTGTGCCTATGTACACCAGTTGCTGGGGAACATGGGTAGAAGGGTGTTGCTGCACTCATGTCCTGATTAGGGGGTTCCCGTGAGCAGATGGTTGACCACTGTGTGAACAGAATGCTGGAATAGATGGACCCTTGGTCTGATCTGGCATGGCCCTTCTTATGTTCTTATGTCCTTAAGTATGTCCATGGTGCTCTCAGAAAAGTGGACCTGGTAAGAGAAGTGAACATGGTAAAGAGTTTTGGAAATAAATTAAATATGAATACATTGGGGACATCAGAAGAGCCCTACTGGATCAGACCAAGGGTCCATCTAGTCCAGCACTCTGTTCACACAGCGGCCAACCAGCTGTCGACCAGGGACCCGCAAGCAGGTATGGGTGCAACAGCACCCTCCCACCCATGTTCCCCAGCAACTGGTGTATATAGACTTACTGCCTCTGCCACTGGAGGGAGCACACAACCATCAAGGCTAGTAGCCATGGATAGCCTTCTCCTCCAGGAATTTATCAAACCCCTCTTTTAAAGCCATCCAAATGGGTAGCCATCACTACATCTTGTGGTAGAGAATTCCATAGCTTAACTCTGCGTGGTGTGAAGAAGGGCTTCTCATCACGCAGCAAACTCAGCTTTGCATGTGGTTCCTTAGGTAGGCAAAATGGCATCATCTATACAGAGGAAAAAGGTCAGCATCCTCAAGATACAACCCCAAGGTCTGCAGAAGTATTGGGGGGGGGATCTTTGGGAAAAAACATGAGGGAATGCCAAATAAGGACTGACCAGGCTCATGAAAACAGAACGGCCGGGTGTCCTATTTTATAGAGGACGGTCCTCTATTTGATAGTCTGTTCAGTCCACATCCATTTCAAGGACAAAGAGCTTTAAGGAGAAGTAGCAGAAGGTGCAACTAGAGGGCAAACTCTGAAGGGCACATAGGTCACACCAAGACCGTCTTTTCCACTACGGTGAGATTTATTGTATTTCTATTTCTATCATAGTAATTGTTTCTACATATAAATCAGCATATGCAAACTTTATGCAAATCAGTGTGGCCTTTTGTCCTCTTTTAGGGTGACGCGTTTGCTCTTTTTCGGAAGTGAGGTGGAAAACCCAAAGGGGTCAAACACGGTGTCCCCCGAAAAGGACCCGCCTTGCTGGAACCCTGAATTGGAGCTTTCGATACTGCAGTGTCTTGCAGATCCCAATTTCTCTACTACCGGGAACAGCCTCGCTTGCTAAATTTGTGCGTGCCGGACGGTTGCTAAAATTACAGCAGCAGGGTCAATGCGGCAACTCTCCTTTAAGCCAAAATCATTCAGAAAGTCAGGTTGAACGTTTTGGTTTTATTTACCAAGATCTGAGCACTACAAAACGTTGGGGCCTTTTTAAAAAAAATGTCATTCTTTCAGCACAGAAATATAAAGCAGGCGTCAAAACACGCATCTATCTTGCCCTGGAACTCTGCACGCCCCCCATCCTCCCCTGGGTTGAGGAGGGGAAGGGGGGGTGAGCGTGGGCGGCCTTTATGAATTCACAATACCCACTTGGGATCTCGTAAGTAATTGTGTCTGAAATATCCATTGTGTCGGGGAGTTGCTTCTCTTTAAAAGCAAATCAGATCATTTGAATGTATCCCCCAGAGGAGAAGAAGGAGAGACACACAGCGAAGATTAGTCCTTGTTTTGTAAAGTTTCAAAGCAATTCTATTCCAGATCCAGCTTCCTGGAAATGTGTTGAAATTGGCTTTTCGGCTGAATTTACAAGCAAAATTCATTCCTCGGCCGCCACCCACAATAAGCGAGCGAACTCCATACACACACCCCTCCTCACTTCACCCAATCTTGACTGCTTCTGTTTATTTACGATCCGTACAGATAACACCGTCGGAATCTCCTCGGCAAGCTTCATTATAGGCTCTTGGTCTCCGGGGCTGCAATGCATTTATAATTTTTATTGTTATATCTTTTAATTTTATTTTGCTTTCCTTGCTGCGCTGGAGAAAAAGGGGAAGATAGAGGCCTGTATTTATTGCAGAGCAAACGATCTACCCTTGGCGAATTGCATGTATCAGTTAATTTAATCTTTACCAGTTTTATTTAAACTGGGCTTCCTCTCTCTCTCTCTCTCTCTCTCTCTCTCTCTCCCTCCCTCCCTCCCCCCCCCCCCGGTTTTCAGTTTACACGGCCCCCCAATCCCACCCACCCCCATCCATTCCCTTCTCTCCTTGGTGGAGAATGTTTCAGTTTGTGTTTTCTTGTGATTTTTAAAGTAAGAATATCTAACTATTTTAATGCACACACACACACACACACACACACACACACACACACATACACATATATATATATATATATATATATATATATATATATATATTCTGCATTGAAAAGCTCCCCCCCCCCGTTGCTACGGAATCACGCTTTTCCTCGCTACTTACTTATGCCTGTATGCCTCCAGTGCTTTCCTTGTTCTGATTGACGTTTACAAATTACCCAGCAGAAACTGTTCAATCTTTGACCCATGTGTTTCTATTCAGCAATGAGTAAGATTTGCAAGCATTTTGTCATATAATTACTGCAAATCCCTTGAAAATTTCCACAACAACGCCTAGATGAACGGTAATTTGCCCTGGCAGATGCTGAGGCCTTTACAATAAGCTGGGATGCAAAACAGTACAATATATATATATATATATACACACACACACACACACATTCACACACACTTTGGATCTAAGATTTCTGGAAAGGAAAGAAGGGGAATATGTACGCCATTCTACATTTCGCACAATATGTAAAATAAAGAGACTCCTTAGGATTGATATGCATGCGTAGGTTGTATCAGAGCTGATTTTATTGTATCGATACCCTGAATTCCCCCGCCCCCCCCCCCTTGCCACAGTTCTACATTTTTATTATGCCCTGGTAATACGCATAGATCACGGCCGTTGTTCTCCGTGAAATTTATTCCACCTTTCAGCGGGCCCTTGATGGGCCTTATTGCATTACTGGTTGAGCGTGGAGATTTGATATGACAAAGGTTCCGAACGGCCCCTTGTAAAGCCGAGATGCCGGCCCAGGACCGAGACGCTAGGACGCCTCGTCACATGAGGAATGGATCCCCTATGTTTCATTGACCTTCAGGATGGGCAAGGGAACGTGGGATGTGAAATCCCTTCAGCCAGCAAGACCAAATCCTTGGGTGGGTAACAGCGCGCAGAAATAGCGGCAGGGCATTCGCTTCACCCATGCAGTATCCAAACTCAAGGCCCTTTGAGACAGACTGTTGTCTTCAGTTTGGTGGGAACTGGGGTGTCCTCATTTACAGAGGGCAGTCCTCAATTTGAAAACCTGCCAGAGGATTGCCCTCGACTTGAAATTGTCCTAAGAGCTGTCCTAAGAACGTCAGAAGAGCCTTGCTGGATCAGACTGAAGGTCCATCTAGTCCAGCACTCTGTTCACACAGTGGCCAACCAGCTGTTGACCAGGGACCCACAAACAAGACATGAGCACAGCAACACCCTCCCACCCATGTTCCCCAGCAATTGTGCATATAGGCTTACTACCTCTGATACCGGAGATAGCACATAACTATCAGGACTAGTAGCCATTGATAGCCTTCTCCTCCGGGAATTTATCCAACCTCCTTTTAGAGCCTTCCAAATTGCTGGCCATCACTACATCTTGTGATAGCGAATTCCATAGTTTAACTATGCCTCGTCCAATTCCAGGAGAGAGCCACTGTGGTGTAGTGGTTAGAGAACTGGGCTGGGTCTCAGGCGTCCCAAGTTCTAGTCCCCAACTTGGCCATCAAGCTCACTGGGTGGCTTTGGACCAGTCACTGACTCTCAGCCTAACCTACCTCACAAGGTGGTTGTGAGGATAAAATGGAGAGCAGAATATACACCATCTTGGGCTACGTAGGGGAAATGGCGGGATATAAAGGTAATAAATAAATAATAAATAATCCAACTGATGTGGAAGGCATCTGGTTGGGGAACGATGTGGGGCGGTATATAAATGTAATTAAATAAATAAATAAATATATGGTAACAGAAAGCAGAAAACCAGGGAGGTACAGAATGGAGTGCACTTGACGATGGCATGGCTGATTCAAGCCAGCCATGCCCTCTTCAGAAGTACTCCATTTCCCCACTCCTTGGTTTCCTTTTCCCCTCCCCAAATACCATTCTGGGCTCCTAAGCACACTGAGTCCTAATTGGACTATTCTGCTTTCCCCTCACCCAACTTAGGGTATTTTCCCCCTAAAGAATTTTCTAATTCTGAAAACCTTAGGTTCTCCCAAGATTGCTTTTACCTCATTACTAGTTACATTTATATATCTCTTTTCTTCCATGTTGGACCTTAAGGCAACATATATGGGTGTCCCTATGCAGTCTACTAGGCACTCATGCATTTTAAAAGATATTTATTTGATTTGTCCCCTGCCTTTTTGCTAAGAAAAAAAATGGCACTCAAGGCCATATGTATCCTGAGAACAGTTACAAAGAGCACTCCATGAATTCAGCTGGTGAGGTGTGTTTGAGAGGTCACAGGCACTTGCCAATAGGTTCCCACTTTGATAATAACACAGTGTTTCCCCTTCTCTCCACTCGTCACTAATGCTGCTCCCCGCTGCTCTCTTGAGGAGTAGCATTGCTGAGGAGTGGAAGGAAGCAGCTCTCAACGGATGCAGACAGCTCCAGGCAAGACATGTTCAGGGCCGGTGCTACCATAGAGGCCACTCAGGCGGCTGCCTAGAGCGCCAAGCTAAGAGGGGCGCCGGGCACAGCACAGCACTCGCGCGCATTGGCTGTGAGCCGGCCCGGCCCGAGGATTCAGCTGGGCCTGGGTGGGCGAGATGGCGCCCCGTGCCCGCCCAGCTGAAGCAAAGCGAGGGACGCTGGGTGGGGGGGGGGGCAGCTCCACGTTTGGACTTCCGGAATGCACCCAGAAGAGAGAGAGAAAGAGAATGTATGGGTGAATGGGGTGCATGGGGTCTTTGAGTGAATGTATGTGTTCATATGTGTGTTTGTTTGGAGTGAGTGATGCTGAGTGTGTGTGTGCGCACGCGTGTGAGTTGGGGGGGATGATTTGGAGGTGATATTCCTATTAAATAATGCATTTTAGACCCATAGACGTTCCTTTCCAATTTGTTTGCTATAATTGGCATGACGTATTTCTTGCACTTTAAAATAAATTTAGCAGTTTCAAGTTTTGTGCTTCTTATTTTTTCCAGGAAACATCTGTTCTTAAAAATCAAAGTTGGCATTTTGGGGGGGGGGGGACGGGGGTGAAAGTAGCTCACCTTGCCTAGGACACAAAATAGTCTGGCACCGGCCCTGGACACGTTGGGATGTATAGCCGTTTCAGAGATCTCGAGCGATCTCCCACGTGGCCACGTGTGATCGCCCAAAATCTCTGAAATGCCTACACCTCCCATCATGCCTTTGGTGGACTGCAGGTGGCCCTGTCCTCTGAGAGGTGCTTCTTCAACAGCTGCTGGGAGTTGTAGGCATCAGCATGGGATTTGTTTTAAATTGTTTAAAAATAGTTAAACCACACACAAAATGGGGTTTGGGATTATTATTTTTTACCACGTTGTACAGGAAGGCTTATCAGCACCCCAAATTTAAAGTTAGCTTACTAGAACTGGGTAAACATTTCCAGACATACAACTCCCCACACATACAATCAGCTTTATATCTATGTATGTGTGTGTGCATTCGAGGGAATCAATGACACTATCAATATCAAAGCAAGCTCCTCTTAAAATGTTAGTGCCTGCCTTCGACCTTATTCTCTGAAATGGCTTCTTTCTATTGTCATTAGCTCCACCCACAACCGAGGTTAATGAATCTGAGGAAGCAGAAGGGGAAGAGAAATGATGAAGTATCATAAAGCCGCAAGCATCATAAAAGGTACAATGAAACCGGCAGAAGCGATTGAGTTATAAATACAACCAATACATGGTACATCACTCAAACGGCAGAAAGCAGCCATAAAATAAGTCATTTTAAGCCTTCTTTTCACAAGTGACTAAAGTCTTTTAATTCTCAAGGCACACTTTCCTTTACGGCATCCCAGTGCTCTTGTCTGTAGCAAGAGGTTTATAATGTATAACTTCTTGAGACAGCTACAAATAAATATATTAGATAGATGGATGATAGATAGGTGATAGATAGATATATAGGTACAGAGATATAGGTACATAAGTGTGTGCGTGTGTGATTAAATATTTGCATTTCCCATAGAGATCATTCTCTGCCTTAGAGTTTCCCAAACTTTTGTTGTCTTTCGTATTTAAATATCAAAGGATATTCTGTATATAGGCAGGATATAAATTGAATAAATAAATTTTAAAAATTGTTTTACAATGGGAGACACATCTCACCATACATACATACACACACATGTATCTTAATCGAAGACCAGATGGTGCTTTATACCACTGTATAAATGGCTACATGTACACCTTTTGAGAGGGCAGTCGTCTATGTAAAGGCATTCTCTCTCTGAAAGCTGGTCTGGTCGTAGTCCAGATTAAAGGTAAAGCGCACCAAGGAAGGAGAGCAAGCAGGAGCTTTGAAGTTGTCCATCGACCATCAGTGGAGGCGGGTGGGTGCGATTGCAGTAGGTCCACGAATCCATTCTGGGTTGCAGTCAGAACCAGCCAGAACTCTAAATGAGCTATTCAACGTGCCGAACCCTATCCTCCCGCCCAACAAGTTCAGCACATTGGAGAGTTCCTGTTCTGGGTGGGGTTGCACTCCCTCTGAAAGATCAGGTTCGTAGTTTGGGAGTATTCCTAGATCCATCACTGATGCTGGTGGCCATAGCAGCTCAGAGTGTCTTTTACCAGCTTCCTGATCTTCCAGGCTCCACCCATTCCCTGGCAAACTCCACCTCCTGGCCTTCTAGGCTCCACCCCTTCTCTGGCAAACTCCACCTCCTGAACCTCAACACTCCATCCCTTCTCTGATTAAACAGGAAGAAGGAACAGCTGAGCCTGGGAGTGTTTGGGGACTGTCCCTTCATGGGAACAGGCAGAAGCTAGCTGAAGGCCAACGCAGCTGACAACAATTCCCAATCACCTCCACTCCCCATAAAAGACTTGCCAGAACTCAGAAGCAATGCTGGAAGCAACTATTGTTCTTTGTTGCTTGCATACCAGCTTCTTGATCTTGCCTGGACTTATCCTGACCTTGGACCGGTCCCCGACTACTCTTTGATGCTTTCCTGAATCCAGTATTGTTCGACCCGGCTTCTCACAGATACTTCAGCTTTCGACTACGGACTGTTTGTTGACATTCCCCTTCTGCTTATCGAGTTTAACACTGGTGATTTATGACATCTCGCCATCTCCTTCTCCTGATCTTCTAGGCCCCACCCCTTCCCTGGCCAGCCAAGCTCCACACTTTCTGTAGCAAACTCCACTCTTTCAGCTCCCAGGCTCCCTCTCAAGGTTTCACTCTCAGAAGACCTACCCCCCCCCTACTAAATGACAACTTCTCCCCCTAACCTGTGGGATTTCACAGAAAGGTTTCTGTGAATTGGTTTGTATATAGTAGGGAAATGCATCTGAAATCCCTCTTCCCCATTGACTACAGATTTAGAGAACAGAGAAGAGGAATACAAGGGTGTGTTTTTCATTATTATTCCCTCTGGAGATATTGAAAACCTATGATGGATAGCTTACTGAGATTGTTTAGAGAAGAGATGACTAGACAAAAAAAACCACAAACATGCAACATGCTGATGGTGAAACAAGACTGCAAAAGTCTTATAATCCAACAGGCAATACACAAATATGAGTGCTTCGAAAAGAATGTCATATAGGATGCAAACTCACTAAGGCCTGCTGGTGGCACTGAGCGGAGGAAAGCAAACTAGGGAACCATCTCATGAGTATTTGCTTCAGAGTATGCCCCATTTAGTTCAGTGGGAAGTCTTTGTAAATATGCATAGGGTTGGTCTGTTCATGCATTAGCAGTGCTTACAGGAAACCGTAGGGGGCGCAATGGGTCTCTATAATGAGGTAAATACCAGCTCTGGCCACATGGAGTGCCATCAAAAGAAAGACTCGCCATATAAAATGGTGGGAACGAGACGCTTCAAGGTGAGTTAGCCAAATCAAAATTGCAAAAGAGAATTGGATCTGAATCAGCTGGCACTGAAAATAGAAGTTAAAGAGTGTTGCGGTGCTTCAAATGTTCGCGCAAATCCACATAGCATTTAATAAACCATCTCATTCTTCGAAGGAGTAGGCATCTTTAATAATTTTCTTCTTCATTACAGTAACACACCAGAAACAGTAACACACCAGAAACAAAATAGCTTCCCTCTCCAATAAAAAATAAATTAAAAAACCAAGCCCAATTAATTAAAGTGTGCCCTTAACTGGTTAAATTTAGACAACTGAAATCAAGTCATGGGCAATGAAATCCAAGAGCGGGCGGGGAAGGAGAATCCGTAGCAGATGAACATCCACTTCCAACCGCCAGGCTTCTACTGACAGAACAGTAGAAAGAGGCTTGACACTCCTGACATTAGTGTAGTGTAGTGGCTAAAGTGTTGGACTGGAGATCCGGGTTCTCGTCCCCACTCAGCCATGGAAACCCACTGGGTGTCTTTGGGCCTGTCACAGACTCTCAGCCCAACCTCACAGGGTTGTTGTTGTGAGGATAAAATGGAGAGGACAGAAGAGGAGGATTGTCTACACCACCTGGGGTTCCTTAAGGAGGAAAAAAGGCAGGATAAATGCAATAATAAATAAATATATTTTATTTTATTAGAACATTCATATCTTGCCCTATATCATTGAGATCTCAAGGCAGCGTACAGCTAAAATCAATTCAAAGAGTATAAAACAATAATTAATTTACAAAGCTAAAAATATATTTTAACCATTAACAAATGAACACCAGTTAAAAAAAAGTAATAAAAACAAATATAACTATGTGCTGCTTTAGTCAACTTTAGCCCTCAAAGGCTCAGATAAAGAGCCATGCTTTAACTTGGTGCCGAAATGAAGCCAGCATCTGTACCAGTCAGGCCTTCAAGGGGAGGGCATTCCACAACCAGGGTGCCAAAGCAGCGAAGGCCCTCTCCCATCTCTCACCATAATGTTTGTCTTGCACTGACGGGATGCTGGACAAGCATCTGTCGGGGATGCTTTAGGGTGGATTCCTGCATTGAGCAGGGGGTTGGACTCGATGGCCTTGTAGGCCCCTTCCAACTCTGCTATTCTATGATTCTATGATATACAGGGAGAGGCGCTCCCTCAAATAGCGAGATCCCAAGCTGTTTAGGGCTTTGAATGTCATCACCAGCACCTTGAATTCTGACTGGAAGCATATAGGCTTCCCTAGTTTCCTGCTTCTTTAATGGGGCCCCAAACCCTGACGTCTGAGGGAACCAATTCACTCTGCCTTATGATAGGGCCGGCCCGAAGCCGTTACATTTTAGCGAGCCCAAAACGAAACTCTCTTTTTTTTCCCCCTTTGTGTCTTTTTAACATAAAGCTCTGAGCTTCACATTCTCTTCCATCCGTCTCCTCATGGTGGCTGACAGAAAGTAAGCAATGCCAAGCGTAATCTGAAATTCATCAGCCTAAATGGCTGCCGTTTTCGAGTGGGCAGTAATCAGACCTCGTGTGTCAGTAATTGGTTGCTACAATCCATCTCTCCTCCTCGCCTGTAAACATTCCGCGGCATTAGACAACAGCCGAGTTAATTTCAATACCGCCTCTTGCCATCAAGCGAAATTGGCAGGGTAAATAGGGAAAGGCAGCTCATTTGATACTTACCTCTGTCTTGTTCAGCTTAAATACAGAGTAAAACGCAAAGGGCCATTAGGGGTCAGGGAGAAATTACAGAGCCCAAACATCTGGCCGCAAGTGAAAATGATATTAAAAGGTGGGAAGGAAGGGGAGACGGACGGACACACAAAGGGAAGAAAGAGAAAAAAGGAACCGCATGTTTACTTTTTAAAAAAGATGGGATGGATGGGAAACCACCAGGCAAAGATTCGCACGGCGGGCAGCGTGACGGACAGACGGGGGGCGCTAAGAGGTCTTTGGCCATCAAATGCTACAAGTATGCTTCGGAAACCAGGAGTTCAGAGAAATCATAGATATGCAGCACCATCAATGTCCAGAACATTTTGCAGAGTATCGTAAGCAAACAACAAATTCCTACCTCACCAGTCGCCATCTTCCTCTCACACCTAGTTGCATGCTCAACATCTAACCGAGGAGCTTGCAATCTACGGGCCAAAACAGACATTACTTTAAAGATGTAGCTAGTAGATAGATCCAAGGAGGAAAGGAGGAGGGAGGGGAAGAGAATTGGGCCGGCCCTACCCTTACGCAGGGTGAGATAGTTGCATCAGGCAGCAGATGCTAAGAGGCAGCAGCAAGGTGTTGGAAGGGAGAGCTGTGTGTCTTGCACCCCTTAAGTTAGCCTGCTGCCTTCAAGTTCAGTAGAGGACAACGTCTCATTGTGAGAATTGAAGGGAGATTCATCTGCCAGTCCAGCTTTTGTCCATGGAATGGGACGGGTGCCATCTTGTCCTTCAGGGGGCAAAATGTCTTGGGTCGGCCCTGGGGGAGAAGCCACTTCTCCAAATGCCCAGTCTTCCAACAATCTGTCCCATTCTAGCATGAACAAGAAAGAGTACTATGGAAGGTCTACATTGATGGTGCTATATAAATAAATAATAATAATAATAATGTGGAATAAGGGTTGGGTTGGCTCCCAGTGGCTCCCATTGAGTTCTATGGGACTCAGTAGATAGATACTTTTTGGGTTTGAATCATAAGATGACCACTGTTGGATCAGAGCAGAGGTTCACGTAACCCAACATTTTATTTCCCTCCACATCCATCAAGCCTACAACTAAGACCCAAAGGTGATGTCCACACCCTTCCGTGGTAGACCGCTGGGTCATAAACCTATTATTCCTACATCACATGCCTCCCCACACACACACCATGCACAGCTGAATGTTGAATGCCTTTGTGCTGTAGGAATCAAGGCTGGTTGGCATTATGGGCCCACCCCACCAAATCCAGGTGGTCATGTGTGAATCGCCCAAAAAGAGGACATGCACCACCAAAAGAAAGAGGACCAGAGGACACCAATTTGCATAAGATTTGCATCAATTGGGATTGTTTAGCCTGGGAAAAAAGGAGGCTAAGGGGAGACATGATAAAAGTGTACAACATTATTCCTCATGTGGAGAATGTGGATAGTGAGACATTTAATAAACCATCTCATTCTTCGAAGGAGTAGATGTCTTTAATAATTTTCTTCTTCATTACAGTAACACATTTTTCTCCCTCTCTCAAAATACTAGAACCCGGGGTCATCCCATGAAACTTGTGTCTTTCTTTTCAAGGGGCCGCCGCAGTGCCTCTTTCCCCAGTAAGACCGTAGAACCATGTTGGTGGGAAAGAGAGGTTTTAACCCTCTTCTGCAATATGGTTTCCCCATGAAACTGATTGGTGAAATATTCGGGACAGATAAAAGGAAGGACTTCTTCACACAGCGCATAGTTAAATTATGGAACTCACTACCACAAGATGTAGTGATGGCCGCCCATTTGGATGGCTTTAAAACGGGGCTAGATAAATTCCTGGAGGAGAAGGCCATCCATGGCTACTAGCCCTGATGGTTGTGTGCTATCCCTGGCTGATGGTTGGTTGGCCACTGTGCGAACCGAGTGCTGGACTAGACAAATCCTTGGTCTGATCCAGCAGGGCACTTCTGATGTTCTTAGGCATAGATGCAAATGTCGGAAAAACTATTCTAATTTAAACAGAAACACAGTACATCTTATCGTAGTGCAACAACGTGACCTACTTGCTGTCCATGAGCTGTAGATGTGAACCACCCAGAGAGCTTCGGCTATTGGGAGGTATAAAAATGTAATAAATAAATAAATAAATAAATAAATACTTCAAGGCTCTTCCTTCTGATGAGTTATTTATCTTTATACGGACTTGGATTGGACAGTCCTTTAAATAGAGGATGTCTTCAAATTAGTCCAATATTGGAAGGATTGCCAGAGGACTGCCCTCTGTGAAAGATATGGCCACCCTCCACCAAATTGGGTGGGTAGCCCATCATAACCATGCAATCCTTTTTATTCCTTTTTATTCTCCCAGTATTTTAACAGTCTATAAATAAATTTTAACTTGGTGTTTTAAATGTGTAATTTTGCATTGCTGCTGTTTTTATCTGGTTGAGCTTTTATATTGTATTTTGTACTATGGTTTTATACTGTTGTTTTATACTTCGAATGTTTTTAATTTTTGTGAACCGCCCAGAGAGCTCCGGCTATGGGGCGGTATAGAAATGTAATAAATAAATAAATAACCATCATCCTCAGTTTATTTGCATGCCATTTTTTTCCCAAGGTAAAACCACGCTCAAAGAGGATTACAGCAACTTAATTAAATTAAATAAGGCAACACACTTCACTAACAATTCCAAATCGTTACAAAATCTAAGAAGCCTTACAGATAGGCTAAACATCTCACATTAATCAAAACACAGTAAAAATTAAACAATCCACTAAGATGAAACATTCAAACTAAGGCCGAACAAAAGAAAAATACAAATGTCAAATCTAAACAGCAGGTATTAATATTCAAATCCCCAAACGGCTTGCGGGGTCCATTCTACCTGAAGGATCATCTCCTTCCATATACAACTGCCCGGACCCTAAGAAAACTTTCCCTAGGATCACTTCCCTGGCAGCCCCTTATAAAGGATGTGAGGCAGGAGGCTATCAAGATCATGGCCTTTTCTGCTGTGGCACCCTGGTTGTGACATGCGCTTCCCAGAGAGAAAGGAGCCTGGCACCTACGTTGTGCTCCTTTCAGCGCCAGGTGAAGAAACCTTCTTTTTTTTTCCTCCCAGGCATTTTAAGTTTTTCAGTTTGTTTTATATCTGCTATTGAATGTTCCGTTTTATTTCACCTGCTGCGGGCTTCTGTTTGCTTAATTTTTTTATTTTATTTTTTAGATTGCCGTTTCAAACCTTTAAACTTTTATATTGCGTTTCGTCATCTGAGTTTTGTCATCTCGTGTTTTAGAGTGGAAAGAGTCTAACAGGGGCGGCCAGGTGAACCTCTCTGGGGAGCTTGTTCCACAGCCGAGAGGCCACAACAAAAAAGGCCCTCCTGCCGTTGAAAAACTTCAAGTCAAAATAGATGCGAATTCAGGCATTTTCTGTAATCTATACATGTCTCTTTCTTTTCAAAACACAGCCATGGGGCAGAGGGTGGGACTGATCTGGATTAGAAACATTATGCAGTGTGTGTGGGGGGGGGGGAATTGACGCTTTTTCTGCACACCATTTTCCTGCCAACTCTCCCTCTCCCCCCCCTCCCCGCCGCCCAAAAAAAAGCTTCTGTTTGCCCTGTTTTTATTTGAAATTATCATTTTTAAAAACACAGGGATTATTTACAGCTTGTGGGAATTTTACGGGGAAACCATATTGCAGAAGAGGGTTAAGACCTCTCCCACCCACCATCATGGTTCTTCGGCCTTACTCGGGAAAGAGGCATTGCGGTGACCCCTTGAAAAGAAAGTGACATGGACGGTCCCAAGCACAGGACCTAAGAATACATCTGCTTCCGTCCTGTGAGAGCGAAGGGTAGAAGAGTGTCTGTGGAGAATCGGGAAATGTTCATGCCCTGGGAGAGAGAGAGCTCCACAAAAAATCCCCAGTGGAAAGCGCAAAGGAACCCCATCCGTGCCTTCATGACGCAAGTTGCCTTTACACCAATCGCCATCTTCTTCTCATACCTAGCTGCATGCCTAGCAACCCACGCACCAAGGAAAGGGGCAAAGAGCAAAGCATCAAGAATGAATATGGCGCTATGGAGCTGAGGAATATTGGAAGGCCGTTTCACTAGCTTTGCGTACGAAGCTGCTTTCTGATGAATTGGTCCATCGAGCCAAGCGTACTGACACTGATTGGCAGCTGTTCCCTCGGATTTCAGGCAGGTATCTTTGCACAGCCTGACCTGGAGATTTTATTGTGGTTTTAATTTTGTGAACCGCCCAGAGAGCTTCGGCTATTGGGCGGTATAAAAATGTAATACATAAATAAATAAATAAATAAACCTGCGAGGAATCAAACCTGCGACCTTCTACATGCAAAGCACTCAGGACAGAATTACAATCTAACTCCAAGCCCCCTGTTTTGCTTATAGGGAATTAACACTGGTATCAAGAGTCTTTTCCTTCGAAATACATTAAAGATTATAAACAGTCTGGCTGTGCACTCTTACCTATGAGTAAGGACCACAGAATACAGCGGGATTTACTTCTAAGTAAGCATCTGTGACGTTGTATTGGAAGCTTGGCAGGAGGAAAGCAAAGAGAAATACTTAGAGATCCCTTCCCCAGTATTGTTACTGAACTAACAATACCAGGAAGGTTTCCCGTTCAGTCAAATTAATATTGGTGTGACTTAAAATGCTAATAAAATATTGCTAGGCGAAAGCAATCACTGGGTATCCTAAAAAAAAATTTCCTGCAGCGTTCTCTGCAATACGTTCAAACGACTTTTAATTTTTTTCACCCCATCATAAGAAATAATGAATCACAGCCATGAACAGAAATGTTTGTGATGTTGGGTTGAGCCTACATTAAAGCCGTGAATAATGGGAGAGAGTGAAGAGAGAGAGAGAGAGAGAGAGAGAGAGAGAGAAGGTGCTCAGAATCGCCTACCAAGAAAGCAAGAGGCATATCTGTAATGTTTATTCCCCTCCTACGTTCCAAAGCGATTAAATCGAGAGAAGTAAACAGTTTGCTAATGAAATAAAACAATTATTTCGCCGGCTCCCTACTGAGTCTCACTTCGAAGGGGCCTGTTACTTGTTTCTGCCTTTGGAGAAATTGGAAAGAGAGATAAATTTTATTTCTCTATTTTTGTATTTTTATTTTTTTACAGCGGCCACCATTACGGGGAGAGAACGAGAAATCGCATTTCTAAAAGCCCTTTACCCCCTGTGCATTGCTCTGCCTCGAGTGGTATAAGAAATGACCATAATTACGGTTACCATTTCTATCTCTTCAAACCAACTTAAATAACTCTATTATATGGAGCACGGCTTCATAATTTTCTGTGGAATGAAGAAGGGATGAAGAAAAGAAAGCAAACCAATTTACTTGTTTATGTATGTTCTTGAAGCGTTTCTCGGAAGAGAACGGTCCCATTCCAACAGTGCCGTGCTTTTTCTAGCTTAATACAAGTTCACTTTGAGAAAGAGAGAGAGAAAGAGAGAGAGAGAGAGAGGTCTCCTCATATGGAAAGGAGGACCGGGCTCCTGTATCTTTAACAGTTGTATTTAAAAGGGAATTTCAGCAGGTGTCATTTGTACGCATGCCGCACCTGGTGAAATCCCCTCTTCATCCAACAGTTAAAGCTGCAGGAGCCTTTCCTCTTTTGTATCTGGTCAAGAGGGCAGGGCTCCTGCAGCTTTAACTGTTGTGAGGAAAAGGGTATTTGACCAGGTGCTGCATGCATACAAAGGACACCTGCTGAAATTCCCTTTTCAATACAACTGTTAAAGGAGCCCTGTCCTTCTTTCTATATGGTCACCCATATATACATATTCACGACAGCAGAAACCAAAGAACATTCTCCAAGTGGTAGAACTTAACAAATGGGAAAGGTTCTCAAGGGGCGACAAACACTGATTTTTCCCTCTGGCTCTTTCATTTCTGTTCGGAAGCAAGATTTCATACCAAACCTCACTTCGTGCTGCAACACGCTGCGACCTGTCCTTTTATTTGAAGCATCTAGCCTTCATGACGATACTGAAAACATCAGCCACCGTTTACAAAATACACTAATGCTTCAGTGGTACAGATTCTGGGCTCGGTAGAGACATCTATCTCTCTTCACAGGAGAGCACAGCCAAAAGCTTTCGATAGGAAAATGTTGTCGCTCTCATTTAGCCAAATTTCTTTTTCCTTCCCGCCCGCATTCTTGTTAATAATGAAAAGCAGAAGTCCACAAGTTGGCAAAAGTTTGGCGTCAATGCAAAGCGTCACTCAGCATAAATACATATTTAATTTCATTTATTTTTCTTTCTCTCTCTTTTTCTTTTTTCCTTTCTTCCTTCCTTTTTTGAAAAGGAGTTTGAATTCTCTTGGAAACGTATTGAGGCAACTTTGGAGCATGTAAAGAGGCCTAGCTCCAATGTCACTACCTCACTGTAAATGAGGAGTCGGCAACTGGAGGCCCCAATACTAAGACTAACCCTTGGGCCAAGGCTGTACATGATGCGGCAACCTTGCTGAAGCAGAATTGGTCAAAGCCTCAAGCCATGGCACATTTGAAATTTCACCTGCAGCACAGGTTGGGTGAGAATCCAGCTTCCTGAGCGAGAGGAATATCTGAGAAATTTCGAAGGAGTTTTTATAATAATCATGGGATGTCTCACGGGGAGGGAAGTCTTCCATACACCCTGCTGAGAGTAGATCCTCCTCCGAGTGCCTACTCCAAGGGAAGCTCAGAGGATGGCAACAAGGGAGAGGGCCTTTTCAGTGGTGGCCCCCCCAATTCTGGAATGATCTCCCCGATGAGGCTCGCTTAGCGCCAACATTGTTATCTTTTCGGCGCCAGATCAAGACCTTTCTCTTCTCCCAGGCATTTAACAGCATTTAACAACATACGCTAAGTTTGTTTGTTTTTAATGGACCCCAGAACTGTTGTTGTTTAAAAACGGATACTGTTTTATACTGTTGTTTTTATATTTTTGATGGTTTTAAATTTTGTATACTTTTTTTTTAATGTCCACTGTTTTTAACTTTTGTGAACCGCCCAGAGAGCTTCAGCTATGGGGCGGTATATATATTTAATAAATTAATTCATTAATTAATTAATTGACTCTTCCTTCATTTATATATTAAAAGGACAGCCACAGGACGGAGGATGTATAAATGCATCTGTGTTGCTTTTCAATGGGATGTTGCCCTTTAGGGACAGTATAGTGCTTTTTTGAACACATCTTTTGCCTAGGTTGAATTTCCTATTAATACTTTGAGTTTCCCACAGGCATCTAGCTGGCCACTGTGGGAACGGCAGGTCGGCTTTTGGCCTGATCCAACAGGTTTGTTCTTACGAATATGTCTTTGCGCTAAGCGCTGAACATCGGAGTGAAAAGTTTGAAAACCCAAACTGAGGTCATGAACCGGGTTTGATACGGGTTCAAGTCCGGGCCGGAAAGGAATATTCACAAATACAATTCGCTAACATTTCAAATTTTGAAGCCGAATATTTAAACTTGGAATCCTGGGAGGAAAAGAAAGAAAGAGAAATGAAAGAGAATTTACCTCAGTGTTCATGCGCTTTGGACTTGTTGGCGGCCCTTGACCGTTTTTCGTCTGGCAGGCGTCAAATATGCCGTCCCGCGACCTGTCAAAACGTCAGAAATTGAAATCCAACTACGATCAGATGTCAAATACAGATATCAAAGCAGGCAATGAACCTCTGAATATTCAAAGAACCGCGATGAATATTCACATAGGGAAATCCTGAGGCGAATTTGGCAAGGGTTGAGGGGGAAGGCATTTTTGTCATCTCTGGTTTTAAGTCCATTTTTCCCACCTCTGCCTCCTGAGATACAAAGCAGAATATTCCCTTTTTTTAACACATCCCACATCACGGGAAAGTACCGTTGACCGACGGTCTTTCGCACGTTAAAAGATATTGTCTAATATAAGAGCACCATCTAGTGCTCTGTACCGAACAGTATCCATCCGTGGCAAAGCATCGGATCCCACAGTCCATAAGCCGGCCTGCTAATTTGACAGCGAAGTGGGGAGTGGGGGGGGGAATTAAAACATATTAAAGGTGTTAATAAGTGACTTATTTAAACGGGGTATTGCATATTGAACATTAATCACCGTGCCGTTAAAAGTGTAATTAAGGAGTCACTCTGCCTTCTGGGGAAGGCGCGCTTGGGAGCCAGGAGAAAATGGCCTCTTTATTAATACAAATTATTTTATTTGGCTAAAGCTAATAATTCTAAGTGAGGTCAACGGGACTCCTGCGCGCGCGGGAAGCGGCACCCTTGCCCGACCGGCGTTGCCATGGCAACGGAGCTAAGTTCGCCCTGCGCGCTCACACTGTAATGGCTCCGCTCGCTTTACCAAGGGGTTGAATTGTTTCTGAGGAAAACAGGGCATTACTGCCGACAGACACATTTGCTCACCCTCACCAGGAAATGGCAGGAGAGGTGGCGGCAACGGGCACGCCGATGGGTTGGGGGAGAAGAGGCGTGAAATGTACCTTTCCACAAACAGAATTTTGAGTTTTTAAAATGAGGGATACGTACATACACACACACACACTTGCCTCACAAATGCATAAATGTGTGTGCTTCCCCGTACACACACACTTTTAAAAAATAATAATCCAGAGCTGGGGTCAAGTTCCTAAAAGACGGAGAGGTTGAAAAAGAAAGAGGGCTCAAAGCTAGTCTAAATAAACCAGGGCCGGTCCTACCATGAGGCAGGTGAGATGCAGGGTGGCCTCAAGACATTGTGCCGCCTGAGGCAAAGGACAAGATGGTGACACACACACACACACCTCACCTCACTTAATCCATGTATGAAAGCTGTCTGGACTGGGAGTTGACTTTTACTTCAACATAGACAATGGGCCATCATCCTTCAAAAGAACATAAGAAGAACCTGGATCAGACCAAGGGTCCATCTAGTCCAGAATTCTGTTCACACAGTGGCCAACCAGCTGTCGACCAGGAACTCACAACTGGTGTACATTGGCTCACCCTCTCTGATACTGGAGATACGGGTGCAACAGCGCCCTCCTACCCATGTTCCCCAGCAACTTGTGTACATTCGCTTATCCCCTCTGATATTGGAGATAGCATATAGCCATCAAGACTAGCAGCCATGGACAGCTGCCTCCTCCAGGAATTTATCCAACCCATCCAAATTGGTGGCCATCACTACCTCTTGTGGTAGTGACTATGTGCTGTGTGAATATCTGTCCTGAATCTCCCACCCATCAGCTTCATAATATGACCCCATTGGGTTCTAGTATTATGGGAGAGGGAGAAAAATGTCTCCTTTTCCACTTTCTCCACACCAGGCATAATTTTGCACACCTCCATCGTCTCCTTTAGCCTCCTTTTTTCCAAGCTAAACAATCCCAGCTGTTGCAACCTTCCCTCCTAGGGGAGATGCTCCGTCCCACTGATCATTGTAGTTGACCTTTTCTGGACTTTTCCCAGCTCTACATTATCTTCTTTTTTTTAGGTGTAGTGACCATAACTGTACAAGGCATTCTCAGTGTGGTCGCACCATAGATTTGTATAAGGGCAGCATGATACTGGCCGTTTTATTCTCAATTCCTTTTCTTATCATGCCTAACATGGAGTTTGCCTTCTTTACAGCTGCCGCACACTGGGTGGACATTTTCATTGAGCTGTCCACCACAACCCCAAGATCACCACTAGCTCAGATCTATGGTTGAAGTGGGGATTTTTTGCCCCAACGTGCATCACACCTGAGGGCAGCAAGCTAATTTAAGAGGCACGGGACAGACTGTGAAACACATGCAGCTCTGTCCTACAAACCCTCACCACCATTCCTTGTCATCTGCAGCCTGAGGTGGCTGCTTCACTTTGCCTCATGGGAGGGCCGGCTCTGGTGTGGTGGCTGTCTATTGCAGCAGATGGTGGAGGCATCTCAATGAGGTGTTGGGAGGACTGACGTGCATATGCCACAAGGCCTGTCCTGCAACTACCCCTAAGCTAACATGATGCCCTCAACTACAGTGATGGATGTTGTCCCATTGCCAGCGATGAAGTAAGATTCAACTGCCAGTCCATTTAGCTCCTGTACATGGAATAGGGTGGCACCTTCTTGCCCTATGCCGCCGTGGCACCCCGGTTGTGGAATGAGCTCCCCAGAGATGTCCGCCTGGCGCCTACACTGTACTCCTTTCATCGCCAGCTGAAGACCTTTTTATTCTCTCAGCATTTTAACACTTAATTTTAACTTGAATTTGAATTTTGCTGTTTGTATTTTAATTTTATATCCATTTTGCTGCGTGGTTTTTATCCTGGTGGTGCTTTTTGTACTGTATTTTGTATTTGTGCTTTTAACCTGTCGGTTGTTTTACTATGGTTTTAATTTTTGTGAACCGCCCAGAGAGCTTCGGCTATTGGGCGGTATAAAAATGTAATAAATAAATAAATAAATATGCTGCAGGCAGCAAAATGTCTTGGGCCAGCCCACTCATGTAAAATGATGCCATTATTCAAATTTTGTAGGCCACCTCAAAGGGCTCCATTTTAGGATCCTTTTGGGTACATTTCTTTTCCTAGGTTTAAAATGTATATGTTTTAAATTTTGTAAGGCCACCTTGAGGCCCAGTATTGGGCAAAAGGCAGGATACAAATAAATATCATCATCATCATTATTTTTCTCTCCAAGGATGCCAAGGTGTACATGACCCCCCCTCCTTTCAATTTTAACTTCACAACAATCCTGTGAGGTAGGTTAGGCTGAGAATCAGTGACTGACTCAGTGAGCTACATCGTCGAGTGGGGACTAGAACCCGGATCTCCTCAGTTCTAATCCAATAGTCTAGGTACTACACCACACTGGTTCTAATCTTGAAGGTTGGTAGTTAATGAAGACTCACATCTGGATTGTCACCCTCTTTTAGCAACTTGTTGGAGTTTCTGGCATTGAGAAGAGATTGGGAATTTCCTGCAATTAGGAGTGGGAGAGAAATTTAAAGCGAAGTTTTGGAGGGGAAAAAACTTTACAAATGAATTACATTAGGGATAATTCTTCCAAAAATCGGAATAATAGGCAAAATTGGATATTTGAGAGGCCACCTTCTCCCTTTTCAACCTCCTGGTCACTGAGGTCATCAAATGAGGAGCTCCTAGTACAAATGAAATCCACCCAGAGTAGAGCCTTCACTGTGGGTGCCCCCCTTTCTCTGGAACTCCTTGCCTCTGGAGGTCAGGCAGCCCCCAACATTGTGATGTTCTTGGCTGAAGACATCTTTATTTCAAGAAGCCTTCTTTGATTGACCAGTAATGGTTTTTATTAGTATTCTGTTTTTAGAACTTCTAATACCTTGCTTTATTCTTTATATATTTTAATAAGGTGGTTTATTCTTTTATTTTTCCATCGCTCAGGGATCTGTCTAGACATGGGAAAGGATCTAAATATTTTGAATGAATGAATGAATGAATGAATAAATAAAATTGCATACATAAATGCATGTAGGTTGGGAGAAACGTGAAGAAAAGTGTGGACAAATTTCTGTGCCACCTTTAAAAATATTCTCAAGACGAAGCAAACTTAACATTCACCATCCCTAATTGCAATACATCATACAGCTGGACACTTTTAAAAACAGTAGTACTCCGTGAACAAAAAGGAAGAGATGGCAGCTACCAAGCTGATACAAAAAGACGGGGGGCCGAAATTTATTGGGGGGACCACAATGCAGTGGTAGAACATTAACTTTGCACTCAGACAGTTCCTGATTCAATTACCATCGCCACATCTTGTGGTAGTAGAACAATGATGAGCCCATGAGTCGCATGGATTGCTTGTGATGAGATTTGCTGCAAAAATGTTGAACACAAGAACATAAGAGCCCCTGATGGATCAGACCAAGGGTCCATCTAGTCCAGTACTCTGTTCACACAGTGGACAAGTTGTCATGAGAAACCCACAAGCAGGATATGAGTGTGCAACACTACTCTCCTACCCATTTTTCCCAACAACTGGGCAGGATCTACACTATTCATTACACCGTTGTTTAAGTGCATTGTTGCGTCCTCCCTTGCTACGTTACAAAATGCAACTTGAGCCCAGTCAATCGAAATACCTTTTCTTCTATCGTTTTACCCGGGCACACTCTTCTTTAGAACGTTCTTCGTTATGCTCATACCGGCTCTGAAGTAAACCTCCTTCTTCTGGTGACTCTGAGCTAGACCTGCCGGGATAAGCCAGCAGGGAGGCGGGGCGACGCGTAGGGACGAGGGAAGCCCTGCAGCGTCTTAAAGGGGCCACGTGTGCCCCGAAAGATAGGCGTTTTTTTTAAAAAATTAAGCCTCTGTCCCCTCTTTCACCGCCCGCCCTCCCCCTCCCCCTCCCCCTCGTCGCGTTGTGCCAGCTCTCCCTCCCCTAGAAAAGCCCTCACTTGTCCTAATCAGGAAGCAAAGACCATGGTCACGAGACATGACTTTGAAAGACGGCATTGAATACAACGAAAGGTTGGGGCACACTGTTAGTTTTAAACGATTTTAACAGAAAGTGGAACGGTTTTAAAAGTCAGAAGAAACGTAACAACAACAGCATCACGTGACTGCTGACGTCATCTCTGCCAACTTGTTACGTTTCATCTAGACAAGTGTAGACGGGCTCCTGGTGTATATAGGTTTATGCCTCTGCTACTGGAGATAGCACACAACCATCAGGACTAGTAGCCATTGATAGCCTTCTCCTCTAGGAATTTGTTGACCCCCCTTTTCAAGCCATGCAAATTGGTGGCCATCACCCCATCTTACAGTAGCAAATTCCATAGCTTAACTCTGCGCTGAGTGAAGAAGTAAATATCAAACATCCAACTGCTACAAGCAGAAGGCCAGGTGGACTAGAAAACTCTCTCTCCTCTCCCCCTGCCAAAAAAACAAAGTACACATTGGTTGCCCGGTTTGCCGAACCTGTGCATTATTCAGCCTCCAACCAATTACTTTCTGAACACTGCGGTGATTTATCTACGTCCCCGTGTGATGTCATTCGTTTATGTACGGCATTACCCAGAATACGGCATTAACATTTTACTATTAGTCTTACCTTTCAGTGCAAAAAGATAAAGGCGTAAATCTCAAGACACAATGGATGTGTCAACTGAGTTGATCTAGTGTTACAAGTTGGGTTATGGGTTTCTTTGGCATGTTCCCGCACCTTGAACGATGGAGGAAAAACTAATATCATTTTTCTCCCTGCTGTGAGATCGGAATTGCCTTATTGGGGCACCAAATCTTATTTTAATTGTTGATTGGCTTGACTAAGTGGGCACAAACAAAGACTCCATTGTGGAGATATTTCTGGCTTGAAATCTGCTTCTAAGTAATAAGGGACTAGCAGTGTGAAAGGGAGAGAAATCAATTTTAGCAATATCTCAGGTTCTGAAGAGTATTCGTACACATCCTCCTTTCTCCAAATGATGATCTGTCCAAGTTGGCCTTGGTACCCAACAGGTACCCTGTCTCTCCTGATTTTTATTTTATTTTTAATTACACTTTTTTAAAATTAGGATGGTGGCGTTCTGCAAAGCAAAGAACCACACTCTAGCACCATCTTTATTTAGGTCCAAAAGAGTGGTTTTCTGTTTTGTAGCTCACCATGTTCTTAAGTTCTTCGACAAGCTTGTTCTTTTAGTCTTGCCAATTTGCCTTCTGGGAAATAAGGGTGTTGTGGCTGGTCTTGTCTAACATTCAGGGCCGGCGCTACCATTAGGACCTCAGAGACCTCAGAGGGGCGCAGTACTGCCTTTTAAGAGTCACAGTTTTATAGAAATTAGCTGCATTAAGAAAAAAGATAATAAAAGGAAAATACAATAGTTCAGAAACTCTTCTTGAACAGCTGAATCAAAGCTGGCAACTTTTTTTTGGGGGGGGGGAATAGCTCACCTTGCCTAGGGCACAAAATAGTCTGGTACTGGCCCTGCTTCCATTGAAGGCCTTTTGTGAAATCATCATCATCATCACTCAGAGAATTCCTTTGCACTAAAAAACACCCCCATTCATAAAGCCAAAGTAAAAACGGGTAAAAACTGCTCAAATTAGCATTACAAAATGAAGACCAAACACGACCACTCACACTCACGGAGAAAAAAGAAAAATGAGAAGCAGTACAACATAATACAGAACCCACAAATAAACAAAGAACAAATGTACAAATGGCTCAGGAAAGGCGAGAGATTTCCTGAAACAGAAGGATACCTAATAGCCATACAGGATCAAGTCATAGCAACCAAGAACTACCAAAAATACAACATAAAAGATAACAGCGTAACAACTGATTCATGTAGGAAATGTCATCAATTCCAAGAAACAATAGGCCATGTAACAGGAGGGTGTAAAATTCTGGCAGGCCTGGACTATACAGACAGACACAATACAGCTGCAAAAATAACTCACCGACAACTGACCATCAAATTCAACCTCATCACACAACCTACACCATACTATACATACTCACCCGAAACAATCTTGGAAAATGCAGATCACAAAATATACTGGTATAGAACAATTCATACAGACAAGACAATACTTTGCAATCGACCAGACATAACAGTTATAGACAAAAAAGAAAAACAGACCTACCTCATTGACATAGCTATACCTAATGACAAAAATGTTATAGAAAAGGAAGAGGAAAAGAGAGGAAAATATATATACACCATTGGCCATAGAAGTCAAAGAACTACGGCAACAGGAAAAGGTCATAATTATTCTGTTAGTCACATCAGTCCCCAGCATCACATCAAAAAAACTATACAGAAAACCTTCAGAAAGTGGGCTTACCAAAATACATCCACACCAGCATCCAGAAAGCAGTCACGAGCAAAAAAAGAAAGCTAATAATTTTTGTGAACCTCCCAGAGAGCTTCGGGTATTGGGCGTTATAAAATGTAATAAATAGTAAGGAAGTTTCTGAGTCAGTAAAGGACAGCATGACTTATCCTGGAATTTCTGTAAACCGCCCAGAGAGCCCTGGCTATGGGAGCGGTATATAAGTGTAATAAATAAATAAATCCTGGTTGTGCTTTTTATATTGTGCTTTTTGTATTTGGGTTTTTAGATTGTTGGATGTTTTATTATGTTCTTAATGGTTTTAATTTTTGTGAACTGCCCAGAGAGCTTCAGCTATTGGGCGGTATAAAAATGTAATACGGTAAATAAATAAATAAGACTTTTCAGTGCCCATCATATCCATCTAGAAAATCCGCCACGAGCAAGAAAAGAGAGATAATAATAATAATTGGTTCAAATGGGGCAGTGACCCCCAGCCTGTCCCCTAACCCCTTGTAGCAGAGAGATAGATACACACACACACACACACACACACTCAGGTTCATTTGCTCCACTGCTTCCAAGTGCTACTCATGGTCTTCTTCTGGAGTCCTCCAGAAATCTCAGTAGAATATGAGCATCTGCCCCACTGCTTCCAAGTGCTACTCATGGTCTTCTTCTGGAGTCCTCCAGAAATCTCAGTAGAATATGAGCATCTGCCCCACTGCTTCCAAGTGCTACTCATGGTCTTCTTCTGAAGTCCTCCAGAAATCTCAGTAGAATATGAGCATCTGCCCCACTGCTTCCAAGTGCTACTCATGGTCTTCTTCTGGAGTCCTCCAGAAATCTCAGTAGAATATGAGCATCTGCCCCAAAAGCCCTAATGGGCACCAGGTGCTACTGGGTGGAAAACGGCACAAAAGCCAGGAAACAGCGGTCAGGGAAGGGGTGGAGCCAGAAGGAGAGGCGGAGCTCTCCTGCAAGCCCCAGATGACCTGAGGTTGTGCAATCATGCTGTACAGGCTGCTACAACCAGGTTGGTCTTGCTGACTTAAAGGCTGGTTTGTCCTGGAATCTTCTACAGCTCAAGAAAATAAAGCAAGCTCTAAAATGCCGGCGTGCGATTTTGTCTGCATGCAAGCGAGAGCCCTGGGATATCAGCGTTCCTCCAAGGTGGACAAGGAAGCAAATAGTATATATTCGCAAGTTACAACCCATTTCCCATAACTTATTAACACATAGTCAGGATTAATCAAGCACAGAAACACTGAAGAAGGCCTGCTAATTAGTCGGCAATGATAACTATATTTGTCATCCGTTCCCAATTAGTCTCCTGTACATTTCGGGGAGTTTTAATTGCACCTTATTCTCCATTTAGATGTCACCCCCATGCGTCTCAGCTCCTAATTCTGGCACAAATTTGACACACACACCCGGAAAAAAAATTGACGTTAAATATAGATTATCTTTAGATTTTCATAATTAACACAACGGATCCAGCCTTTGGTCTAAACATTTCCCCTTGAACGATAAATCTCAACTTTCTGACGGAGCTGCACGCTTTATTAAATGAGCCACAAAAAGGGACTGAGCGTGTGGAATTCTCCGTCGAATCCACTCCCCGAAGATGGCACGATGGCCCTTTGGCTTAGTTTATTTATTTATTTACAACATTTGTATACCACTGTATATCCAAAACAGATTCTGGAGCAGTGAACATAAGAATTAAAACAGTAAAAGATACAAAAATTAAAACATCATTATTTATTATGCTAAAAAAAAACACAGGATGCCAATAAAAAACATGGCTGACAGTCAAGGAATGCTTCCTGGAATCAGATTCTTTCAGGAGACACTGAAACAACACAGTATTGGCAGCTACCTGACCTCCAGAGGCAGGGAGTTCCATAGGCCAAGGGACCACCATGCTGAAGGTTCTTCTCTGGGTGGACTTCCTCCTGGGCCATGAGTCCGTGTGGAACCACCAGAAGCATGGTCTTTGATGAACTCAGTGACTGGGAAGGTTGCAAAGGAGAAGGCAGTCTATCAGGTATCCTGGTCCCAGGTGGTTTAGGGCTTTGTACACTATTACCAAAACCTTAAACCTGGCCTGGTAGCCAATAGGCGGCCAGTGCAGTCCCCTCAGCAAAGGAGTTGTTCTCCATTTAGGTGTCAGCTCCTGACAACAGCCGAGCTGCTGTGTTCTGCACTAGCTCCAGCTTCTGGAGCAGTCTTGAGGGCAGCCCCACCTAGAATGCATTGCAGTAATCCAGCCTTGAGGTTACCCCTGTGGCCAAGCTATCCCTGTCCAGGATGACGATCCATCTGAAGCTGGTTAAAGGCACTCCAAGATGCTGTGGCCACTGGAGGAGGATTAAACCCATCCATGCAGGAGGAGAGGTCTATCAATGCCGAGGAGATCCCAGTGGGATCTCCACAGCATCTCCTTTTTTTAAAAAAAAAGGTAGCCATCTACTCTTCATTGTCAGGGCCAAGCTGATGACAACTATAGCCTTATAGCCCTAGATGGTATCGAAAGCTCAGGTTTGGGGGCAGAACTGGGAGCTAGAAGCCTGGCCAATTTAATGGGTTCAGCGCGCCCCACCCACCTGCATCCCTAAGCCCTTTAAAATCGGAGCCACCAGACTGCACTGCTGCATGTAGAGCAGACGTGAAGAACCTCTTTCATTCCGAGGGCCGGAATGAAAGAGCAGCCCTCGGAGCTGCCTTCTAGCAGTGGGTGGAGCCAAAGGGGCAGGGCCAAGGTGTCATGATCAGGCCTGTCCCCCTTAGCGTGGGGGAAGGTGTTCCGGTCTATCAATTGGAATCAGAACCAGGACTAGAAATGTACCAGCCTATCCAGGAAGCCGGGGAGGAGATCTTCCCAGGCCCTTCACCAGCTAAGGATGAATCTTCACCAGACTTTATTAGTGAAAATGCTAACAACTCAGAGTCTTTGAAAACTCAGCAATGCTCAGAGGAGAAAGGGGCTTCAGAGTTGACCGATTCCAGAGTCCGCCGCAGATTCAAATGGGAGGAGCTAAAAGAAGGCAAGAAGCAATCAGCTCAGTTTGCTTCTCATCAAAGGCTTCTTCAGAGGAATCCTCCTTGAAGTTAAGTGACATGGGGAAAGACCCTCCCTTTTGTTGAAAGGACAATCGTCTCACTTAGTTAGCTAAGTTTCAGCCTAGAGGAAAGTTCCTAGTGTTTAAACTCTCTTAAGGTGTGAAGAGATGTTTATTTGCTGAATACAGTTTTGTGGATTACTTGGCAGACCTCTTTATTGTCTCACACTGCAGAGGGAGGGCTTGGAAATACAACACAAAGGCAAGAAGGATAAGGTTAAAGCACCGAAAACAGCACATTGTAGGTTAAAGTTCTTACTGCCGATACTTACGGGGAAGCATTGCAACATTTCTGTTGTGCCTCAGCTTGGGATAGAGCGGGAAGGAGGAGGAGGAGGAGCTGAACCTGGGAGTGTGTCAGGAGTGGCCCTTCACAGGAACAGGCAGAAGCCAGCTGCAGGCCAATGCCACTGACAGCAATTCCTAATCACCACCAACTGTCAGGGTCCATGGCATCAGCAACAAGGCCTCAGCACAGGAACGCCAGGGCTGGGATGGACGGCAGTAGAACCAGCAAACAGAGTCCAGGCAGGGCCGGAGGCAAAACGCAAGATCCAGAGACAAGCAGGGTTCGGAGTCCAGAGGCAAACAGAGTCCAGGCAGGGCAAAAGGCGTGGTCAAGAGAAACAGAAGGTCAGGCAAAGTCCGGGATTGCAGGTAGATGGGAACAGGCTGCAGTAGGCACAGGAGACCCTGTTGCTGTGGCAAAGCTGGAGTGGAAATGCAGTTCTTATATAGCCCTTTCCTGACTCCTCCCAGCTGGTCTGCATCAGCCCACCTGTGAGTGCTTCATGATATGAGCCTGGGTCCTGCAACTACTCTGCGGCCAGCAAGGGGCACTGCGGCCACCAGGTGGTGCTGCAGGACAGAACCTGACACCATCCCAATAAAAGACATGCCAGAAGCCCTGAGCGGCGCTGGAAGCAATTGTTCTTGGTGCTTTACTGTTTGCATACCAGCTCCTTGACCTTGCCTGAACATAACCTGACCTTGCACCGGACTCTGACTACTCTTTGGCGCATTCCTGAACCCGGTATTGTTTGACCCAGTTACTGACGGATATTTTTGGCTTTTGACCATGGACTGTTTATTGACGTTTCCAGCCTGCTCATCTCACTAATTTACGACAATTTCCAAACGGAGGAAAGAACCGTGCAAAAGCAGGGAAACCGCGGCAGACAAATTGACATGCCAAATGAAACTACCTAGAAGACAAAGTCAAAACATCTGAGTTTGATCAAACATGGCGGCGTTTTATTCCATATACTGATCAGGGACATACCCCGCATTATTTGTCAAAGCCTGTCCTCAGATTATGGGGTGGGGACGAAATATAAGCTTGACATAAAGAAGAACTATGAAGAAAACTACTAAGCAGACCATGGATTGGTCTGTAAAGAAAAGCAGGAAAAATATGAATAGAGGTTAGATGAAATATCCGCTGTCAATCATTTGATTTAAATTCTATGCATTTCTTTTTATTATTTTATTATTATCACCACTTTGGGTTCCGTGGAGGAAAAAAGGTGGGATATAAATGTAACAAATAAATAAATAAATAAATAAATAAATAAATAAATAAATAATTTTCTTTTTATTGTCCCCCCTCCCCTGGTTGATTTTGTTTTGGAAACCAATAATATCTTTTTCTTTCTTTTTTAAAGCAGGGAAACTTCCAGATTATAGTTGGTAGAAAGGGAGGAGGGGGTTAAACTGAGCCAGCTGGATTTTGCCTGAGGTTATGCACCCCTAAGGTAGAGAGTGGCAGAGTACCAGTGAAACCCAGTGCTGGTCCATTTTTGCGTAGCCCTGCCTATTCTGGTGCACATCCCCACCCTAAGTTCCACACCACGGAAATACAATAAAACAGAAGATTGAACGTGACTTCAAGAAGGACGCAGACAAGCTGGAGCGTGTTCAGAGGAGGGCAACCAGGATGATCAGGGGTCTGGAAACAAAGCCCTATGAAGAGAGACTGAAAGAACTGGGCCTGTTTAGCCTGGAGAAGAGAAGATTGAGGGGAGACATGAGAGAACTCTTCAAATACTTGAAAGGTTGTCACACAGAGGAGGGCCAGGATCTCTTCTCGATCATCCCAGAGTACTGGACACGGAATAATGGACTCAAGTTACAGGAAGCCAGATTCCGGCTGGACATCAGGAAAAACTTCCTGACTGTTAGAGCAGTACGACAAGGGAACCAGTTACCTAGGGAGGTTGTGGGCTCTCCCACACTAGAGGCCTTCAAGAGGCAGCTGGACAAGCATCTGTCAGGGATGCTTTAGTTGGATTCCTGCACTGAGCAGGGGGTTGGACTCGATGGCCTTGTAGGCCCCTTCCAACTCTGCTATTCTATGATTCTATGACCCCAAAATGGAGCTAGGCAGAGTTTTAAGGAGGAGAAGTAATAGATATTAACTTCTAAATGGGATATTGCTAAATAAGGCCACTAACTTGAGTAGGCCCCTTCCAACTCCACTATTCTAGGATCCTATGATGGAACATCAAGGAACGTCTAGGGTTGCAATTTTTTTAGCATCGAGCCACAGAAACAGCACTGTTGCAAGATTCAAATCCCAGCTGCTGACAAGCAACCCGGGCATGCGATGCCGATGTTCGGGAAAGTGGAAATACCCGCGGAAATAAATTTCCACACCTTCTTACAGCCATGCTTTACGGAGGAGTCTGGAAATTTATGTGCAGCAATTGTCTAGCGCTGCCCAGAGTGGGGTGAAAAATAGAGAGATCACGTCTGCCTGCCTCTCTTTCTCAGTAGCTCTGCTTTTCTGTCCCTCAGCACCGTCTCGCCAAGGCCTAGCAGGGATCACGAAGGGAGTCTCCCCCTTGACAAAACATTGGGGAGGCCGGCCGCTCGTGTACTGCAAAATGAGAGGAAACGCGACACCCAAAACAAGGATGAAAGAGGAGAAAGCCTTGCATAAAGTGTAATTTACGAGCTGATCCCAGGATAACTGCATGATGTAGACATTTATTTATTTATTTATTTATTTATTTACAATATTATTTATATACCGCTCTCCATTCAAAATTTCAGAGCAGTGTACAAGATAAAATAAAATAAAAAAACAGAATAAAATAGATTTTAAAAGAAGCAAAATGTACAGTGAACCTTGGCTGGTGATTAAGGAAAGGCTTCCTGGAATAATGACGTTTTCAGGAGGCGCCGAAAGGAATACCAAGTTGGCGCTGCCTGACCTCCAGAGGCAGGGAATTCCACAGGAGGGGGGCCACCACGCTGAAGGCTCTTCCACTGGTGGACTCCAATCGGAGGATGAGTCTATATGGAACCACCAGGAGCAGGCCGTTGGATGACCTCAGTGAACGGGCAGGTTGGTAGGGGGGAAGACACTCTCTCAGGTATCCTGGTCCCAAGTTTTTTGGGGCTTTGTACACTAGTACAAGAACCTTAAACCTGGCCCGGTAGCAAATAGGCAGCCAGTGCAGTTCCCTCAGCAGAGGAGTTACATGCTGGAAAGTGGCAGCTCCATACAACGGCCATGGAAGCCCAATGGGTGACTTTGGGCCAGTCACAGACTCTCAGCCCAACCTACCTCACAGGGTTGTTGTTGTGAGGATAAAATGAGGAGGAGGAGGAGGATTATGTACGCTGCCTTGGGTTCCTTGGAGGAAAAATGGTGAGATATAAATGCAATAAATAAATAAAATAATAATAATAATAATAATAATAATAATAATAATAATAATGGCTCTGTTAACTTGGAACCCCCCAACCTAGAATCTTTTCCAAACATATGCCAAAGTTTTGTGCTAGTTTTGTGCCGTAAACCCCGAGTTTTGTGCCGCCCCAAGAAGCCGGGAAATGACATGCCCTTAGGTGTGGTCTGGTGGATGAGAAAAATTTCACATTCTCAGATCCACTCCAAACCAGTGCCAAAAGTTAGTGCTAGTTTTGTGCCGTTTTGTGCCACAAACCCTGAGTTTTGTGCCGCATCCTAAAGTGTGAAAACGACATGCCCTTAGGTGTGGTCTGGTGGATGAGAAAAAATTCACGTTCTCAGATCCACTCCAAACCGGTGCCAAAGTTTTGTGCTAGTTTTGTGCCGTTTTGTGCCGCAGCCCCCGAGTTTTTCTCATCCACCAGACCACACCTAAGGGTATGTCGTTTCCCGGCTTCTTGGGGCGGCACAAAACTCGGGGTTTACGGCACAAAACTTGCACAAAACTTTGGCATATGTTTGGAAAAGATTCTAGGTTGGGGGGGTTCCAAGTTAACAGAGCTAATAATAATAACCAAGCAGGAAGAAGGGGTTACGCTGCTATGGAATCTACCTTTCATTTATGGAGAGGTGTGGGCCCCTGACGCCATGTTTCCCAATAAATCCATAACCATTGTCAGCTTCTATCTTCCTTTGTGAGTTTGTAAGCGGAAGGATAAGCTAGTCAATACACAAAGAGGTTGGAAATGAAGAGAAGAATCAAAGAAAGGAAGAAAGGAAAGTGACTGGTGAAGAGAAAGGAGAGGGAAATTGCCATCATGGAGTTCAAAAATGTATTAGAAGCAAATTTGGAAAGAAATCAATGACATATAATTAGATTTTGAGATCTCTCTCTCTCTCTCTCTCATTTTCTTCCACTCTTTCCATTTTGTTTGGCAAGAAGGGGGTGCTTATAAATAGACTTTCTCTATAAAAGGAGCAAGGGGGATTGAATAGTATGAGAACACAGGTGCCCGAGCCATGGATGGGAGACGGCTAAGGATGCAAAGAAAGAAAAAGAAAAAGAAGAAAATAATGAAGAAAGGAGCAGCTGAGGACGAAGAAAGGAGTGCTCTTTTCTAATTTTAGAGGCCAATGAGTAAAGTCAAAAGCGTTCTGCAGCCTTAGGGCTCATAAACATTTCCCTTCCAGACATATGGATTTCCCTCGCAGCTACACTGCATCATAGGTTCTGTGGACTTACAGGTCATAAACAGTTCCCATAGCTGAAGATTTCACTCAGGCTCTGCAGT
The DNA here is from genome assembly GCF_023053635.1 of Elgaria multicarinata webbii. NCBI lineage: Eukaryota > Metazoa > Chordata > Lepidosauria > Squamata > Anguidae > Elgaria > Elgaria multicarinata. Next base: position 8,456,314 of record NC_086192.1, read on the forward strand.
CGTATTGCTCATAAACAATTCCCACACCTGCAGATTTCACACACAGCTGCCCTGCATCATAGGTCCTGCAGTTTTATGACATAAACACTTCCCGTACGTACAGATTTCACTCAAAGCTACACTGCATCATGGATCAATCAGTAAACAAAACACTCCCTACCTGCAGGTTTATAATCAAAATAAGACACAGCACACAAGGAGAAAGGAATCGCGAGGAAAGAGGAGGGAAATTAAGCAGACTTTCAATTGGGCCGCTCATCTCCTGACGTTCTCTATGCCTGCTCCTTGATCCCGCAGTTCCTCGCTTTGCAAAGTTGCCCGAGTGCACGAGACCCAACAATAACACTTTTGCATTTCACATTTATTCTGTATGTAAATGCAGTCAAATGCTAGATTCAGCGTTCCACCCCTACATAAACCCCCCATGTGATTGCATTATTTGATAACACGACTATTGATTGCATCCCTCAACCATCTGACACCGTCCCATTTAATCTTTCAAAGAAGCACCTGCGTATTCCACTCCCTTCCCAAAGATCTTTCTGTACGAGGTATTTCGGATCAGAAGGCAACATTTTGCAAACAAAACGTCCAGCAATAGATGCATATTACCGGGTGGTGGTGGTGGTGGGGAGACAGAAACCCACTGCTGTCTCCATGCAAAGGTTTTGTGCTTTCAATACAGAGGCATCTCCTGAGATAAGGTGCCCTTTATGTAAATATTTGTTTAGCCCAATTTGCTTGAGGAAAGAAGGGTGTGTGGATAGAAGGGGGGGTTAAATTCCAAAGGTATTAAATGATAAACAACATTATTTTTATGTGCAAAAGCAGTTTTATCCCCACACACACATTTTTGGGGAGGGGTGTGTGGGAGAAAATATGCATGCCACAAGATAATTTCACACAAATGCAAAGTTCTTGTCAGGCGCCATTCAAATACCAGCGTATATATACAAGGTTTCCGTTTGCTCTCTGCTGAGATCTGGAATCCCAGCAACATCCACAACAGACATTGCCTAGGGTCAAAAAACAGAAAGATAACTGGCACTGAACAGAAACTACATTTGCACAACAATTAACTGCTCTGTTCTGTCGTTCTGAAAGATATCAAGCCGATCCAAACTTTATCTGCCTTTGCAATAGACAAACAAATACAAGCATTTCTAATCCAGATTTACAATGGGCCCCTGTTCCACGCACCGCCATCCCATGTAACTCCACATCCCAGCTCTAAATGACAAAGGCGAGGCTCCCATGTTCTATATTCCCATTTCCACTCTGACTTACCCAGATTTCTTACTAGGGCTGTGCTTTTGTCTTGGTCCTGAACCCCGCATCCAAGTTGAAGTGGGACGATTCGGTCTGCCTCGGTCCGAATCCGGTTGGGCCGCCTCGTCCCAAAGCAGCCGAAGCACTTTGGGCCAATTCAGTCCCATGGCCAGCCACGGTCACCTGTTTGCAAGACTTACCTGAAGCCTCTGTGTGCGAGCCACCTGTCCTCCACTCTGGCCTGCGGAGGCTTCAGGTAAGTCCTGCAGGCAGGTAGGGCAGCGAGTGGGACTTACCTAAAGCTTCTGCGTGCACAGGCAAGGCACACACTCGTGGAGGCAGACTGCGATTACTTTTGTCGTATTCGGTTTATTACAAATAATACGATAATACTTTGCATTTATATAAGGTGGTCGAAATGCTGGAAAAGTTTTCACACCAATCTTGTAAGGTAGGACCATAATATCATCTGAAATATTCAGATGGGGGGGGCAGGGGTTGAGAAATTAATGGCTTTTGCTGAAAGTCACCAAATGAGTTTGCTGCCGACAGGTGAGGACTGAACCAGGGAACGGCCCAGTTTACAATTTCATACTGTTTGCCAACTCTAAATCTTTTTTTGATTTTTAGCCTCTGGCCCTCTGGATATATTGTGTAGTTTGCTCTTCCACTCTTGAGGCTGTGCCCCACCACCCACACCACCCATGGGTCTCCCTTCCTGCCTCTTTCCCCTTCTCTAGTTTCAATGTGCATCTCCCTTTATGAACTTTCCTGCACGGCGCTATTAAACCGCTGGATCTGTTTTCGGCTTCATCGCAGAATTGAGATCTGAGCACAACACGAAGAACATTTCCTTCCATGCTTTTCTGTTACACAACCTCTAGGTGACACTGTGGTATAGCAGAACAGTGTAACTACACAAGTGGGAAAGGCATTTTCTTTCGCTTTCACAAATAATACCACATTTTCCCTGCTATAGAGCAGTATAGAAATAATAATAAGACCAAACACGACAACTCTCACTCGCAGAGAAAAAAGAAAAATGGGCACAGAAAGCACTCCATGGGAAGCAGTACAACATAATACAGAACCCACAAATAAACAAAGAACAATCCTACGAATGGCTCAGGAGGGGTGAGCTATTTCCAGAAACAGAAGGATTCCTAATAGCTATACAGGATCAAGTTATAGCAACCAAGAACTACCAAAAATACATCATAAAAGATAACAAGGTAACAACAGACCTATGCAGGAAATGCCATCAATTCCAAGAAACAATAGGTTATGTAACAGGAGGATGTAAAATTCTAGCAGGAATGGACTATACAGACAGACACAATACAGCTGCAAAAATAATTCACCAACTGGCCATCAAATTCAACCTCATCAAACAATTTACACCATATTATGCATACTCAGCCAAAACAATCTTGGAAAATGCAGATCATAAAATATACTGGGGCAGAACAATTTATATTGACAAAACAACCGACCAGACGCAACTGTCATAAACAAAAAAGAAAAACACACATACCTCATTGACATAGCAATGCTAAAGGACAAAAAAGTTGCTGAAAAGGAAGAAGAAAAGAAGTCAAAGAACTATGGCAACAGGAAAAGGTCACAATTATTCCATTAGTCAGTTACAGTTACCGGCATCACATCAAAAAGCTATACAGAAAACCTTCAGAAATTGGGCCTACCAAAATACATCCACACCACCATCCCGAAAGCAGTCATACTTAAAACATTCTCAATAGTCAGGAAATCCCTGAATCTGTAAAAGACAGCATGACTTGGCAAAGCCCATCATGTCCATCTAGAAAAACCACCATAAGCGAGAAAGAGATGATGATGATGCAAGTGTGGGTCTTGTGGTACTGCCCTCAAAAACTTCCAGGACAGATATGGTTCATGGTCTGAGGAGCAAGAGAAATCTGAGGCTGTCCTTAGCGCCTACCCTGACAGGAGTAGAGGTGTGCTAGAAGTTTGAATGTTCAGCCAATTTGGGGGATGTTGGCCAGGCAAAATGGGAGGGAGAGAATCTATTCACCCTTTTGACCTTGCATAGAATCATAGAATAGTAGAGTTGGAAGGGTCCTCTAAGGCCATCCAGTCCAACCCCCTGTTCAATGCAGGAATCCACCCTAAAGCATTCCTGACAGATGGTTGTCCAGCTGCCTCCTGAATGCCTCTAGCGTGGGAGAGCCCACCACCTCTCGAGGGAACTGGTTCCATTGTCGTACTGCTCTAACAGTCAGGAAGTTTTTCCTGATGTCCAGCCGGAATCTGGCTTCTTGTAACTTGAGCCCGTTATTCCGTGTCCTGCACTCTGGGATGATCAAGAACATTATTCTAATACAACTCCCTGCTGTAAGGCAACGATTCCTAATGGGGGACCCCAATTCCCCAATCCCCAAAATGTCCATCCATGACACTAAGCAACAACATAGCATTGCTCAGAGGGGCATTATGGGGGAATAGTTGGCACCTTCTGATTGGAGTAAAGAAAGGGGAGGTTCGCAGCACTGAATTCCCCCCTCCCAAATGACCCTCCCCCAATTTAACCGCCGTTTTAGCTCATCCCTAGGCAGATGCAGCATCCGACAATATGTCTCCGTCACTGTACATTATACACAAAACGTCTTGGTGTAATGGCCCTAATTAATAGTCGAATGCGCCATGGACAGGATTTAGTTTCATATCAGCAGCTTTCAAACAGTTTGTTCATTCATATATTTAAAATATTTTTGAATCGCTGACCACTTGGGGTGATTTATTTATTCACGTGTATTTATTTAGACCACTTGCATACCGCTTAATAACCTCACATCTCACAAGTGGTCTGCAATGCCTTTATAATACGCTGGTTTTTATTATTTATTTATTTATTTATTAGTATTAAAACATTTCTATCCCACACTATATCACAAGGATCTCAGGGCTGTGTACAGATAAAACCATCCATTCATTTTATACTGCAAGTATGTAGTATCATACAAAACCATAAATACTTAAAAACTGTACAGCAAAGGCAATAATAAAACATTTTTTAAGAATATATATCGTATGCTGCCTTGAGAAAGGACTAACCCTTAAGAAGAAGAAGACTGTGTATATGATGAGATGTCTATATCTGCTGTTTTAGGTCTATTAGGAAAAACATTGTTTATTTAAATTATTTTTATCTGTTTACGTTGTTTTAATTGTTCTATGCTTTAAAAAAATTAGACTTGTTTTAGTATGTTGTGTTTTGTATTTTTATGAATTGTTGTAAACTGTCCAGAGAGTTTCAGCAGTGGGTTGGTATAGAAATGAAATAATAAATAAATATGTAAGCCACCTCAGCTCCTTGGAGGAAAGGTGGAATATAAATTTAACGAACCAGCCAATTAATAATAAAACTAGAATTGACAAATCTGTCCGTTCCACTTTCTATAACTTTCACATTCTTTCCAAGCAGAACTTGGTTCTGTCCTGTTTCCACACGAGTTTGCAGACGTTTTTAAAAGTTTGTACCCATGCAGATTCATACCCATTTTCTGCAAATATACATTTTTTTCGAGGGGTGAGCAACAGCCGGGTCTTTATGGAAATAAAACAGAGAAGAGGAGTTCCTTGCAAGAGGAAAAACAGCGCTTTATAACTGTTATAAAGCGCTTTAAAGCAGTAGTGTAGATCCGGCTCAGGAGAGAAAAGCCGTAAATAAAGAAATAAATGAATATTTATTGTCACATGTCTCATCTTTATCACATAAAATAAGCACCCTTTTGCTTTGTAGGCTTTGTGAAATTATAAGAAGGTTACAAGGTTATTAAAGGTGGGCTATCTCTCCCCCTCCCCACAGCCCCGCCATGTTTTGGAGTGGGTGTCAAAGCAGATGTGGATAAATCTTCCTTCGATTTCCAAATGCTGCCCGGGGAATATTGTTAACTAATTATTGAAAACAGAAGATGGGGTTTCCCCTCTCACTCTCTCTCTCTCTCTCTCTCTCTCTCTTTTGCATTTTTGAGGAATGTTGTTTCCCTCTCAACAGCTGAGTATTTAATTAGGGCTGATTGTCGTTAGCATGTTCAATAACTACTCATTAGAAAAGGGAGGTGTCCACTGATCCAGTGTAGCCTGCAGCGCAGGAGAACGGAGGGTGTTCGTAATTAAGGAAGCAATTTATTTTAGCAAGTCATGTGTACAGAAGCAAACACTTTAGCTTAATTTTTCAAGGTTAAAGGGTAGAACGATTTGGGGTTTGTTTTTCAGGAGGGGGGTGTTTCACAAGAGGTCAGAAGAGCATCGCTCGATATCTGCCTTAACCACTTTGCATGGGAGATCTTCACCTTCTCGATTTCGGGTTGGAAAGGTTTGTGGGGACACTGCGGTGTGGTTAGATAATGTCCCACTCAGGACCAAATGGTATTAATGGGAGTTGAGTGGGTGAAGGTCCTTCTCTTCAGATGGGAATGGGCTTCACTTCCTTCAAAAGTCAGGCTTGAAGAATTTGGGGGTCCTTGTAAGAATTTGGGGGTTCCTTCACTAAAAGGATCAAGGGGCTGGAGCATCTCCCCGATGAAGGAAGGTTAGAACAGCTGGGATCATTTAGCTTGGAGAAAAGGAGGATAAGAAGAGACATGATGATAGAGATGTTCAAAATCATGGATGGTTATGGAGAATGTGGACAGGGAGACATTTTTCTCCCTCTCCCATAGAACTAGAACCTAGTGGGGTCATCCCATGAAGCTGATGGGTAGGAGATTCCGACTGATAAAAGGAAGGACTTCTTCACACAGCATACAGTTAAACTATGGAATTCATTACCACAAGATGTAGTGACGGCCACCAATTTGGATGGCTTGAAAAGGGGGTTGGATAAATTCTCGAAGAAGGCTATCCATAGAATCATAGAATAGCAGAGTTGGAAGGAGCCTAAAGGCCATCAAGTCCAACCCCCTGCTCAATAGCGTAAACACGGTTTAAACTTGCTCACTAACGATTTGCTGCCAAAGGGTTAGCGGTCTAACCATGGCTTAGCATGACATCTGAACAGGGTCATGAGCTTTTAGAGAAACATACTTCTTTCAGCGTGATGATAGAATAGTAGAGTTGGAAGGGGCCTCTAAGGCCATCAAGTCCAACCCCTGCTCAATGCTGGAATCCACCTTAAAGCATCCCTGACAGAGGGCTGTCTAGCTGCCTCTTGAATGACTCTAGTGTGGGAGAGCTTCAGCTGGGGGGCGGTATATAAATGTAATAAAATAAATAAATAAATAAATAACCTCCCTAGGTTCCATTGTCGTACTGCTCTAACAATCAGGAAGTTTTTCCTGATGTCCAGCTAGAATCTGGCTTCCTATCACTTGAGCCTGTTATTCCATGTCCTGCACTCTGGGAGGATCGAGAAGAGATCCTGGCCCTCCTCTGTGGGACAACCTTTCAAGTATTTGAAGAGTGCTCTCATGTCTCCCCTCAATCTTCTCTTCTCCAGGCTAAACATGCCCAGTTCTTTCAGTCTCTCTTCATAGGGCTTTGTTTCCAGACCTCTGATCATCCTGGTTGCCCTCCTCTGAACACGCTATCCATGGCTACTAGTCCTGATGGCTAAGTGCAACCTCTAGTATCAGAGGCAGTAAGTCTGTATACACTAGTTGCTGGGGAACACGGGTGGGGGAGTGCTGTTTGGAGGTCCCTGGTCGACATCTGGTTGACCACTGTGTGAAAAGAGTGCTGGACTAGATGGACCCTTGGTCTGATCCAACATGTTTTTTCTTATGTTCTTATATTCTTGAAAATAAACAAACTGATGTGGAATGGGTTTGGTGGTGGGAAATGGGAGAAAATCCACAGAAATGGACTTGGCAGATACATCCATTACTCGCTGGGGGTGGCATGGAAGAAGAGCTCTGTTAATTTGACAATAATCTTTGAGACGGCTTTCCCCCCACTCCTTGGCCTTCTTGTAAATCTCTCTGGCCCCACTTGTTCGCTCTCTGCTCCCACCCACCCCCTAACTCAATTCCCGTCCAGCCGTCTCGCTCCCACAATAGGACCCTGATAGCCAATTCAACCTGTCAATAGCCGGCCCAGTCACCAGGGAGAGAGAGAGAGAGAGAGAGCGTGCTCTCGCTCCCAGCATCACTTCCCTGGGAATCGATAGGCAGCTGCGGTTGCTATTGATGACTCCATGGGCCGTGTTCGTTTTGGGGTTTTCGCGCCGAGAACCTGGCCAGCGGGCTGACTGGGCCAGCCTCAACTTGTTGACTGAACTGACACCATATTAAAAAAAAAAAAGTTATGCATTTTGATCCCTCATCTTCTACTTATTAGGACTGGAAGACTCCGTCTATTTCTAATCTGTGTTACTTTCGCATATATGCACTCCTAAATCCATTCTGCCCCATTTCCACATTAGCTCGCATTTTTAAAACATGTTTCCTCTCAGAACATCCCCTTCTGAATGGTTTTTTTTTCCTCTCAGAATATGCATTTCTGAATGAATTTTCTCTCAGAATATGTTCCTGAATTAACTTCTCTTAAAATATGTGTTTCTGGATGTATTTTCTCTCAGAATATGCATTTTTCAATATAGTTTCTTCCAAAATTAATTAATTAATTTATTTTATTACATTTATATACTGCCCCACAGCCGAAGCTCTCTGGGCAGTTTACATATGCATTTCTAAACCTATTTTCTCTCATTCTGGATACATTTTCTCTCAGAATATGCATTTCTGAAAGTATATCCTCTCAGAATATGCATTTTTATTTTGTTTCTCTCAGAATATGCATTTTAAACCTATGTTCCCTCAGAATATGCATTTCTGAATGCAATTTCTCTCGGAATATGCATTTTTTAAGTATTTTCTCTCAGAATATGCACTTCTGAAAGTATATCCTCTCAGAATATGCATTTTTATTTAGTTTCTCTCAGAATATGCATTTCAAACCTATGTTCCCTCAGAATATGCATTTCTGAATGCAATTTCTCTCGGAATATGCATTTTTAATGTATTTTCTCTCAGAATATGCATTTCTGAAAGTATATCCTCTCAGAATATGCATTTTTATTTAGTTTCTCTCAGAACATGCATTTTTAAACCTATGTTCCCTCAGAATATGCATTTCTGAATGCAATTTCTCTCGGAATATGCATTTTTAATGTATTTTCTCTCAGAATATGCATTTCTGAATGTATTTTCTCTCGAAGTATGCATATCTAAAACATTTTCTCTCATTTTTAAACATGTGTTGATACTTCTTTATTATTTATATTAATAATAATAATATAACAAGTCCTGCATTTGTAACATTCGGAGAAATGTAAAATTTAGTAGATCACTATGTTCGTCCAATAGATGCAGACCACGGATGGTGATCAGATTTAGGGCATATTTGTGGCCATTGCAAAGAAGTGTGAATTTCAAGGAAAGTGATTCAATAAATCTAGTGAAATTGCTCCACTTCTCCAGATTATCACCAAATTTTGCCCAAGATGTGTGTGTTTTTAAGAGAAGCATCAGCCATATTTATTTAACAAAGTGTATTATTTATTTGTTTGTTTATTATTTATGTATTGCATTTTTATAACGCCCAATAGCCGAGGCTCTCTGGGCAGTTCACAAAAATGTAGAAAAGCACATGGCAAACCTAGGATTGCTGGGTTTGTTTTGTTGTGAAATTTAATTTTGTTTCGAAATAAAATTCAAAAATAAAGACAACAAAAAGAAAACACATAATAATATAACAAGGTCATTAAAGAAACAAAGTAATGATGCACAATAAAACAACCTAAGTAGGAGCTTCCTATCTAATGAAAGAATGAAAATACTAGTTATACACTATATATAGAAGTGTATGCACATGTGTTAGTGTGCGTGTGCATGTGTGTGGGCGTCCCTGGTCGACAGCCGGTTGGCAACTATGTGAACAGAGTGCAGGACTAGACAGACCCTTGGTCTGATCAAGCATGGCTTTTCTTATGCTCTTATTAGTTATTAAAAATAAAGCTGAATTTTTAAGCAAATTTGTGTTAGGAATATTACAACCTCATCTGCCAGGGGGCAGTGTTGCAATTAGATCTTGTGAATTTTGACCGTGGCTAGCCTTAGGATCTCTATAGCCTACAATGTGGTTTCCTGTGATTTCCTCCTTTTGCTCCTCCCCTTCCTTCCCATACCACTCTCTCCCTCTCTGACTTCCACCATTGCTGGCAACACGTGTGTTCGCTCTTTCGCTCCTGCATGGGTAATGAAACAAAATAGGCCAAACAAACCCTTCGAAACCCTGCATTGTATATGCAAGAATATTGGTGAGTAAACAGTTTTACCTTTTCTTCACTGAAAAAGGATGTGCTCACCTTTTTTATTCTAAGCGAGGCTTGGTGAATGTGGGACTGGTAAACGCTCATTTTCTTTTGCCTTTGGTTTTTTACTCTGCTAATTGCTTTTCTAACAGTAGGTGTCATTACTAAATAATCCCATCAATTTGGAGGTTCCTCCTCCTGCGAAACATCTCAACCCCTATTTTATTTTTTTATTAAATTTATATACCGCCCCATAGGCAAAGCTGTCTGGGTGGTTTACAAACGTTAAAAACAGTGAACATTAAAAAATATACAAAATTTAAAACCATCAAAAATATAAAAACAACAGTGTAAAACAACAGAACAACGACAGTTCTGGTGTCCACTAAGAAAACAAACAAACTTAGCATATGTTGTTCATAGAATCAGCCGGTTGGCTGATTTGGTTGGCAGAGTTGGAAGGGGCCTACAAGGCCATCTAGTCCAACCCCCTGCTCAATGCAGGAATCCACCCTAACAGCATTGTTTAATGCTGTTAAATGCCTGGGAGAAGAGAAAAGTTTTGACCTGGTGCTGAAAAGATAACAATGTTGGCGCCAGGTGAGCCTCATCGGGGGGATCTTTCCAGAATTGGGGGGCCACCACTGAAAAGGCCCTCTCCCTTGTTGCCATCCTCCAAGCTTCCCTCGGAGTAGGCACTCGGAGGAGGACCTTAGATGTTGAGCGCAGTGTACGGGTAGGTTTATGTTGGGAGAGGCGTTCTGTCAGGTATTGCGGTCCCAAGCCATGTAAGGCTTTATAGGTTAAAACCAGCACCTTGAATTGGGCTCGGAAACATATAGGCAGCCAACGCAAGTGGGCCAGAATCGGTGTTATATGTTCAAACCCCTGTCCATGCAACAGAATGAGTGGTGGAGTCCCAAGAAAGTAAAATGGAATAAACTTATATGAATGCAGTGATGCAGCTAGATAATTTTACTCAAGTTAGTGGCCTTATTTAGCAATATCCCATTTAGAAGTTAATATCTATTACTTCTCCTCCTTAAAACTATGCCTAGCTCCATTTTGGGGTCATAGAATCATAGAATCATAGAATAGCAGAGTTGGAAGGGGCCTACAAGGCCATCGAGTCCAACCCCCTGCTCAATGCAGGAATCCACCCTAAAGCATCCCTGACAGAGGGTTGTCCAGCTGCCTCTTGAAGGCCTCTAGTGTGGGAGAGCCCACAACCACCCTAGGTAACTGGTTCCATTGTCGTACTGCTCTAACAGTCAGGAAGTTTTTCCTGATGTCCAGCCGGATTCTGGCTTCCTTTATCTTGAGCCCATTATTCCGTGTCCTGCACTCTGGGAGGATCGAGAAGACATCCTGGCCCTCCTCAGTGTGACAACCTTTTAAGAATTTGAAGAGTGCTGTCATGTCTCCCCTCAATCTTTTCTTCTCCAGGCTAAACCTGCCCAGTTCTTTCAGTCTCTCTTCATAGGGCTTTGTTTCCAGACCCCTGATCATCCTTGCTGCCCTCCTCTGAACACGCTCCAGCTTGTCTGCGTCCTTCTTGAATTGTGGAGCCCAGAACTGGACGCAATACTCTAGTTGAGGCCTAACCAGGGCCGAATAGAGAGGAACCAGTACCTCACGTGATTTGGAAGCTATACTTCTATTAATGCAGCCCAAAATAGCATTTGCCTTTCTTGCAGCCATATCGCACTGTTGGCTCATATTCAGCTTGCGATCTACAACAATTCCAATGGTCCTTCTGCCCATTCCATTGAGTGGATGTGTATCCTAAAGTCCTACCCTACAGCACCGCTGAATGAATGGTAGCATCCAGTCAGGTCCTCCGTAGGTTTTCCTAATTTAAAATGGCCGCGTTGGGTGCAGGAGCAATGGCCATCTATAATACAACATGGACGTTGCAGACGTGGTTATCTCATGGCTGGATAATGGAGCTTAAGTCTCCCAGAGTTAGCATTATACATATCTATCAGGAGGATTTGGAAATAAATATATAGCCTCTACATTCCGCTGTGATTCATCCTAAATGCCTGCCGATATATATATATAGTAAACAATCTCACAGACTCATTTCTTAGAGTAGCAGCTGGACAAGAGCGCTTCCAGAAATTGAATATTATAATGATTTTTGGATAGGAGGGAAAAAATGATTTACATAATAATCTTTTTTAAAGTCCAGCGGTGGAAATACCTACTGAGAAAACACTTCTTTTTCAGCTATTACATATATATATATATATATATATATATATATATTATAATACTCACATGCTTTTTCGGATATTTTAATTAGAAACAAACTCTCTGCAAGTTCAGGTTGCTAAACTAAATTGAAAATGTTCACTGGCGGGCAAAGGTCAAAGCCACATCTGTGGGGATGAGTTGTAACCTTGAGCCTGGGGTTGTGGTACCTACCGAAGAGAAGAAGCAAGATGTTTCTTCCAGATCTTATCTGTGGAAGCACTGGAATACACCATTTGAGTCGTGTTTCTCAAAACCCTCCTGCTTTTGATGGGAGGCAAGGCTTGCTAAGCAACCCACAAAGCTTTTATTAAGCAACAAACGTCTCTTCTACCTGAAGAGAGTCTAACCTCTTCAAAACTCCCCCCTAGGCAAAACTATGCAAACTAAGCAAGACAATTGTTTGCTCAAGAAGAATAGGAAGCCACTTACCAAATGCCCATAACTTCCGAGTGCCTGGTGCGGAGGCAGGTTCTGGTGTAATCGAACTGACTTTCTCACACCTTCCTTCCGCCCTGTGCATTTTAGCTTCCAGCAGACCCTAGCATCAGCTAACTTGTTGGGGCACTCACCTCCGGAAGAAAGCTCACTTCCAACTGAGTGTGTAGGATTTGGCCTTGAGGAGATAAGCTGTGGAGAGGGCTGACTCCCAGCTGGGGAATCGCCCATGAGAGCTTCCTCCCCCACTGGTACAGGCTGGCTGGTGTTCGGTACCACCTCCTCTATTTCCAAATCTGATTCTGATTGATTACCTGAAACATCTCCCAAAACAGAGGCAGTAGGGTTAGACATGACAATTTGGCCTGTTGTGTTCAACTATTAGTAGTGAAAGCCTAAATGTGTTTGCTCAGAAAGAAGTATCACTGAGTTCAATGTAGCTTTCTTCCCATATGTATATATAGGAAGAATTCTAAAAGGAGAAAATCCACCATTGTGCAAAGTGTATACAGACATACACCACTGACCTGTGTACAGCCGAGCCAACACGACTTACTAGGGTATGCAGTAATTTTTAATTGTTGTCACTGATGGGGTTATTTTGTAATGATGCCTCCTGTTAGAAAGGCAATTAGCAGAGGAAAAAACCCACCAAAATGCAAAACAGAATGAGCGCTTCTACCAGTCACACACACACACACACACACACACACACACACACACACAGGCTATTTAGCACAATAAAAGGAGAGGCCACGCCCTTTTTCAGAGGAAGAAAACAGCTTTACTCACAGACGTTCTTGCATACACAATGCAGGCACAGCACCAATTTTTTTAAAAAAGAGTTTGTTCAGTCTATCTGCTGGAGTGAGAAAGGAAACACTTGTGCTCCCAGCAATGGTGGAAGACAGAGAGAGGGAAGAGAGAAAGAAATCACAGGAAACCACACTGTAGACTATAGAGATTCCAGGGCTAGCTGTGGCCAAAATTGAAGAGGGGGGAAAGGGTGAGATATAAGCATAACAATAAATAAATAAAATGAACTAGAACAGTCACATCAAGTTTGCTGGCATAATTTTCTACTTCTGATTTTTGCCCCACTCGCTTTTATCTTTGGGCTACAAGCATCATTAGACAGCAATGCAACAGAAAGGCACAAACAGTTTTTCTTTCTGGAGACGCTTATAAACGCAGCCTCAAAGCATTCTAGGTTTATTCCAATCACCCAACATTTTCCATCCCGGTTTCTGCATCCATCCCACACCGATTCCGTTCCGTTCCAAGTAGATTCCACACACCACATCAGCACCCAACAAGAGAAACATTAAGAATAGTTGTGTCAAAAAAATGAGACGATGCACTTAAAAAAAAAAAAAACCCACTCCAGAGATTTAAATAAAGTGAAATACTGCTGGGAAAATAAACAGGAACCTCGCTGAAATAATTCTGCTCGTGGAAGTGTAACTTGCCAATGCGTTTTCAATATCGGTTAAGATATTCATCAAAGTGTGGTCCCTCCTTCATTCTTCATTTCAGAACCTTCCATTTAAAAAGAAACATTAGAGATGGAACCGTGCAGCCATTTAGAACCGCCGTTTATATAAAAATGTATATTAGCCAGCAATGCTAATAGAAGGAAAATGCTCCGTGATACAGATGCTCAAATAAACACCTCTTATTCAAGGGGGGCACTAATGAGGCTAGGTAAAGCTGTGAACATACTGACAGAAACAAGCGTCTAATTTATTCTGGTGGGTAATGCGAACTCTAGCACATCCCATTTGACTCCCAAGTTAGATTTTAACCATTTCCAAGTTCGACACCTCGGAAAAAGAAACCCAATGCTCAGTTACAAGATGGCGGATACTTGGCTCAGCAATGCTACAAGCGAAAAGGATCTTGGAATTGTAGATCACGAGCTGAATAGGAGCCAACGTGTGACATGTCCCCCAAAAAAGCAAATGCTATTTTGGGATGTGTTAAGAGAGGTATAGCTCCTAAATCGCTGGTTCCCCTCTATTCAGCACTGGTTAGGCCTCATCTTGAGTATTACGACCAGTTCTGGGCACCACACTTCAAGAAGGATGTGGACAAGCTGAAGGGGGTTCAGAGGAGGGCAACCAGGATGATCAGGGGTCTGGAAACAAAGCCCTATGAGGAGAGACTGAAAGAACTGGGCCTGTTTAGCCTGGAGAAGAGAAGACTGAGGGGAGACATGATAGCACTCTTCAAATACTTAAAAGGTTGTCACACAGAGGAGGGCCAGGATCTCTTTTCAATCATCCCAGAGTGCAGGACACAGAATAAGAGGCTCATGTTTCAGGAAGCCAGATTGAAGTTGGACATCAGGAAAAACTTCCTGACAGTTAGAGCAGTATGGCAAGGGAACCCGTGACTTAGGGAGGTGGTGGGCTCTTCCCACACGAGAGGCTTTCAATAGGCAGCCGAACATCCATCTGTCAGGGATGCTTTAAGGTGGATTCCTGCATTCAGCAGGGGTTGGACTTGATGGCCTTAGAGGCCCCTTCCAACTCTACTATTCTATCATCACGCTGAAAGAAGTATGTTTCTCTAAAAGCTCATGACCCTGTTCAGATGTCATGCTAAGCCATGATTAGACGGCTAACCCTTTGGCAGCAAATCGTTAGTGAGCGTGTTTAAACCGTGTTTATGTAGCCACCATGGTTAGGAAATAGGAATGGCTCACCTGACACGCTAAGTCATTATGTTTAGCTCAAAATGCTTGATCACCGTGGCTTAAAATGTCACCTGAACAGGGTCATAACGTTGTATTTTCTAATGCTGTATAACGTCGTTTGTATTTTTTCCATGAATTGCTGTGAACCGCCCAGAGAGCTTCACATATTGGGCAGTATAGAAATCAAATGAAATAAATAAATAAGCTTTTGTGGACGCGTTTATTTCATCAACTGCGTCGGGCCCATGTGTAGCAGCCTTGTATGTTAACAATGTTTGTGTGTGGATATTCTTCGTATTTTAAGAGAAACGTCGCTCCTCTAATTAAAAATCTATGATATTCCTTTCCCACGTCAGAAAACCCAACTTCTTCGCCCAAGATAGCATTAAAAGAAAAAAAAAGAAAAAACATTGCCAATTCATTAACACATCACTTACAGGGGGAGATTGGTTTTATTAAAAAAAAAACACAACAACTTTTAATGCACGCCATATGTCGTTTCCAACAAAGTTTTAATTTCCCCCCCTTCAGATCCACGGTAGGCACCTCGATTCCTTGGCAATTAGGTTCTATTTAGCTGTGCTGACCCACGGCTTTAAACCTGTCATCGCTACAGCTGGCACGGAGCTTAACAGCACTTTTAAATGATGAAAACAAAACCGGGGGAAAAAATGTTGCGCGAATTAACAGCAGGGCACACAGGCCACCCTCCGTCGGGAAAAAAAAAATCCCGTCGCCTTCCGGTCCTTAATGGGACGCGCATACGCTATTTACCAAAGAGAAGCGAGGGGCGCGCGGGAGGCTGGGGGGGGTGTTAGAAAGCGAAAGAAATGCCAACGGGTGGTGGGTTTTTTTTTAACATGTTGTAGCATATTTGTAAACATCGTTAATCATGGATTAGCAGATGGTAATGTTAATTGCACCTGTGAAAGTAACAAGACCTCAAGGTTGATTACATTTACAAACGACGATTATCGCTCCGGCGCGGCTGGGGGATTCCGTGAGACACCCAAAGGTATCGTTCTGTTCAGTTAGAAAGGTCTGAGGAGGAGGAAGACAATATATATATATATATATATATATATATATATATATATATATGTGGGCCATTGACAAAACCGCCACCACAAAGGCAAGAAAAGACAGGTGAAATTGGCAAGAGATTTGGGACGGAGCACTGTTATTTTTAAATCCAGCTGATGGACACCATACAGCTGGATCAGACCAAGGGTCCATCTAGTCCAGCAGTCTGTTTGCGCAGTGGCCAACCAGCTGTCGGCCAGGGACCCACAAGCAGGACACGGTGCAACAGCACCCTCCCGCCCATGTTCCCCAGCAACTGGTGTACACAGGCTTACTGCCTCTGCTACTGGAGTTAGCATAGAGCTTTCAGGGCGAGTAGCCATCTCCTCCAGGAATTTATCCAACCCCCTTTTAAAGTCATCCATGTTCCTCTTTCTGCATCAATCTGCGTTTATGTTTTGAAAACCCCATCGAAAATAAAATTATGTTCAGTATTTCAGAGCGTTTTCGCCCAAAGTATGGATTTCTAAACGTATTTCTTCTCCGGGTCCTTCTTTCTAAACACGTTAATTTTATCCAAGCCACCCACATTTTTACGTGCCGTTTGGTACGGTTTCTTTCTTTCTTTTCATTTCATGTATGACATTTCTATACAGCCCAATAGTCCAAACTCTGTCCTGCAAAACCCAAAAGGCCAACTTTTGTCCAATCCGCACATTTGGTGCGGATGAAGTTCGTCCACTTCATGCTGTGGATCGAACAAAATCCTCGACTCTCTCCCTGAGATTATCATTATTATCACTAGCAGTGACTGACGAAGAAAAAGATCTTGGGGTTGTGGTGAACAACTCGAGGAAAATGTCAGCCCAGTGTACGGCTGCTGTGAAAAACGCAAACTCCACAATTAGGAAAGGAACTCAGAATAAAACTGCCAATATTATATTGCTCTTAAATAGAATCATAGAATAGTAGAGTTGGAAGGGGCCTATAAGGCCATCAAGTCCAACTCAATTGATTCCTGCTTAATGCAGGAATCCACCCTAAAGCATCCCTGACAGATGGTTGTCCAGCTGCTTCTTGAAGGCCTCTAGTGTGGGAGAGCCCACAACCTCCCTAAGTAACTGGGAGCGATCACACTTGGGATACCATATACAGTTCCAGCTCTACAATACCGAAAAAATAATATTGCAGAGCTGGAAAAAGGTGCCGAAAAGGGCAACTAAACTGATCAATAGATTTAAATCTGACCTCCGAAATGTGCAGTGGACCAGATCACTAAAAGGATCAAGGGGCTGGAACACCTCCCCAATGAGGAAAAGTTACCACAGCTGGGATTGTTCAGTTTGGGAAAAAGGAGGCTAAGGGGAGACATGATAGAGGTGTACAAAATGATGCCTGTAGTGGCACTTTAATAAACCTTTTACTAATAATATTATTGCAGAAAATTCCTTGGTTCTGCCCTTGCCTTCGGCTTATTTTTTACTCCCCTATGGGGTTTTCCTTCTTTTCGCGCGGGATGCAACTGGACCCTGAAAACTCCAGCATTTAGGCCTTCAATTTAGACATGCTACCTGCCAGAACAGCAACTCACCTCGGCTTCTAGTGCCTTGAACCTTCACTTCTTTGGACTCCCATCTTGATTCTGTTTCTTGGACCGCTTTTGGGCTTGACTGTTAACCTGTGTTTGGACCCTGGCTGGGCTCAGGCATTTCTCCTCCTTGCCAGGTAATACTGAGTGTTTTATCATTGCCTGTTTACTGACTACTCCTTTCTTGAACGGCTGCCTTGCTGGACTGAACCACTGTACTTGATTTTTGCCTGTTTA
This sequence comes from Elgaria multicarinata webbii, assembly GCF_023053635.1. Lineage (NCBI taxonomy): Eukaryota > Metazoa > Chordata > Lepidosauria > Squamata > Anguidae > Elgaria > Elgaria multicarinata. The sequence continues at coordinate 8,474,116 of NC_086192.1, forward strand.
CTGATTTACCATTGGAACAACTTATTAATTTGCCTTACTGACTCAGCCAGGAGATTCATTCTGACAGCAGCTCCTGAATACTATATAATCTCCTCCATCTGCATTCTCAGGTGCCTTTCTTTCCATTGACAGAATTGGATTTTTTTTCAATATCCAGAATTTGCGCAAATTCACACTTGCAAAAATGTGCAAATACCCCCCAAATGTGCATTTTCATGCTTTAGTCTATGGAGGAATCACACTTTTTTCACCTATCTTTTTTAAAAATCATTTTACGTGTCTCCCCATGACTAAATTTACATAAAATTCCAGAAAGTTAAAAAAAAAAAAAAAGTGGTCCGCAAGCCCGCAGAAATTTATTTTACATATCTCCTCTATGACTAAATTTGCATAAAATTCCAGAAATTAAAAAGTGGTCCACAAGTTCGAAGAAATCTATTTTACGTATCTCCTCTATGACTAAATTTGCGTAAAATTCCAGAAATTAAAAAGTGGTCCACAAGTCCGCAGAAATTTATTTTACGTATCTCCTCTATGACTAAATTTGCGTAAAATTCCAGAAATTAAAAAGTGGTCCGCAAGTCTGCAGAAATTTATTTTACGTATCTCCTCTATGACTAAATTTGCGTAAAATTCCAGAAATTAAAAAGTGGTCCGCAAGTCCGCAGAAATTTATTTTACATATCTCCTCTATGACTAAATTTGCGTAAAATTCCAGAAATTAAAAAGTGGTCCACAAGTCCGCAGAAATTTATTTTACGTATCTCCTCTATGACTAAATTTGCGTAAAATTCCAGAAATTAAAAAGTGGTCCGCAAGTCCGCAGAAATGTATTTTACATATCTCTTCTATGACTAAATTTGCGTAAAATTCCAGAAATTAAAAAGTGGTCTGCAAGTTCGTAGAAATCTATTTTACATATCTCCTCTATGACTAAATTTGCGTAAAATTCCAGAAATTAAAAAGTAGTCTGCAAGTTCGCAGAAATTTATTTTACATATCTCCTCTATGACTAAATTTGTGTAAAATTCCAGAAAGTTTTTTTAAAAAAAGTGGTCTGCAAGTCCACAGAATCCGTGCAACTCAGGAAAAGTTGCACGGTATGTGGTGGAATCTGCAGATCAGATTCACAGAGATCGAACTCATTTGATTCTGTTCTGGATTGATCTGATATCCCGACTGCTCCCTGGCTCTTGCCCTATCAAGCATGCAAGTGGTAGCAACAATAAGAAGATGAGGAGCGAAAGGAGCTGGTGACTAGGGCTGTGCTCCGCTCCAATTAGGATCGCGAATCTGGAGTGGAGTGACCCAATCCTCCTCCGCCAAAGCGGAGCCGAATCAGGTCAGGCGAGCTGCAGATCGAGGTGAAGCGGTTCGCCCCCATCCAGAGCTCAAAATGCAGATAAGGGGGGAGGGGGGCTCACCTGGCAGTAGCAGTGGCACAGTCCGTGCAGTGTCAGTGGCGGAGCCAGGGAGGGGGGAGGGGGGCTTATTTGTCCCCCATTTTGTCCCCCCTTCCCCACACACCTGCCTCTGCCACCCGTCGCGGAGGGGAAGACAAAATCTCGATCCGAAGTGGTTCGGGCCCGATCTGAAAGTTCCAGATCGGGCCATGAAGCTGTTCGGGAGGGGTCCGTGCACAGCCCTACTGGTGACCATTGTGGTGAGAATGTAGATTCACTGAGAGAGGGACCCATTGGGGGGGATCTTACCGATGGAGCCTCAATAACCTGGAGACAGCACTGCCTCCATGAAAAGATTCCAAATCTCCAGATGAAACCCTTAAAAGTGGGACATGATAGATCCCTTAGATTTGCCTCTGCTGCAACATCACAAATGACATCAAGGGAGCCTAGTGAACTTAACTAAGGGAACGTTTTTATTTCGGTCTTCAGAGATGCTTTGACAGCCGACAAAGCCTTTCAGGGAAGACACTGCAAAATGAAAGACGACACCCAAAAAGATTTAGATCGGGAGTTTTCGTTGTCGTCGTCATGAAAGACGTCCCTGAAACGAATCCGTGAAGAGACAAGGAGGACGACAATTACAAATCAGAGCATTGTTACTTGTTCGCCGGGCATCAAAGAACGCCGACGTACAAAACCCAAGTAATCAGGGAGCGTGTTTCTGATCTTGCTGATGTACACAAAAAGTGACAATTAATGTTCTCCTTTATGATACGGAACTGGGAGGGTGCTGTTTTAATTTTATTTTTAACAGTTACAAAGACAATTATATTCAGGCTTAAGGCCAAAAAAATAGAGAGAGGAAGGGGGGATTATAAAAATAACGTTTTGACATTTAAAAAATACCCAGGAAATTAACTAGAGGAAGAGGCAATGATGCAATTAAGAGATCGCATTCGTGAAAAAGGAGGCTAAGGGGAGATATGATAGAGGTGTACAAAATGATGCCTGGTGTGGAGAATGCGAAGAGGGGAGACATTTTTCTCCCTCTCCCATAATACTAGAACCCAATGGGGTCATATCCCATGAAGCCGACGGGTGGGAGATTCAGGATAAATAAAAGGAAGGACTTCTTCACACAACCCAGTTAAATTATGGGATTCCCTACCACAAGAGGTGGTGATGGCCACCCATTTGGAGGGCTTGAAAAGGGGGTTGGATAAATTCCTGGAGGAAGCGGCTATCCATGGCTACTAGCCCTGATGGCTCTATGTTACCTATAAGCCTATATACACCAGTTGCTGGGGAACATTTATTTTATTTTTATTTATTTAATTACATTTATATACCGCCCCACAGCCGAAGCTCTCTGGGCGGTTTACAACAATTAAAAACAGTAAACATTAAAAGTATACAAAAATTAAAAAAAAAACATAAAAACAGTATAAAAACAACAATGTATAAGGCCACGAAAATTATGTACAAGCATTGGCTTGTGATGGCTACCGGATTGTTTATTATTTTCTCTTTCACTCATCATAATGTTGGCCTGCAATTCCCAAACTGTGCCCCTCATTTTGGTGGAGCTGTGAATCCATTCTGGGTTTTAGTCTGAACCAGCCAGAACTCCAAAAGAGCTGAATCAAGTTTGGGGGATAGAGTTCAGCACCTTGGAAAGCTCCTTTAGCGATCTGGCTGGTTCTAACCAAACATGAAGAAGGAGACAGACTCTGGTGCTCAAAGAAAGAAAGAAAACATGGTTGGGAGGGTTCTGTTGTACCATGTCCTGCTTTGTTGTCCTCTGTGTGAACAGAGTGCCGGACTAGATGGACCCTTTGACTGATCCAAAGACAAAACTTATGAAACAGGAACACAGAAAGAGAGAAATGCCTCTAGTCCCTCCAGCACAGTATTTTCTGTAGTGACTGGTTCTGGCTCGCTAGGATTTCCAAAATGTCCCCCCCTTCATCACATCCCCCTCCCGTCAGCTCTGTTTCCAAGTTAAAAACCCTACATTGGGGCGTGTTCCAGAAACGCTGGACGCTCGGAGGATGGCAACAAGGGAGAGGGCCTTATCAGTGGTGCCCCCCCGACTGCGGAATGATCTCCCCGATGAAGCTCACCTGGCGCCAACTCTGTTATCTTTCAGGCGCCGGGTCAAGCCTTTTCTCTTCTCCCAGGCATTTAACAGCATTTAACAACGCTAAGTTTGTTTTTTAACGGACCCCCAGAACTGTTGTTTTTAAATGGAAAATGTTGTTTTTATACTGTTTTTATGCTTTTGATGGTTTTAAATTTTGTATATTTTTAATGTTTACTGTTTTTAGCTTTTGTAAACCGCCCAGAGAGCTTCGGCTATGGGGCGGTATATAAATGTAATAAATAAATAAATAAATAAACACGAACCATTTGCAAGAGAAATAAAAGGCGGTGAGCACCGTACTTCCAGAAAAGAAACTTCTTGGGATCTTTGCCACTGATCTCAAGAGGGTTTTTTTGTTCCCCCTTTGAGATCTGTGGGAAAGACCTCAAGAGGTTTTCTCAGCTGGAAATTCAAATGAAAACTAGGAAGCTTCAATGAGCGTTTTGGAGTGGCGTCCAGAAATATTGGGTGCCTGTACAACTCTTAACAGAAAGGGAGGCAGAACGCAGCCCTGTCCGTGGCTTCCTGTGCTGAATTTTAGATTGTAGGCCCTTTGGGGCAGAGATCTCTGTGCAGCGGAGTGTGAGGAAGAAGAGAAAGATGAAGACACGCAGACAGAATCATAGAATAGCAGTGTTGGAAGAGGCCTACAAGGCCATCGAGTCCAACCCCCTGCTCAATGCAGGAATCCACCCTAAAGCATCCCTGACAGATGCTTGTCCAGCTGCCTCTTGAAGGCCTCTAGTGTGGGAGAGCCCACCACCTCACCAGGCAACTGATTCCATTGTCGTACTGCTCTAACAGTCAGGACGTTTTTCCTGATGTCCAGCTGGAATCTGGCTTCCTTTAACTTGAGCCCGTTATTCCATGTCCTGCACTCTGGGAGGACTGAGAAGAGATCCTGGCCCTCCTCTGTGTGACAACCTTTGAAGTATCTGAAGAGTGCTATCATGTCTCCCCTCCATCTTCTCTTCTCCAGGCTAAACATGCCCAGTTCTTTCAGTCTCTCTTCATAGGGCTTTGTTTCCAGTAGGGATGTGCTCCGCTTCTAATCGGACTGGCGAATTAGAAGTGGAGCGGGGTGCTTCGCCTCCCCTTAAGGCGGAGGCGAAGAGGATTGGGGGGCCGGCGGAGCGTGGCGAAGAGGATTGAGGTGAAGGCGGATCCTTCGCCTCGATCCGGAGCTCCACCGGAAAGGTAAGTGGGGTTTACTGGGCCCTGCCGCTGTCGCCCATGCGGCGACAGTGGCAGGGCCTGGTAACCCCCCCCTCTCCCTTACCTGCCTCCGTCCGCGGTCCGTCGGCTTCTTCAATTGAGCCCGCGGTTCAACCAGGAAGTCTAGGCCGCACGGCCCAGACTTCCTGGTTGAACCGCGGGCTCAATTGAAGAAGCCGACGGACCGCGGACGGAGGCAGGTAAGGCCCCCCTCCCCCTTGGTCCCTTACCGGGCTCTGCCGCCGTCGCCGCACGGACCATAGGGCTTTGTTTCCAGATGTGGCAAGGGACAGCCATGCAGAACCAGGATCCACAGAGAGCATTTCGATTTTGATCTGAAATAAGCAGCTAGACCTTAAGATTTATTTATTTTTTAAATGTTGCCATGCAAACGGATCTTTTGAGGCACAGCGGACTAGAAACTGCCCAGAAACTCGGCCGGCTGTGTGACCAAAAAGTCATCGGACAACCATTTCAGCACTCAGGCCGATGAAAGAAGGAATCTACTCAACCCACATCTCGTTGCATCTGTTTTGGGAGCGAGAAAGGAAAGACAATCGCTGTGCACAGAAGAGCAAGATGAAATCTTAGACCTCGAAAACCTATTCCGTTTTCAAAAAAATGGGATTGCCATGTAATATAGTATGGAGGGAATGTATCTCCATCCATATGTGCGTATGGAAAGGAAAGGATAGAAAAAATGAGTTTTATTCTCATCTTTTCATGCCAAAAAGGGGTGTTGCAGCGTCGTACTGCAACCTATTTTTCTCCCACAATGGAGCAAGCCAAAACATGTATCACCAGCACCACCTAGTGGACAGAGGAGGATCCTTCCTTCCTTCCACCCAGAAAAACAGGGAAGGATTTCACGCCAATTTGTTACGGTGTTTTCCCATTCCTGGGCCTTGGCAATGCTATATTTAAAAGCGAACAAACACAGACTCCTGGAAGCTATGGGCTAAATAACCCAAATTGTTATGTTGAATCTACTGTTATTACTCCCCCAAAACAGTACAGGTTTACCAAAAAATTACTTCCCATGTACCATGATCCACGATGCGCTTGGTGGCACAGGTGATGTTCAAGCAAAAAGATCAAGGCGATGAAACGTTGACATGACTCCCACCCTCCACTGTACTAAAATCAGCTTTGTGTGAATCTTGTTTCGGTACAAGACTTCAGTGAATCTCAGCCACAAAGAAACACCTTTCAAACAGCTTTATAGAAGGGGATTCCGGACATATCTAAAATCTCAGATGTATATAGAAGATGACCTGGAAATATTTTCCAGATATCGCACTGCAATCCAACCCAGTGGTTACTTCTTGCTCAACTTGAAGAAAGTCCTCCGTATGTCTCTTTCTTGCCCAGAAATTCTTGATGGAGGGTTTCCGTAGTTGCAGACCACTGGAGAGATTTTCCTTGAATTCATACAACTGTGCCTCCCCGTCTCTGGTCGAAATCAAAACCTCACGGCGTTTGATTTTTATTTATTTTTTTGGCTGCATATTGAATGCAAAAGAATTCCTGCAAAAAAAAATATGTTAAAAATTAGAAAGAAAGAAAGAGAAAGACGGTCAGTTCCGACGACACATTTCTCAACAATGGTTTTGGAACTCCACAGTGGAGTTTTTATTTCTATTGAGAAATACATTGTCTGGAGGGGAAACTCCATGCAATGGTGGAGGTTCTTTGGGAAAACACTCCATGCAGAATATCCACACTGTGCGGAAGAGAGTTCCTGCACAACCGTTTCGTTGTGTGTTGGGCTCCGTGGAGTTTTCCGTTGCGTTGAGTTGACTTTCCCCACTGGCTACAGAGTTTCCTGGCAAGAGCGGCGAAAGGAGCGAGTGCCACTCTAGGAGAGCCGCCAGGATTGTGTGGTTTTTGCAGCAATGGCTGATGGGATACCGTCGGGAGGACTGGGGGAGGAGAGAGGGTGGAGGAACTGTCAATCAAATGTCGCGATGGCTTTTACTCAACTCCATGGTAGCCCACAGTCACACAACGGCGGAGTTAGAACACGTTGTGTGTGGAGTACCCCCTAATAATAATAATATATTTATTTGTTCCCCCGCCACTGCTTCCGGATCGAGGCGGGGTACAACATAAATGCAAATGCCATAAAATACATATAATTAAAACATTTAAAACTAATTCATTATTAAAAGCAGCACATTATTAAAAGGCATCTTAAAATTCAACTGGGTAGGCCCTAAAAACTCAACCACTGAGTGGAGTTTTCACGCTGCGTTGACTAACGTGTTGTCTGAACTGAGCCAGAAAGAAAGAAAGAAAGAAAGAAAGCGAAGAATTTTAATTGTTCTCAAGCGGTTTTGCTTTCTCAAAAGCAAACACACATGAACACACACACAGACACACACCCCAAGACGCAGGTGGTTCAGGGGTTCGAATATCTTACCAGCCGCAACTGACACATTTAATGACTCTATCCCAGGTTGCAGCTCTCTCCCGGGGGAAATGGTCAACATCTTTTGGCACAAGCGCCTCGTCTCCAGAGAAAGCCCGTAGCCTTCGTTGCCTGCACACAAAACCCACAATTTTAAACATAAATGTAGAAATCTATTTGAGAGAAAAACAAAAACGTTTTCGTGGTGCTTTCATTTTATCCGTGTTGTGTGGATGTACATTGACATTGTGTCTTCCTTTTCTCCGTCAAAAGTATACAATAAATCTGAATGTAAACCATAAGCAAAAGATGTAAAAGACCCTCTGTAATGAGATATATCCATTGTAGAGTGCCATCACGAGGAAATCATGGGACAGACAATTAATCCAAGAGTATAATTAACCTTAGACATTTGCAGGGCATCTATTTTATGGTCTAACTGGTTTAAGGCGCAATCCTATGCATGCTTACACAGAAAAAAGTCCTACAACTCTCAACATTCCCTAGCCAGGATGTCCTACAACTCCCAGAATTCTCCAGCCAGTTTAGACAGAAAAGGGCCTACAACCCAAAAAATAGCCTGCAGGATTGGGAAGCAAACCAGAACAGCCTGGGACAGAGCAAAGAGCTGAGTCTGCACAACACCTGATAACAGGGTGGACTTTGGATAAAGGGCAACATGGTGCTGTCCAGACGTTGTGACTACAACACCCATCATCTCCAGCTGTTAAAAACATAAGAAGAGCCCTGCTGGATCAGACCAAGGTCTATCTACTCCACCACTCTGTTCACACAGTGGACAACAAGCCATTGGCCAGGGATGAACAAGCAGGACATGGTGCAACAGAACCCTCCCACCCATGTTCCCCAGCAACTGGTGCACACAGGCTTATTGCCTCGAATACTGGAGGGAGCACACAACCATCAGGGCTAGTAGCCATTGATAGCCTTCTCCTCCAGGAATTTATCCAACCCTCTTTTAAAGCCATCCAAATGGGTGGCCATCACTACATCTTGTGGTAGTGAGTTCCATAATTTAACTATGTGCTGTGTGAAGAAGTATTTCCTTTTATTTGTTCTGGATCTCCCGCCACTCAGCTTCATGGGATGACCCCGGGTTCTAGTATTTTGAGAGAGGGAGAAAAATGTCTCCCTATCTACATTCTCCATACCATGTATCATTTTGTCCACCTCTGTCATGTCTCCCATTAGCCTCCTCTTCTCCAAGCTAAACAATCCCAGCTGTTGTAACCTTCCCTTGTAGGGGAAGATGCTTCAGCCCCTTGATCATTTTAGTTGTCCTTTTCTGCACTTTTTCCAGTTCTATAATATCCTTTTTTAGGTGTGGTGACCATAACTGTACAAGGCATTCTCAGTGTGGTCGCACCATAGATTTGTATAAGGGCAGCATGATACTGGCCGTTTTATTCTCAATTCCTTTTCTTATCATGCCTAACATGGAGTTTGCTTTCTTTACAGCAGCTGCACACTTGGTGGACATTTTCATCGAGCTGTCCACCACAACCCCAAGACCTCTTTCTTGTTTGGTCACCACCAGCTCAGATCCCATTACGTTATACTTGAAGTTGGGTTTTTTTTGCCCCAATGTGCATCACTTTACACTTGGCCATGTGAGTTGAGGCAGATGGGTGTTGGAGCTGAGAACATCCGGAGGGTACCAGATTGGGAAAGGCACGGTTCATGAGCTTTATTATGGCTCCTCACACATTTTCTCCACACAATTCAATTACGGTTCCTTTTTCTCCACACAATTCAATTATGGTTCCTTTTTCTCCGCACATTTTCTCCACACAATTCAATTGTGGTTCCTTTTTCTCCGCACAATTCAATTATGGTTCCTTTTTCTCCGCACATTTTCTCCACACAATTCAATTGTGGTTCCTTTTTCTCCACACAATTATGGTTCCTGTTTCTCCACACAATTCAATTATGGTTCCTTTTTCTCCACACAATTCAATTATGGTTCCTTTTTCTCCGCACATTTTCTCCACACAATTCAATTGTGGTTCCTTTTTCTCCACACAATTATGGTTCCTGTTTCTCCACACAATTCAATTTTGGTTCCTGTTTCTCCACACAATTATGGTTCCTGTTTCTCCACACAATTCAATTATGGTTCCTTTTCCCCACACACAATTATGGTTCCTTTTTCTCCACACAATTATGGTTCCTGTTTCTCCACACAATTCAATTATGGTTCCTTTTTCTCCACACATTTTCTCCACACAGTTCAAGCACTTCCCAGAGGCATGTCATTTCCAGAGACCTGGAGCAAGAGGTGGGCGGGAGGGAGATCTCAAGATCCCAAGGAGCAGGGACTTCTGGGAGTTGACGTTTGAAACATCTGGAGATCTACTTCCTTGTGCCTCCCTAACTTAAAGCGGGGTTCAGGGAAAATGCCCAGAAAGCTTTGCACTTCAAGTCTTTCTTTTAAAAATGTACTTTTAATGTGTTTTAATTCTGGTTTTTATTCTATTTTATTTTGTCCACCGCTCCGAAATTCTGAATGGGGAGCAGTATACAAATATTGGAAATAAATAAAAATAAATAAATGGACCTGTGGTCAACAACCTCAATGCGAATGAGGTAAAAGAACTGTATAGCATTTCCCACACTTTAAAAACCCAAGGCAAATACCAATACGGCTGTGTTCAAACTAGGATCTCCTGTTTCTCCTGACCAACTTCAACCTGGCTACCAGGCAAACATGGAAACCGAACATTTAACTAGAGGTCTTAATTGATTAGCTATTAAACCGCCCAACGGGCTCCAAGACGCTAGCGAAAAGGAGCCAAAAACCTATTCCAAGTCTTTCAGCAGCTGGTGTACCATCGCTACAGAGGAAGAAGAAAAAGGACAGAAGCTTAACAAGATGTTGGCTAATTAATAGATGCAGATAGATGGAGGATCTTTGGGTAACTGGACTAGTCAGCGCTGTCTCTAGAATCATAGAACAGTAGAGTTGGAAAGGGCCTATAAGGCCATCGAGTCCAACCTCCTGTTCAATGCAGGAATCCACCTACTAGCTTGACTCGCACCAGTACTGTATTGCTCAGTATCATACTTTTCTGGCTTTTCAGCAGGCGCCCGGAAAAGCCAGATGTGAGCCAACCAGGAGTCCATTGGACTGTCCCTTTCATAGGCACTCCCCCCATTCCCTCCCAGTTGCTCCACCCTGCTCACCTGCTTATTGAGGACTTAATAAGGACTTATTGAGGCCTGCGCTTGTGCCAGCAAGCCGCCTGGCCTCTTCTCTGGGCTCCCCAGCTATGTTTATATCCTGCTGCTTAGCCACACAAAGTTCTTCTCACAGCTCAGAATCTTCAGCGTACAAAGTTCTTCTCATAGCTCGGAACCTCCAGCATGTCATAACTCAGAACCTCGGTGCCGCGCACCGCTTCAGCATTTTATAGAGAGAGATTTTATATTCCCATTCTAAAAGGTCAAAATGCCTCTCTTAAGAGCAATAGTATTAAGATAAAATACGCTGCTATTTTTTGTATTTTAAAACCCGCCTCTTTTGCCTTCTGCCCAACCCCTTGGGCATCGTCCATACTGGAATGAGGCCCCCAAGAGCCACTGAAACTAAATTCATCCCTCGGGCCGAAAGGGGTTCTGCCACCCCTGGTTTAAGGACTAAGCCACCTTGGTGGCCCACCGGGGCCAGAAGGCAATGTAGAAATACCTAGACAACCAATGAGCTGATTAGACTGAATTTGTTTAAATAAACTCAACCGTTTTGGGGTGTGTGTGATGTGATCAAACCCTTTGGCAATCTGAGGGGGGGGGAATTAAGCAGGATTTGCCAGGGCGATGCTTGCCCTGAAAAAAACAACATACAGGAAGTAGCATTGACAGCCCGCAACCCCACCTTCGTGAATTGCTTTCAACGCAGCACACTCCGCCACCACAGGTACGCCGTGAATTCCGACAAGAGGATCCATCTCACCCCAATCTTTCGCGGGCCCCGTCCTGTCCAATTCTCTTTTCTGCCAAGAATGAGTGCTCAGCCGAAAACCAGCGCCTCCGCTGACGGAAAAACCTGGCCAACCGTTTGCGCACCGCTACCAATCAGACCCAGCTCTCTCCCCCGACGAAAGAGATGATCTGGACTTCCTTGCGGAGGAACCGCTCATCCTTCAAAGTAACGACGCTGACTGTCACCGTCTCGCCCGAGTCCCTGCTCTTCCCTTCGTCATCGTTCTGGAGATGGATTTCTCCGCGGGCCCGCCGTTTCCCTCCCCGGCCCCAACGCCGCCATTTGACAGGCTTGCGATTGTCTTTGTGATGTAAAGGCCCCCGATCCTTCGCCGAGGCCGCGGTGTCCTGTCAACGTTCCGCGTTCAATAACCATTTCGATTCAAGATGAGCCCAGCAAGACAAGAGAACGGGGGCGGTACTGCACTCCGACTGCGGCGGAACAGACCCAAACCACCTCCAAATGTTATGAAAAGAAATAACCCCAAGAACAGCTCCTGTGAAACAAACCCCAGCGGTTTCAGCCTCACGTGGGCCTCCCTTAAAACAGATTAGACCAACCGGGGCTGTTCACACAACACCCTACCTACCCCACACTCAGTGGTTGACTGTGGGTTGTTTTGAACTGTGGGTTGTTGCTCAGTGGTGGGTCAGCGTGCTGGGAGAATAAAAAGGTCTTCACCTGGCATCTAAAAGCATATAATGTAGGTGCCAAGAGAACTTCCTTAGGGAGCTCATTCCACAGCCGGGGTGCCACAGCAGAGAAGGCCCTGCTCCTGGTAGCCACCTGCTTCACTTCCTTTGGCAGGGGCTCACAGAGAAGGGCCCCTGTGGATGATCTTAGGGTCCGGGCAGGTACATACGGGAGGCGGCGTTCCTTCAGATAGCCTGGCCCCAAGCCGTTTAGGGCTTTAAATGTCAATACCAGCACTTTGAATCGGGCCCGGACCTGGACTGGCAGCCAGTGAAGCTGTAAAAGGACTGGCGTGATGTAGTCTCGTCGGCCAGTTCCTGTTAGTAACCGGGCTGCCCTGTTTTGTACCAGTTGAAGCTTCCGGACCGTTTTCAAAGGCAGCCCCACGTATAACGCATTGCAGTAATCCAAACGAGAGGTTATCAGAGCATGGATCACTGCAGCTAGGCTGTCTCTGTCCAGATAAGGGCGCAGTTGGTATATCAGCCTAAGCTGATAAAAGGTGCTCTTTGCCACTGAGTTCACCTGTGCCTCAAGTGACAGTTCTGGATCCAAGAGCACCCCCAAACTACGGACCCGATCCTTCAGGGGGAGTGCAACCCCGTCCAGGACTGGGCAAACATCACCTCGCTGGACAGATGAACCACCTGCTAACAGTACCTCCGTCTTGTCTGGATTGAGCCTCAGTTTGTTAGCCCTCATCCAGTCCATTACCGTGCCCAGGCATCTTTCTTTTATAACAATGCATAGCCAAATGGCGTCTGGGGAAGCTGGGTCTTTCTAAAAACAAAACACACACACCATACAGACATGTATAATTTGGCATGTTCCAGTCTACAGTCCAGCCGCCATGTTCAAAACGAACGGATGTACCCTATCCCACAAATTCAAGTCGCATGATGCTACCTACCTAACAGCAATACGGTGGGTCGCGTCCAACGGAAATCTAAGCAGCTGATGATGGGGACGTCCTCTTCGGCCTTTGCGTGGCCAACTGTCCCGACGACTTCCCAGCCCCGTTCGGATTTTGCCTTCCCAGGGTGAAGGTGACGGGGCGGATGGATAAAGACAGGGGAGTAAAAGATAAAACGTTTCCCAAACTTGCACAGTCTTGGACACACAAGACTCAACGTGCTCGTTTAACACGACAAAGAGGGAAAAGGCAGGAGCTGTTCACACAACACGCTAACCAGTTGAGCGAGGGTTGTTTTCAACTGTGGGTTGTTTGTTGAAGCTCGGGCCGGCGCGTCGTCTGAACGCAGCACGTTTTCCGCAGGGCGGGTTATCGCGTTGTCTGAATGCAGCCGGGGTGGCTCGTTAACCACTCTGAACAACCCTGGTTTGTTGGTTATGACCAACCACTCTGAACAACCCTGGTTTGCTGGTTATGACCTATAAAGCCCTATATGGCTCGGGTCCAGGTTATTTGAAAGAACGTATTCTCCCTAATGAGCCTGCCCGTGCTTTGAGATCTTCTGGAGAGGCCCTTCTTTCAGTCCCACCTTCTTCACAGGCGCGCTTGGTGGGAACATGGGACAGGGCCTTCTCGGTGGCTGCTCCGGTGCTCTGGAACTCTCTTCCCAGGGAAGCTAGGCTGGCTCCCTCCTTGATGGGCTTTCAGAAGCAGGCGAAAACTTTTTTGTTCCAGCAGGCCTTTGGAGAATAATCCGGCCCTCCATCTATGTTAATGTCTTATTATTATTATTAATTTATACAGCACCATCAATGTACATGGTGCTGTACAGAGCATAATTTTGTGCTCTGTAATGATTTTGTTGTGTATTTTAAATGTTTATGGTTTTGTTCCCCCCCCCCATGTATATTTTAAACTTTGTAAGGCCGCCTTGAGGCCTAGCATTGGGCAAAAGGCGGGATACAAATAAATATAATAATAATAACAACAACAACAAGAACAACCCAACAATAAACCATGGTTTCTCAAGGTGGTTTGTTCGAGAAAATACGCCAGCCTGGCTGCGTTCATTTGTTGCTCTCCTAGACGTTTTCCCCTTTCTAAACGATTGAAATGCCTCTCTTCAGACTCAGTTACTGACAGTCAGAGAAAGCTAAGCTAAAATAGGCGGGGATTCCACACCCCTGGTATATCGGAAGCCAAATTCTAAACTGCATAGGCCTTGCTCTGAACTGAGAAGGCAGCTCTTACGTCTTCTTCTATATATACACTCCCAGTTCATTCCTGGAGACACGGGGGGGGGGGGGGCGTACCCAATTAACTGCAAAATCCATTTTAGCAAAGAAAATAAAACATGGAAAAGAGAGAGAAAGGAGAAAGAAAGGGGGTGGGGGAAACACCCCTTGGCAATGCCTTCCATCTCGCTTTCTGAAAAATCGGCATTTTTCCAGGCCGTAACCATGTCGGGATTTATGCCCGCGAAGCTGTGGAGGTTAAGCTGGCCAATGTGGACTCAATTAAAGAGCCCGACGCTATGGCCCAAATGTTCATAAATTGCACTTTATTGTAAAGGAAGCGATTTGCGGGGATGTTTCAATTAAGCAGCCGGGCATCTTTTTATGGGCCCTTTATTATGTCATCCCAGAACTGGCACGGATCGGAGGGAGAAATCTCCCACAATCCATGAGAAGTTAAGTGGCCAGAAAAGACGAGAGGCCATTTGACAGCGAAAGAGACAGCCCATCACGGGATGCTTTAATCTGAATTCCTGCACTGAGCAGGAGGTTGGACTCGATGGCCTTAGAGGCCCCTTCCAACTCTATGATTCTATGATGTCTCTCTGCCTCTGCCTCTCTCTCTCTCTCTCTCTCCAGTGAAGAGATATCTCGTGTCTTTGTGATGGATCTCAGGCGTCTAAATTCACCAGAAACGCGCCCCATGAATCGAAAAGATTTCCAAAGTGTTGCACGATGCTGCCCTCGCATGGCCAAACGGTACACTGCAGCTAGCCCAGGCTTCCCCAACCTGGCGCCCTCCAGAGGTCCATACTTCAACTCCCATCAGCCACAACCAGCACAGTCAAGAGTGCTGGGCCTCGTGGTCTAAAACAGCTGGAGGAGACCAGGTTTGGGGGAGGCTGATGGATCTAAAAACGTTGAACGAAAAGGAATGCAGCAGAATACATGGGACGTTGGCTTGTACCCAATCAACCCAGAGATCCATCTAGGTCAGTGGTGTTTGCTCTGACTGGCAACATCTCTCCGGTATTGTCAATACGGACTGGCAGCTATGGCTGTCCAGGGTTTCTGGCAGGAGTTTTTCAAGCCCAACCTGGAGAAGCCAGGACTCGAACCTGGGACCTTCTACCGCCCTTACACATTGCTTTAATTACAAATTGAGAGCCAGTGTGGTGTAGTGTCTAAAGTGTCGGCCTGAGAGTCGGGAGATCCGGCTTCGAGTCCCCTCTCGGCCACAGAAGCTCACTGGGTAGCTTTGGGCCAGTCACAGGGTGGTTGTTGTAAGGATTTATTTATTTATTACATTTATATACCGCCCCATAGCCGAAGCTCTCTGGGAGGTCTACAAAAATGGTGAGGAGGATTATGTTTGCCGCCCTGGGTTCCTTGAAGGAAAGGGAAGGAACCTCTCGTGCAAGCACTGAGTCATTACTGACTCTTGGAGGGATGCCAGCTTTCACTGACGTTTGCTTGGCAGGCCTTATAGCGGGGTGGTTTGCCGTTGCCTTCCCCGGCCGTGATTACCTTTCCCCCAGCTAACTGAGTACTCATTTTATCGACCTTGGGAGGATGGAAGGCTGAGTCGACCCGAGCCAGCTGCCTGAAACCAGCTTCCGCTGGGATAGAACTCAGGCCGTGGGGAGAGTTTCAGCTGCAGAAACTGCTGCTTTACGCAATAATAAATAATAATAAAATTATGTTATCATTTGAGTATGAATAAATGAATACAGAGGGGGAGAGCAGGGGCCTTCCATTGCCAGGCCTGCTGAATGACGTCATTTCCCCCACACACACACACACACCTCTTCCCTCCGCATTCCTTTTTCCTCGTGTGTCGTGTCTCTTCAGAGTGCAAGCCTGCCGGCAGGAACATTCTTTTAAATTGATTATACGCCAGCTGCTCTGCTAGCCATTTTGGCGGAGGAGCGACCTAAAAATACTTCAAATAAAGAAAATAAATAAGAGTAAGAGAAGTCCTGTTAGATCGAAGCAAAGGTTGGCGTTGCAAACAAACAATAACCTATTATTATTGATTGTTATCGTTATTATTTTACAATGCAAACCTTTGCTCTGATCCAACAGGACTGCTCTGGTTCATGAGTATTTATTTTGTTTATTTGAAGTATTTTTATGCTGCTATCAGAACAGATGACATGTAACCAATTAAACAAGGTAATTCCTGCCCGTAGGTTTATAATTACAATTAATAACAGCTTTTTGCTGTTGTTATTAAAAAAATTATTACTACTCTCATTATTAATCATTATTATTATTACCACCATTATTATATAGTCTATTAGCGCTATTATTATTATTTTACCTTAAGAAGGCTTTGAAGATCATCCGTGCTAAATACATCTAATATTTCCATAGTGCCAGAACTTGCTTTGCTGACAACAGGGGTCAGGGGGCAGCTGTGAACAGAAAAGCAGAGGTGGAAAAACACGTGACAAAGCTTCCAGAAGGTCAGGTGAGCAGCTACCTGTCAGCAAGGCTTCTGCAGTCAAGCAGTGAATGCAAAAGGAACGTCTCCCCAACGGTGTATGTGTGCAACACAACCCTACATAGGTTTACTCAAAAGTAAATCATGTGAACATCAGAAGAGCCCTGCCGGGTGAGACCAAGGGTCCATCTAGTCCAGTATTCTGTTCACACGGTGGCCAAACAGCTGTCGACCAGGGACCAACAAAGTAGGACATGGTGCAACAGCATCCTCCCACCCATGTTCCCCAGCAACTGGTGTACACAAGCTTACTGCCTTGGATACTGGAGATAGCACACAACCATCAGGACCAGTAGCCATGGATCGCCTTCTCCTCCAGGAATTTATCCAAACCCCCTTTTCAAGCCATCGAAATTGGTGGCCATCACTACATCTTGCGGCAGTGAGTTCCATCAATCCCACCGGGTTCAGTGGGACTGCATGCTGTTCATCAGCATGTGCATGAAAGCAACGGCCCTTTCCTCCCTGCTGTTTGCCGGGACCTGGTATTTACTGGTAGACTACCACTGAGCGTAGAAGCTCCATTTCTAACTGTCTCAGGTCGTAACAACATCCTGACTGGATCAGACAAAAGTTCCACGTCAAAGCACCTCAAAAACGATATTGTAGAGTCGAATGAGGTGCAGGAAACGGCAGTCAAATTGTTCAAGAGGCTGCAGCAACTTCCCCTTGAGGAAAAGGTTGTAACGCGGGACGGTTTAGCTAAGAAAAACGGTGAGTACATGATATAGGTGGACAAAAGGATGCATGGAGTGGAGAAAGGGGACAGGGAGGCATTTCTCTCCCCCTCTGCTAATATTAGAACCCAACAGGGATACCTCATGAAGCTCATGGGTGGGAGATTCGGGACAGATCAAAGGAAGGGCACGGAATAACGGGCTCAAGTTAAAGGAAGCCAGATTCCGGCTGGACATCAGGAAAAACTTCCTGACTGTTAGAGAAGTGCGACAATGGAATCAGTTGCCTGGTGAGGTTGTGGGCTCTCCCACACTAGAGGCCTTCAAGAGGCAGCTGGACAGCCATCTGTCAGGGATGCTTTAGGGTGGATTTCCTGCATTGAGCAGGGGGTTGGACTAGATGGCCTTGTAGGCCCCTTCCAACTCTGCTATTCTATGATTCTATGAAGGACTTCTTCATACAGTGCAGAGTTATTTGCTCCCACAAGACGGAGAGATGGCCAGCAATTTGGATGGCTTTAAAAAGGGATTGGATAAATTCGTGGAGAAGGCTATCCATGGCTACTAGCCCTGATGGCTATGTGCTACCTCCAGTATTTGAGGCAGTAAGGCTGTGTGCACCAGTTGCTGGGGAACATGGGCGGGAAGGTGCTGTTGCACCATGTCCTGCTTGTTCATCCCTGGCCGATGGCTGGTTGGCCACTGTGTGAACAGAGTGCTGGACTTGATGGACCCTTGGTCTGATCCAGCACAGCTCTTCTTATGAGGGCTTACTGGGAGGCGCTAAGCGTTTATATTTTGGGGCTCAGCCAACAAGACTATCCAAACGTTGTAGACCCCGGAATAAAAAGGTCACCTGTAATGCATCTATCAAACCAACCTGTTCTTTCGGCTCATCACAATCCCGTCCATGCCCAGAAAGTGGGCGGACCGCAGAACCGCCCCCAGATTCATGGGGTCTTGAATCCCCTCCAAAGCCAGCCAAAGGGACTGCGATCCGTCATGAAGGGGGACTCCCTCAGCCTCGGGGGACGGCCCTTCCTGCCAGCCAATGGGGTGAAGGGGTGTGGCTTCCAGGCACACCCCCTGGTGGACGCCGCCCTTGCAAAGGTCATCCAGCACCTTCCTTTGAACCATCTTCACGGGAATGCCATGGTCTTTGGCGTGCCGGGAGAATTCCTTCACTCCAGACGAAGGACTGCCCTGCTGAGTCTTGAGAAACATCTGGAAAAAAATCCGCTTCGATCTCTGGAGTGCTAAGGAACAAGGGGCGATCCCGAATAAGATCTCCGTGCCTTCGGTCCTTTTGAGGGAGGACGCTTTTTGCTGGAGTCTTTGCTTCACCTGGGGGAAATCATCGTTTCTCAAGTTCATGAACTCTTCCTGGCTGGGCGCTTCAGCTTTCGTGCGAAACGCCCGCCAGAATTTACTCCGAAGGCTGGGATCCTTGCAACTTGGATGACCCCGAAGTGGTTTCCGGTTCGACGGAAGCCGAGCCTGCGCCGACGAGGAACTCGTTTCTTCTTGGCTCACCCCGTTGGGCGGCCCGTTCTCGACCGACGGTGGTTTTCCCCGTGTCGAGAAATGTCGGACGGTCTTCAAAGGGTCGCTGGGCCGAACTGCAAAAGACAATCTCACAGCATTCCGGAAGGCGAGTGTAAAAGAGTGGAGAGATTCCATTGTGTACCACTTCCATCCCTGTATCTGTATCACAATAAAAACAAGAAGTGGATCAATAAGTACTGCAGGGGTGGGAACCAAAGGACCACGCCCCTTCCCCAAAGCAAGGAATATTTGGAGATTATTATTATTTATTTATTTATTTATTTATATAGCACCAACAATGTACTTGGTGCTGTACAAAATATACAAATAAAACAGCGATAGGCTTACAATCTAAAATCACATTAAAACATATGAAGGGGGGAAGGGGCTCACAAAGAGAAAAATCATAGTAATAAGAACAGTAAGGAAAGGAAAGGAACCTCTCGTGCAAGCACTGAGTCATTACTGACTCTTGGAGGGACGTCAGCTTTCGCTGACGTTTTCTTGGCAGGCCTTATAGCGGGGTGGTTTGCCGTTGCCTTCCCCGGCCGTGATTCCCTTTCCCCCAGCTAGCTGGGTACTCATTTTACCGACCTCGGGAGGATGGAAGGCTGAGTCGACCTGAGCCGGCTGCCTGAGAACCAGCTTCCGCTGGGATCGAACTCAGGCCGTGGGGAGAGTTTCAGCTGCAGAAACTGCTGCTTTACCGCTCTGCGCCACACGACGCTAAAAGAACAGTAAATCAAGCTAAAATACCAAAAGCTATTGAAAACAAATGAGTTTTCAAACGCGTTTTAAAATCTACAATGGAACTCGTGGTACGTAGTTGCTCTGGAAGATACCTCCAGTATCCAAGGCAGTAAGCCTGTGTGTATCAGTTGGCTGGGGAACATGGGTGGGAGGGTGCTGTTGCACCATGTCCTGCTTCGTTGGTCCCTGGTCAACAGCTGGTTGGCCACTGTGTGAACAGAGTGATGGACGAGATGGAATGGGTTGGCCAGATCTCTCAACCGGGAGCCCTCCATAGGGTGCCATTTTGTTTCAGGTACCGCTTGTCATTCTTAATTGTTGAATGTTCCCCCCTCTTCTGAGCCTCGTGTGGCGCAGAGTGGTAAGCAGCAGTTACTGCAGCCAAAACTCTCCCCACAGCCTGAGTTCGATCCCAGCGGAAGCTGGTTCTCAGGCAGCCAACTCAGGTCGACTCAGCCTTCCATCCTTCCGAGGTCGGTAAAATGAGTACCCAACTAGCTGGGGGAAAGGCAACTGTGACTGGGGAAGGCAACGGCAAACCACCCCGGTACAAAGTCTGCCAAGAAAACGTCAGCGAAAGCAGGCGTCCCTCTAGGAGTCAGCAATGACTCAAGTGCTTGCACGAAAGGTTCCTTTCCTTTCCTTCCCCCCTCTTCACGGCTCCAGCGCGGGAGTGCTCCCGTAACGACACAAAGGCAGTTACCAGCTACCCATCTTTGCCTGAACTGAGTAGCTGGGGATATCCACTCCGTCCAGTTGTGCACTCACCCTCTCCCGCGCCGGACTAGGTGGACTCTCGGTCAGATCCAGCAGGGCATTCCTTACATTCTTAATATGCTAGTATTTTTGTCCCTGCCCTCTTTTGCTTTTTGGCCCCACCCACACCGAAATGTGCCTTCCCCTCACAAGAATGTCCCCAAAATTGAACTGGACTGAAAGAAGTCCCCCATTCGTGACGTACAGTGATGTGGGTTTTCTAGAACGTTTCGACTTCAAAAACTATCCAACCCCCTTTTAAAGCCATTCGATTTGGTGGCCATCGCTACACCTTGGGGTAGTGTATTCCATAGTTTTAACGTTGTACTATGTGAAGACATCCTTCTTTTGAACCGTCCTGAATCTCCCACCCATCAGCTTCAGGGGATGACCCCATTGGGTTCTAGTTTTATGGGAGAGAGAAAAATGTCTCCCTATCTACATTCTCCATACCATGTATCGTTTTGTCCACCTCTGTCATGTCTCCCATTAGCCTCCTCTTCTCCAAGCTAAACAATCCCAGCTATTGTAACCTTCCCTCGTAGGGGGAGATGCTTCAGCCCCTTGATCATTTTAGTTGCCCTTTTCTGCACTTTTTCCAGCTCTATAATATCCTTTTTTAGGTGTGGTGACCAGGGCCAGTTCTACACCAAGCAGGATATAACACTTTGAAAACGTTTTGAATACTGTATATGTAGTGTGTCCTGGGCCTAAACAGTTGTCACTACTGTTATAAACCATTATAAAGCAGTAGTGTAGATCCTGCCCAGAACTGTACACAGTATGATCGCACCAGAGATTTGTATAAGGGCAGTATGATACTGGCCATTTTATTTAGCACTCTTCAAATACTTAAAAGGTTGTCACCCAGAGGAGGGCCAGGATCTCTTCTCGATCCTCCCAGAGTGCAGGACACGGAATAACGGGCTCAAGTTACAGGAAGCCAGATTCCGGCTGGACAGCAGGAAAAACTTCCTGACTGTTAGAGCAGTACGACAGTGGAGCCAGTGACCTAGGGAGGTTGTGGGCTCTCCCACACTAGAGGCCTTCAAGAGGCAGCTGGACAACCATCTGTCAAGTATGCTGTAGGGTGGATTCCTGCATTGAGCAGGGGGTTGGACTCGATGGCCTTTTAGGCCCCTTCCAACTCTACTATTCTATGATTCTATGATTATGCCTAACATAGAGTTTGCCTTTTTCGCTGCAGCCTGTCAACACTGGCTATGCTGGCAGGGGATCCTAAGAGTTGAAGTCCCAAACATCTAGGAATCTGCCTTCCACGCACAGCCTGCTCTTCGCATTTAAAAAAATATATGCATGTAACCATGCTGAACCATTAGAAGAATAAAACCAACACGCTCAGTATGGTATTAGCTTTATAGCAGCCTGGGCACGGTAATGGACTGGATGAGGGCTAACAAACTGAGACTCAATCCAGACAAGACGGAGGTACTGTTAGCGGGTGGTTCATCTGTCCGGTGAGGTGATGTTTGCCCTGCCCTGGACGGGGTTGCACTCTCCCTAAAGGATTGGGTCTGTAGTTTGGGGGTGCTCTTGGATCCAGAACTGTCACTTGAGGCACAGGTGAACTCAGTGGCAAAGAGCACCTTTCATCAGCTTAGGTTGATATACCATCTGCGCCCTTATCTGGACAGAGATAGCCTAGCTACAGTGATCCATGCTCTGATAACCTCTCGCTTGGATTACTGCAATGCGTTATACGTGGGGCTGCCTTTGAAAACGGTCCGGAAGCTTCATCTGGTACAAAACAGGACAGCCCGGTTACTAACAGGGACTGGCCGGCGAGATCACATTACACCAGTCCTTTTACAACTTCATTGGCTGCCAGTCCAGGTCCGGGCCCGATTCAAAGTGCTGGTATTGACATTTAAAGCCCTAAACGGCTTGGGGCCAGGTTATTTGAAGGAACGCCTCCTCCCATATGTACCTGCCCGGACCTTAAGATCATCTACAGGGGCCCTTCTCCGTGAGCCCCTGCCAAAGGAAGTGAGGCAGGTGGCTACTAGGAGCAGGGCCTTCTCCGCTGTGGCACCCCGGTTGTGGAATGAGCTCCCCAGAGAGGTCTGCCTGGCGCCTACACTGTACTCCTTTTATCGCCAGCTGAAGACCTTTTTATTCTCCCAGTATTTTAACACTTAATTTTAACTTAAATTTAAATTTTACTGTTTTAACTCTGTATTTTAATTTAATATCAATTTTGCTGCGTGGTTTTTATTCTGGTTGTGCTTTTTATATTGTATTGTGTATTTGTGCTTTTAACCTGTTGGTTGTCTTACTATGATTTTAATTTTTGTGAACCGCCCAGAGAGCTTCGGCTATTGGGCGGTATAGAAATGTAATAAATAAATAAATAAATAAATCTTCAACCAGGTGCATTCAGGATGTTTGCCAACACGACTCACATCAGTCCATCTCGGCCAGCACGGCCAATTTGAATGATGGGTGTTGTAGTCCAGCGTATTTAGAAAGGGAGTAGGTTGGGGAAAGGAGGCTTTATAACGCTCAACTCAAAAGCTACAAAATCTCGCTGGGTGCCAAGCAAAACACAGAGGAGGTGCGGGGGCGAATAGATAGGGGGCTAGAAAAAGTGGGTCACACTACTGTACCCCCTACAGTCTACACTTTACAACAACAATCTTAACATGCATATTAGCACAAGCAGCCTTACAGTATCATGAGCCTCGTACAGTGTCAAAACAGTTCACAGTCAGGGCTCTAAGGGCAAAGCCGCAAAATAAACAAGCATTTGTGCATTTTTAAATAAACCTTTTGGGAAAAGGTTTCTAGCACACACACACCCCTTGAATCCGGTCCTGGATTTTTCTTATTGCGGATAAGTTTAAAACCCTGTGTGTGTGTCTGTGCTGTCTGCCTATCTGCAAATGGGGTTTAGTGTCGTTTTCAGGTTTTGATCTTTGCAAACTGCCTTCGGAGTTTCAGCTACTGGGCGGTAAAGAAATGAAGGAAGGAATGGATAAGGGAGCTACCCATAAACTCTGCACATGCCCAGGGGAGCTGCAGCCCAAATTCCCTGCTCAGACTCTCTCTTAAGAAAGACTAGCTGGATATTATTATTATCATTATCATCATTATCATCATCATCTATGCTGAAATGCAGCCCTGCCAAAACCACAGCTAGGACTTTTGCAACTGCAGCACAAACCTACCTTCCTGGCCATCCACATGGGCTGCAATCCGGATGTTCCACTGGAAAGGAAGTGCTTCAAACCATAGACACGGAGAGGCTGGAGAGGCGCCCTTCTTCGACAGCGCCACCTGCTGTCCAAACTTTTTCAGCCTCGCTTTTAGAGATTTTGTGCATGTGGATTTATGTGGGTGGGTGTTTATGCTGCCCATAGCCCAGGGGAGCTCCAGCCCAAATTCCCTGTTTTAGAAAGGAGTAGCTGAATATTATAGTAAAGATAAGGCTATGTGTGGCAGTGCGCGGCGCAAAGGTTCTGCGCTGTGACACGTTGGAGGTTCCAAGCTATGAGAAGAACTTTGTCCGCTGGAGGTTCTGAGCTATGAGAAGAACTTTGTGTGGCTAAGCAACAGGATATATAAATGCAGCTGGGTGTCGCAGGCGGGAGTGGATAGGAGGGAGTGGGGGGAGCCCAGAGAGGAAGCCAGGCAGCTTGCTGGCATGTGCACAGGCCTCAAGTGAGTCCCACAGGTCGACAGGCAAGCAAGCGGGGCAGGAGGGAATAGGGGGAGGGGCTGGGAGGGTAGGAAGACCACTGGACTCATGGTTGGCCTCATGTCCGGCTTTTCCGGACACCTGCAGGAATGGTAGATAAGTATGATAAATAATAATAACAACTTTTTAAAAACTTCTGTGCCAAAACTTCAGTTATTGGGTGGTATAGAAATGTAATTTAATAATAAAAATAATAATAACAAGTGTGTATACATAGTGCCAGCTCCAGGTTTTTGAGTGCCCTTAGATCCCCTCCCTCAGTGAATCTCACAGTCCTGGTCGCCAGCTGCTAAGCCATAATGTTCAACCACTGTGGCTTAGCATATCTGAAAGGGTAATTATGGCTTAGCGTGTCGTGTGAACCATTCCTCTCCCACACCAGAGGCCTTCAAGAGGCAGCCGGACAGCCGTCTGTCAGGGATGCTTTAGGGTGGATTCCTGTAGGGAGCAGGGGGTTGGACTTGATGGCCTTAGAGGCCCCTTCCAACTCTATGATTCTTTGATTCACCATGGTGGCTACATAACCACGGTTTTTACATGCTCACTAACCATAGAATCATAGAATCATAGAATAGCAGAGTTGGAAGGGGCCTACAAGGCCATCGAGTCCAAACCCCTGCTCAATGCAGGAATCCACCCTAAAGCATCCCTGACGGATGCTTGTCCAGCTGCCTCTTGAAGGCCTCTAGTGTGGGAGAGCCCACAACCTCCCTAGGTAACTGATTCCATTGTCG
This sequence comes from Elgaria multicarinata webbii, assembly GCF_023053635.1. Taxonomy (NCBI): domain Eukaryota; kingdom Metazoa; phylum Chordata; class Lepidosauria; order Squamata; family Anguidae; genus Elgaria; species Elgaria multicarinata. Next base: position 8,498,817 of record NC_086192.1, read on the forward strand.
CACTGCTCTAACAGTCAGGAAGTTTTTCCTGATGTCCAGCCGGAATCTGGCTTCCTGCACTCTGGGAGGATCGAGAAGAGATCCTGGCCCTCCTCTGTGTGACAACCTTTCAAGTATTTGAAGAGTGCTATCATGTCTCCCCTCAATCTTCTCTTCTCCAGGCTAAACACACCCAGTTCTTTCCGTCTCTCTTCATAGGGCTTTGTTTCCAGACCCCTGATCATCCTGGTTGCCCTCCTCTGAACACGCTCCAGCTTGTCTGCGTCCTTCTTGAATTGTGGAGCCCAGAACTGGACACAATACACAAGGTGAGGCCTAACCAGGGCCGAACATGGCCGGAGGACTTGGCTTGCAGTTAAAATGAAAGAGACAGGTTGCTAGCTTTCGTGGCTGCAAAAATATGTTTGAAAGCATGCGGCCCGTGCCTGACGAAATCTCAAAAGTCAGAGGACTTGCTGGATTATGATCTCCGGTGGTCAGAGAAGGTGGGCTGCCTGGTCCCTGTGACTAGCATGAAATGATCTTCTACATTCTGACTTCGCTGCCCCCTCCCCCTAGCAACAGGCCCTGGTGTGGGAGCAGGCAGTGGGAGAATTCCTCCGGACTTTCAAATGGAAGATGAGAGGCAGCCTGGCAAAATGGCGCTGTGCGTGTGGTTTTCTGAGGCAGGCCCCAGAGAGGGCCAGAGTAGTTCTCTCGCACAACGTGGCCCAGAAATATCCACGCCTTTTCCTCAATGGCAGCGTTACTGTAAGGGCGGGGAGGCAGCTCCCCCACACCCCTGCAGTCACCCCCGCCAAAGAGCCCCAGCCCATGTTACAACTTCATCAGACGTCTGATGACGTGGGCAGTCCCCACGGAAGTTTGTGCTGGAATGAACGTGTTCAACCCTCCAAGAGCCACGGGTTTCTACGTCAGCTAGCCCTCTGCTTTAAGCCTTTCTCTGAGCGGCGGAAACGCCTCGGATAGCACCTGTGGAGTTCTGGCTGGTTCTGACCGAAACCCAGAGCAGATTTACCACCCCACCAACTTTAGAGCCACCAGTCTCTACTGCCCATTTGTCCACCTAGCTCCAGCGTCCCAAAGGTCTTTTTCACTCCCTGCTCCTCTGAACTGGAGACGCCAGGCACACAGCCGGGGACTTCTGCATACAACGCACATGCTCAGCCTCCGAATTATGGTCCTTCGCATAGACCATTGGTCCATCTAGCTCAGGAATGCCACCTTGGAGTTAGCATCTCTCCAGTGTATCCGTTGAAGGTATCTACTGGAGGTGGCATCTAGCATCATGGCTAGTAGCCATTGATAGCCTTCTCCTCCAGGAATTTGTCTAATTCAGCCACAGGCATCTACGCAACTGACACTTTTGGACAGCAGCTCCCACCATCCCAGGCCAATGATCAAGGATGATGGGATTTGTAGTCCAAAAACTTCTAGAGGGCATGAAGTTGGGGGTAGTCTGGTTTAGAAGAACCTTCATCAGCAGTACTATTGGACATCAACCCCTATTATTTCCAGCCACCAGGGTCAAGGATCAAGGATGATGGACATCTGGACCGAATCCGTTTGGGGAAGTCTGGCCCAGATGAGTCAAATATGCCACTGGGTTCATTTCCCCCCTCGGCCACTGAATTATGTGCCTAGACCATTGGTCCATCTAGCTCAAGAATGCCAACTCTGGCTGGTAGCATCTCTGCAGTGTCTCTGCTGAACGTATCTACTGGAGGTAGCTTCAACCCATCGTGATTAGTAGCTATTGATAGCCTTCTCCTCCATGAATTGCTCAAATTCAGCAGCAGGCATAGAGGAATGTACGGGGTTGCAGACGTACAAAACCATCTTTAGGGCAGTGGACCCATCCCCAAAATAGGCTCAGTACTTTGGATAGCTCCTGTAGAGTTCTGGCCGGTTCTGACTGAAACCCAGAATGGATTGGCAGCCCCATTGAAACGGGAGCCACCAGCTTCCACTGCTCGTGGAGGCTGGTGGCCCAATCAAAACTGAGCATGCTCAGCAGCTACAGAACGCTGGCCGACCAAGGCGGAATGGAATGGGTTGGCCAGATCTTTCAAACGGGCGCCATTTTGTTTCAGGTTCCGCTTGTCATTCCTTTTCGTTGAATGTCCCCCCTCTTCGCAGATTGCCTGAACCGGGTGGCTGGGGGAATCCACTCCGTCCAGTTGCACACTCCCTTTCTCCCGCGCCGGACTGCACAGTCATACAGTGCTGTTGCTTCTCTTGCTTTTAAAAAGGTATGGAATAGCAGCACGAGTGCCCCTTGAACACAACACACACGCATCTCTCCATAAAACTACAATTTCTCCCCCCGCCCCCAAATGCATACGAGCCAAATACAATGCAATTACCAAATCGTAGTACGTAGTATGACATTCATAATATGCAGCAGGGACAACCGTTGACCGACGGATTGCTTAGAAAGGGACAATGGTCATTCCCCTCTTCCCAGAGAAACCTGGGAAGTGTCATTTGTGAGAGGGAAAGAGCCAGGGAAAGTCAAATAAAATTCTCAACACCGTCATCAAGCTGTAATTCCGGAGACGCTTTCTTGGGGGGGGGGGCGGGGGAGTCCCGACAGCGAAAGTGGTACAAAACGCAGGAAGGTTGAAGCATAAATCCGCTCTCGGTGTGCAGAAGCCAGAAAGCAGGGGATGTTCGGATCAGCTTTTTGGCTGAACGGATACGAGGGCCAGAATCCCGAAAGGGAATTGTCTTCGTGGTGGTTATCGCAGCCGTACGGAAGAGACGAAGAGCTTGCCGTTATGAGCGTTTGGGACGGCCCGCCCCATAAAAAAGGAACGAAGGAAAGAGAAGCGGTCTGTGCAGCATTTAGTTTTGTGACGATAATCCGAGGGGGGGGGGAGCGTGTCCCCCGATAGTGACACAGCCATGCGGGAAAATAGGGTAACCCACTCATCAAACATGGCCTCATCTTCAACCGCCGTAAGACCCCACCCTGCGGGGGGAGCCGGGGAACCAAAGATTGCAGCCAGTGAGGGCGGCGTTACGTACAGTCAGCCTTTCAGTCACTTCCAAAATCAGTTCAAGGAGTGGATCGGGCGATGGACGCCGGCTGTGGCTTTCCATTTCGGTTTCCACCCGATGGACGTCGGCTCAAAAAGAGGAGAGTAACGAGGAACGGGGAGAGTATTAGCTCATCATACGTGGCCCTGAAAATGTCACCAGTCCACTGAAGAACAGCCTAGGTGGACAAAGGGCGTCCCCAAATCCACGCCGAGAGCAAATCTGGCTCCTTTGCTACAATACCTGCTCCGTAGGCCTCATCTGAATATCACCGATCTAGGAGAGACAGTTGTAGATTTCAACCATTGTGTTGCGGAAACCAATTAGGAGAAAGGATGGAAGACTTTGGGAATTGGAAGGAGATTATCATTATTATTATTATTATTATTATTATTATTATTATTATTATTATTTCCTAATTTTTGCCCGATGCTGGGCATCAAGAAGGCATTACAAAATTTAAAACATATACATTTAAAACCTATAAATAGAAATATACAAAAAAAATTAAATATATTCCAATATTGAAACATTTCAAATGACAGTTTTAAAAGTCCTTGGCCCAGGCAGAGGTCCCAATTGTTCGCCAAAGGCCTGCCGGAACAAAAAAGTTTTTGCCTGCCTCCGGAAGCATAGCAAGGAGGAGGCTAATCTAGCTTTTCTGGGAAGAGAGTTCCAGAGCACTGGAGCAGCCACCAAGAAGGCCCTCTCCTGCGTTCCAACCAGGCGTGCCTGTGATGTTGGTGGGACTGAGAGAAGGGCTTCCCCTGAAGATCTCAAAGCACGGGCAGGTTTAGAATCATAGGATAGTAGAGTTGGAAGGGGCCTATAAGGCCATCGAGTCCACCCCCCTGCTCATTGCAGGAATCTACCTTAAAGCATCCCTGACAGATTTTTGTCCAGCTGCCTCTTGAAGGCCTCTAGGGTGGGAGAGCCCACAACCTCCCTAGATCACTGGTTCCATTGTCGTACTGCTCTAACAGTCAGGAAGTTTTTCCTGATGTCCAGCTGGAATCTGGCTTCCTTTAACTTGAGCCCGTTATTCCATGTCCTGCACTCTGGGATGATCAAGAAGAGATCCTGGCCCACCTCTGTGTGACAACCTTTCAAGTATTTGAAGAGTGCTACCGTATTTCTTTATTTCTAAGACACACTTTTTTCCCCATATGAACATCTCTAAAAACGGCGTGCGTCTTAGAATCACGGGTGTGTCTTAGGGGTTTTTTTCTGTTGGTGGTACTGAAATTAGTGTGTGTCTTACAATCGAAGAAATACAGTATCATGTCTCCCCTCCGTCGTCTCTTCTCCAGGCTAAACATGCCCAGTTCTTTCAGTCTCTCTTCATAGGGCTTTGTTTCCAGACCCCTGATCATCTTTGTTACCCTCCTCTGAACCCGCTCCAGCTTGTCTGCGTCCTTCTTAAATACTCAAGATGAGGCCTAACCAGTGCCGAATAGAGAGGAACCCACTTGTAAAGGAGAAGACGGTCTTTCAGATAACCTGGACCCGAGCCATATAGGGCTTTATAGGTCATAAGCTGGCTGACGAGACCACATTACGCCAGTCCTTTTCCAGCTTCATTGGCTGCCGGTCCAGGTCCGGGCCCGATTCAAAGTGCTGGTATTAACATTTAAAGCCCTAAACGGCTTGGGGCCAAGCTTTCTGAAGGAACGCCTCCTCCCATATGTACCTGCCCAGACCCTAAGGACATCCTCAGGGGTCCTTCTCCGCGAGCCCCTGCCAAAGGAAGTGAGGCAGGTGGCTACCAGGAATCTACCTTAAAGCATCCCTGACAGAGAGTAAATTTTAAATTTTGTTTTAACTGTTTTATTCTGTTTTTATTTTCATTTTACCTTGTACACCGCTCCGAAATTTTTTCAATGAGGAACGGTATATAAATATCCTAAATAAATAAATAAATAAATAAATAAATAAATAAATAAATAAATACCAGGAGGAGGGCCTTCTCTGCTGTGGCACCCCGGCTGTGGAATGAGCTCCCTAAGGAGGTTCGCTGGGCACCTACATTATATGCTTTTAGACATCAGGTGAAGACCTTTTTATTCTCCCAGAATTTTAACAGTCTATAAATAAATTTTAACTTGGTGTTTTAAATTTGTAATTTTGCATTGCTGCTGTTTTGATCTGGTTGAGCTTTTATATTGTATTTTATACTATGGTTTTATACTGTTGTTTTATACTTTGAATGTTTTTAATTTTTGTGAACTGCCCAGAGAGCTCTGGCTATTGGGCGGTATAGAAATGTAATAAATAAATAAATAAATAAATAAGCAACACTTTGAATTATGCCCCAAAACAAACCAGAAGCCAGTGGAGTTGTTTTAACAGGGGAGTTGCATGCTCCCTGTAACCAGCTCCGGTCAACACTCTGGCTGCAGCTCTTTGAACCAGGTTGCATGACTCCATTGGTTCATGTATTCACCTTTCACACCCTTCATGCCTCCCCAAACACCTAAATTAGGGGTGTTTGGTGAGGGCCCAGGGGGGACATATGTGGTCTTTGCAGCCCCTAACCCCTCCCAAAATTCAGGAGCGACCCCCCAAAAAACTTTTTAAAAACTCCTATTTTTGCAAACAAAATGGCGTCCGGAGCTTCAGGATCCACACGTTGCGAGGTTATCGCACACCCACGGTTGAGCACTTAGGCCTGCGAATGGAACCTGGACACAGGCCATTTTCTCTCTTAGCCTCTGCACATCCGAAGGCGATGGGGGCCGGTTGTCTAGGCGCTAGCCGGAGGGAAGCGTCCGCTCCAGCGAAAAGATAATCCCTCCGGCGGCCGTCTTCTGAGCACACGGCTGACTTGGCGGCTCAGAGTCTCCAATTAGCAGTTGTGAGGCCTAGCGGAGGGGGGAAAACGGGCCTTCCTTCTTTTCGTCGTCCATTAAGGAAGAACACAGACACACATCCAACCTACCTGTACGTGAGGTGGGGCACTGAGAACGTATATCACCGCGTTGGCCACATCTTCGGCATTTAAGCACTGGAAAGAGAGGCAGAAACGAAGTACCGGGAATTAGTTCACAAAGGACATACCGTAACACTTTCAACAGACTATGGGGGGGCTTTTCTTTAAATCCCCCTACTTCCCCTCTGTTTCCACTTCAAGGATTTAACCCTCATTTTTTAAAAATCTCCTGCCTTCAACCGTACAATTTCCCCAACAATTTGGAGGACGGAGGGCTGTTTCCATGGTGAACATCCCAGCATCTGGCTGGTGTCTGGTGGCAGAGAGATTCAAACCAGGAGCCGTGCGGACGAGGTGCAATCCCCTTTCGTTGAAGAAGAACACTGGAGGGGTTTAAGCCAGGAAGCAAACGCTACAGGTCGGAATCAACCCCTCTCTAGGAATCAGGCGATCCCAGACAGCGGTGCCGTCAGGATTGGACCGCGGGGCAGAAATCCAGTGCCCCTCAAATGGGCTCCTCCCAACCTTTCTGGACCCGTGGGCACATTTGGGAATTTGAGAAGCTGCGGCGGACACCAACGCAAAATGGCTCCCATGGCAGATGTAGCAAGTTGCATAACGGCTGCCGTGGAGGCCTGCCACATGTGGGGGGAGAGAGAGAGATCGAAGCTATAGGCTGGGAGCGAGAGGGAAATGAAGAGGGTTGCGTCCAGGCCCACCCTATCTTCTTCGGCCCACCCGGATCTTCCGCCTTTGCTCTCTCCCTCTCTCCCTCTCTCTCTCTCCAATCTCAGCCTCTGGCCTCGCTCTTTCTCTCCCCTCTACCCACTTTGCGTCGCTTTCTCTTCCTACCCACTGAACAGCTGATCAGCAACAGGTTCAGGACCAGGAAGGAGAACGAGGCATCCTAATGGGTTTCCCCCTGTTTTTTATGGGGGGTTTTTTCAAGGGGAGGCAGGAAGTGAAGAGCTTTCTGGGCACCACTGGAGGTGCCCGTGGGTGCCATGACGTCCGTAGGCACCATGTTGGGAACCCCCGCCACTATAACACAATACCCCGGGGTCTAAACCTACCCAACCTGCCCAGATGTGATCCAAGAGAGCCAAGCCAAGCTATATTACCCCTGGGCCTCCTTTAACTTCCTCATACCGGGCTACTCCAAGGGAGGTCAGCTGTGAACCAAGGTGGGGATTCCGGCCCTTTAATAGCTGGGTAGAAAATTGAATTTCTGCAGGTGTAGAAACCTGCAAGCTAGACCTAATGAAATCCCCTCTTCTACGCAACTGGCACTTTTGGACGACAACTCCCATCATCCCCAGCCTGCATGGCCAACAGTCAAGGATGATGGGAGATGTAGTCCGCAACATCTAGAGGGCATCAAGTCGGGGAAATTTGGCCTAGAAGAGCCTTCCCTCACCTGCCCATTAGACAACAACCTCTATCATCTGCAACCAGCATGGTCAGCGATCAAGGATGATGGGAGCGGTAGTCAAAAACATCTTAGGAGGGCATCAGAGTACAAAAGCTTGGTCCAGAAGAGGCATTCCCCAACCTGATTATTGGACAACAATGCCCATCATCTCCATCCAGCATGGGCAAAGACCCACAATGATGGGAGTTGTAGTCAAGAACATCTAGAGGGCATCAAGTTGGGAAAGCTTGGTCTAGAAGAGCCTTCCTCAACCTCACTATTAGACAACAATCCCTATCATCCCCAATCAGCATGGACAACGATCAAGGATGATGGGAGTTGTAGTCCACAACATCTAGAGGGCCTCAAGTTGGGGAAGTTTGGTCTAGACAAACAACAACCCCTTTCATCCCCTTTGGACAACAACCCCTATCATCCCCAACCTGGCTATTGGACAACAATGCTCCTCATCCCCAACCAGCATGGGCAAAGGCCATCTAAACATCTGGAGTGGACAAGTTTGGGGGTGGTCTTGAGGAGTCAAATCTGCCACTGGGCTTATTTCCCTGCCGGCCCAACCCAGACGGACCCATCTGCTCGGTTGCCTACCCGAATACTCTCGTACGTCGCTGCGGCTCTCTCTGGATCGTTATCGTGAAGCTTAAAAGCAAATCCGGTTTCCACAAGTCCTGGAGATATGCACTAAAGGAAGGAAAGGGACGAGGGAGGAGAAAGAGGACAAAAACAGCGCCCTAAGAGGGTTTGTCATTCCTATTTCCATAACAAAACCAAGGAAGAAAAAAGATTTATCCTTTTTAGCAGCACCAAAGGGGAAAAGGCCCAAATTAGGCCAGGGATTGCTCGGAGTAGATCAGTGGAGCCGGTGGGGCTGTGAATCCATTCTGGGTTTGTCAGAACCAGCCAGAACTCTCAAGTATCTGAGGCAGTTAGCCTGTGTGCACCAGTTGCTGGGGAACATGGACAGGAGGGTGCTGTTGCACTGTGTCTTGCTTGTGGGTCCCTGGTCGATGGCTGGTCGGTCACTGCGTGAACAGAGACCTGGACTAGATGGAGCCTTGGTCTGATTCCTCAGGGCTCTTCTGATGTCCTTATGAGCTATCCAAGGTCCTGAACCCTATTCCCAAAACAGCACTCATTGGCAGCAGTGGCTTTCCAGGGTTTCAGGCAGGAATATTTCCTGCCCTACCCGGAGAAGCCAGGGTTCAAACCTGGGACTTTCTGCATGCAAAGCCGCTGATCTCCCGTGGCCACCCCCAAGGTGGACTCACCGTGGCCCGGATGTGCGTCTTTGCCTCTCGCAGTTCCTGACGGAGCCCTTCGGTCAGCGCCGTGACCGCGTGTTTCGTGGCACTGTAGAAATGCACGACGGACTGGGAAGCCACGATGTGGCCGCTCATGCTGGGGGGGCGGGGGGAGAGAAAAAGAGAGAGGGGGGGAGGGGGAGGGGGAGAAAGAGGGAGAAACAGAAAGAGAAAGAAAGAAGAAAGAGAATAAGAGAGAGAGACAGAGAGAGAGAAGGAGGGAGGGAGAGAGAAACAGAGAAAGAGACAGAGGGAGAAAGAAAGAAAAGAGAGAGGGAGAGAGAAAAAGAGAGAACAAGAGAAAGGGAAGGAGAGAGAGAGAAAGGAAGAAAGACAAAGAGAGAGGAAAGAGAGAAAAGGAGAGAGAGAGAAAGAGAAGGAAGGAAGGAAGGAAGGAAGGAAGGAAGGAAGGAAGGAAGGAAGGAAGGAAGGAAAATATTCTGGTTACAGGACAACAGCACAAGGCAAACGCCACAGATGTTTTCTGACGGACTTCCCCAAATGGCCCCCGTCCAGAAGTGTTGGGACTACAACTCCTATTATCCTCCGGGAAGGCTGTCATTTGATGTAGTTGCTTTAAACGTACATTTTCACAATGTTCTAATCCATCCTTCCCCATTGAAGCAGAGAGGGGAAGTGCGCGGTTTCAGCACGTGGGCGGCTGGCTGCCACGCCAGGAGCTTCAGAAGAGGCCGGCACGGCCCAGCAGATGGGGCCCAAGGGCAGTGGGGTGAGCAACTGCTGAGGCAAGCACAGGGGGGTCATGCTGACAGGAGTGGGGCAGTGAATCAGCTCTGGGTTTCAGTCAGAACTCGAACATGGACCTGCGGCTCCATTGGAGTCCACCAGGAGAAGAGCCTTTCGTGTGGTGGCCCCTTCTCTGTGGAACTCCCTGCTCCTGGAGGTCAGGCAGGCGCCAACGCTAGGCCGCTTCCAGCACCTCCTGAAAACAACTCTGTTTCGAGAAGCCTTCCTCAACTGACCAGCCAGTGTTTTTCTGGTTCCTTCGTTTCAAATTGAACCATTTTAATTTGCTTTTTGAATCTTCTCTCTTTTACTGTATATACGTGTGTCTGCCGCTCTGGAATCTGTGTTAGATAATTGAGCGGTATATAAATATTGTAAATAAATAAAGGGGCTATCAGAAGTGCCAAACCCTATCCGCAAAATAGGTTCAAGCCTTGGATAGGGTTCTGGCTGAAACCGAGCAGACTCGCTGCCCCACTGAGATCGGAGCCACCAGCCTCCACTGCTTCAGAAGACGGCCGGGCTAAAAACCAGTTGCCGACCAGGACTGTAAAGTATTGCTTGACGCAATGGACGTTCTGCAGGCATCCATCTCTCCCACCTGTTAACGTTAATGATGTGCCCATCGTCAATGTTTCTTTCCTTCATGGACTGATAAGCTTCACGGGTACAGATGCTCACAGCCATCACGTTGACCTGAAGGAGTAAACGGGAAAAGACACCGACAAGGAGCTGTTCAAAGGGAAGAGAAGCAACCTTGCTATGTAGGCTGGGGATTTCCAAGATTAAACGGAACAAGAACTTTGCCCCAGAACCTGTTTGCCCCCCTAATATCACAAACAAACAGGAGACCAGGGGGTAAAGTCTCCCTGCTTCTTAACCAGCATTGCAGAGGAGGGGTGTTGCACTTCTTTCAGCCGAATCCCAGTTCAGAGAAGCTCTTGGAGGCCACATTCCAGTGATGGTTGTGGCCAAAGGGGTGGATCCAAATTACCAGCATGTCTTTGCTTAAAGCTCTTACGGCCAGTAACTCAGCCTTAGGACTTTTGTAGCAACCTGCAGCTGAGCCCTGGGTGGGGCTCAGGAGGATCTGGTAATATAAGCCTTCAGGATCAGCCTAGCTGGAAACAACACCTTCTACCAGCTCCAGTGCCTTGTACCCTTGTTCTGTTATTAAACCTTTGTGTGACTGACACTGGACTCCTGCTTGACTCTTCTTCTTGGACTGTGTATTGTACCGGACAGCTTATCTGTGTTTGTATCTGGGATGTTCTCCGGACCTCTCTTTTGGAACTGGGCCTTTGACCATTGCACCTTTATTGACTTACTTTCAGATTGCCCCGTAGTTAAACCAAACACTGAGCCTGATCCAACCATAAAGGACAGGCATACACATTCACATACACACACGTTAATTCTCTCTCTGTGTACAGCATTGCACGTTGCTGGGCTGAGCAAACTCCCCCTGGTCCAATCCAACAGGGCACATCTTATAAAGCATCCCATCCCGTGTGAGCCCTGACCTGCAGTTTGAAGTGGTACAGCCCCGACACAAGTTTGCTACCTTTGTGCAAAACAGGGCTATTATCCCATCAGCCACCACTCCGCTTGCTTTGCCCCCACCCCGCCCCGGGCGGCTCCATCCACCGGTCTTCCCCTACTCACGTCTATCATCGTCCGCCATCCCTCGGTCTTTCCGGAGAGCAAGGGCTCCGGCCGCGCCAGGCCGGCGTTGTTGATGCACACGTCGACTCCCTGGTGGAGGGTCTTGATGGCGGAGAACATGGAGAGGATCTCCTCTTCCGCCGAGAGGTCGCACTTGTACGGAATGAGGACGCCCGGGTAGCTGGCACTCTGGCACTCCGCTGCCAATTTCTGGAAGGGAACACGGGCAAGCATAAGCGTGCACAGCGCATTTCATTCGGGTGTGCACCCAGGGAAGGGGTCTGACATGGGTTTTGTTCTGATTCAATGTTGCTTTCTGTGTCTGCCAGAATGTGTATATTCTTGTGGAACGAGCTTCGCTGTCCCAGGCTTGGGTGGGAGAAAAGGAGCTGGGCGCGCCTGCCAAGCTCATCTTCGCCTGGCATTTCCAATTCCCCCTGTAGCACCTGGGGATCATCAGAGGTGCTTAGAAGTCAACTCGTTTCAGCTGTGGGAAAGAATGTGGGTCTCGTTCCTGTGGGGAGGGATCGCCAGAGGCCCGGGAAGGGCAGTGGTTGGTCGGGATGGATCATGGGGCCAGGTGGCCGAAAAGGGATAAAGTGTCTCGCGTGGAAGGGTCTCCATCTTATTTATTTTATTTATTTATTTATTGCACTTATATACCGCTCCCATAGCCAGGGCTCTCTGGGCGGTTCACAGAAATTCTAAAATTGAGATAAAAACGAGTATACAAAATTTAAAATTCACAGAACACACGCACATAAAGCATTAAAAAACGTTTTTAAAAAAACCTAAACATGTGGGTGATTAAGATGTGCCGCCATATGCCTGGGCAAAGAGGAAAGTCTTAACCTGGCGCCGGAAAGATAGCAGCGTTGGCGCCAGGCGAGCCTCGTCAGGGAGATCGCTCCACAGTCTGGGGGCCACCACCAAAAAGGCCCTGTCCCTCGTTGCCACACTCCGAGCCTCTCTCGGAGTAGGCACCCGGAGGAGGACCTTAGATGCTGAACGTAGTGATATTCACGTCGGGAGAGGCGTTCCATCAGGTATTGTGGTCCCAAGCCGTGTAAGGCTTTGTAGGTCAAAACCAGCACCTTGAATTGGGCTCGGAAACCTACAGGCAGCCAGTGCAAGCGGACCAGAGCAGGTGTTATATGGTCGAACCTCCTGGTTCCCGAAATCAATCTGGCCGCTGCATTTTGCACAAGCTGCAGCTTCCGAACCGTCTTTGTTGGACAACACGCGTGTCAAGGGAAGATCAGATCTGGGCAGTCAGAGGGGATGGCTTGGAGTTAGTTAGACTTTCCTTATGTTTTAACATGTTGGGGTAGTGTGGACAAGGTCAGCCGCCGCTGCGGCGGGGCGGTGGAATGACTGATGGTTTTATTGGGGTAATTGCTAACTTTCTTTCCTCAGCTTCGTTTCTCACTCCTTTCCCCCCCCCCACTCCCTTCTCTCTTCCCCTTTGCTTAGCTTTTACTGAGCAAGGCCTTACATGTTAGTTGTAGTGGTGTTAATAAACCTGCTTTGGTCCCTAATGCTTTATTCTTGGAACATCTGTCTCGTCCCGGCGGTGGACAGGGCTAGGGAGGCGGGTTGCCTGGGAGTCTGGGATGTTTGGTCCAGGAGCCTACCTTGCAGGGACGTCAGGTGGACCCTGACTTCCGTTACAATAATAATAATAATAATAATAATAATAATAATAATAATAATTTCTTTCTTACCCACCTCTCCGATTGGACCGAGGCAGGGAACAACAATAATCACAAAACACATAAAATACTGATTAAAAACATAGCATACACTGTTAAAACATCCTAAAAGCATCCTAAAAGTATCCTAAAATTCCGCTGGGTGGGCCTGCCGGAAGAGATCAGTCTTGATAGCTTGCTTGAATGCTAAAAGACTGTCAAGCTGACGAGTCTCCTCCGGCAGGCTATTCCACAGTCTGGGAGCAGCAGAAGAGAAGGTCCTCTGGGTAAAAGTTGTCAGCCTAGTCTTTGCTGGCTGGAGTAGATTCTCCCCAGAGGACCTGAGTGTGCGGGGCAGATTGTACAGGAGAAGGCGATCCCGCAGGTAGCCTGGACCCAAACCATGTAGGGCTTTAAAGGTGATAACCAACACTTTATAATTCGCCCGGAAACTAATTGGCAGCCAGTGAAGAGATTTTAAGACTGGTGTGATGTGGTCCACCCTAGGTGTACTAGATCTTGGTACAAACGAGAAGGATCTTGGAATTGTTGTAGATCGCAAGGTGAATATGAGCCAACAGTGCGATGTGGCTGCAAGAAAGGCAAACGCTATTTTGGGCTGCATTAATAGAAGTATAGCTTCCAAATCACGTGAGGTACTGGTTCCTCTCTATTCGGCCCTGGTTAGGCCTCATCTAGAGTATTGCGTTCAGTTCTGGGCTCCACAATTCAAGAAGGAGGCAGACAAGCTGGAGCGTGTTCATAGGAGGGCAACGAGGATGATCAGGGGTCTGGAAACAAAGCCCTATGAAGAGAGACTGAAAGAACTGGGCCTGTTTAGCATGGAGAAGAGAAGATTGAGGGGAGACATGATAGCACTCTTCAAATACTTGAAAGGTTGTCACACAGAGGAGGGCCAGGATCGCTTCTCGATCCTCCCAGAGTGCAGGACACGGAATAACGGGCTCAAGTTAAAGGAAGCCAGATTCCAGCTGGACATCAGGAAAAATTTCCTGACTGTTAGAGCAGTACAACAATGGAATCAGTTACCTAGGGAGGTTGTGGGCTCTCCCACACTAGAGGCATTCAAGAGGCAGCTGGACAACCCTCTGTCAGGGATGCTTTAGGGTGGATTCCTGCATTGAGCAGGGGGTTGGACTCGATGGCCTTGTAGGCCCCTTCCAACTCTGCTATTCTATGATTCTATGATTCTACGATTCTGTGGTCGACCAGAGGGCGCCCTTTCTTCGCCATAGGCGATCATACAAGGCGGACAACTTCAAGCCACCCGTCGTCGCGTCCTGGTGTTCAGAAGATATCCGAAGGCCGTGCCAGGGCTTTCATACGGGTTGGCATTTACGGACAGGCTTGCGTGCTCTGAATAGTTCGGGATGGAAAGTAAATTGACTCCAGCGTGGGTCATCTTACGCTTCTGGATGGAGCCGTAACTTGCCCTCGTGCACCAGAGTGCTTTGTTGGCTCTGCTCCAGAACACTCAGCATCGCCCTGGGGCAAATTAAGCGGCCTCGGGGGACTCCTGCTCACGATTCCCTCAGCAAAGCAGGGCTCCTCGTTGGCTTTTGCGAGCTGGGGCACAACTGAGCAGCAGCCATTTTCCCTCTTAAATGTTGCTCTCCGGCTATTTTCTTATTTTAATCATCAGTTTTTAAAGAAAGCTTTTAAGATTCCGTCGTCAAAGAGGGAGCCAGAAGTTTTCAGAAAGTTGCACGGCTCCGTTTGCCGTCCGGTCGTCAGAGTTTGGAATTGGAACAGCGGAGGAGGGTGACTCCGATGTCAATGGGGTGGAGAATCCGCTCCGGGTTTCAGTCAGAACCGGGTAGTCAGAACCTTGGATAGCTTCTTTAGAGAGCTGTCTGGTGCTGGATGAAACCTGGAGTGGATTCACCGCCCCACAGACATCGGAGCCACCCACCTCCACTGAACTGAAAGGAACCCTAGAGATCATCCAATCCACCCCTCCTGCACCGTGCAGGATCTAGACAGCAGGGTGCATTATATCATATATCATTTGATTGGCTTATCTTATTGTTTTATTAATCCCATAAGAATCACACACTTCCTTCATTGAAATCATAGTGGTGCGTGTGGTGATGGGACACCTTACTTTGTTGTCTCAACAACCCTGTGAGGTAGGTTAGGCAGAGAGAGAGAGAGAGAGAGTCTATGGCTCAACAGAAATCTGGACCTTTGATTTCTCCAACCAAAACAACTCCTCACTGTAACCACTACACCATGCTATTGGCTCCCAGTGGAAAACACATGACTTTTGGAGCCCACACCGAGACCTGTGCCAGAGACTCATCCCAAACTATTGCCTTAGTCCACAGTCTCCGGTAGACTTGCCATTTCCTTGTTGAAAAATGGAGCTAAGAGGAGAATAAAACCAGAGTTGACTTTAGCTTTATTGATTTATCTCCTTACAGCGGGTGTTTTTTTTACCCTTGTCTTCAGCCCCAAAAGTCTCCCAGAGTGCCTTTCAGAGATTAATAACGAGGTCAGTCCCTGCCCTCACGCTTACAACCTAAAAGACACGACATGAAAGGAAAAGGAATTGGGAGGGAGGAGGAAAGAAACACACAGATATATCACTGCCCGATGTATTAGTCCAGGTTGGTTTTCCTCTTTAGCGTGATCGTTCTCTTGTCATGAGAGCCAGTGTGGCTTAGTGGTTAGAACATTGGACTGGGAGTCTTGCAGATCTGGGTTCTAGTCCCCACTCAGCCATGGAACCGTATTTGAATACGGTTTCTGCTTTTACCTCGGGGCAGACTCTGTGCTATTAAAAAGGGAGTAACAGGCCAGAAATCAACAGGTGGAGCATCTCCACACAGGGGAGGGGAGTTTGATTTGTTGTCTGTTTTGATGTTCCGTGTTGCCGAATTCCTGTGACCGTCTGCCCTCTGCCCTGCAGGCTGTAGAAACCAGACATCACATGACCTCCGTTTTCTCATTTTAGAAACTTGTCACAATCTCTTGGACTGACATCCCAGAGATGGGGGTGTCCTTCCTTGTTAGCATCAAAGCCTTTTAGAAGTGTGGGGGGGAAGCCTCCACCGGAGGCCAGAGGGTGGAGGGAAAGAGAGGTTTGAGCTGTGGCCGACGGAATGATTAACGCTCCCCGCCAGCGTTGGGAGACTCGCCTTTTCTCTTCCGCGCTAAGTGTCGTTCCGTAAAGAGCGAGAGATGTTTCAGCGTGACGAATAACCCGCAGCGAGGAAACAAAAATTAAAAACATTATTTGCGGGGCTATTAAACCTTTCACAAATACAAACTGCTTTGATCATAAAACAAGCTTCGGAGGGTGGTGGTGTTTTTTTTAAAGAAAACTGCTAAAAATAAAGAAGCAGATCTAAGCGAATCGGCCGTTTTTATTTCATCGCTGCCCCTGACGGCTGAAAAATGATGCCTGCCCATCCGTCTGGTGTGCTTGTGTTGGTCAATCCGCACGTGCGTGTGCATCAAACAGCTTGGCGTTTCCTCGTCTTGGGGACTCAAGCCTTCGTCTCGTTAGCGGTTGAATATGCGAACGCTCAAATCCATTGATGATTATTTATTTGGGAAATGGACCTTTCTGGTGAGTCGCAGTTGAGTCAGCAGAACGTTATGCACAGTTTTCTAGGACTTCGGAGCAGGACCGCTGAAAGAGAGCTTTGGCTGTTAGGCGGGACAGACGTGTAATAAATAAATAAAATACATGGGACAGTCAATCAATCCCTTGATCAGATTCGTTGCCGTTTTCCAGCCCCACGGCACCGTTTTGGAGAGGGGGCAACCAGAAAGGTGCACGCTTCTCCTAAGTGTGGCTGCAGGGTTTGAGAAACAGCCATGTCTAGTGCGTAAGCGGTAAGACGCCAGCCGCTGACAACCACAGGCAGGTTGATTTATGAGGCTTCCTCACTGCGAGCGATTCCTCATCACCACCGGATTTTGTTTTCAGGAGGGGGTGAGTGCTCTGATTAATTATACATGCGGTCTATGCCTCTTGATCATGTCGAGGAAGGGTCCTTAGCAGAACTCGGCGAGGTCAGACCCAAAGAAGAGTCCTGTTGGATTACATCGATGCTTCATCTAAGCTAGCATCCAGGGCCAGCCTGCTCATGAAGTGGGGTGGTTCCCCTGCCTCAGGCGGCAGAGAAGAAGGAGTGGCAAATTGTGTGCCACCTGCACTTTCCACCACCTCCCCACCCGCATCCCTATGTACCCCGTTGCACCATGTTTACAGGCAATCTGCAGAGACACCCGTCCTGCAAGGCCTTCAAGCTCTTATTGAGCTTTTGGAGAGGCACAAACGCCGAATCACCAAATGATCAGTGTTTGAGGGGAAAGGGAGTAGAACCAGGAGAAGAAGGCGAGGCCCTCTTCAGAACCCTGGACCAGGCCGAGGAGGTGGCAGCCAGGTGGTGGAGGAGAGGGCAGTGTGCCAGCTGCCAGCTCTAAGCTAGCTCTCCCAGCCAGGGCCGGCCCTATCATTAAACAAAGCGAAGCGGTCACTTCAGGCGGCAGATGTTAGGAGGTGGCAGCAAGGTGTTGGTGGGAGAGACCTGTATGTAATGCAGACTGTTTTGCAACTCTCAGTGAGCCCCTGCCTTCAGGTGAAGAGGAGGAGGCTGTTCATGATCAGGGAAACAAAGCCCTATGAGGAGAGACTGAAAGAACTGGGCCTGTTTAGCCTGGAGAAGAGAAGATTGAGGGGAGACATGAGAGCACTCTTGTCACACAGAGGAGGGCCAGGATCTCTTCTCGATCCTCCCAGAGTGCAGGACACGGAATAACGGGCTCAAGTGACAGGAAGCCAGATTCCGGCTGGACATCAGGAAAAACTTCCTGACTGTTAGAGCAGTACGACAGTGGAACCAGTTACCTAGGGAGGTGGTGGGCTCTCCCACACTGGAGGCTTTCAAGAGGCAGCTGGACAACCATCTGTCAGGGATGCTTTAGGGTGGATTCCTGCATTGGGCAGGGGGTTGGACTCGATGGCCTTATAGACCGCTTCCAACTACTATTCTATGATTCATCCGCCAGTCTTTCACAGGTAGGATGGCAGGGGGCACCATCTTTCTTTACCTCAAGCAGCAAAATGACTTGTGCTGGCCCTATGCTGGAATGCTGAATTAGGCCTCCAGAAAGACTGGATTCGGCCTCAAGGCTTGGCTTTCTACAACCCTTCTATATACCAGTGCCAGCAATTCCCAAGTAATATTCTCCATGGCTCCCGAGATATCTTAGCCCTGGCCCAACCCGAGGGCGATTATCTTGAGAGACAGGATTACAGCGCCAGCTGATAACGCCCACGGTTGCTTGGGTGTGTTCTCCGAGAGCTAAATATAAGACGGACGCTGGACTCCAAGTTGGGAGCGCCCAAGGCTACTCAGCGGATGTATTATTCTCCCCACAGTAAACACCTAGAGAGGGTAGATACCTGCCAAGTCAATGATTCCCAAATGTCTATTAGCCAAGGCCGCCATTTCGAAGGAGTCCTTGACCCCTGCGGCCCAAAGACATTCACTTCCAGATAGGGCGGTGATGTTTCAGCCATGAAATCAGTTTGATCCATCTTCCCCAACCTGGTTCCTTCCAGATAGGTTGGGGGGATGGGGGGACACACCATTTCCATCACTCCCAGCCCAATACATCTGGAATGTACCAAGTTCGTGAAGTCTGGGTTAGAGGAATCGGTTCAAAGCTTAGAATTGACTTTAAAAAAATGTTTTAGAAGACGCATCTGGACTTTTCTCTCTGTTTCTCCTTAGGAAGGAATTCCATTTCTTTAGAGGACCCTCTGAGAAGAGGTTGTAACACAATAGATGCATCAAATAAGGAAAGGTGCTTTAGCAGCTGTCCCTGAACTCATGCCTTCCAACATGCTGGGAATGATGGGGGTTGCAGTCCTACACATCTGGAAGGCACAAGGTTGGGAAAAGTTGTAGATAATGCACGGCCGGATGGACCAATGGTCTGACCAGGTCTGTTTCTGCTGCCTGAAGTTGCAGTCATGTTCCCCACCACCACTAAAAGTTTCCAGCACTGTCCACCTGATGTCTCGCTCTGAGGAACCGGCCCATGTCTCACTCTGAGGAATTGCTCCATATCTCGCTCTGAGGAACTACCCCAGACCCTCGCTCTGAGGAACTGCTCCATGTCTCACTTTGAGGAATTGCTCCATGTCTCGCTCTGAGGAACCAGTCCAGATCTCATTCTGAGGAACAGCCCCAGGTCTCACTCTGAGGAATTGCTCCATGTCTCATTCTGAGGACCTGCTCTACATCTCGCTCAGAGGAACCAGTCCAGGCCTTGCTCTGAGGAACGGCCCCAGGCCTCTCTCTAAAGGTGTGACTCGCATATGCTTTCAGTCAGCACTCAGCCAAGAGGCGCTGTCAGAAGGAAGTCAGGAGTCATGCCAAGGAACCAAGAGCCAAGGGATAAAGCCAGGAGGCAGAACTGGCCAAATCCCAGCCCAAACAGGAAGCCCTTGATAGCACTTCCTGTCCCTGAAGACCTCATGGCCAGCCTAGGTTGGCAGCGACAATCCAGAGCCTGAGAATATTTCACTACCTCAGAAGCTGCTCTAAGCCACCGCTCCAATGGCTCACCACACATGGCAACTGCCTGCAGATCCAAGTGTTCCCAGTTCTAGCCCCAGTGGCACCCGGTAGAGATGGGCCTATAATAAAACAGGTGGCCATTTCTTTTTTACAGAGTATGGATTAGATCTTTCTTCCACCTTCCTGACATGCCATTTACCTTCTCCACCCTTGCCCAGACGCCTGGGCTGGTTGAACTCAGGGGCCGCAGTGCTGTTTATTTGTCATCGCCTCTTCTCATAAACCATCCACGCTCATAAATAGCACCTTTGATCCATCGCTATCGAAAGATGCTTATCGCTCTCGGGCCCTTTAACACACATGCCTTTTGGAACCAGGCTTCCGCACAAGCACACACAGGGATGGCATGATGCGAGGCGCTCCTTCATGAACGCATAGCTGGCATGACCAGATACAAAAGAGGGCAGGGCTCCTGCAGCTTTCTCGGTTGCGAGGAAGAGGGCATTTCACCAGGTGCTGCATGCATGCATACAAACGGCACCTGCTGAAATTCCCTTTTCTAGCCAACTGTTAAAGATACAGGAGCCCAGTCCTCCTTTCCATAGGGTCACCCGACAGCCTCAGTGTTCCATTTTGTCGCGGGTCCCTCTTGCCATGGCTAGTAGCCCTTGATCGCTTCTCCTCCAGGAATCTATCTAATCTGCTTCTAAAGCTATCCAAGTTGGTCGCCGTCTTGTGGCAGTGAATTCCGCAGTTTAAAGCCCCCCCCCATTCAAAAGTTGAAAAAGGAATGTGCGTGCGTGCGTGCATCCACCATGGAAGTCCCAATATTTACCTCAGAAATGATTGCCCCATGCTGCCTCAGTCACGGCCTCCAAACGCAAATAAAGCCCACCTTTGGCAGCCCACCAGTCATAAACCTTTGACTGTTTCGGAAACTTTGCCCTCCAAATCCTACCTGACTTTTCCCCCAGGTGATTTTAAGAAGGGGGGACTTCAACCTAAACAATTCTCCGAGTTAACAGTCCCCCACTAAGAATACCTCTGCCTGTCCACTCGGGAACCTCAGAAGAATGGAATGGAACCCCAGGAAGGCCAGATTTCAGGGTCCCCAAACTGGTTTAGCTAAATCTTTCCGAGGTTATAAGCAAGAGCTAAAAGCAGCACCCCTTTCTTGCCCTTTGTCTGGAATTCTGGGATACACTGCCTCCAAACGGAGAGGTTCCATTTATCCATCCCAGCGAACCACTGGTAACAGACCTAGGGTGACCCTATGGAAAGGAGGACAGGGCTCCCGTACCTTTAACAGTTGCATAGAAAAGGGAATTTCAGCAGGTGTCCTTTGTAGGCATGCAGCACCTGTTGAACATCCCTTTACATCACAACAGTTAAAGCTGCAGAAGCCCTGCCCTCTTGACCAGAAGCTATGCTAGAGTGAGCAGATACAAAAGAGGGCGGGGCTCCTGCAGCTTTTACTGTTGTCACTCTAGCTATGCTAGAGTGAGCAGATACAGAAGAGGGCAGGGCTCCTGCAGCTTTTACTGTTGTCACTCTAGCTATGCTAGAGTGAGCAGATACAGAAGAGGGCAGGGCTTCTGCAGCTTTTATTGTAGAGTGAGCAGATACAAAAGAGGGCAGGGCTCCTGCAGCGTTCACTGTTGTGATGAAGAGGGAATTTCACCAGGTGCTGCTTGCCACCTGCTGTCACTTGCTGAAATTCCCCATACAACTGTTAAAGATACAGGAGTCCTGTCCTCCTTTCCATATGGTCACCCTAAACAGACCTATCTTACTTCATGAATTTATCAACCATATACAGAGAGAGAGAAGTGGGGGGGGGACACACACATCGAAACAGCCTGCATCGCTACTTTGTGGTATGGGACCAGTTACGTTGGCGGATCAGCCCAGAATCATGTGTGCCGCTGTAAGTTTAAAAGGCATGCCCTCAATAGTGCCGCTCTAGGAATATACCTTCACTGGTTGTACGGTAAAAATGTCCCTACCCATAGCAATGACCCTTAGCTTCCTCAAGATATTGGCGATTCAAGGAGAGAGAAGACGCAGGTAATTAAAACCCAGCCTGAAACATGGATAGAGGTCAGGTTCGGACAACGTGCTAAAAGTTTACCATGATGAGCAAACTTCCGGATCTCGTGCCTTCCTCTTCCCGTGCTGTCACAAGGGGATCGGAACCTTTTGCTTCTGTTTCCAATGAGCTACAGTGCGGCCTGTCGCCCACACCTTAAACTGTGGCTAAACTTAACTATGGTCTGTTGAATCAATCCAGATCCACAACCCATGGTTTAAAAGTCGGCTTGATTCAAACAAACTGCCATTAAGGTGAACCACCATAGTTTTTTTGTCTGGTTCGGATGACGCAACAAATTACGGTCAACCAAACCCTGAAGCAAATGTCTCCGAACTCCTCTTCAAGACCGGGCTGGAAGGGGAGCAGGGATCATGTGAGTGGTTTGTTCTATGATAGCATAGAATCAGGCTGAAGACAGTGAAAAGAAGAAAGATGGATACAGTGATGAGGCAGCCTCTCTACCCCACCCCAAATCTCTTATGATGCTTCGCCTTTTTTATCTCTCGTAGCTTACCCTATACATGACCGCATTCCTTTGTGACCAGCTTCCTGGGGTCCCAAGGATACTCCCCCCCTCCGCCCAGGAAGAACACGATAGACAACTTATGAAGCCATCATTCGAATGAAGCAGAATGACCATAGAAGCAGCCTAGATGGGTGTGTCTCTCTAGGGGAAAGCTCTATGCCCAGGAGGACCATTTTGCTTTCAGCCTCCTGTACAGTTTTTCTGGATGAAAGACACCCTCTGGTGTGATTTAAAGCAAGGAGTTTAAAAGACCAAATTGACTTCAGAGGAGGCACCTGATTATTATGTTTTAAGGCGGTGCCTCCTCCTATCTGCCTTCCAGGAAAACAAGGTGCCATAATCAGACGGGCGAGAACGGTTAGAAATCGCAACGATCACTGGAAAAACGTGCGCCGGGAAGATCTATTTTAAAGCTGCCTGTACAATGAAGAGTCTTCATTGCAATCGGGATGGAGCACGGAGTATTGATTTGATATGCTTGACCCTTCCAAGAAGACGCCCAGGAGAACTCCTGGGAATTGATTTTGGTCGATAAATAATCGCTTCTCCTTTAAAGGTATATTACGTAGGCTATAAAGGTGGGGAGCAAGGTTTTCGCACTGATTTCTACTTTTCATGGAACAGGAGGAAAAGGGGGAGGTCATTTCAGGGAAAAGAATAGCCCCCCTCGCAAAGAGGAGGAAAAGAATATTTCGCTTCTTTCTGTTCAGTCACATTAGGCTCAATTAACATCCCCCCCTCGCCAATTTGATCCCATTCTCCTTTTACAACCTGATGGCACATGCTAGCACCCCCTCTAGCCAACACACACATGGCCTGGACAAATTTCTCAGGGCAAATTCAGCCCCCCCCCAATCCACCCCACCCCATCGATCTGTATCACGTGCTCTCAGCATTGTCCACAGAACGGATGGACGGACAGCCCAGAGAAAGAAGTCGCGCCAGGGGAAAGGGAGGGGTGGAGTTACGCAGAGGTCTTCCCTAAATGTTTAGGGTCTTCTCCTTCTAGGGGAAAAGGAGAGAACGAGAGAGGGGCAATAGGGGAAACCCTCCAAAATAATTTTTAAAAGACACACCCCTCTTTTCTTCTCCCTCTTTCAACCTGTCCCTTCAAGTCAACTTCCTGCCTCCTCCATTTCTTCATTCATTCATTCATTCATTCCCAACCCCATTTCTCCACACACACCCTTGCCCCCTCTTTTCTGGTCCACCTCCCAGTCTTTCCTTCCCCCGGTCCTCCTTCCTTTCCTTTTTGGATTTCCTGATCCCTTCTCACCCGCTCCTCTTTCATTCCTGCCCTCTCCCAGTTCCCTCCTTCGATTCCTCTCTCCTCCTCCTCCTCCTTTTCTCTCACCTTCCTCTTCCCCGCTTTTTTCCTCCCTCCCTTCCCCCATTTTCCTTTCTCCCCGCTTCCTCTCCACCTCTTCATCCTTCCTTCTTCCTTTTTCTTATTGTATTTATTTATTTATTGCATTTCTATACCGCTCCCATAGCCAGGGCTCTCTGGGCGGTTTACAGAAATTCTAAAATTGAGATAAAAACGAGTATACAAAATTTAAAATTCTAAAACACAGAACATACACACATAAAGCATTAAAAACTGTGCTGTTTCCATCTGCCTCTCTTTCCCCGTCTTTCTTTCTCTCGCTTTCCCCATCTTTCTGTTGCTATTTCTTCTTTCCCTCCCTCCCTCCCTCTTTTCCTTCCTTCTTTTCTTTCTATCTCTCTCCTTTCCTTTTCTCATTTCCCCGACTTTCTTTGGCTTTCATTCTCTTCCCCGTTCCCCGTCTTCCTCCACCTTTCCCCTTTCTGCCTTGCATTCTTTTTCCTCTTTCTTTCTTTCTTCCTTCCGAGCTTTTCTCGCGCGCGCGGGCGCTCTGCGCCTCCCCTACGTTCCCTCCGTCCCTCGGCCCCGTGTACCTCGATCTTGTCCACGCTCCGGGCGCAGCCCACCACCTTCATGCCGTGCTGCACCAGGGCGCGCGCCACGGCCGCCCCGATGCCCACCGACGCGCCGGTCACCAGCGCCACGCGGCCCTTCCAGCGCTCCATGGCGACCCGAGCGGCTTCCCCCGGCTCGGCTCGCCGCCTGCGCTTCAAGGCGCCGGACCCCGGCAGGAGAAGCAGCAGGAGGAGGGACCGGCAGCCCGGCTGATCCGCCCCTTTCTTCAAGGGCAGCCGCCTCCCCCGAGAAAAGAAGCCCGAGGAAGAGAAGGAGGAGGAAGAGGAGGAGGAGGAGGAGCTGTCCCCTAACCCAGCCAGCCAGAGCCGGAGAGCTCCAGGCTACTTCTTGGGGGTGGGGTGTCATGATGCCACCGAATGCCAAATTAATCCATTAAGATGATGATGATGATTGATTGATTGATTGATTGATTGATTGATTTAAGGATTTTTATGCCGCCATTCAGCCAAAAAAGGCTCTCATGGAGGCTTACAAAAGTATTTCTTGACAGTCCCTGCCCACAGGCTTACAATCTAAAAGACATGACACAAAAGGAAAGGGGATTGGGAGGGAGGAGGAGGAGGGGGAAAAGGAAAGCAAATTCAGGCACTACAATCTTAGTTGCAAAGTTCAGCAGTTACAGGTGACAGCAGGAGGGAGGGGGCTCTCAGTTGGAGCTGGACCCAGGCCCGGTGGAGAGATGCCTGGCTGCAGCTTCCTCCCTCACTGGTGGCCTCTGCAGAGATAGTTGGTAGCAGGAGACAGGGGGCTCTGAGCTGGAGCTGGACCCAGGCACGGTGGAGAGGTGCCTGGCTGCTGCTTCCTCCCTCACTGGTGGCCTCTGCAGAGATAGTTGGTAGCAGGAGACAGGGGGCTCTGAGCTGGAGCTGGACCCAGGCCCGGTGGAGAGGTGCCTGGCTGCAGCTTCCTCCCTCACTGGTGGCCTCTGCAGAGATAGTTGGTAGCAGGAGACAGGGGGCTCTGAGCTGGAGCTGGACCCAGGCCCGGTGGAGAGGTGCCTGGCTGCAGCTTCCTCCCTCACTGGTGGCCTCTGCAGAGATAGTTGGTAGCAGGAGACAGGGGGCTCTGAGCTGGAGCTGGACCCAGGCACGGTGGAGAGGTGCCTGGCTGCTGCTTCCTCCCTCACTGGTGGCCTCTGCAGAGATAGTTGGTAGCAGGAGACAGGGGGCTCTGAGCTGGAGCTGGACCCAGGCACGGTGGAGAGGTGCCTGGCTGCTGCTTCCTCCCTCACTGGTGGCCTCTGCAGAGACAGTTGGTAGCAGGAGGGAGGGGGCTCTGAGCTGGAGCTGGACCCAGGCACGGTGGAGAGGTGCCTGGCTGCTGCTTCCTCCCTCACTGGTGGCCTCTGCAGAGACAGTTGGTAGCAGGAGGGAGGGGGCTCTCAGCTGGAGCTGGACCCAGGCACGGTGGAGAGGTGCCTGGCTGCTGCTTCCTCCCTCACTGGTGGCCTCTCCAGAGACAGTTGGTAGCAGGAGGGAGGGGGCTCTGAGCTGGAGCTGGACCCAGGCACGGTGGAGAGGTGCCTGGCTGCTGCTTCCTCCCTCACTGGTGGCCTCTGCAGAGACAGTTGGTAGCAGGAGGGAGGGGGCTCTCAGCTGGAGCTGGACCCAGGCACGGTGGAGAGGTGCCTGGCTGCTGCTTCCTCCCTCACTGGTGGCCTCTCCAGAGACAGTTGGTAGCAGGAGGGAGGGGGCTCTCAGCTGGAGCTGGACCCAGGCACGGTGGAGAGGTGCCTGGCTGCTGCTTCCTCCCTCACTGGTGGCCTCTGCAGAGACAGTTGACAGCAGGAGGAAGGGGGCTCTTTACATTTATATACCGCCGCACAGCCGAAGCTCTCTGGGCGGTTTACAACAATTAAAAATAGTAAACATTAAAAGTATACAAAAATTTAAAAAAACATAAAAAAAACAGTATAAAAACAACAGTATCCATTTAAAAAAACGATTCTGGGGTCCATTAAAAACAAACTTAACATTGTTCAATGCTGTTAAAATGCCTGGGAGAAGAGAAAAGTCTTTTGACCTGGCGCCGAAAAGATAACGTTTCTTATTTATTTATTTATTTAGAATATTGATATACCGCTCCCCATTGAAAAATTTCGGAGCGGTGCACAAGGTAAAATGAAAATACAAACAGAATAAAAACAGTTAAAACAAAATTTAAAAAGAAGCCAAAACAGAAATCCAAGGCTGCATGTTAGAGAAAGGCTTCTTGGAATAATGATGGTTTCAGGAGGCGCCGAAAGGAGTACAAGGTTGGTGCCTGCCTGGCCTCCAGAGGCAGGGAGTTCCACAGGAGGGGTGCCACCACGCTGAAGGCTCTTCCCCTGATTCATTCCAATCGGAGACAGTATCAATAATAATACTGAACTGTTGTCATTTGTATCGGTATCCTTAATAAACTGTGGTCATCCGTAACGATAATGAGAATTATTATTGGCATTAATAAAAACAAATCCTTATTTATTTATTTATTGGCTTGCCATATTTCTAGTCCTCCCGATAACTAATTTAGTAAGGAGGAGAGGAGGAAGATAGGAAGAGCCCTGCTGGATCAGACCAAGGGTCCAAATAGTCTGATGTTCTGCTCACACAGCGGCCGCCCACGGGGAGACCCACAAGCAGGACACGACTGCAACAGCACCCCCCTGCCCATGTTCCCCAGCAATTGCCTCAGATACCACATGGCCATCAGGACTAGTAGCCATGGGTACCCTTCTCCTCCAGGAATTTGTCCGGTCCCCTTTTAAAGCCATCCAAACAGGTGGCCGTCACCACATCTTGTGGCAGTGAATTCCATAGTTTAACTATTTATTTATTTATTTATTTCATTTTTATACCAATAGAATCATAGAATCACAGAATAGCAGAGTTGAAAGGGGCATACATGGCCATCTAGTCCAACCCCCTGCTCAATGCAGGAAACTACCCTAAAGCATCCCTGACAGACGGTTGTCCAGCTGCCTCTTGAAGGCCTCTAGTGTGGGAGAGCCCACAACCTCCCTAGGGAACTGATTCCGACAGTTTGAAGAATTCCTTCCTTTTATCTGTCCCGAATCTCCTACCACTTTCTCCACACCCAGCATAATTTTGTTCACCACTGTCAGGTCTCCCCTGAGCCTCCTTTTCTCCAAGCTAAACCATCCCAGCTATTATAACCTTCCCTCATGCTCCAACCCCATTTTAATTGCCCCTTTCTACACTTTTTCCAGCTCTACATTATCTTCTTTTTTTTAGGTGTGGTGACCATAACTGTACAAGGCATTCTCAGTGTGGTCGCACCATAGATTTGTATAAAGGCAGTACGATACTGGCAGTTTAATTCTCAATCGCTTTCCTAATTACGCCTAACACGGAATTTGCCTTCTTAACACTTACATCTGTCCGGCTTGAGACTCCGCGATAGAGCAGGACATTAATTTCAAATAACTCCAGCACCCTTTCTCGGCAGTCTGAGCGTTGAGTCAACTTATGCTGCAGGTAAGTCTTTGCAGGAGCCTGCCTAGCGAGAGCAGCAACTGCCGAAAAGCTGCCCCAAACCCCTTGTGTGCGCCAGCCACAACAGCCTGTCCTACAAGGTTCGCTGTGCCCTGAAGTACATTCTTAGAGGGGCTCAAAGGAGCAGGGTTGTGTGCGAAAGCGCAGCGAGTTCGGTTCTGATCCTGCGAAGAATGTTAAAAAACCCAGATCAGCAATAACTCCAATGGAAACCTGGGAGCTGCGACAAAAGACTCGTGTGTTCCACAATCTTCCGTTTCCCTTTCCAAAGTGACATTGGGCTCTCTTTAAAAAAAGGGTAGTGCGTACTTTTGCAAACTTCAGGGCAGCCCTTGTGTTTCAGGAGCCCTGTTTTCATTCCAGGGCTGTTGGCACGCACCACCCGAGTTTGCTTTTAGCAGGAGTGACACGCCTGCAGGAGGCAATCAGCTTTGCATCTTGTTTCCACAGCCTCCCAAACCGCTATTTTGCACTATTTTTCTTGGTGGGTTTTTTTGAGGTACTAGGAGAAAAGAAAGCCTACTGGTACCTTCCCAACCTCTGGAAAAGGTAGATCTGAACGTATCACCAGTTCTTGTGAGATTTGCGCTGCTCCAATCAGCTGCGGCCAATATATAACACAAGGGGGGAAACGGCAACCAATTGTTGCAGTATGAATGGCTCCTGTTCAGGATTCTAGCCAGCCATGCTCCCTTTCTGGATATTCCATTCCATTCCATTCCATCTCTCTTCTCTCGCCTGCCATCCAATTTTCTCACCCAGAGTGAGTCAGCGTTGCGTGGCCTCTGAACCCACTCACTCTTCACTGGGCTCATTTGGGGTTTTTATTTGTTCGCCTTAACTGTTTTCTATCCCCTATTTCCCCCCCCCTTTGACAACCCCCCCCCCTCTCTCTCATACACACATACACACACACAGAGGCCTAATCTACACCAAACAGGATATTGCAATATGGAAGTGGCATGAAAGCGGTATTATAAAAGAGGCAGGAGTCACACTACGGCATTACAGCGGTGTTGAAGTGCGCTGACAACTGTTGGGGCCCATCTACACAGACCGCTTTCATACCGGTATATCCTGCGTGGTGGATCTTATTCCTCTTACATAACATTTTCATAGTGCTACATCCTCCTTGGTGTAGATCTGGCCTAAGAATAGGCCGTTCGTATGTTGGAACCGAGGGCCCAAACCCACACAAAGCTTCTCGCTTGATTACTCTCGAGATTATGGAAACCAACTTGCGTCGAAAAAGCATGGGGTTGAAGTCAAGGTCGGTCATTTTGTATCTACGGCAGTTCTTCCTCAGCACCCGGGGGCATCAAATTACACCATGGCACGGACCAGTTGTAAGCAAGCTGCAGGGCCGGTGCTACCATAGAGGCCACTCAGGCGGCCGCCTAGAGCACCAAGCTAAGAGGGGCGCCGTGCAGTGCAGGACTCACACGCGTTGTTGGCTGTGAGCCGGCCCGAGGATTCAGCTGGGCCTGGGCAAGCAACATGCCCCCCCCCGCGCCCACCCAGCCGAAGCGAAGCCAGGGACGCTGGGGTGGGTGGGTGGCTCCATGTTTGGACTTACGCCCGGAAGCTGCCCTCCCAGAGCTGCTCTAGCCACCCGGAAGCCACCCTCCCAGATCCGGGAGGCCACCGCCAGAAGAAGAAGAAAAAGCACGTGGCGAGCTCAAACCTGGCTCAAGCCAGCCTCTGCCTTACTCCCGAGGAAAGGGCACCGGGTCGCCTCGCCTCTCTCCTCAAACAGGCCGCAATGTCCAAGCAGGCGGGCAAGCGGGACTCCCTCTCCCTTCCCCCAGGACAGCTAGGGACTTGTGGACTCCTCCCAAGGCAAACTCTCCTGCTTCCCGATCCTGCGCGCGTGGATCAACGGAACTTGCATCCGAGAAAGCGTTGCACCGGGAGGCACCAGTGCGGCCCGATCCGCCTATGCCTCCTTACTCAGAAGCCTTATTCCCTCGAGTAAACGTGCAGAGGGGATCGGGACGCCAGGTTGCGTCCACATGGAAGTAAGTCCTGGTGAATTCCAGATGGCTCGATCCCAAATCGAAGTGAGCCAGTCCCAGCTCTCTACTCGGCGCGCACGTTCGGACTTCCATGCAATATGTGTGTGTGTGCGTGTGTGTGCAAGTAGCTCGCCTTGCCTAGGGCGCAAAATAGTCTGGCACCGGCCCTGGCAAGCTGTGTGCGTGGGTCGGGGGACGTTCTGCGGACCCGGAGTCCCTTACCCAGGATCAGTACGGGAAGACTGAGATCATGAGCTTAGCTTGCAAAAAGCGGAAGCGGGCCCTACAAATCAAGGCCGGCCCTACCATGAGGGAGCGTGAGGCAGTTGCCTCAGGCGGCAAATACTGACAGACGGCAGCAAGGCATTGGAGGAGCTTGCTCGGAGCCCCTAAGCTGACTTTCTGCTCTCAAATGCAGTAGAGGACGCTTCCAATTCATCTTCCGGTCCAGTCGGCTTTTGTCCATGGAATGGAAGGGGGCACCATCTTGTTTCTCGCCTCAGACCAGCCTTGCTTACAGTAGTCCTCTCATTACATGTGTCAGATTGAACGAGGTGACTTTAGCCTGGCCAGACTGAGGTTGGTCATACACAGCTATTCTCCCCGTGGCTTGACGGTAAAACTTCGGCAAGAGGGTCTTCTCGGTGGCTGCACCAAAGCTCTGGAACTCCCTGCTGAAGGATGATACTTCGGGCCCCTTTCTTGTTGCCCTTCCACTGCTGGGGAAAGATTTTTTTACAAAAAAACCAGGCAGGTCTTTGTGCTGGTCTGTGGCTAACAGGGTTTTTTAATTGGTCTGTGTCTGATTTCTTTCATTGCGTTTCTATTTTGCCTTTCATTTATTTGTTTTTATGTCATGATTTAATTTAAGGTCTCGCTTTGAATCGGTATTTTATTGTTAGGCACCTAAAGTACCATTTTTGGGTGGAAAGGTAGGGTATAAATTAAAAAAAAATAAAGACTAATAAGCAAAGGCATGGATTCCTCGCTTTGTTGAAACTCACTGTTTGCATCAATATTTTGTAACGTGTGTGTGTGTGTGTGCTTTTTATACTCTTAAGTCAAGAGTATAAAAGCCAGTGTGGTATAGTGGTTAGAGCACTGGACTGGGACTCGGGAGATGCGAGTTCTAGTCCCCACTCGATAAAACGGAGAGAAAGGTTGGGGTCCTTGCAGGAAAAAAGATGGAGTATAAATATAATAAATTCATAAATAAAGGAACGCTTGCTTAGGAACAGTTCACACTTGGAAACATCACCGGATTCTGGCCACTGGGGTTGCTGTCAAGCGCATGGGCGCCCTTCGCACATTCTCCCAACCACATTCTCCCAACTTATTTCCTTCAGTGATTCCAACCACGCAGAAGGGAGCCAACGGAGTTCGTCCTTCCGTTCCCCCCCCCCCAAATGTGCTGTTCCCACATGGCTGGAAAACTGTTTAAAACCACTAAAGCAGGTGTGTGTTTTAACAAATTATATCCCCAAAACTCACAGAAAGGGCGGTTTCTGATGGATTAAGACCCGTGGAGCAGTTAAAATAACTTTACGTCCAGGGTGTTAAACTCCAGCCCCGCGGGCCAAATACAGACCGCTTGGGTCCTCCAGATGTTTCCGCCCCCTTTCCCTAGCCCCGCCCACTCTCCGCCATTCAGTGCTTTCCCGGGCGTTGAATATTTCCCCCCCACACACACACAAAAGAGCCCTCTCACCATCTGGAACAGATGGGGAGGGGCTGGCACCCTTCCATTCGCGGAAGCCTCTGCTGGATCAGAGACTTCCAGAAATGGAGGCACAGGACTGGATACAACTCAACAGTGCTGTTGTTTTATTTATTTGGCCTATTTTATCCCTTCACACTGTTTCGTAGAATCATAGAATGGTAGAGTTGGAAGGGGCCTACAAGGCCATCGAGTCCAACCCCCTGCTCAATGCAGGAATCCACCTTAAAGCATCCCTGACATGGCTGTCCAGCTGCCTCTAATGTGGGAGAGCCCACAACCTCCCTAGGTAACTGGTTCCATTGTCGTACTGCTCTAACAGTCAGGAAGTTTTTCCTGATGTCCAGCCAGAATCTGGCTTCCTGTAACTTGATCCCATTATTCCGTGTCCTGCACTCTGGGAAGATTGAGAAGAGATCCTGGCCCTCCTCTGTGTGACCACCTTTCAAGGACTCGATTTTCCTTAGAAAATGGGTGGGTAACTTTTTGCTGTCCTGACGTTTTTAACTACAACTCCCATCATGCCTAGCTGACAAAGCCAACAGCGAGGCATTATGGGAGCTGTGGGCCCACTGTGCTACCCACTCCTGATTTCGTAGCCCCTTATACAGAACGATTAACACTTCAACACAAATTGTCGTGAGCCGTTCTCACGTGGGAACGTACCCTGCCCTATCCGTGGGAGAAAGCAGGATATAAATAAATACCAACAATGAAGAGCAGCAACTGCTCAAGATCAAACCTCGCTTTGGAGACAATTTCAGCACCCTGTGATGACACGGGACTCTTACACCAGAGTATATAAACATTCACGCCTTGGTTACGGTTGTTGTTTTACTATGCATATTAATAAATATTCTTTATTCTTAAATTTTTGCACATTGCGCTTCAACATATTACATCCAGAACATATTCTTTTTGCAAATGGATGTCTACTTTGTAAAATCTTTATACTGAGGTCATTGCCATTTCTGTACAGAATTATAAGTACAACATTACTTTCGCCATTAAGTTGCTTTCTTTTCCTTTCTTTGCTAAGTGTCACAGTTAAGAGAAACATGAATTTGGGGGGCGGGGAGAAGACGAGATGGCTTAAATTATGAAAATCTAGGCTTGCCTCGATCTAGCCAAAACTAAAAGATCCAAGCCTGGAAGGAAAACAAACAGAAGAAAAGACCAAAAGTTAAAGGTTATTACACCTCCACCGGCCTCCAGCACAGGGAAAAGAAAAGGGGAAAAAAAGAGAGAGAGAGAGAGAGAGAGAAAGCCACGTTGATTCTTTTTTAAAAGGTAAGATTTTTGTTTAGTTGCTAAAGAAAGTGTTTGTTTTTTCAAAGAGAGAAAAGGCGCAGCAATTATCTCAAAAGTTTCAATGAAAGACAGATCTAATTTTATTGGGTTTAGTTCGCTCCGGCTGTTGTCAGCCAGCCGCTACACACTGGCCTTTTGTGATCATTCAGGCGGCAGTATTTGTTAAATTTCTCCTTCAGGTGCTGACGGTACTGTTCTCTATTGCTGTAGAAAGACTTGTTGTTCGCCATGAAGGACTGGATCTCGTCTTGGGAGATGAAGAGCTCCTCGTCAGATGTGCATTCGGATTCGTCCTGCCGAAAACAGAAAAAGAAAAAAGGGGGGGGGGCGTGGTTGGTCGGCGGAGAAAACTAAAGGGCATCTCAACACCGATCCCGTGTTCTGCCAGTTTCACGAAGCTTTCTTTGCCGGAGTTGCGTTTCGGTACCTTAGGGGTTATCTCAGGATGCAAGCATGGGGGTGCTGTGGTGCTCATAGAATCATAGAAGAGCAGAGCTAGAAGGCATCCTCTTAAGGCTATCAAGTCCAACCCCCAGCTCAATGCAGGAATCCACCCTAAAGCATCCCTGACAGATGGTTGTCCAGCTGCCACTTGAAGGCCTCTACGGTGGGAGAGCCCAGGACCTCCCTAGGTCACTGGTTCCATTGTCGTACTGCTCTAACAGTCAGGAAGTTTGACAATGGAACCGATGACCTAGGGAGGTGGTGGGCTCTCCCACACTAGAGGCATTCAAGAGGCAGCCATAAGTCAGGGATGCTTTAAGGTAGATTCCTGCATTGAGCAGGGGGTTGGACTCGATGGCCTTAAGAGGCACCTTTCAACCCTACTCTTCTATGATTCCATGGGCAGCTGGGCAGCCACTGTGTGAACAGAATGTTGGACAAGATGGACCCCTGGTCTGATCGAGCAGGACTCGTTTGACGTTCTTATCCCTGGCTCAGACAATCTTCATCAATATTTCTTACCCGCCTCTCCCTCTGGATCGAGGCGGGGTACAACACAAATACAAAACACCACAAAATACATGTAATTGATTAAAAACATGTAAAACTAATGCATTCTTAAAAGGCCTCTTAAAATTCAACTGGGTAGGCCTGCCGGAGGAGATCCGTCTTTATGGCTTCCTTAAAGTCAGGAAGACTGTTAAGCGGCAGGCCATTCCACAGTCTGGGAGCAGCAGAAGAGAAGGTCCACCGATCGAGTAATGGCCACCAATTTGGACGGCTTTGAAAGGGGGTGGGATAAATTCCTAGAGGCGAAGGCTATCCATGGCTACTAGCCCTGATGGTTGTGTGCTATCTCCAGTATTCGAGGCAGTAAGCCTGTGTGCACCAGTTGCTGGGGAACATGGGCGGGAGGGTGCTGTTGCACCGTGTCCTGCTTGTTCATCCCTGGCTGATGGCTGGTTGGCCACTGTGTGAACAGAGTGCTGGACTAGATGGACCCTTGGTCTGATCCAGCAGGGCTCTTCTAATATTAGAATCATAGAATGATAGAATAGTAGCGTTGGAAGGGCTTATAAAGCCATGGAGTCCAACCCCCTGCTCAATGCAGGGATCCACCCTAAAGCATCCCTGACAGATGGTTGTCCAGCTGCCTCTTGAAGGCCTCTAGTGTGGGAGAGCCCACCACCTCCCTAGGTCACTGGTTCCATTGTCATTCTTATGTTCCTCTGGGTAAGGGTTGTCAGCCTAGTTTTGGCTGACTGGAGTAAATTCTCCCCAGAGGACCTGAGTGTGCGGGGCGGATTGTACAGGAGAAGGCGATCCCGCAGGTAAGTTGGACCCAAACTATGTAGGGTCCATGAGTTAGACAGGCCAACGGTCTCTGGATACGGCAGCTCGCTATATCCCGACGTTCACGGCCATTGTTCTATCGTCTCCCCAACGAAGCGGGGGGGGGGGGAGACACGACCCGATCGCGCCCTCCTCGCCGGTACTTACAAGGAGTTCCACCAAACTCTTGCCACCCTTTCCAGAGTCGGCAACGGAGTCAGCCTCCTCCGGGGATTCAGTCACGCACAGCACCGCCGTTTTCCTGTGCTCTAACCAAGGCACCAGCTGCCCGGCTTTTCCCGCGTGGCAGCACGTCTCGGCGTGCGGGTCTTTGGTCTTGTCCCGGTGGAACTCTGTGTGCGGCGCCTTCCCCGAGCTCTCGTGTGGACTCGCCTCTACAATGCAGTTCGCCAATTTGTGGATCTAAAGCGGGCGGACACACACACACAGAGTAAGGTGAAGGACAAGTCCGGCTAAGTCCTTCTCTGCTCTCTCCGCAAGGTTGAATCTCATTCATTTCTAATTAATTAGAAATGTAATTAATGAGATCCATGTCTAATTAATTAGAAAACAATCTCATTAATTACCCCTTTTTTTTTAACTGACCCCAAAATAATTGTTTTCAATGGATATTGTCCGTTTTTAGGCTTTTGGGGGCTTTAAATTTTGTAAATTTGTTTTGAACGTTCACCGTTTTAATCTTTGCAAACCGCCCAGAGCACTTCGGCTGTGGGGAGGCAAATAAATGTAATAAATAAATAAAAATAAAAATTTAATCCGGCCCAATCACCAAAGTCCTCCGGGCGGATTACAGAACAGTTAATGCGTCCTCCCGTATCACTGAAAGGGTCTCTAAGTTTCTCGTGACCTCAACGCAAATCAGAAAAATAACGTTGCAATCCTCCTGAGAGAAGGCACTCACCAAGTTGTATTTTGTTTTTAGGTCACTTTTTATCTATCCTTTGCATGTTTTGGTGTGGATTTTGCTGCTCTGCGACCGTAATAAATAACAATGAATGAATGAACGTATTTTGTAACGCCAAGGGAGAGCTCTAGGTAATTTTGTCGAAATCAGGGATGGGGAAACTCTGGTGCGGATTCTCACCCACCTTGCTCTTTTAGTGTCAACTCTGATCCGAGACAAGGAGGCGTTTAAAGGGAATTAACCTTGAAACACCCCGCAAAGAGCCGCCGCGCAGAAGTGAGGCTGCGTCTGAGCCGATGTGGAGAGCTTTGCTAGCCCTGAACAACTTGGGACCACGATACCTAGCACACTACCGTCCCTTATATACACCCACGTGACATTTACGGTCTTCATTCGTCATTCCGAGATGAATAGAATATGTCACGAAGAACCTGGAAGGCGGGGCCTTCTCCCTCGGGCGGTCCGGGAGGCGGAAAATGTCATATCTTTGAAACGCCTCCTAAAAACATATCTCTGTTCAGACAAGCCTTCCCTGGACTGTAACTTAGTCTGGTTTCGTGTGATTCTGAAGTTTTAAACTGCACTGTCGTCTCATGGTTTTAGCTGTAAGCGGCCCAGAGAGCCGAGGCTGTTGGGCAGTATAAATCAATCAATCGCTGGCATGCTCTTTGGAAGCGCCACTGAGAAGTGGTCAGATTCCATCGCCCTGAAGGCGCAATCCTAAGCAGGTCTGGGTGGGAAAGAGGTCCATAATCCCCATCATGGCTGGCTGGGGGATGCTGGGAGCTGCAGGCCGCTCTTCTGTCCAAACCTGTGTAGGGTTGTGGTCTTAAAAACAAGAGCCAGCGGGCGTCCGGAAACGCGCACACAGACAGGAGCACTTACATGCTCGGCCTCACACTTCTTGCTTTTCTTCTTCTTCTTCTTGTTTTTGCCCTTCGTGCTGCTGTCTTCCGAATTCGCCCAACACTCCACACAGCTGTCGCCGTCCTCCTCCTTGTCCTCGCAGCGGTGGAGGCACGCGTCGTCGCCTGCAAGGGAGGAGGAGGAGGAGGGGGGGTTGGCGGGGGCGCCCGCAAAAAGAAAAAAGGGGAAGGGAGAAAGGCAGAAGTCGGCGGGGGCTCGCTTGCTCCAGGGAATGAGGGTGGGGAGGCACGGAAGCGTTCGCTCGTGACACCCGCGGCACGAGCGAAGGGCAAAGGTATCATGCCACGAATTTGCAGCGGAGAGGGAGAAGGGGAAAATGGGGGAAGGCCTGGCGCAGGGGTGGGCAGCCTCTTTTCTGCCCATTGCCGCATTCCCTCGTGGGTACTCTGCCAAGAACTGAATGCCAGCAGCCGACAGGGCAGAAATGGCTAGAACAAAAAGTGACAGGGTCACCCCGTTTTGCTCTCTCTGCCACCCGCCTTTTCTCTCTCTTTCTCTCTGCCACCCTCTTTTCTCTCCCTTCCTCTTTCTCTCTGCCACCTGCCTGTTCTGTCCCTTTTTCTCTCTGCCACCCGCCTTTTCTCTCCCTCTTTCTCTCAGCCACCTGCCCACTCTCTCTCTTTCTCTCTGCCACCCTCTTTTCTCTCCCTCTTTCTCTCTGCCACCCGCCAGTTCTCTCCCTCTTTCTCTCTGCCACCCGCCTTTTCTCTCCCTCTTTCTCTCCCTCTTCCTTCCCAAACAACAACCTCTTAGGGTAGGAAGAGTCTGCTCTTGCCAGAGGGCTGAACCGGTCACATACAAACAACTTTCAAAAATTTGTAGATTGTGGAAAACTGCAGAATTTGCACAAATTACAGCCACAATCTGAGCAAAGCATGCAAACCTGCAAAATCTACACCTGAAATTTGCCCAAATGACACCAGCAGGTGCCACGCAAATGCAAGCCAAGCCATGGGCGCTGGGGAAATCTGTCGAGCCCAGAAGGGCTGGGTTTCCCTGCAATAGATATCCCTAATACTGAGAAAGACATATAGCTTCCCTGCCAGCCCATATCCCTGCTATCGTGCACTGAGATCCATAGGTAATAGCAGGGGGGGTAGGCTTGGATAAACTCATGGCTCCGCAGGCCAGAATAGGCTTGCAGGCCAGGGCTTCCACACCTCTGCTCTATAGGGAGGAGGGAGCTACGTAAATGAAAGGGATACAATAAGGCAGACATATTAACGAGGACACCCCAGGTAAAGGATGTATTAAAACTGTGCCTTTTTATTCAACGAATCCTTCAGACAGCTTAATGAAAACCAACAATTAAAGGTTCGCAGCAGCGAACGACTCGAGAAACTAAAATCCAACAGAGCGTCTCTAAAAACCCACCCAGGCCGCCCCGCAATTTTCGGAAGCGCGATTGCCTGGTGTTGATCTGCCAGGGGTCCAAATACCAGCAGGGAAAAGGGGGAGGGTGTTTGCAGAGCAAGAAGAAATGGGAACATGTCCAAAGACGAGCGCAATGCCGACACCTTGATGCCGGGGCCTACCGTTTTCATCGTGGTTGCAAATCCCTTCGGTGCAAGCGACGTCCGAACCCTCTCGTGAGCCCGTCTCGCTTCCCTCCATGCTGGAGGAGTAGCCACAGTCGCTGCCGTTACAATGCGCAGATAAACCTGGGCGGAGGGCGAGAGAGGAACGTCTGCTTAGCAGCGCAAACCGCAGACAAAGAAGTGTTCGCCTTCTTACGCCGTTCGGCACACCAAAAGGAAACGTCCCAAGGTGCTTTTGAAGGTCGCTTTAACGGCGGCGGCTTCAATGCGTTTCAAGCCACTGCCGGCGTTCAGGCATCACGATAAAGAAAATAAACCGGTTTATCGTGATGGGAATCTGTCCGCCCCCCCACCCCTCCTTTTAGCTTGACGTACCTTTCTTGATTTTAGGCGAACCCAGTAAAGTACCCCCAGTGGGACAAGTGCAGGAGGTGTTCTCGCTCGTGACGATGACGTCGACGCAGCCGGCCCTGTCTTCGGTGCTGCCGCAGGCTTTGCAGCCACTTTCCAAGAAGTTTTCCTTCGGAGAGACGGAAAGAGGAGGCATGTGAAGAAGGGCAATCGGAAGAGAAGAGGGTGTGCCGGGGGAGACAGA
This sequence comes from Elgaria multicarinata webbii, assembly GCF_023053635.1. NCBI lineage: Eukaryota > Metazoa > Chordata > Lepidosauria > Squamata > Anguidae > Elgaria > Elgaria multicarinata. The sequence continues at coordinate 8,537,069 of NC_086192.1, forward strand.
GAGGGCCTAAACATCCTAGGGGACAAGTTTGCAAGGGTGGGATTAGAACGCCGTTGGAGGGGTTCCTTTTACCGTCATACGGGATATCTGGCAATACAGGGGGGTCCGTTAAAAAAAAAAAAGCGCAGCCTCCCCAACCTCCAGATGTTGGCCACGCTGGCCGGGGCTGATGGGAGTTGGGGGATCAAAACATTTGGAGGACACCAGGTTGGGGAATACGCTATGGGAACAACAGAAGACTGCTAGCTTGGTTAAAAGGAGCTCACCGACGCCTCTCGCGCTGAAAAAGGACCACGACGATACACATAGCCGGACACGTGACACACGAGTCCGTAACTCCGATTTATTTAAACGTTACACTGGTTAAAAGCTATATGAGGTAGCCGCTAACACTTTTTCGTCGTACATTCTAGGCCAGGCTGGGTGACGCTCGTTGGTCAACGGGAGCCGTCCTGGAACAGCTTCCCTCCAGAGGGGCAGGATGACAACACCCATAATCCTCAGCCAGCTGGCTGGGGATCATGGGAGTTGTAGTCCGAGTCTTCTGGAGAAAACCCGGTTGGGGAAGGCTGGTTTGTGGACACGCATGGAGTGGGAGAGTTTCATATCCCAAACAAGGTACCTCAAGGAGTAGCCTCAACTTCTGGCAGAACATCTGTTTTTCACGTGTAAGCTCTCAAATCCAATCCCAGGTCTTTTCCAGTTGGGAAAGCCTCAGAGGGTTTTCAAAAGGTATTTAGCCAAAAGATCTCACAATGTCCACTTGCCACTGTTGGGCGAAACTGCTCACTGGCCTGACCGAGATGGCAGGATTCTCAAAAGGAAGCCCTGTGTCTTTCTTTTTGACCCTGTTCAGCTAGCCAGGCGAAGTCTTATGAGCTAAACATTGTGGCTTAGCATGTCATGTGAACCATTCCATAACCATGGTTTCAACATGCTAGCCAAGCATTTGCTGCAAAAGGATTAGCGGCCTAACCATGGTTTAGGGTGTCGTCTGAACAGGCCCATCAGGTTTATGTCCTGTCAAAGGCGCTCAAGCTGGTATTCTCAGTTCTCCCTCACCCACCTACCTCCATCTTATGCTCATAACCACCCTGTGAGGTAGGCCTCGCCCAAGATCACAGGACATACTTTTCAGGTCTGAGTGGGGATTTGATCATGGGCCTCTCCAATCGGACAATCTAACCACTCGGCTCGAGGCTGGCAAGTACAAGCCCATTTCCTGACAGGGACCAAAGCGGATGTAAATCAATACGGAACTACAGACCTTCTGCGCTTCCGGGCTGGAAGAGCAGACCTTACCTTCTCTTCGCTCATCTCCTTCTCTTCCGTCGCTGGCACAGGAGCAGGGATCTCGCACACGCACTTATTTTTCCTCCTGTTCTTTCGCTTCTGCCGCTTCTTCTCCTGCTTCAGCTCCCGCACCCGCTCCTCTTCGGAGAACTCCTCGCAAAGCTGCTCCAGCCGGCTAATGCCTTGCACCCTTTCCACAGCCATCTGCTCAGGAAGACAAAAGGCTCAGAAGTCAGAGAGAGGATGCAGAGCTTTCTTCGCTTCCCAGCCTGCCAAAGGAACTTGTGAGGGAGGAAGCAGCAGCCAGGCACCTCTCCATCGTGCCTGGGTCCAGTTCCAGCTAAGAGCCCCCTCCCTCCTGCTACCAACTGACACTGCAGAGGCCACCAATGAGGGAGGAAGCAGCAGCCAGGCACCTCTCCATCATGCCTGGGTCCAGCTCCAGCTGAGAGCCCCCTCCCTCCTGCTACCAACTGACACTGCAGAGGCCTCCAATGAGGGAGGAAGCAGCAGCCAGGCACCTCTCCATCGTGCCTGGGTCCAGCTCCAGTTGAGAGCCCCCTGCCTCCTGCTGCCAACTGCCAACTAACTGCTGAACTTTCCAACTAAGATTGTAGTGCCTGAATTTGCTTTCCTTTCCCCCCTCCTCCTCCTCCCTCCCAGTCCCCTTTCCTTTTGTGTCATGTCTTTTAGATTGTAAGCCTGTGGGCAGGGGCTGTCAAGAAATACTTTTGTAAGCCGCCGTGAGCGCCTTTTTTTGGCTGAATGGCGGCATAAAAATGCTTACATAAATAAATAAATAAACTTCACCAATCTTAATGACTGAATTCTATCGTGGAAACTCTCGAAAGACCTAGCGGCCGGTAGTCGGGGGGGAAATAAGAGGCCGTACCTCAAAGCTTTTACGCAAAGCATCGACGCCCAGGTAGAAGAGCATCTGCCACGTTTGTTCCTCAGCCCGCAGCTTCTGCCAGATGCGGTGCAGCCGTTCGTAAAGGTGGATGCCCAGGCAGGTAAGTACCTCCTCTTGAGCTATGTCTATTGTCTTGGCATGCCTCTCTCTCCGCCTGAGGGTGGTGGTGGGGGAAAAATCACACTGAGACGCCGCAAAGCACGAAGGGCAAACTCCGAATCGGCAAACCATGAGTCGGCACGCCAACGAATCACCATCCTTCAGAAGCAATGCCTTGACCAAGAAGAGGACCGTGCATACAGTGGTGCCGTGAGGGTTGGACATTGGGGCCAGCATGCAGGCCCCCGCAGCTCGCCAGGGGCCCCAAATGACCACCCAGGTGCAGAAGCAGCCTCCATTTAATTCCTGCCATCACTACGGCGGCGCCGTTTGAGTTTAAGACACACAACTGCTCAGAGAATTCTCCTCCAACCGGGCACAGCCTCCCGGTCCGTCAAGCGTACGAACTCCCATCATCTGCCGGTGGACCCATTGGCCATGCCAGCTGGGGAATGATGGGAACTGTATTCCGACAGATCTGGAGGGCGTGCCAGGTGGGCAGAGGCTGTGCTAACCTTATCAAGAATGTCAAGGCAGTTTTAAATGGTTGGAGCACGAGGACAAGAAATGTGTGCTCTGCGTGTTTCATAAATGAAATAATACACATGGCCATCTAAACCCACCATTTAGACCATCAAGTCCAAAAATTACCTAGCTGCACCACTGCATACATATTTTTATCCATCTATAGTTAATACCTTAGCAGCACCGTTACTGGGCAGGTTAATTTCGGTTCTCGTTCAGAAAGTTACACCATATTTTTTTTAAAAAATCCTTCTTAGACCTGGAAAGGGAGGGAGCCCTCAGATTTTACCCAGTCCATGTTAGAAATCATGGGTGTGTCGTTGTCGTCCCCACGCACACCCCACTCTTAAATCATAGAATCACAGAATAGTAGAGTTGGAAGGGGCCTACAAGGCCATCAAGTCCAACCCCCTGCTCAATGCAGGAATCCACCCTAAAGCATCCCTGACAGAGGGTTGTCCAGCTGCCTCTTGAAGGCCTCTAGTGTGGGAGAGCCCACAACCTCCCTAGGGAACTGGTTCCATTGTCGTACTGCTCTAACAGTCAGGAAGTTTTTCCTGATGTCCAGCTGGAATCTGGCTTCCTGTAACTTGAGCCCGTTATTCCGTGTCCTGCACTCTGGGAGGATCGAGAAGAGATCCTGGCCCTCCTCTGTGTGACAACCTTTTAAGTATTTGAAGAGTGCTCTCATGTCTCCCCTCAATCTTCTCTTCTCCAGGCTAAACATGCCCAGTTGTTTCAGTCTCTCTTCAAAGGTGGGGTTAAGAATCAACGCAACAGTTGTTTATCTAGGGTTTTCTCCCCACACAACATGATAATAATCAACCATGGTGTGGTTTAGGATCAGCCTTGAGTTGACTATTAGTCCACGTTGAGTTGACTCACTCAGCGGGGCGGGGGGGTGGGGCTTGTGGCCCTCCAGACGTTTCGGCCTACAGCTCCCATGATCCTTCACCCACTGGCTATATCCACTCACAGGGCAGGATATAAAATATAATTCAGAGCGACGTAGCAAACTCCAACAAGCTGCAAGAGTGGGGTGTCCTTTTGCGTGGGGGGTGGGGCGAAGGAAGTGATGTCATCGACCCGCCGCAGGAAGGAACGGACCCACACACACCCCGACCCTTTTTCGTCAGACTCCAGCCCTCTCAGAAGGGGATCCTCCCGTTACGCCCGTGAGCCAAACGCAGATACGGCCCAAATTTACCCCCGGCATGGCTCAATAAGCACAAGTCCGGGGGCCTACGAGGGAACAGAGAGAGAGAGAGAGAGAGGAGGGACGGACGGACGGACACTGTGTCCGCTGAAACAGACATTCAGTAACTGCGGGAGTTGGTTGTTGTTTCGTGCAAGAAAGTAGCAAAAGTGCTAGACAGCCCATGCTCTAGCCAACTACATACTCATACCCTCCTGCAAACTCGGGTTCGGCTCGTCCGAGGAGGTGCGCGATGAAGTCCGTCTCGCAGCAGACGTGGATGTGGCGCTCGTGGGGGCAGCAACGCAGGCCCTCGTACAGCGTGGCGCAGTAGCCTTTCTCCTTGTTGCAGTCCAGTTCGCCAATGAGGATGGTGTAGGCCCGCAAGACTTTGTTCTTGCAGTCGGTGCAAAACCTGTTTCGGCAGCCGGGGGGGGGGGGGGAGGAAGGGCGGCGCAGAGTCAGAGAAGGGTAGAGGCGGAAGGGCTGTGAGCGCCGCGCCCCAGGCTCCGAACAGCAGGCCCGGCCGCGGACACGCCCTGCTCAAGCGAAGCCCCGCCGCTTGAGGAGCCTGAGGCGAGGGACAAGCGCCGCCGCTCTCCAAACTACGTGGAGGAAGGGGCGAAATCGGAAGGATTTCAGTCATCAATTAAAGCGCTGCGAATTATACGGCCTGAGGTGAATTCTTGTCAGAGTGGATGTTAAATGTAAAAAAAAAAACTGCAGATGATCGTTGCCAAACAGACACGTGGGAGTTTTGCGACAGTTCAAACAAACTGCTTAAAATTTTATTTTAAAAGTTCACAAGCTTTGTTTCATAAAAAAAGTTCCAAAAACAAAACAAAAACCCTTTTTAAAACCTCTCATCCAATCCTTTCACTCTTCTCATACACGCGTTCCTTTCTCTCACACCTTCACTCTTGAACTTTCTTTATTATTGGACCCTAATTCTGGAAAGTTAACACAGATCCTCTCCTCTTTCCGGAGTCCTTATCCTCTTCATTCATTCCCCCGCTAACACTACAGCTCTAGGACAATGGCATGTTGATACATCTTGATGACACGCACACAGACCCCTAATTTGTGTGCTATTTTAACGCACGCAAAACGACCCGGTGCTACGGGGACCAGCTTCCGCAAATCTGCCTCCTTCACCGAGGTTCTTTATGGCAGCTCGTCCAGTCTCCAGACGACGACTCGGGTCATACCCAAAAGCAGAACTCCCGGCCCGTAACAGCACGCCTCTCTTAAAAGCAACGAAATGCTTTCGCAGACAAAAGAATGTGTTGCATGAAACAAAGCTTACACACACACAAAATAAAACTGGCAGACTCCCCCGACCTCCAGTCTTCACAAAAGCCCTCGGGTTCCTTTGTCGAACGGGGAAACTCAACTGTGGCACGAAGAGAAAAAGGGGGAAGGAAGGGACTTTCGATTCCGTGCGCTCACCTGTGTTTCCGCAGGTATGTTTCTAATGTTTCCAAGAGGCAGCTGGAGTCGATTAAGACAACTTCGTCCCTGCATTCTTGGGACATGAGCTCCCACACATCCATCCAGCAACCCCTGGGGAGACCGGGGGAGAGAAAAAGGACACGCAGATTAAAAACAAGCTTAGCCCTATGCGTCAAGCAGATTAAAAGGGCTTGATATACACAAGAATGCATCACGCGCGAAAACCAACCGTTTCCAGGCTGGTCATGATGGATAAATCCCAACAAGGCTTGGATCCGTTGATGGAACGCCTCTCCTCATAAATTACCTATCCGGGCCTTAAGGTCGTTTATGGAGGTCCTTCCTGGAGTGCGCGCAAGGCCGGTGAGCATCCACGGGGAGAGAATGGCCGCAGGACGCTGCAAACGAGTCCGTCACTACAAAGCCCAACGCGTTTCAGACTCCTTGAGTCTTGGGCCTTCTCAAAGGGTTATAAAACGCGAGGCAAACGCCGGCGACGGTGTTTCACAGGGACAAGAACACCTGCCGTAGAAATCCCTGCAGACACTTTTATAACCCTTTGAAGAAAGTCTAACAATAAAGAAAGAGGCCGAAGGGCGTTGAGCTTTTCATCAGTAAAATCGTTCACAGCATCCTGAGACCATTCTCCCCCTTTGCGGTTTTCCTTCTCTGAACTAAACATTCGGACAGTGGCATTCGGACAGTGGCACTTGTTCTCCGTGGCTTTCCCTATGGCCATTACAGTACGCTTTCCCCAAAAGAGACTCGCCGGGCACATCTCTGTGGGCGTTTTTTCTCAACCCCTGGCCTTCTTAAGTTCTCGTTATTTTCGTCCCTGTGGTATTTCGTTATTTCCATCCCTGTGGTGTTTTAGCTCCTGCTGGTTGCTTTTACCTGTATTTATTTGCTGATTATTTATTTGCAGCGTTTTTACCACCCGCAACTTGCACGTGTATTTATTTTCCGCTTATTTATTTACAGCACTGTTACCCTGCTCTTTGGGGGGGAGGGGGGGGAAGGCTCCCCCGTCCCCAAACCCGCTTCCAATAAGACAGACCCTGTCTTCAGGGCTTACAAAAGACACGACATGAAAGGAATGAGGACTGGGATGTCAGAGGAGAAAAAGCAAAACTCAGGCACCAGCTCTTAGCGTCAGCGTTCTTATGGGTGCTTCTTCTATTTTCACTGCGCTGGTATTTGTGTTTTTATGGCGCAATTCAGGAAACGGTCTTCTACGGAGTCAAACCTTCGGCCCATCTAGCCCCATCCTGTCCACACTGACTGGCAGCTGCTCTCCAAGGTTTCAAGCAGGATTTCTTCCCCAGCTGGACCTGGAGATGCCAGTGATCGAACCTGAACCTCCTGGGTGCAAAAAGCAGGGGCTCTATCGCTGAGCTACGAACCTTCCGTGCATAGGCCGGAGTCTTTATTAAAGACCTGTCGTTGGATTTTGACGGCATGGGCCGTTACGTTCCAACAGATCTTGTACGACGCCTGCAGAATTCATTTTGTAAGGGCATCGAATTAAAAAACAAACACAAACCGGAACAGTCCCGAATCCATTTACCTGACGGCTCCCTGGAAAGGTCCGTGGTAGAAAGTGATCCTACACTTGCTCTCCTTCCTGTCGTCTTCACTAGTTCTCTTATCTGCACCTAACTTCTCTGTACTCGGGGCGCTACCGTTCCCTTCGCTGGAGCATATACACGGTATTAAAACAAGAACGTCAACGGCTGTATCAATCGTTCATGGCCTCCCTCTCCCTCCCCAATCCACTCCAACCCTTGACAGCTGTTCATATAGAAGCTACCTCCAAGGTGAGACCACCATAGTGGCAAACCTTATAATCCAGGCTACCCCTGGCTGCAGGTAGGTCCTGCTGAAAACCTCAGGAAAAGTCCGCTATGACAACTCCTGGTCTCGTCGAAAACATCGGGAACAAAGAGCCAGGCTAAGCACGACATTTGCCGTGCAGCGTGGCGCCGTGCAGCTCATTTCTGTTAAACAAACAGCCAGCCTGGAGTTGGGAGGAGTGCGAGCAGGATTGGGACTATGGTGTGCCTCTCTCTCGTCGGTCCCAATCAGAATCTCACCCCTACACGCCCCTCTCACAAACGGGCCATCATGCTAGGCCTCCAGAAATGTACTTTGCGTACATTATAAGCAGAAGGGGACGCCGTCAAGCCACCAGCCTAGCTCACCTTTCTAGGCTCACACTTGCTGGATGGAGACAAAGCCACCAGACAATGGCTGGATTTGATATTCCACTTTGCAAAAAAAAGTCTCGGGTACTTTAGAAAAAAAAAAGAGAGTCCGTTTCTTGCGCTGCGGCCCACCAGGTGTGTTGGACTACAACTCCCAGCATGCTGGCTGGGGCATTGTAGTCCAGCACATCTGGAGGGCACGCGGCTGCAGCAGGATATTTTAAAACCACACTTCTTTTGTGAACCGCCCAGGGAGCTTCAGCTATTGGGCGGTGCAAAAATGCAATAAATAAATAAAAATAAATAAATTCTCACGCTGCGTCGGGCCCCAAACCTATCCGACGCTTTCCTTCTTATGCCGACACACCCAGCGGCCTTGCAAATTAAGCTGGCAACTGGGAAGAGCCTCCCCCGAGGAGTCCCCTTGGCCGCCTCCAACGTTGATGGGCGCCGGCAGCCGTAAAACTTACCCCAAGGGTTTGGGTTTGTGTGTGTCCAAGGAGTGCAACTGGCATCGCTTGTTCTTCTTGCTTTTCGGAATCGCGTCTATCATTTCGTTTAATTTGGACCTTTAAAAGAAAGCAAATGATGGGAACCGCCGTGAGAATGGTTCCGTTTAAGGCACAGTCAATTCACTAATGTGTCGGTCTGAACGGAGTCATAGGGGACGCAAGGGGAAGGGGCCTCTCCGAGAGAGGCTCGGAGTGTGGCAACGAGGGACAGGGCCTTTTCGGTGGTGGCCCCCTGACTATGGAATTATCTCCCTGACGAGGCTCGCCTGGCGCCAACGTTAAGACTTTTTTTCCAGGTTAAGGCTTTCCTCTTTGCCCAGGCATATGGCGGCACATCTTAATCACCCACATGTTTAGTTTTTTAACAGTTTTTAATGCTTTATGTGTGGTAGTTCTTTGATGTTTTTAAGGGTTGTGCTGTGAGCAAAGCTCTTTCCGCACTCTAAGCATTATGTTCTGTGTTTTATGTTCTGTGTTTTAGAATTTTAAATTTTGTATATTCGTTTTTATCTTCATTTTAGAATTTCTGTAAACCGCCCAGAGAGCCCCGGCTATGGGAGCGGTATATAAGTGCAATAAATAAATAAATAAATAAGGGGGAAGAGCAAGGCAAGGAGAGAAGGTTGGAAGCTAGGAAGGGGAGAAACGGTGAGCCAAAGTAGAGGGGGAGGGCAAAATAGTGAGTCTGGAGGCTGAGAGGGAGGAGAAAGGATAGAAGGGAGAGAAAGAGCAAGCAGAGAGAAAGAGCCAGGGAAGAGGCTAGAAATGGAAAGAAATGCCCCAGCGTTTTCCAAGGTTCAACCAATATTTTTTTTTTTTGGAAGTGGGCAGAGATAGAAGCACCACTGGAAGTCCCCGTGGGCCTCACGGCGCCCCTAGGCACCACGTTGGGGACCCCCTGCCTCCGCCCCAACGGCAGCCCGGCGACCGACACTTTCTCTCGGCACGTCCCCCGTAAAGCGAGCCCCTCCGCCTTACCCGTGCACGTAGAAGAGCGTGTACAGCTTCTTGGCATCCCTCATACAGCTGGGGGTGACGGAAAGGACGCCCTTCGACCCCACCGTCAGGGGCTCCAGGGCGGGATTCCCCGACTCGACGAGCTGGGAAAAGAGGCGCTCCACGCTGCGGCGGCAGCCGACACATGGGACAAGCTGAGAAAGTGCGCTCAAGACTTCACGCGATGTCACCATCATGGCAATGTTCAAATCCTGCTGTTTGAGCATGCTGTGTCGCTGCGTTGGGGGCGGGGGGGGAGGCATGGAAGAGAAGCAGGCAGGTCAGAAACAAAACGGTGCACAGTTTTGGTCACGGCACCTAATAAAAAGATACTGGCGAGCTGGAAAAAGTTGCAGAAAAGGATCAGGAGGCTGGAGCATCTCCCCTACGAGGGAAGGTGACAACAGCGGGGATTGTCGGGGGGGGGGAAAGGAGGCTAAGGGGAGACACGATAGAGGTGTACAAAATCATGAAGAGAGTGTGAAGAAGGATATTTTTTTCTCCCACTCCCAGACTGAAAGAACTGGGTATGTTTACCCTGGAGAAGAGAAGATTGAGGGGAGGCATGAGAGCACTCTTCAAATACTTAAAAGGTTGTCCCACGGAGGAGGGCCAGGATCTCTTCTCGATCCTCCCAGAGTGCAGGACGCGGAATAACGGGCTCAAGTGACAGGAAGTCAGATTCCGGCTGGACATCAGGAAAAAGTTCCTGACAGTTAGAGCAGTACGACAATGGAACCAGTTACCTAGGGAGGTTCAAGAGGCAGCTGGACAACCATCTGTCAGGGATGCTTTAAGATGGATTCTGGCATTGAGCAGGGGGTTGGACTGGATGGCCTTATAGGCCCCTTCCAGCTCTACTATTCTATGATAATACTAGAACCTGATGAAACCGATTAGGGGAAGATTCAGGGCAAATAAAAGGAAGGACTTCTTCGCACAGCACATCGTTAAAACGATGGAATTCACTACCACAAGAGGTGGTGATGGCCTTTAAAAGGGATGGCTTTAAAAGGGGGTTGGAGAAATTCCTGGAGGAGAAGGCTACCAATGGCTACTGGCCCTAACACACACCTAAAATACGCTAAATAAATAATATAATAATACCTGTATGAACTGCTTTAATTGCGCTCCGCTGCTCTGATGTCCGTCGAGGTTTAGCACATTATCGGGAAACTCCATCACCATCTGCGGGAAGAGAAGACACACACGTGAGCCTTCCGAGAGGGCTAGGAATCACGTTGTCACCGTTGCACGAAGCTTCCTCCTCTCTCTTTTGCAACTAAGATTGTAGTGCCTGAATTTGCTTTCCTTTCCCCCTCCCTCCTCCTCCTCCCTCCCAATCCCCTTTCCTTTTGTGTCGTGTCTTTTAGATTGTAAGCCTGTGGGCAGGGACTGTCAAGAAATACTTTTGTAAGCCGGCGTGAGAGCCTGTTTTGGCTGAATGGCGGCATAAAAATGCTTAAATAAATGCGACGGTGGAATCAGTTACCTAGGGAGGTTGTGGGCTCTCCCACACTAGAGGCATTGAAGAAGCAGCTGGACAACCATCTGTCAGGGATGCTTTAGGGTGGATTCCTGCATTGAGCAGGGGGTTGGACTAGATGGCCTTGTAGGCCCCTTCCAACTCTGCTATTCTATCATTCTATGATTCTGTGAAATAAATATTGGGTGGATTTCTCTAACGCCCAAGAGCTGAAGCCCTTGGGGCGGTTTCTAACGACTGAAAACGGAAAATGCGTCATACGATAGGAGACCAAAGTTTGACACTAGGGTATAAAATAAAACCTAGCAGCAAGGCAAAGATTTAAAATATGAGTCGTGGATTTAAAACAACGGCTAAAATGCCTGGGAAAAGAAGGCCTTCACCTGGTGCCGGAAAAATTACAACGTAGGCAACCAGGGGAGCCTCTCTGGGGAGACACTCAGCAAATGTGTGGTGTAGTGGCTAAAGTGTTGGACTGGGAATTGGGAGATCCGGGTTCTAGTCCCCACTCGGCCATGGAAACCCACTGGGTGACTTTGGGCCGCTCACAGGCTCTCAGCCCAACCTACCTCACAGGGTTGTTGTGAGGATAACACGGAGAGGAGGAGGATTATGTACGCTGCCTTGGGTTCCTTGGAGGAAAAAAGGCAGGATATAAATGCAATAAAACAAATAAATAAATGGGGTGCACCACAGAAGGCAGCTTACACAGTGTTCTCTTCCTCTCCAGTTTATCATCACAACAACCCTGCGATGTAGGTTAGGCTAAGAGGCGATGACTGACCCAAAGTCACCCCGTGAGCTTCAGGGCTGAGAGGTGACGGGAATCCAGATCTGCCTAGCCTCAGGCCACTGCTCTAACCACTACACCACACTGCCTCTCACTTTTGTGCATAGCATATGCAGCCTGCCTGTTGTTTGGTTGGGGACTGTGGGGCCTACGCAGAGTCAAGGAATCTGACTGCCCACCTCAAAAAAGAAGAAAGTATTGTAGAGCTGGGAAAAGGGCAGAAAAGGGCAACTCAAATGATCAAGGGGCGCTAGAGCATCTCCCCTGTGAGGGAAGGTGGCAACAGCCGGGATTCTTTAGCTTGGAAAACAAAGAGGCTAATAAGGGGAGACAGGGTAGAGGTGTACAGAATTATAGACTTTTTTCTCCCTCTCCCAAAATCCTAGAACGGGGTCATCCCTTGAAGCTGATGGGTGGGAGATTCAGGACAGATAAAAGAAAAATATTTCTTCACACAGCGCGTAGTTAAACTATGGAACTCACTACCACAAGATGGCCACCCATCTGGATGGCTTGAAAAGGAGGGTTGGAGAAATTCCTGGAGGAAAAGTCTATCCATGGCTACTAGCCCTGATGGTTGTGTGCTCCCTCCAGTGCCCGAGGCAGTAAGCTTGTGTGCACCAGTTGCTGGGGAACATGGGTGGGAGGGTGCTGTTGCACCATGTCCTGCTTGTTCCTCCCTGGCCGATGGCTGGTTGGCCACTGTGTGAACAGAGTGCTGGACTAGATGGACCCTTGTTCTGATCCAGCATCAGGGCTCGTCATACGCTCTTATGTTAAAATAATGCAAGTCGCCGGATCCGTAGCGTCACAGAATTACACCAATGGGCACCCCTGCGGATATATACGTTTTCAAAATGCCACCAAGTCCTCAGCTTGTAAAAGAACGTTAGTTATTGGGCGGATGAGAAATGTGATAAAGAAATAAAGTGAGGGATATTTATTTATTTATTTATTTAGAGTATTTTTATCCCGCACCTCAACCAAAAAGGCTCTCGGAGCGGCTTACAATGGATCAGTAAAGAAAACAGTCCCCGTCCTCAGGCTGACATTCTAAAAAAGACACGACACACAAGGAAAAGTGGACGGGGAGGGAAGAGGGAGAAAATAAGTTCTGTGCTGTGATATTATCATAAACTCTGATATTGCTGTGCTGAGGACACATGTCTTGCATATTCGGTGGGTTTCTCTCCCTACAACGTTTTATAAAGCTTTGCTAAAGATATTCACACACAGAGAGAGAGAGAGAGAGTTAGTCATGAGAGCCGTTGTCCAAAGTCTATCAAACCAAAGGAGCCGAATCGCTTTCGGTCCGAGGGGCGAATTCAACTGCAGAGAAGCTTTCGGAGGGGGCGTGGCCCAAAGGGCAAAGGGGGCGTGGCTAGAGACAAAATGGGTGGGGCCAAAATACCGGCGTATTTGTAGCTTAAAGCGCTTGCTGATGGTAACGAATCCTTAGGAGAGGTACCGTATTTCTTCGATTGTAAGACGCCATCGATTGTAAGACGCACACTAATTTCAGTACCACCGACAGGAAAAAAAAAACCCTAAGACAAACCCGCAATTCTAAGACGCACCCCATTTTTAGAGATGTTTATACGGGGAAAAAAGGCGCGTCTTAGAATCAAAGAAATAGGGTATGTCAACTTTTTACAACGGGGTTCTGCAGCCCTCCACAAAGCCATTCTCAAACAGGGGGGGCTCTCAAAGGCTTTGCCGTTTTACCACTGCACAAATTACAGCTGCAGTAATAAGAAAAGGAAAAAGGGTGATTAACTATAAAAGAGAAGACCTTTTTATTCTCCTAGCCGTTTTCATTTTTCCAGTTTGCTTTCTACCTGGCGTTGTCTTTAAAAAAAAATTGCACAGCTCCGGGCTTCTGTTTGGTTATTATTTTTATTGTTATACTGTTGTTTTAAAGTTTTCGATCGCGTTTTATCATCTGTATTTTACTGTCTTGTATTTTGTTGTTCTATTTATTGTGAACTGCCTAGGGAGCTTCAGCTATTGGACAGAGTATAAAAAAATTAAAATAAATCCTCCGCCAAAGCCATTTTGATGTAGCTGGAAGTCCAAACTGTTCTATGGAACAGTGCATTCGGTAATACCTTGAATTTCAAATGAAATCTCCCAGTTTAGAGTATTGAAAGACATCTAGTATTTCCAGGGATCCTTTTAACGTTAACGTGCAAATGCATTCGATTTTTGTTATTATTATTTGCCTTTTAAAGTTTTTTAAAATGTTTTAATGTTAGTTGGTTTAATTCTATTTTAACTTTTGTATATTTCTATTTATATGTTTTAATTTTGTAAAGCCGCCAGTATTGGGGGAAAAGGCGGGATATAAACAGCGACAATAATGGGACAGAACAATTCCTACGGACAAAACAAAACCTTGCAACTGACCAGACATAATGGTCATAGACAAAAAAGAAAAACACACATACCTCATTGACATATCAATACCTATCAACAAAAAATGTTATAGAAAAGGAAGAGGAAAAGAGAGAAAAATATACACCACTGGCCATGGAAGTTAAAGAACTATGGCAACAGGAAAAGGTCACAATTATTACGCTAGTCGCATCATTAAAAAAAAAAACTATACAGAAACCCTTTAGAAACCGGGCCTACCAACCTCCAGAAAGCAGTCATACTTAAAACATGCTCAATAGTCAGGAAATTCATGAATCAATAAAAGTCAGCACTATCTGGCAAAGCACGTCATGTCCATCTAGAAAAACCGTCACGAGCGAGAAATTAATAATAATAATAATGTGTCTTTATTAGACACAAAGATCACATTACGCCAGTCCTTTTACAACTTCATTGGCTGCCAGTCCAGGTCCAGGCCCGATTCAAAATGCTAGTATTGACATTTAAAGCCCTAAACAGTTTGGGGCCAGGTTATTTGAAGGAACGCCTCCTCCCATATGTACCTGCCCGGACCTTAAGATCATCTACAGGGGCCCTTCTCCGTGAGCCCCTGCCAAAGGAAGTGAGGCAGGTGGCCACTAGGAGCAAGGCTTTCTCCGCTGTGGCACCCCGGTTGTGGAATGAGCTCCCCAGAGAGGTCCGCCTGGCGCCTACACTGCACTCTTTTCGTCACCAACTTAAGACCTTTTTATTATCTCAGTATTTTAACACTTAATTTTCACTTAAATTTAAATTTTACTGTTCTAACTCTGTATTTTAATCTTATATCAATTCTGCTGCATGGTTTTATCCTGGTTGTGCTTTTTATACTGTATTTTGTATTTGTGCTTTTAACCTGTTGGTTGTTTTATTGTGGTTTTAATTTTTATGAACTTCGGCTATTGGGCGGTATAAAAATGCAATAAATAAATAAATACATACATACATAAATCCCTCCTCTCTGCCTCTCCCCCCCCCCCAAATCTCTTTACAGAAGCACCAGGGGGTGGTACATTCAAATGGCATTTATACGCCCAACGTCTGCAAAGCTCAAAAGGCTAAGGCAATTTTTAAGGAGGCTGCAGCATCGCCACGCGAGAAGAGTAAATGACCCAGAGGCTTAATTACCGCAACAAAATGACAGAGCAGCCGTCACACACGGGTGACAGCTTAATGACTCGGAGGGTTGAGAGAAAGTCAATTCTCAAGTAGTGCCAATTTAGGAGCACGTTAATTAAAAACAAGCGACTCCGAGGTATAGCGTTCTCCGTCCCTCTTTGGCTGAGGCCTTGCAGGCGGGAGTTCGGAGGACGCTCCGAGCTCAAGGAATTACACAAACGGGTGATGGCTTGGTGAGATTTCCAACCCGGTTCCCGGTGGGTGGATGCAACGAGGGATGGACGGAGACCGTTATGCAGCACGGAACCGGGCAAACTTGGGGGATTCGGAACCCGGGGCCTTGCCATTGCGGGAAGCGTCAAACACAAGGCAGCCGCCTCACGGATACCGGTGGCCGCGGCCACATCATATGGAACTCACTGCCGCAAAGTGTGGCGATGGCCACCAACTTTAACGCCTTTAAAAGGGGGTTGGAGAAATTCCTGGTGGAGAAGGCGATCAATGGCTGTTGGCCCTGAAGGTTACCTCCAGGATTAGAGGCAGTAAGCCTCTGGGGAACATGGGTGGGAGGCAGTTGCTGGGGAACATGGGCGGGAGGGTGCTGTTACACCATGTCCTGCTTCGTTGGTCCCTGGTCAACAGCTGGTTGGCCGCTGTGTGAACAGAGGGCTGGACTGGATGGACCGTGGGTCGTATCCAGCAGGGCTCTTCTGATTTTCTTATCTAGATACAACATATATATCAGGGTGGGGAGCCTCTTTAGGCTCAAGGCCCGAATTCCATTCTGGGGGGGCCCCCCGCCACTGCGTGGTGGGCGGAGTCAAAAGGCAAAAGGGGGCGGGGGCAGAGGACCGCCCGATTGTCACTAACAGCTAATCCTGCCGGTAACTAAAGCCTCAAGAGATGCATTTCAACCTTTCAGAAGGGGGGGGGGAGCCTGTACAGAAGCTGGGAACTACCAAACGGTTGGTTGTCTGGGGGGGAAGGGGTGGAGCCAAGGGAAGGGGTGGAGCCAAGGGAAATGCATGGCCATGTGGCAAACCCCAGATCGGAACCCCTGGCCTGAGGATCCCCACTGAGTAGGAATCACCAACAAGGAGGGAGACGCTCCCAAGCCCCCCTGGCTTGCGATCCGCAAAGGTCCCTTCAGCCCAAAGGTAAAGACTTTTGTGTATATGTATGTGTGTACATATACACACACACACACACATATATATATATTTCCCAGCTGGTCCATTTAATTGCTTCTTCTCTGCTCTCTTTAGATTTGCTACCCCACCATAACGTCTGCATGTGGTTGGTTGGTTTTTTAATTGTATTTCCGGTTCGTTTTGTATAAAAGCCGTCCCGGGAATGCCTCGAGAGCGGGGAAGGAAGCCGCAGAACCGCACGTGTGCACACAGAGAGGCGTGCCTGCCTGCCAACCCTCTTTCCCAATCCCCTGCAGCCGGCTACCGAGGACGCGTCGCCCTGCACAGAGGAGAGGTTTTTGCTCCTGCGCAAGGTCGGAGGTCCCCGGGAGGAGGAGGAGAATGACTCACGCTCCCAGAAAGCCAAGGAGTGAACTTCGGTCGTACGCAGCGCAGCTCTGCTTTGGAGCACAAGGCGCTCGCCTGATCTCTTTGCAAAGGCCCTTTCCCTGACCTTTAACCCCGCTCTCTCATCTTGCACAAGTTGTACAAACTAGGAGACGGGCGTTTCTTCAATAAGGGTGCACCACAAAACACAGGATGTGGCCACGGACTGGATTAGAACGAGTCCACATCACACCTCTAAACAAAAGGCTGTGTGTCTCTTGACTAGGGCTGTTGGAGGTATCCGTTTCGGAGGGGGTGAAGCCTGCGGAATTTTCCTAGGCTCGACTTCGTTTCGGTCCCCGCTGCAGCGCCCAACTCCATTTGCGGCGAATTTTCGCAGATGTGTCGGGAATTTTGCGCGTTTGGGGGTTTGCGCATTTTGGGAGGAAAGTTCCGCACGCCGCCCAGAAATTGGCTCACACTGCAGAACTTCACCCGCTCCCTCCAAAAAAAAAAACAGGTGCAAAAACGTTTCTGGGAAAAAACTGCAGCCAGCCCACAGATGCAAATCAAATCGTACACGCCATGGATCTCCAGCGATCCAAAAATAGGACCCATTTCCCAAGGACGGACATCCCTACTTTTGACTCAGGTGGCACGGCACAGCCTCAGCCCAGGGACACACAGAGGGAGGGTAACACACTTCAGGAGGTGAGTCCTTGCTTTACATGCAGAAGGCCCCAGGTTCAAATCCCGGCGTACCCAATTGGGAAGGATCAGGTAGTATAGAAACATAGGAAGCTGCCTTATACAGAGACCATCTACCTGAGTTTCACCTCCGTACTGACAAATGCCCCAAAACACATCTCTACACAGATCCTGACGGGGGATCTTGATAGGGCAAAAGCCTTGGAAGGTTCCATCAACTGGGATTGTTTAGCGTGGAAAAAAGGGGACTAAGGGGAGACATGATAGAGGTGTACAAAATTATGCATGGTTTAGAGAATGTGGAGAGGGAGGCATTTTTCTCCCTCTCTCAAAATACTAGAACCCAACGGGGTCATCCCATGAAACTGATTAGTGGGAGATCCAGGACAAATAAAAAGAAGGACTTCTTCACACAGCGCATAGATAAGTTATGGAACTCACTGCCATAAGATGTAGTGATGGCCACCAACCTGGATGGCTTCAAAAGGGGGTTGGATAAATTCCTGGAGGCAAAGGCTATCCATGGCTACTAGCCCTGATGGTTGTGTGCTGTCTCCAGTATTCGAGGCAGTAAGCCTGTGTGAACCAGTTGCTGGGGAACATGGGCGGGAGGGTGCTGTTGCACCATGTCCTGCTTGTTCATCCCTGGCCGATGGCTGGTTGGCCACTGTGTGAACAGAGTGCTGGACTAGATGGACCCTTGGTCTGATCCAGCAGGGCTCTTCTCATGTTTTTATGTCCGGTATACTCTACTTTTCTGAAGCGCCTTCAAAATTACTTCCTCCTGGAGTTAAACCAGATCGGAAGATCAGAGAAACTAGCTTCAAATCCCTGCCACCCTCCACTGTATTCGTTTCCCACCTGAGAAGTGGGGATACAGGGATACGGCAGGAATATAGGAAGCGGCCTTCTACCGAGCAGAGACAGGGGAGAAATTCATTCCGGTTGCAAAACGCCCCGGCCCAAACCAAGACACAAACTGAAATGCAGTCATTCTTTGGCATGCTGGTTTTAACCTATAAAGCCTACACGGCTCGGGGCGGCAACGTGAACCTACTCGAACATTACGATCAACACCTGAGGCTTTCCTCCAAGGAAGGCTCAGAAGGTGGCTTCCCGGGGGAGGGCTTGCTCAGTGGTGGCCCCCCTGACTATGGAACAATTTCCCCACTGAAGCTCACCTGGCAACAACACCGTCAACTTTTCGGCACCAGGTTAAGACTGTCCTCTACTCCAAGGCCTTTAACGGCATATGATGGGGTATTTATGTCAGCTGCCTTCATGAGGTCTAGCAGCTTATTGAAAATGTTTTTAGCTGTTTAAGGGTGCAAACCTATGCACGTTTAAAAAGGAAAAAAAAACTCCTACAATTCCCAGCATTCCCCAGACAGCCATGCTGGGATTTATAGGACTTTTCCCTCCCCTGTCTAAACGTCTATAAGACTGCACCCTACATTATTTTAAATTTTGTATCTTTAAAAATATTATACTTTCCAATCTCATATTGGTGGTTTGTAATTTTTGTGAACCACACAGAGATCTTTGGCTACTGGGCAGTACAGAAATGAAGATAATAATAACAGTTTGCACTTTTGCAAATCTTGCAATGCAATTCTCCAGTAAAAAAACGAACACATCCTTTAGGGGGAAATGGTGCAAATTACTGAAAATAATGTACACAAAAAAGCCTTAAAATGATGGGAAATAGCTTGCAAAAGATGCACAAATTAGGAAAAAGTGAGTTCAAGGAGATGTATTTGAGGGGAAGTGCACTCAAAAGTGCGGATGAATTCTCAGGCAGAATTTTTAAAGGCAGCAAAGTTGAAACAGGAAGAAACGAACTCAAGGATGGAAAAAGGATGCGCAAAACCAAACGTGACCAGATCTGCCCATCCTTGGGTGTGAGTTAAGCCGCTGGTCATCCAGTTCACATCAGAAGTTCTCAAACTGTGGTCCACAAGGTTCATTTAGGTGATGGATTCATCGTTTCTGATGATGGAGGCTAAAGGAGGCTCAGCCGTCGGGACGGATTCTCATAAGAACGTGCTGGTGCAGGCTGCTAATTCCTCTGCCCAAAATTTAGCTGTTTAGCCTGACCCGAAGCTAAAAAAAAGCCGGCAAACATTACGCCCAAATTCACAGAACTCAAAGAGACACACCCATCGCATTAGAAAAGCAAGTCTGCAAGGTTTAAAATACAAACTACTGATTTGTAGAACCACCACCACCAAAGAACAGCCGTGTAGAAGAACGGCAACTCCTAGAATAGCTGGCTGTGAATGATGGGAATTGCAATCCAACACATCTGGAAGGCACCAGGTTAGGGGGAGGGTGATTGTAACCGGACTGGCAGTAGATCACCAGGGTTGGCGGAAGGAAGCAGTATACCTGGCCATGCTGGGATTATACCTATGACATTCTGCATGCAAATCACGTACGCGATCACCAAGCCATTTCCTGGCTTGTTACAACAACATCCCTCTCGCCAAATCAGGCTTGGAAAAAGCCACTCGCCTAGGGTGAACGTAAGCGTGCTGCTGGGCGAACAGGCAAAAAAGCTTTCACAAAGTTGGAAAAGCATTCCCTCCGCACACAAAACTATCAGCTCTGCTCTGTTCATGTTGCCATCAGGACACGAAGAAGCACGAATAGGTGACTAGCAAAAATAACTGAGCTAGTAATTTTTGCGGATTTTTTGCATCCTTCTCCGTGAGATCATATTATCATCATCATCATCATCATCATGCAATGGAAGAAAAGAAGGGAGTTAACCAAGAAGAGGGCCTTTTCTGGTGTGGCACCCTAGAGACGCTCGCCTTGCACCTACGTTGTGCTCTTTCAAGCGTCAGGTAAAGATCTTTTTATTCTCCGGGGCATTTTAGTCTTTTAGCTCTGTTATTTTAAATAGCGCATTCTAAAACTCCGCATTGTCCCTAGGTTTTATTTTGGTTTGCGCTTTTAGACCGCAGTTTGAAACTTTTACATTGGATTTCATGATGCCGTTTGTGGCTGCAGCTATTGGGCGGTATAGAAATGTAGTATATAAAATAAATGAATTTGCAGGGCTGCCTCAAGAGCGCCTTTGTTTGAGTCCAAGCAGCTGTTGGAAGGAAGCTGTGGCAGGTAAAAGGAATAGGTCCAGTCATCTCCTCAAGGAGCAACACAGAAAAGGGGGGGGGGAGATTTCTGTGAACTTAAACACTAGAACTCTGAAGCGGGGGGGGGGGGGGGAACAGCCTAAAACTTTAAAAGATGGATTCGATTTAAAATAGAAAAAGTAACTTGCCCCAGTAGAATTACTCTGCGTTCAGACAACACGCTAAGCCACAGTGGTTAAGCATTTTGAGCTAAGCATTATAGCTGAGCGTTTCGTGTGAACCATGGTTTAGGGTGTCGGGTGAACCATTCCCAACCATGGTGGCTAAACAACCATGGTTTAAACACCTCACTAACAATTTGCCGGAAAAAGGGTTAGTGGCCTAACCATGGATTAGCGGGTCGTTCTGCAAAGGCGCTTCTCATATAAGACCTGTTAAGAAGACACCTTAAACCCTGCTGGTTAAGGTCTTTGGTTGAGCAGCAGGGTTTATGGTGTCTTGTGCGATGCTTTTTGCTAAACCCTGGTCACGTTCTAACCCCAGTCGAACTGTCTGCAGCAGGGTTCGCGGCCGTAACCGTGGCTTAAAGCGTTGGGTGCAACAGCACGGCTCGTGGTTAGCGCTAACCCCAGAGAACCACAGTTTCGCTAACCACAGTCCCTGAAGTGTCATCTGAACAGACCCATAAAGACAGAGTGCAGGCTGATAATTTAGTGGTACTAAGAAAAAGTAGGACCTGGGGTTTTCCCAGGTCCTACTGCCCCAATGTAACAGGTCTCCGTAGGACTCAGCACCATGGCTGAACCATAACCGTAGAACGGCCTTCGGTGACCTGGTGACCTCCGAATTTGTTGGACTACAACGTCCAGAAGAGCTGGCTGAGGCATGCTGGGAGTTGTGACCCAACACAACCGGGTCAGGGTAGTGTCTCCAAATTCAACATCTCCTGAGCGTGTTTCCTCCAAAGTTAAGCCCTGCTGTCTTCAAAGGGGCTTACTGCCTAGTAAGTGTGTCGGGGATTACAGCCGTGTAAGACTCACAGTGACCATTTCACTGCCCCCATCCACAGCGGTGGTCAAACTACTGCACCCTATTAATTTATTTTACTTATTTACACTATTTCCATATCGCTCCCTATCCGAGGATTTCGGAGCGGTGAACAAGTGCGGTAAAAGAATAAAAACAGAATTAAAAACATCATTCAAAAATTGTATTTTAAAAGAACGGGTACAGATTAAACCACGGCTGGTCGTTCCAGGAAAAGATTCTTGGAACAATAATGTTTTCAGGAGGTGCAGAAAACAATACAACGTCGGCACCTGCCAGTGGCAGGGAGTTCCGTAGGCAGGGGGCCACCACGCTGAAGGCTCTTCTCCTGGTGGACTCCAATCGGGCCAAAGGTCCATGCGGCACCACCAGGAACGTGCCCTCAGATGATCTCAGTTGCTGGGCAGTTTGGTGAGGGAGACGGTGCTCTCTCAGGTATCCTGGTTCCGAGTTGTTTAGGGCTTTGTAATTAAACCAGCTTCTTCATCTAAGGGGGTAATCTAAGACCCTTCTGGCAGCCCAGGCAGCAGGCACAGAAAGGCTTTTGGGGTAACAAACCAGGATACCCGAGAAAGGAGGAGACAAGTTGACCCAGAGAGGCATCCCCTTACCCAGGAACAACAACTCCATAATGTTCTGGGGACATTACAGGGTGCAGGTTCACTCTACTAGGTCTGCAGAAAGGGCACTTGTGGGTGATTTTTTTTTCCTTTTCCCTCCTCGTCCCTTTTTCCTTTTGTGTCATGACTTCTCAGATTGGAAGCCTGCAGGCAGAAACCGTCTTGTTTTTATTAACTAACTGTATGTATTAACTGCATTTTATTAACCCCAGGAGCCTTTTTTTGGCGGGGGGGTGGGACTGAGGAGCAGAGAAAAATGCGTTTAGATGAATACAAGCACCTCTCTCTGGTACCAAGGTGATAGGAGAATTTGCCCTACACACACACACACACACACACACACACACACGCCCCACCAGCCTGACCCAGTGGTATCACCTCCAAGCAAAAGAGAAAAACCTCCCAAAATCACAGAGAAAGGAATCCAAAACCATTGCAATAGGGCAGGGAACAAAGACAGAAATACACACACATACATGCATGCAGTTCTGGCTAGTTAAGAGGGGGGGAATGGGGAGGGGAAGCATTTTGAAAAGATCAGAAAACTACCACAGCACAAACGCAAAAAAATATAAATATTCCTTTTGGGGGTCTTGTGCCAAAAGCTGCAGATCAGAACAGAACTTTCTCTATGGACATAGTGGGCTGAGATTCTCCCCTACTGGGAAGTTTGGATCTTTCCCTATACATTTCTCCCTGCCCAACATTGATTAAAACACACGTTATGAGCGTGCATGCAACATGCATCTTGCATTGTTACAACAGGAATCGGCTTACAATTTTCTACATTTTTTTTTTTTAAAAAGGGGGTAAAAAGAGCCTTCAGAACCCGTAACTGCACAATTGTGCTTTTACAGAACAGGGGCACAGCGAGCGAATCCTGAAAAGTTCCCGAACTGATCCGGGACACAGATCAGCAACTGACAAGGCAACAAATTGGGTGGCCGAAACGGAGAAATCTTGGCCTCCGGTGCTCCTTGGGACAAAAAAAATACCACCCACAAGAAGGCCCATCGCTTGTTGCAGAGATCCAGGTTCCAAAATGGCTACGACGGATGGCTAGGCCTTCTGGGCGGTTGTTTTTCGTGTGTGTCGGTCCGCGCGCGCGTGTGCGCACGGGTGTCAGGGACGCGGTGAAGGGAAAAGGCACGTTACAGGCGCCGAACACAACCCTGTGCCCCAGAGCTCAGCAATTAGTGCACTGGGAGCACTCCAAGGCGGGGTCAGAGGCTTTTTACCGTGGCCGGTAGAAGGAAGGAAAGTGCGGAGGAAGGCTTGCCGAGGGATTGCAAAACACCGCCTCGGGATGTTGCAACCGCTCTGTGCGCCCGAGCGCAGGGTGAAGTTGCTTACCGTCAGGGTGTCATCGATGAAAAGAGGAATCTGCCGCCTCTCGAAGGGGAATTCTTCTTCGCCGTCTCTGCAAACCGCCACCAGCCTCGCCATCGCTGCTGCTGCTGCTGCTGCTACTCTCGCTTCTTCCTCCCAGCTCCGAGACTGGAAAAAAAAAAAAGAAGAAGAAGAAGCCAAACCCCAGGCCCAAGTAAATACGAAGTGGAGTTCCTTCGTTGCACTTTCGTCAGGAGAGGGAAAGCAGCTGGCAATGTCGCATCGGGTGATTCGACACAGTGGGAGGGGGGGGAAACGGAACAGCCGATGACCGGTTACTGTGAACGCAGGCTGATTTCCTTTCCTTTCTTTTCCGGGCAATTTACAAAGCCTTAAAAGCCTTAAAAAGACAATATCGTACATGACATAAAGCACGTTTACGTCCAAACATATAATCAGGCAGTACACACACACACACACACACACACACACACACACACACACATAGATCTCTAAGTAATTTTAGTAATCAACCATACTAAATCCAGGACTCCATTAGAAATTATATTCTGCCAAAGGCCCAAAGGTAGAGGAATATCTTAACCGGGCGCTGAAAAGAGAACAATGTTGATGCCAATGTTGTTAATTTTTGTGAACCGCCCAGAGAGCTCCGGCTATTGGGCGGTATGGAAATGTAATAAATAAATAAATAAAATAAAATAAATAGGGGGTCACCACTGAGAAGGCCTCTCAGCTGCTTTTTTCGGGGGGGGGGGGGAAAGGGAGCGGGGGCGGGGAGAACTTTTCTGCCCCGTTTTAAAAAGGTCTGTGTTTTTGTCCTCATCGTTACCGGAGAACTGTCCGTTCTGGAGATTTCTGGCTAGTCCAGAAGCCAGTGAATGCTTCAAAGCTTAGAATTTTTTAAAAAAAACACACACCAAAAGATGGGGTGTTGGATTGAGGTGTGGGGAGCTAAGTCATCAAAATCTCTAAGTCTGGAAGAGGAAACAAAGAGGATACACCCATCTTTAGGAAAAACACTCTAGGGTTTATTCTAGAGTGTGTGGTGTGTGTGTGAGTGTGGAGGGCTTGCCTTCTTCCACAAAGATCTCAGCACAATGAAAAATGTTAACAGGCACCCACGATTTCAGAATGTCCCAGCACTGTAAACACACCGTGGAATAAAAACAGCAGAAGTCCAGAAAAGGCCTCATTTTGGCACTGAGAACTACCTGCTCTAGGAAGAAATAGAAAGGCCTTTTAGAATGGTTTCCCCGCATGCAGCTCGCCCTTACTAAAGGGAAACCCACCCAATGCTTGGGTTGTTAAATGCTCAAATGAGGTTGCCAGTTCAGTGGGCGGGCGGGGGGGGGGGGGGGGTTTCGCCGAAGGATGAGCCAAGATCAGCTTCATATGCAAGGACCAGCAGCATTATTGGGGGGGGGGGCATGCCCCTAAATCCTTTTTCCTGTAATGCTTTACGCCCCCCTCCCATCAAAATCTTAGCACGAGAGACTTCAGAGCAGAAGATTCTTTGAGAGAAAGAGAGAGGGAGGAAAACCCAGGAACAAACCGCGCAAATAAATGAAGATTTAGATCACAACACCCCGTCCTTTGCCCCCAAACCTAGGATGCGCACCCCTCTTAACCCAAGAAAATCCATGCCACCCCCAAAGTCGAACCCATGAAGAATTGCAGGCTTCTTTAGTGGGATCGCCACAGATTTAAGCACATAGGGGGGGAAAAAACCCTCTCTCAGGAGACAAATATGCCCATTTAACCACTCACTCAATACCAGCAGAGGTTCTGTCCTACAAGTAGTCTGTGAGTCTCAAAACTACACTCAAAGCGCTGTCACTCGATGACGTACACGGTGTCATAGATAAACGCCACAGACAATGTAAGCCTTGCAAATGCATTAACCAGGGATGACCACACCTGTCGTTCAGGTGCGCACACTGTGGCAAACTCCAGTTGCGCCCTGAGTTGAGCGCTCTATGCTACGCCACAGCACTCCCGTTTCCAACAATGCGCACAGCCAACCCCAGCTCATTCCTCAATGAGCTTGCGTGTATGACACCCAGCTCTACAACTACTTGTAATTCACACATTGCAAGATGTCGTGATGGCCACCAATCTGGATGGCTTTAAAAGGGGGTTGGATAAATTCCTGGAGGCAAAGGCTAGCAAGGGCTACCAGCCCTGATGGTGGTGTGCTATCTCCAGTATTCGGGGTAATAAGCCTGTGTGCACCAGCTGCTGGGGAACATGGGTGGGAAGGTGCTGTTGCACCATGTCCTGCTTGTTCATCCCTGGCCGATGGCCGGTTGGCCACTGTGTGAACAGAGTGCTGGACTAGATGGACCCTTGGTCTGATCCAGTATCAGAGCTCTTCTTACGTTCTTATGTACGTCTCAGTGACCATTCTCTTATGTACAGTCTCAGAACGGCAAGCAGAACACCCTGGCAGCCCCGTGACACCAGGCAAGCAGGCTGGCTAAATCTTTGGAGAGTCAGAAAAGCAATATTTGGGGGAGGGGTGTGGGAGGGGAGGGGGAAGAGGAGACTTGCTGCAATTTTTGCAGTCATCTGCAAAACCTGAATATGAGCCAACGGTGTGATGTGGCTGCGAAAAAAGCAAATGCCATTTTGGCCTCCCACACGAGAGGCCTTCAAGAGGCAGCTAGACAGCCATCTGTCAGGGATGCTTTAAGGGGGATTCCTGCATTCAGCAGGGGGATGGACTCAATGGCCTCATTGGCCTCTTCCAGCTCAACTATTTATGATTCTATAACCACAGGAAGGCAGAAAGAACTTGCAGTCTTTTCAAAGAGATTTCCCCCCCCCTTCTTTACATCCCATCCTCCAGAAGAAAAAGAACTTGGGGAAAGGAAAGAAGAATTTTTGTGAAGGAAGAGGCTTATCTTGTCAACCAGCAACACACCCCATTTCTTTTCAGCCCTTTCAAACTCCCCCAAACGCTTAAACTGTACACACACTTCCCTCCCCTTCCCCTGCAATTGTAAGTTCCTTGGGGCAGAGACCTGTCCTGTGTAAAAAGCACCCATTATACACCGATGCTGTGATATCGGCAGATGAAGAAACAAACATTAGACCCCTTTACATCTCAAGTCTTCAGCCTAAAAGAGATTCTGGATAGTATCAATAAAAAGTTGTGGCCGGGGGTGGGGGGGGTGGGGAATAGAAATTAGTTAAGTTTACATGGGGGTGGAAAAACCCGGCTTGTGCTCTAAAAGGAGAAGAAAAATTAGGGTCCCCTAAAAATTAATGAGGTAAGACTCTCTGCACTCTAAAAGGAAAAAGAAATTGGGGAGGCCATAAGAGTAATGTGAAAAAATCAATTCAGTATGCTCTCAAAAAGAAAATTGGGGGGACGTCTGTAAGAATTATGGAGGAAAAATCAACTTCCTATGGTCTAAAAAATGAAGAAAATGGGGTGTCTGTAAGAATAATGAGAAAAATCAACTCCCTGTGCTCTAAAAGGCGAAGAAAATTTGGGGGTTTGTAAGAATAAATTAGAAAAAACAACTTCTTATGGTCTTTAAAAAAAAATGGGGGTATCTGAAAATTCAATGAGGAAAGTCAACGTCGTGTCCTAAAAGAAAAGGGAAAGAAAATAGGGACCTAAAAAATAAATGTGAACAACCAACCCATTGTGGTCTAATAGAAGAAAATTGGGAGGGGGGTCCCTAAGAGAGTTTGGGGGTTCTCTTAATTAATAAGAGGGGAAACCTCCCTGAGCTCTAAAAAGAGAGCACTTAGGGGGTCGTTAATTATAATTAATGAGACAAATCGACTCCCTGTGCTCTAAAGTGAGAAAATTGAGAGGGGGGTCACTATGAGAATTTGGGGGTTCTCCTAATTAATAAGGGGGGAACCTTCCTGAGCTCTAAAAGGAGAGCACTTAGGGGGTCGTTAATTATAATTAATGAGACAAATCGACTCCCTGTGCTGTAAAGTGAGAAAATTGAGAGGGGGATCGCTAAGAGAATTTGGGGGTTCTCCTAATTAATGAGGGGGAAACCTCCCTGAGCTCTAAAAAGAGAGAACTTAGGGGGTCGTTAATTATAATTAATGAGACAAATCGACTCCCTTTGCTGTAAAGTGAGAAAACTGAGAGGGGGATCGCTAAGAGAATTTGGGGGTTCTCCTAATTAATGAGGGGGAAACCTCCCTGAGCTCTAAAAAGAGAGAACTTAGGGGGTCGTTAATTATAATTAATGAGACAAATTGACTCCCTTTGCTGTAAAGTGAGAAAATTGAGAGGGGGTCG
The DNA here is from genome assembly GCF_023053635.1 of Elgaria multicarinata webbii. Classification (NCBI taxonomy): domain Eukaryota; kingdom Metazoa; phylum Chordata; class Lepidosauria; order Squamata; family Anguidae; genus Elgaria; species Elgaria multicarinata. Next base: position 8,564,681 of record NC_086192.1, read on the forward strand.
CTAAGAGAATTTCAGGGTTCTCCTAATTAATAAGGGGGGAAACCTCCCTGAGCTCTAAAAAGAGAGAAATAGGGGGGTCGTTAATTAGAATTAATGAGACAAATCGACTCCCTGTGCTGTAAAGTGAGAAAATTGAGAGGGGGGTCGCTAAGAGAATTTGGGGGTTCTCCTAATTAATGAGGGGGAAATCTCCCTGAGCTCTAAAAAGAGAGCACTTAGGGGGTCGTTAATTATAATTAATGAAACAAATAGACAACCTGTGCTCTAAAGTGAGAAAGTTGAGAGGGGGGCTCGCTAAGAGAATTTGGGGGTTCTCCTAATTAATAAGGGGGGAAACCTCCCTGAGCTCTAAAAAGAGAGCACTTAGGGGGTCGTTAATTAGAATTAATGAGACAAATCGACTCCCCCCTGTGCTGTAAAGTGAGAAAATGGGGGTGTTTTCGTCTCTATTAGTGGAGAATGGGAGAAAGAGGCAATGAAGCCCATTAATGACCTCCAGCACCAGCACCCCACCCCCCAACACACACCTTTCCCTTGACAAGCTCCTCCTCTATTTAAATTTACCTGTCCTCCCCCCCAGCTCACTGCTGCTATTGGCTGCGGGCCTCCCTCCTCCTTCTGCTCCTGCAGCCCCAGTGAGACGCCGCCGAGCTGCAGCGAAGGGGGAAGAGACGGACACACCTCAAAGGCCGAGACGAGCGGTTTTTTGGCCTCTCTCTCTTCCCTTCCCTCCCCTTCCAGGTGGGCAGCGTCAAGCCTCCTCCTCCTCCTCCGGCTTTGGCTCCGCCCCTCACCTCCTCCTCTCGCGAGAGACAGAACAGCTAACCCTGCCCTCCTACCTTCCCCACCCACCACCCCCAACCAACCGCTCGGCTGGCCACGCCCTCTCATCCCCCAAACCACGCCCACTAACTGCTTTCAGGGCGCTTCTCTTTCTAATCCAAGCCGCGCCCTCTATTTTTTTTTTTAGCAGTTATGTAAACGAGCTCCTCACGCCCCGCCTACTTCTTCCCCTTCGCCCTTGCTCACGATTAGGAGGGAGAGGCGTGGAAAACAGTTATATATCGAGCTCATTCCGCCCCGCCCCGCCCCGCCCCCCTCGTCGCCGGGAACACGCATGCGCCGATTCGAACGCGCGCTGCCGTTATAAAACGGCTCCCGCCGCCTCGAGAAATAGTCCGCGCGGTTCTGTTGTTGTTGCTCTTTACCCGGTCGTGAGCCCCATTGAACTCAATGGGGTTTACTTCTGAGTAGACATGTCGAGAGTTGTGCTTTTAGCCGTCGTCTGGGAGTCGGCCGTCTCCTCAGGCCGCCCAAAAGTTCCTCAAGGAGGCCCTACGTTTCACACAGAAATAGTCAATAAAACTCCCCCATGTTTAAAGCCTCTGTACAGAAAATGTTAGGCTTCATATTATTATTATTATTTCTTGAGAAGACGTGGTCCACAAAAATAGCATATATTTAGGTGCGTCAACTGCCCTGAGAGCATAATAGGCTTTTTTTTCCTGTCAAAATAGGCATAGGATTTGTGCCCTGAGGGAAAAATCCCGTGATTTTCACAAAATTTCTTTATTGTAAAGTTGTAGCAAAAATAGCTACAATTTCTTACTATTTGTAAGTCTGTTAGGCCTTTTCGTAGGCCTGTTTTTCTATCGAAATGTGCATAAAATTGCATGCTGAGGGAAGGAAGCTGCCATTTTTACAAAATAGTTTAATATTTTGTACTTTATACCAGTAGTTTATACCAGTAATAGTTTATATTGCTGGTAAGCCACCTTGGTAGAATTTGTATGCCTTGAATGGTGGCATATAAATAAACACATCAAATAAACAAATATCTTTTACTTTATTTAAAAGGATTTTAAAGACAGAACTTCCTCAACTGCCCAGAGACCTTCAGCTATAGGGCGGTATATAAATGTAAATAAATAAAGCTGTACACAAGTTTTTTTAAAAAATATGCAAAAATGATACGAGTAATATTCAATAAAATTCTATAAAACACTATAAAAACAAGTAACACCTATAAAACTTGCCTCCCCACAGATTATGGGAAAGAGCAGCAGAAAAATAACAGGACTTCTCTTCAGTCTTACTGAAAACCTGGGCTAGTATCCGATGTTGGTTCTACGTAGAGTAGACCCATTGAAATGAATGGAACTGAAGTTTCAACTATAACTTCTGCACAGCAGAAGGTGCTTAGGAGTGATTGTGTTGATGCTCAGATCATCTCAGAAGCGAGCATGGCATCAAGAGGAAGTTGCCTTAAGGAAGTTGCCTCAGACCATTATTCCATCTAGTCCAATATTACAGACACTGACTGGTAGCAGCTCTCCAGGCTTTCAGGCAGGAGCTTTTCTTGCCCTTACAAAGAGATCGAACCTGGGACCTTCTGCATGTAAAGCATGTGCTCTACCACTGAGCTATGGCCTCTCCCCAGGAAGTGATCCAATCATGACAAGTGAATCATTTGTACCCCATGACGAGTGAGACATCTGCATCCCATGAGTAGACAACCATTCTTGGACCACCATCTTCCTGTCCAGTTCAGAAAACTGGTCAAGAGCATCCTGTTGCTCTGTTGAGGCACCTTGGCATGAACACTGAGGTCCCCCAAGAATGACATCAAGGCGGTCCTCAATACCAAATCCGACACAGCATTTATCAGCTCAGGCATGGAGACTGCTGGGTAGCATACCAGCAGAATCCCTTAATCTGTCCCAATTGCCCAACACAAGACAGAAATAGTCAAAACTGGGACCGGACTGGACCTGTGAAGAGGATATTCTAAATAATCTATGCCCTCAAGCCTATGCTGGTGCTGAATTGATTACTGAGGTGGACAGGGACCACATCCCAGCAGGGACCAAGAGCCCCTTGGTGTCACTCCTCCTTTTCACCATTGCAACCTCCTTATAGAATCATAAAATAGTAGAGTTGGAAAGAGCCTATAAGGCCATCGAGTCCAACCCCCTGCTCAATGCAGGAATCCACTTCAAAGCATACCCGACAAGATGGTTGTCCAGCTGCCTCTTGAAGGCCTCTAGTGTGGGAGAGCCCACCACCTCCTTAGGTAACTGGTTCCATTGTCATACTGCTCTAACAGGAAGTTTTTCCTGATGTCCAGCCGGAATCTGGCTTCCTGTAACTTGAGCCCATTAGTCCATGTCCTGCACTCTGGGAGGATCAAGAAGAGATCCTGGCCCTCTGGGTGACAACCTTTTAAGTATTTGAAGAGTGCTCTCATGTCTCCCCTCAATCTTCTCTTCTCCTTGTTCACCTTCCTCTTGCCCAGACAACAGTGTTGGTGAGAAGGAAGAGCACTAAATGCCACGGCCTACTTGCTTACTGCTTGTCAAGAAAGCAAGTGGAACCAATGACGAGGAAGTATAGGAGAAGCAAGGGAAGATGGTGACAATGACAGTGAGGTCAACTCACTGAGGGAGGTATCCATGGAGGCTGTCTTGCACAAGGTCCCTCAAAAAGCTGGAGACTAGCATTTACCCAGATTTCGATGCTACAAACCAGCCCCAGCCCCAGCCCCCTTACTCATGGTTAAATCATGGATTGTGATTGGGCATTCAGTAACTCCACAGGGCGAGCAGACTAAGATGGCTACTTTCGGACCACTGCTTGTTCCTGGTTAGCAGTTCCCCTAGCTTCTGACCTGCCCACTTCCCTGCCACGTTCTCCATTATTGATAGCTCCTTTGTACAGGCATTGGACAAGCTAGGGTCCAATGCCTGTACAGGAGGTAATTTCACAAATTCTACTGTATTCTGGTCCCCTCCAAATGTGTTGGACTGCCACACTCCCACAATTCCCAGCCAAGGCTGAGGAATGTAAATAAAATGTGATGATCCTGCACAAATGTGCATTGCTGCTGCATAGACTTGCAGCCAGCACTGCTTCCTTGGCACATACAGACAACAACACGCTAAGCCATGGTTAGGCCTCTAACCATTTTGCAGCAAATGGTTAGTGAGTGTCTTTTACATAACTGTGGTTATGTAACCACCATGGTTAGGAATGGTTCACGCGGCACACTAAGTCATAATGTTTAGCTCAAAATAGTTAGTGACCAAGGCTTAGCGTGCCTTCTGAACAGGATAGGTACATTTGTCCCAATGTACACATTTTCTTAAACGTAAGTTATGACTGACTAGTGAGAAAGGGATTACTCTGCAATCTGATACACACTTACCTGGGCGTAAGTCCCATTGGGCACAATGAGACTTACTTCTGACTAACCACGCATGGGATTGCACCAATGGAGAGGTCACCCGCACAATATCCAAAAATCCAGAGAAAGCTCAGGAACCGCCTTGCATTGTTTTGTTTTGTTTTCTCTACAAAATGGTAAGAATTATTTCAAAGATACGGTTAGGGAAAGATTACATACCTCACTAAAAACACACGAAGTACTAAGAAATTTATGGCAGCTACTTCCTCCGGCCAGAAACGGTAAGGCGCTTAATTATGGACAATAGAACAGACGTTAATTGTAAGCCTCACTCATTCAGTATTGAATGACTTACTTTATTACATAGCTTGGAAAATGTTAGATTATCCCATAATGACTTTTGTGGGCCATGGTTCCACGGTGAACTGCTCATTGTTAAGGCTATGACATCAAAAATGGGAGCCAATCAGGTGCCACTTCCTACATGGCTTCCATGTCAGAATCCCATTGGTTGAAATGGTTTTTTTATCTTCCTAGCCAATGGTAATCCAGATAATGGTGATGAAAAATGGGCCGTTTACGGAAACCCAAATAAAATCAACAATGGCAGCTCCAACTTACACATTGGCCATGATCCATCGTGTAGTTCAATAAGCATCCAAGGCTCTGTTGTGTTGTAGGACACTATCTGCTGAATGTTCAGGATTCCTGTTATTTGTCAACGAGCAACATAAGTAAACGGTCGTACAGGGAACAGTTCCAATACATGACAAGTTCAGCTTTTTTAAAAAATAATAATTTATTTCCTTGCAGGCTTTGAGGCAGTTCATTCACAAAAATAACAATTATCTTTGAGTTCTCTAGAACACCTGTGATTCATTTAGGGTGCAATGTTATGCTTGTTTAGATGGGAAAAACCTTCTATAATTCCCAACGAAAAGCTGATTTCATTGTCCAATGGGAAGCATGGCTAGCTGGGGAATGCTGGGAATTATCAGATTTTTTTTCTGTCTAAACATGCTTAGGACTGCACACTTAAGGTCTTTTCTTCTTCACCCCACTGAGTCAGTTACACCCGTTTTATTTATTTATTTGTAACATTTATATCCCACCCTACATCATTAAGATCTCAGGGCATCTCCTCCATTGCAAGAGAAAAATCTGACCTTTTTCATCAAACGGTTTATTATGGAAACATTCATTTCTATTTCTCCGTGCATGAATGCATTTTAAATTCTGTTAAAAGCAGCTTGCAAAGACTTACAAACATGCAATTTTTAGAAAGTACTAAAGCAACTACCAAAAGGGCTGAATAGAAGCCAGAAAGTAAACACCACTGAAGCACATGGAAAAACCTAGCCAGATCCTGAAAATTACTATGACCACTGTCATAGTAATAGTAACGTTCTGGAAGCCCCAAGGTGGCTCCGCTATGGCGCTGCATCGATTATACGACACAGCAGCCATATCAAAGCCATCACAGGGCTTTCCAGAGAAGACCCACTCTTTAAAAATTGGGGACTTACCCTGATTTTTCAGGATGGAGCAAGGTGAGCATGGTGGCCCTTTGGCCGTCTAACCTCACTCCATCCTTGATGCGGAAGCGTGGCTGGACAGATCATGACCCCTGATTGGGCACCATCCGCCCGGACAGTGGGTGGGCATGGCCGCCAGAATTCCCACGCATTTTTCTTGACGTGGGTACGCAATGTATACAGGCTGTCTATAGGAAGACCAGTGTGAGAAAGAGACAAATAAGCTGCAAGTATATGATTGTAGTTGTAGTTAGATCTTTGGTCCCAACGCTGCAGTCATTTGTAAATGCATCACATTAACTGATATGAAGTCATCTTGATTTAAAATGGCCATGGTGCACCAGTTTCAGAAATGGACCCTAAACTAGCTCAGTGCAAATAAATCCCCGTCCTACCAATATATATATATATATATATACAGAGCTTCAGGAAAACTACTGGGCCTGTGGTTTCCTCACAGTCAATACCTTTTATGAGACAATTTGATAAATTACCACCACTTCAAAATGACATTTTTCGCTTGCAATATATACATAATCAAACAGTTCGTAAACATATACAAGTGCAGAATAAACATGGCGGAAAGAGCGTTGCTGTGAATCGTGTCCACCAGCATATTCACCAGGCCGGTGAAAACGTTTGCTAGCAAGAAATACAAGAGCTGGTTTTTGTTTACGGCGCTGATCATGCACACGCTTCGAAGTTTTGTTTCGCCGTCTTTGGAGTTGAAATCGTGCTTCTTATTTGTTGCCGATGGCGGTGCAAAATCCCAGCTGCAAGGAATGTTGGCTCCGTCCACCAGAAGCTTCGCGAACACCAGAATGAGATCAGCCACTAAAAAGCAACAAAATAGTGTCAGGCCGTGAGCGACGACCCACACACAAAAAGACAGGTTCGCCATCCGTCGGGATACAGTATCAACATAGGTCTGAGTTATGTGCAGACATACAAAGAGGAGGAAAACGGCCACCAGAAAGAAGCCGATGACTCCAAACCACTCCCTCACTGTGCTTCTCTTCTTTAATAAATACAAGCCTACTTGCACACTAGCCATGTAGATGGAAAGGTAGCCGATGACCGAAAAGATGCCCTCCCTGTTGGCACTGAAGAAGCCAAGCCTTGAATCTTGCCCGTCGCTCCCGTGCAAGATGAACGCTTTCAGAGGCGTAAAGTCAAGAAAACATTCGTAAGACACAGCCAGCGTCACCGCGACAATCCATGCCTTGCGCACAGGGAACACAGTCAAAAGCAGCGAGGCGGCCATGCGTACGGCCGCTAAAGTGAAGAAAAAGTTCCAGTGGACGCCATATTCAGATACGTGCTCATGGTAGTCCACGGCCTTGACGCTCACCAGTCGCCCAACGCCAAGGAGCACCAAAGGCCAGACAGCGAAGAACTGCTTAGCAAGATAAAAGAATTTGCGTCGCACCGCGCCAGGTTTCATCCGGACCTCTGGACAAACCACGGCATTTCCAAAAACAAACGATCCGACTCCAAAATCCATCACTCCCGTTCCGTAGGTCTCCGTTTTGGCGTACCGTCGGGGGTACTGTGGGAAATCCACAGCCAAAATACTGATGGACGTCAAGACGTTGACGAACACTCGGAACACCGTTATCGAGGGAATGTACTCCGGTTCCAAGTTCACCTGCAGGAAATCGCTCAGGATTTGCTTGAGCGGCACTTTGGCGTAGCTTGTCCTCCAGCTGCAGATGACAGCAACCATGCCGGCACAGAACACTACAATGGAAAGTATCACCAAAGGTAGAATAGGAGCCAAGACTGTACAGGAGAGCACTGGAGGGATGACCAAAACAGTAAAATCAAGAAGAAAATGGCCACTCATTGAACATAACGGTCTTCCGTGGTGGAGAAAATACCAGGTCAACAGAAGTCCCCTGGAGAGTAGACATAACGGTGCAATAGGCAGGCCGATGGAGATCTCAAGCAAGGTAGTTCCATTCAGGTTACTTATAAAGTCTTCTTTTACTACCTGTTGTGGCATTTTTCTACCTCCGTAACGTTATGCTTTTTAAAAAGAAGAAAGAATCAGAGTTAGAGGCAGAATTAACGGCACGTCCCCACCTTTCTGAGCCACGAAGCTCATATCCTGATTAAGGCCCCTCCAGCCTGGTTGCAACACTTGTATAAACCGTAAATAATGAAGAGCTATTTATTATTTCTTTACAATATTTCTATACAGCCCAATAGCTTAAAAAATATATATATTCCAGAGCGGTAAACATAGGTATAAACAGTAAAAAGAAAAAAGATTAAAAAAGAAAATTAAAATTGTTCAATTTTAGGACCAGAAAAAACAGTGGCTTGTCAGTTGGGGAAGGCTTCTCAAAATAGAGTTGTTTTCGGGACTCCGGGAAAAGCCTAGTGTTGGAGCCTGCCTGATCTCCGGGGCAGGGAGTTCCACAGAGAAGGGGCCACCACACTAAAGGCTCTTCTCCTGGTGGACTCCAATCGGACCATGGGTCCATGCAGAACCACCAGGAACATGCCCTCCAATGACCTTAGTGGCCAGGCAGGTTGGTCAGGGAGAAAGTGCTCCCTCAAGTATCCTGGTCCTAAGTCGTTTAGGGCTTTGTACACTAATACCTAAACCTTAAACCTGGCCCAGTAGTCAATAGACAGCCAGTGTAATTTCCTCAGCAAAGGAAATATTTTACTTGCTTTGTGGTGCATTTGGGATCTTGGCCTTGGTCAAGGTGGAGAGGGGTCGCTTAGCAACAGCATCCTCCCCTCACACTCTGATGTAGCAAAATAGCTAGTTGGTCCAGGATGGACGAGGACGGATCCAGCAGGGCTCCTCTTATGTTCTTAGACATGCATAAGTCGGCACTGTCCATCTATCACCCTTAGGTAACTTTCCTTAGAATTAAATCCCACTATGTTCATTAGGTATCTCAAATAAATTTGTATAGGATTGTAGCCTTAAGTTTTAAGCTGCGGGGGTGGGGTGGGGTTAGATTCAACAACCCGCAAGCAGAACATGAGTGCAACAGCACCCTCCTGCCCATGTTCCCCAGCATATTAATTTAAGCAGCAATAAAATTATCCCTATTAATTTAATCAGCACCAATGGACAGAGGATGAGAAGCTACTGGGCCCTGCCCCAAAGATGTTACAATTTTTATGTGAACTAGCTTTGGTTATTGGGCAGTATAGAAATGAAATAAATAAATAAATAAATAAAAAATAATAAGCCTAAAACTGTATGCACACTTACCTGGGAGTCAGCTCCATTGAACACAATGGGGCTTACTTCTGAGTACTCGTACATAGGTTTGTCCTACAAGTAGATTTCACATTGTGGGTGGGGGGACGGGACACTGGCCAAGGGTTTTTGAGGCCTGTTACAATTCAACTGTCACCTTGTTTTTCCTCCTAGAAACATTTATACTATATACATCTCTGGAGTGGGCAAGTTTCAGCTTGTCTCTCACCACACCCTGGCCTCTGAGCGTTGCAAGATCCTTTTGCAACTACAGGTAAGATGTTGCCCATGTTTAATTGCAGCTCAGAAAGCTTTGATGAAAGACAACGTGTCGGTAGCTAAACCAGCTTATTGACAGTGCTGGTTTTGAGTCTGTCTCTGTCTCGTGTCTATGGTGTCATACAACCTAAACCAGGGGATGGCAACTGATGGCCCTCCAGACGTCTGTGCAGGACACGGAATAAGGGGCTCAAGTGTCAGGAAGACAGATTACGGCTGGACAGCAGGAAAAACTTCCTGGCTGTTAGAGTGGTACGACAATGGAAGCAATGACCTAGAGAGGTGGTGGGCTCTCCCACATGAGAGGTGTTCAAGAGGCAGCTGGAAAGCCATCTGTCAGGGATGCTTTAAGGAGGATTCCTGCATTCAGCAGGGGGTTGGACTAGAAGGCCTTATAGGCCCCTTCCAACTCAACTATTCTATGATTGGCCCTACAACTTCCATCAACCCTCGCCAGTATAGCCAATGCTGCAGGATCATGGGAGCTGTATGTCAAAACTTCTGGAGGGCCCCAAGTTACCCACCCCTCCCCTAAAGTTCAGTTTTGCGGGGGAGGCAATAGGTTTCCCAAACACTTGTTTTTATTCAGAATTAAGAACGTAAGAAGAGATGTGCTGGATCAGCCCAAGGGTCCATCCAGTCTAGCATTCTGTTCACAGCGGCCAACCAGATGCCTGCGGAAAACCCACAAGCAGGACATGAGTGCAGCAGCACCCTCCCACCCATGTTCCCCAGCAACTGGTGTACATAGGCATACTGCCCTTGATCCTGGAGGTGGCATACAGCCATCAGGACCAGTAGCCATTGACAGCCTTCTCCTCCAGGAATTTATCTAACCCCCCTTTTTAAACCATCCGAATTGGTGGCCATCACTACAACCTGTGGTAGCAAATTCTGGTAGCAAAGTCCTTCCTTTGATCTGTCCTGAATCTCCCACCAATCATTTCATGGGATGACCCCACTGAGTTCTAGTATGATGGGAGAGGGAGAAAAATGTCTCCGAACCTCATTTTCTCCACGCCTTACATGATTTTGTACACCTTTATCATGTCTCCCTTTTCTCACCCTTTCCCCAAGAATATAGTAATTTGCAATGTTGCATGTTTAGAAAAAGAAATCCCAGTACATACTGAATAGGGCAGTGTTTCCCAACCTGGAGCCCTCTGGCTGGGGACAATGGAAGTTGTAGTCCAACATGTCTGGGGAAGGTTGAAATAGGGCAACAAAACAATAGGTGAAATGCCATCTATGAGTACTTACCCCAAAACCGTGAACAAAAACTAACCATGTCTACTCAGAAGTAAAACCCACTGAATTCAATGGGACTTACTCTCAGGTAAATGCGCCCAGGATTGCAGCCTAAACCTTATATATGTGATCAACAACCCCCACTCCAAAACCTTTGGGCATGCATCCTGGTGTGATCAAGTTTGGCTTTCTTTTATATATGTAAAACAAATGAGGGAAATTGTTTAATAAGAAGTATAACTACATTTTTGACAGGGATTCCAACATTTGGTCATGGCAGTCTCTCTCTTAAGGGATGGGGCTGAAATTCTTTCGGTTCGCACGTACTTACTCTGCACTTCCCAAACAAATATGCAAACCAGAATGTAATTTTCCTTGGCTTTTTGCACTCCTCTGAATTTTGTGATGCAAAAAATGCAGGCGAGAAATGCATTCCTTAGGGGGAACTGCATGCAAAATTGCATCCACTACAACTCCCATTATCTCCATATGACACAGACAATGGTTTAAACACATCCCACCATCCCCAGACAACATTTAAGCACTTGTCAAGCAACCATGCTGGCTGGGGGATCCTAGCAGTAAGCCTTTTTGTCTGTCTAAACATGTGTAGGATTTCACCTTTACTGTACAATCCTATAGGTGTCTACTCAGAAGTAAGTCCCATTTAGTTCTACGGGTTGTACTGCAGTGTAGGATTGCAGCCTGATAGGAATTGGGGAAATGTGTACCTAGAAAGGTTTTTGAAGTAATTGCCTCTATTATTTATTTATTTATTGCATTTATATCCTGCCTTTTCCCCTCCAAGGAACCCAAGGCGGCGTACATAATCCTCTTCCTCTCCATTTTATCCTCACAGCAACAACCCTGTGAGGTGGGTTGAGCTGAGAGTCTGTGACTGGTTCAAAGCCACCCAGTGGGTTTCCATGGCCGAGTGGGGACTAGAACCCGGATCTCCCGACTCCCAGTCCAACACTTTAGCCACTACACCACACTGGCCCTCAGAAAGTATTAGTCAATATACAGAGGTTATTATTATTATTATTTTAAAGAGGATAAAAAGAAGAGCAGGGGTTGTAGGGTTGTAGGTTGTAGATAAATAACTGATCTATTTAGTTAGATCAAAATATTCTCACCATCAAAGGAGCAGCCTACAACGAAGGATCGAATTTGCTCTTCCTTTGAGAAAAGATTGCATTTAAAACCGAAATCTAGGTTTCTTCCTTTGCTCTGCAGTGTTCATCTGTTTACTTCCTGTAGTCACAACCTTCTGCGAGGAGAAAGTAAATAAGGATTTTGTTTCATGATGCCGTTTTCGTCAGTAAGTAGCCTGCTAAACCACATTGCCTGATTCATCAGACTGCTTAAGCAAGGCTTTCATCAAAATTACACAGATTACTAAGGGCATTAAAAGATACTAAAAAAACTAAAGAAAAAAGAATTGCATCCAGAACCTATGCATGTTTACTCATAAGTAAGTGCCATCAAGTCCAACTAAAAAGAGCAGAGATTCATCTGGCATCTTGAAGATTCAACAGATTTAAGCTGCAATCCTATACTCACTTACCTAGGGGCAAGCCCCATTGAACTCAATGGGACTTACTTCTAAGTAGACATGTATAGGAGTGCAGCTATTGTGGTAGACGTTGCCATACACGTCTCAGTTTTGGGATGCCACAGACAGCATTGCAGAGCGGCTTTTGGTTTTGTGTTATTGATCTACTGTTTTCCCCAACCTAGTACCTTCCAGGTGACCTGGACTACAACTTCCATCACACACAGCCAGTATGGTCAGTGAGTTGGAATGATGGGGGCTCTAGTCCCAAAGATCTGGAAGCCACCAGGCTGGGGAAAGGTTGGAGCTTAATTGTGTGCAAAATTAACTTTTACAGCCATAGTTTAAAGGCACAATCCTATGCATGTTTAGACATGTTTATGCATGCTTGGGGTTGTAGGACTTTTCTCAGTCTGAATCTGCATGGGATTGCACTTTTAAGTCTGGCTTTATGTACCGTCCAGAACACTTCAGGGCAGCACAGAAATCTAAATAAAAGTCTTAGCATACTAGAGTAAATTAAAACCTGTACGCTACTGGCATAGAAACCATTGCCTCTGTTTAGACCAATGTGAATAGAATCAAACTTTTTAATAACTTGCAATTTAGCCCTTTCATGCTGGCATTTCTGTTTGGAAGTTTCTTTGTCCCAGGACAGCTACATTATAATCCGTCAACAGAATGCTATATGGTGAAATGCCTTCCTACGGGTTTCCAAACGTTGCCATTTCTGTCGGATTTCTGTGCATTTTATCATTTTTAAAACTAATTTTGTACAACACCGAGGTAACTTGGTTTATAGGCATCTAGCCAAGAAATATAAGATTCACACTTTTGCATACAGACTGTCTCATATGTCTTGTAGAAGAAAGAAATCTCTGTCCACACCAGGCATAATTCATAAAAAAAAAAATCTATCAAGGCATTTATATGGGATGGCATTGATTTACACAGCAGAAATTTCTATTGTAGAGCAATGCAGATTACTGGTGGAAAGACAAACTATTCATCCATACATTGCTTGTTTGCTGTCTATCTCTGTCTTGCCAGCCAATCCCAACTCCAGTTTTAAATCCGGAGCAACCCAAAGCCACCAGGTGGGCTTGGTTTGCACACATCCAGTTCAGCTCTCAGCTTTCTGTGTTGAATATTCATCTCCAGTAATAGACTCCCTGCAAGTAAAAATGATAATAATCTAGCACTTTGCGTGCTAGTTTTCTACTTGCAAGGAGGACTGCTGGTGGTTTGAATGCAAGGAGGCAATCAAGCATTTTGATTGCACCCCACTCAACATCTGAAGCGATTTGGCAGCTTTCATTTTATCCCCACGTGGTTTCGAACCAGTAAGAGGATGGATGTGTCCCCTTTGCCACCCACCCCTACTCGATCCGAATCGGAACTGGATTAAAGCTGCGATCCCACGCGCACACTTTTTCCTGGGGCGTTGGGCCCATTGATTTCAGTGGGACTTACTCCCGAGTAAAACATGCAAGGTGGCGATCCCACGCACGTTTTCTTGGACCGCTAGCCCCATTCAACCCAGCGGGGTTTACTCCCTTGTAAGCAATGCAGGGCTACGATCCCACACACGGTCCCTTGGGCGTAACCCGCCCTGAAGTCAGTGGGGCTTACTCCCGAGTCAGCATGCACAGGACCGGGCTGCGATTGCACGCACGTTTTCTCCGGAATAAACCCAATGCACGCAGTGGCCTTACTCCCGAGTAAGCAATGCGGGGCCACGGTCCCATGGGGGCACGCACAATCCTGGACTGCAATCCCGCGCGCATTTTCTCTGGAGTAAGCCCATAGAACTCAGCCGGCCCTTACTCCCAATGCAAGTCCTCCTTGGACGCGAGCCCTATCCAAGCCAGCGGCGCTTACTCCCTTGTACGCATGCAGGGCCGCGATCCCGCGGACGCTTTCTGTGCAGAGATTCCCTTCCGAGTCGATATTGCACCGGGTTAAGCTGCGCGTGTTTCCCGCAGGCGGGGCGCTCAATCCCGATCCGTCCAAACCTTCCCGATTCAAATTCAGGTTCCTCCGCCTCCTCCTGCGGTAGCTCCGCCTCTGCCCGGGACTGAGCTCCCGTCCTCAGCCTCTCCTTCCCGGCTGGCTCCAGAGGACATTTCTTTTCGCTCCTCCGCGCACCGTCCGCTCCTTAATATGGACCAGGTAAAACCGGATTAAGCCAATTAGTATTCCTAATTTCTTGCCCCTATCGTTTCCCTATGAATATAGCTGCAACTTTTCTCCCACCACGCTCAATCCCCGGCACCTATTTCCCTCACCCACCTACGCCCATATGCCTGCTCTAGAATCCTTTCAACGGTCGACAAAGGAACGAGGTGAGAGTTCTCCTGAGCGTGTGCAAAGTTCCTCCCCATTCTCCATTGAGAAACTGAGTTGTGGGGGAAGAAACTTTGCGAAAGGAAGGGTTGGAGAAAGCAGGATTTGGAGGAAAAGGCCCTAGTTTCCCGACATCCCTAGCACACGTGTGCGTTGTGGTCCTCCAGCTGCTTTGGAACTACAACTCCCATCAGTACTGAGTTGTAGGCTGAAAGATTTAGAGGGTCAGTAAGTTGCCCATTTGTAACCAATGGGGCTGAAATAGAAACCGTAAATGATAAATAAAAACAGCACCTCAATAATTTTAGCATCTAATATTGATCCTATGCATATGTAGACAGAAAAAAAGCCCTACAAATCCCAGCGCTCCCCAACCAGCCATGTTGGCTGGGGAATGCTGGGAGTTGTATGATTTGGTTAGATGAAAATAGCCTCATCATAAAAACTAGGAAAAAAAGTCCTGCAAGTTTTTATTTCCTTTTTTTCTCTTCTTTTTTAAAAGTTAACCTTGACTGATACAAGTAATTCAAAGACCTTTCTAGACACATGTTTTCCCAGTTATTATAAGGCTGCAATCCTACATAGGAGACTACTACTCGTTAAATTCAGTAGGACTTACTTCTGAGTAAACACATTTAGAATTGCACAGTAAGCAAAATTCTTGATACATTCAATGAGAGAGAGAGAGAGAGGAACAGGGAGAACAGTGCTATTTACTGATTTAATGGATTTATATTTATATAATGCTGGACATATTTAAAAATATCTCTGAATGGTTCACAAAATACAGTATAATATACACTGAAATGCAATTGAAGTTCATCAAAATGGCTAAAATGTTAATATAAAACATTAATATGTTATTATAATTCATCACATTTCTATGCTCTCTGGGAGGTTTCACAAAGGTTCAACATGGTTAAAAATACAATATACAGGTGTAAACTGATTTATATAAAAACATATTAACAGATAGCATATACACAGACAACGTCAATCTAAAAACAATTCTAAATCATCAAGGAAAGACAAGCCAGGACCTCATTAAAGTTCATAATATGCTGCCAGATGGCTAAGAGAAAAAGGATAGTTTTTGGCACCAGGTGGGCCTCGTTTGGGAGATAATTCCATTAAAACCAGTAAAAGCAATTAAAATAACACTAGGGTGACCATATGAAAAGGAGGACAGGGCTCCTGTATCTTTAACAGTTGCATAGAAAAAGGAATTTCAGCAGGTGTCATTTGTATATATGGAGAACCTGGTGAAATTCCCTCTTCCTCACACCAGTTAAAGCTGCAGGTGCCCTGCCCTCTTTTAAATCTGGTCACTCTAATATAGCTCCTGCACTTTAACCGTGGTGATGAAGAGGGAATTTCGTCAGGTTCTCCATATATACAAATGACACCTGCTGAAATTCGCTTTTCAATACAACTGTTAAAGATACAGGAGCCCTGCCCTCCTTTTCATATGGTCACCCTAAATAACACCATAATTGCAAATAAACAGACAGGGAAGCACACTCAGCCTGGGAAGGCCTGGGTCTTTAATTGAGACCTAGCGCATGATACAGTTGGCACCTCCCAAATAACAGGGGAGGTCATTCCATAAATTGGGTGCCACCACAGAGAAGGGCCCGCTTCCTGGATTCCTGCAAGATGGAAGCCTGCAGGTTGTGGTACCACCAGGAGGACCTCATCCGATGATCTTAATTATCACACAGGTCTCTACTGGGGAAAGCAATCCACCAAGGAACCTGGTCCCAAGCTGTTCAGAGCTTTATATGCCAACCTAGGGTGACCATATGAAAAGGAGGACAGGGATCCTGTATCTTTAACAGTTGCATAGAAAAGGGAATTTTGGCAGGTGTCATTTGTATATAAGTAGAACCTGGTGAAATTCCCTCTTCATCACCACATTTAAAGCTGCAGGAGCTATACTAGAGTGACCAGATTTAAAAGAGGGCAGGGCACCTGCAGCTTTAACTGTTGTGATGAAGAGGAAATTTCACCAGGTTCCCCATATGTACAAATGACACCTGCTGAAATTCCCTTTTCAATACAACTGTTAAAGATACAGGAACCCTGTCCTCCTTTTCATATGGTCACCCTATGCCAACCGCAAGAGCCTGTACTTGCCTCGGTAGTTAATAGATAGCCAGTGCAGTTGTCTCAGCACTGGTTAGGGTGACCCTATGAAAAGGAGGACAGGGCTCCTGTATCTTTAACAGTTGCATAGAAAACAGAATTTCAGCAGGTGTCAATTGTATATTTGGAAAACCTGGTGAAATTCCCTCTTCATCACCACAGTTAAAGCTGCAGGAGCTATACTAGAGTGACCAGATTTAAAAGAAGGCAGGGCACCTGCAGCTTTAACTGGTGTGATGAAGAGGGAATTTCACCAGGTTCCCCATATATACAAATGACACCTGCTGAAATTCCGTTTTCTATGCAACTGTTAAAGACACAGGAGCCCTGTCCTCCTTTTCATAGGGTCACCCTAGCACTGGTGCTATATGTGCACAGCCATCTGCCCCCTTCAGCAGCTTTCAGACCAAGCACAAGGGTAGCCCTACTTAAAGTGCATTACAGTAATCTAACCCTAGCTAACATGGGCCATGGTGAGGCATGATGGGAATTGTAAACCAAAACACCTGGAAGGCCACAAGTTGCCCACCCTGGTTTAGAACCTCTGAAATTGAGAGAGTTCCAAAAATTGAGCTGTCAGGCTCGCTGGTCCTCATGATTTCTATTTTATTTCTTAAGTTGTTTTTAAAAGAAAAAAAATCACAATTTTATTTGTTTTTAATCTGGGACGTTGGCATGTTGCAAAGCCCTCTGGTACCATCTTGAATTTGAAAGACAGATTTTGTGTTTTCGAATTCAACCCCTATGCCTTGTATTTAATATCTTGGGCAAAACACTTCTGTTTCAGTTTCAGTTTGTCTTCAGGGAATGAGCGTTTTGTGACTGGCCATGAGAGCCATTTTATGAATGGGTAAGCCACACCCCCCCCCAGAGCAGCCATTTTGTGAGAGCATCCACGACACTTTCTCCAAACTCCCACCAACCCCCAAAGTTTGAACGCCCTGTTTAGCGTGTCGTCCAAATGGGAGATAGTGGCTTGTTGTGTCCCTAACAGGCCAGAATCGCAACCCAAGTTTTATTCTTGGTGTACTTATCCTGGCTTGTTTCGGAGCGGAAGGCCAGGATCCCCAGTTCAGACAGCATGCTAAACAAATCATTCCTGGTTTGTTTAGCGGTCTTGTTTGCGGGGATGAGCAAAGCCTGAGCAAACAGGCCATATAGTTCCGTCGTGGCAAGCCAGGGTTCTCTGGGACGCTTGATCGGGGAAAATGCATTTTGGGCAAGGGGTTGAAGGCAGGTGCAGCACAATTTGTGTGTTGTAGGAGTCCCAGGAATAGCTGGGCTAGTCCTTTACAAGATGGTTGCAGAGCAGAAAACCCGGGCGCTTTGCCCTTCGGCTGAACGGTTCAGATGCTTATCTTTTACCTACAGACACAGGGCAGATTTTGAAACTGGTTCTGTTTTGAGCAGGCTCTTGCATGGGGTAGGGAGCGGGGCGCGGGATTGTTTGGCTACTGAATTGTTTAAACTTTTGAAGGCCTTTGAACTGGGCTTTGTTGACAAAAACAGAGAGAGAGAGGCGCAGTTCGGACAACATAGCGAAAGGAAGCGAAAGCTCCACTCAATGGTTGAGTTCCTAGGGGGCTCTCCCCACACAACGCGTTCTAACCCTGCCGTTGCGTGACTGTGGGCTCCCGTGGGGTTGAGTAAAATCCATCGCGACGGATGGATGGAGCGGCATAGAAATATAAGAAATGAAATGGAAGGTCTAGAAATGTTGACTTGGCTGACAGAGGGATTGGGGTGAGAATTAGGGTCTTCTCTCCCTTGTCCGGGGTACAGAGGAATAAGAAGTGACTTCTGCCTTTCCTTACCTGCTCGGAAGCTGGTGGAAATGAGACTTCTGAGGTGTAGGGCTATGTTTGGTGGTGCTTGGTGCCGTGCTCGCCAGAAGGCTGGGGTACTCACCCTAGGCGAGCTGGCAAAAGGATTTGTGAGTGTCTAGAGAGGTTTGCTTGGTGCCTACATTGTTTTCCTCTCGTCCGCCAGCTGAAGACCTTTTTATTCTCTCAGTATTTTAACACCTAATTTATCTTAAATTTAAACTCTGCTGTTTTAATCTCATATTTTAACCTATATCACTTTTTGCTGTGTGGTTTTATCCTGGTCGTGCTTTTTATATTGTATTTTGTATTTGTGTTTTTAAATTATTGGTTGTTTTATTATGCTTTTCATGGTTTTAATTTTTGTGAACCGCCCAGAGAGCTTCGGCTATTGGGCGGTATAGAAATTAAATGAAATAAATAAATAAAAATAGTAGTAATTATACCACCTTGTAAATAAACCCACAAAAGCAACTAGCCTCCCAAAGAAAATTACGAGCCAGCTAAAAGGCTTGTAGCTGTGTTTCCGTGCCACCTCGTCTTATATTCTTGCACAGTTTGTGTCTTTATGGGGTGAGTATCTTAATAAATAAGTAGAACGATAGCTGAGGAAATTAAAAAAGCTGTGAGGCCCTGGCTGAGACTTCAATCTGCCAGCAACCATTTGCTGAGTTTACTGTAGCGGGATGAAACTGGCAGTCAGCAAGTATTTAGATTTTTATTTTATTTTTTTGCCCTTTGCGCGTAACTTTCCACAGACCACGCCCCATGCAAAAATGTTCCGCTCTCATTTTCCCCTGAGGCCTTCCTTCACTCCACTGCCCCAATCTGTTTACAAAAGACGGGAAACTTTTACATTTGCGGAGAAAATCCACTCTGCTACCCGTAATCTTCTCGGATCCCCAAAACAATGGCCGAGTAATTGTATAGTCTTGAAAACAAATATTTCTCTTAACTAGATTAAGTTGGTTAGGGATGTGTGTATGTGTGTTCTCCCCACCCCCAGTTTGTCGCACAGCACATTGATGTCTCCAGTTGGCGCATGACGTACTTGGGGAGGTGTAGACATTGTGGTTTTAATACGTATTGTGAGCCACTGAGGGTTTTGTATTATATTCAGCAGTGTATAAAGGTCACAAATAACATAAATACAATAAAAATAAAATAAGTTCCATTCTTGGGGGGGACGGGACACAAAATGGCAGCCAGCCAAGTGAGAGGGAAAATGCCAATGAATTTCCTGTCTCTGGAATTAGTCCTATCTAAAAAGTTGACTTTTAAACTTGGTCCAAGTTTAATTCAGGCATCAGGCCAAACCGTGGTTTGTACTAACCATAGTTTAGAACCCAGACTGTGATTTGAGTTTACAAGCTGACAATGTCTGCTTTTGTTTTCCATTATTGTGCCATACTGGGACTCCGTTGCACTGTGTCCTGCTTGTGGGTCCCTGGTTGACAGCTTGTAGAGCCGGAAAAAGGGCAGAAAGGGGCAACTCAAATGATCCAGGGGGCCGGAGCATCTCCCCTAGGAGGGAAGGTGGCAACAGCTGGGATTGTTTGGCTCGGAAAAAAGGAGGTTAAGGGGTTTGATCCAGCAGGGCTCTTCTTATGTTCTTAAGCAAAGATTACCAATCCTACATACACTTATTAGGGCGTAAGTTCTTATGACTCCCAGGCCAACAAGCGAAGCACCAGGAAGAGTTTAGGATGCCACGGAGTCCCTGCAACGGACGAGGGTCGCTCCTTCTTGCCTGGAAAACGGCCGATCCAATCATGTGATGCAGATTTCTAAATCTCCGGACTCTCTCATATTTAGGGCGCCTGGTTTGTCTCGCTCAAGATTCCTGCAACGTAAAGGCTGCCGAGATTCCGTCCCTCCGGTTGGTTTTGAGCGATTCGCCTGCCGAAGCTCCGAAACGCCCTAAAACGAGGAGGAAAATGCCCACGCAGGTATGTGATGGAAAAGCTAAGGTGGTAGGATGGAGAATCCTCCAGTGATTCACTCAAGGAACAGTTCCGGCGTGTATTTCATGTGTGTCGGGCCACTGCGTGATGTGGCTACCACACCACATGAACGGACTTGGCTGGTGCTGGGAAGGCCAGCTGTTTCTCCCAGCACCTCTCTCTCTCATCGCCGATGATGATGATGATGATTTCTATACCACCCCAAAGCTGAAGCTCTCGGGGGGGGGGGTGTGCATTTATTTATTGCATTTATATACCGCCCCATAGCCGAAGCTCTCTGGGCAGTTTACAAAAGTGAAAAACAGTAAACATTAAAAGCAAATATACAAAAGTTAAAAACATAAAAAGCATAAAAACAACAGTATCCTTGTAAAAACAGCTATTCTGTTTTTACAATTAAGACGACTAAAAACAATATACGAAATTTAAAACCGCAAAAACATAAACATACATCTAAACCCAACGATAAACAACTTTAAGCTATTATCGGTATTTATTAATAATATTACATTCCGATCTGAGATTAGGGATTGTGGAGAATTTTATTTATTTGTTACCTTTCTGTACCACCCGATAGTCGAAGGTCTCTGGGCAGTTCACAGAAATTAAAATCTGTTTGTGGGGTGGTGTTTGGCAAGTTTTCCCAGGCCTGGCCCCACTTTGGGTCCAACTCATCTGTAGCGAGTGGAGCCATTTTCTGGGAATTTTGCGCATTTTTAAAAGTTTGGCAATTTGCACAAGTTACAGCCAAATCTGCCTAAGTTATGGCCAGATTTTCCCAAATCATGGTCATAATTTGTACAAATTCCTCTGAAATTTGCGCAAATTGGGGAACCTTCCCCCTCCCCCCGGCGCCAACATTGGAGAAACAACCCACAGTTTGGCTCACAGACACAAAGTACACGACACGGAACTCATCTAGCCAGAAATGGATGTCCCAGTGCTGCACGTCCTTATCCGAGATGGGAGGTAACAGCTGGGATTCCTCCAGGGGGACGTCCCCTAGGGAAACCTGCCGCCCCTCCGCAGGCAGGATGTGAGAATCTCCGCGGGCCACAGGTTCTGCATCCCTGATTTATTATGACATCCGAACACAGCCAATACCGTATTTGATGTACATGACTTGGTCTATGTCTCCTTAACTTTTAAGAATTGACACTGTATCTGAAGTGGATGATGTAATATCCTACGATCTTGTCCGTGAGTGAACATTTCTTCAATCTCTGCTTTCAGGTCAATGGCCCAAAGGGCGCTGCGTCCATCAGCCACAGCGATGACGATCTGCATCTTGGGGACGAAGTTAAATCTTTCCTGAGTGATGAGCTGCAACTCCATCGCTTTGATGACCTGACCAAAGTGAATCCAGTAACCACCACAACCGGTAGAGTCCAAGAAGTCCTGATCACTTAAGGCTGCTGTCCACTACTCCAGAGCTGGGGGGACCTTCTCCCCACCCCTGACCCCTGGGCCGTATTTCCTGGGGAAATCTTCTGGGGCCTAGATGGTGGGCGGGGCTAGAGCCAAAAGTGGGAGGGCCTAAACCACCACTGCAAATCCCCCTCCCACCGCAGGAATTAGCTTCTTCTTTTTTTTAGAATAGCCCCAATGGATGGTGATTCTTTTGTTTTAGAAAAGCCTAATTGGTTCTCGGAGGGGCAAGGTGAAGGGAGGGCACCACAGGCCAGATGCGGGGGCCACACGGGACGGGGGGGGGGTTCCCTATCCCTGCTGTATAGTTTCCTGGGAGTAGGCCCCACTGAACTCACTGGCACTTTCTTCTGAGTAGACATGTCAATGTCATGTAGAAGGTAGTTTGAAGAGCTAGTCACAGTTTGGGCCATCCTGTTGCTGTTTGGTTATGGGTACGTCTGTCTTACACAACAGGGCTGTACAAATAAAAAGTGTGTCTGCGGCTGTTTTAACTCGGGTCCATATTAGGGACATATGAAGTTGCCTTATACTGCGTCAGACCACTGGTTCATCTAGCCCAATAATGTCAACACGGGCTGGCAGCAATGGCTCTCCAGGGGTTCAGGCAGGAATACTTCCAGCCTTACCTGGAGATGCCGGGGATCGAACCTGGGACCTTCTGCGTGCCAAACGGATGCTTTGCCACTGAGCCACTGCTCCAAAGAGTTCAAAATGGGTGGGCCGCTTTAGGCCGGAACTGCAGCCTTGGTGGCGCCCTTTCCCGCTAAGGTACAACCTTCAAGTGTTGCTTCCTAAGACACTCTAGGAACAAGGTTTCTATGCTAGGAACCATAGGGCCTGTGCCTAGAGAGGCCTTTTCCTTCCCCCTCCCACCTCATTTATGGAGTGGCAGGTGCTGGAGGTCTTGGGGCCATCATATGAGGCCTGCAGCCCAAAGGCTGTGCTTTTTGCACCCCTGACCTATGGCCTCATCTCCCCCCAGAACCTGGAGTGATGGAGATGCAGGTGCTGGAGACCATGTCCTAAGGGACCCTCCTTGAGACACACACACCCATCCAGTGGAGGCTGGTGGCTCCAATTTCAGTGGAAGCTGTGAATGCATTCTGGATTTTAGTCAGAAAACAGCCAGACCGCTAAAGGAGCTATCCAAGGTGATGAACCCGATCCTCGAAATAAGTTCAACACTTTGGATAGCTTAGAGTACTGGCTGAACCCAGAATGGATTCACAGCCCCACCGAAATCAGAGCTACCAGCCTCCGCCGGATAGGAGGGTCTCAAAGCAGGATTCCCACCGAAATCATGGTCTCCACTGTCTCCGCCCACCCGCTGCCTTATGAGGGGGTCCATCGGGTTGGGGTCTTTACTAAGAAGCCCTCTGCTCAACCATTTACCTCTCCTAAAATGGGAGGTTGAAGCCAGAAGGAATCGGTTTCTGGCCAAGCGCTGACCTGACTTTCTCCCTCCCTCAGTCCTGAAGTGCCTCCAGGCGCGATACGCCACCGATGTGTTCTACACCAACGCCGGCTGCAGCCTCGTGGCCGTCAACCCCTTCCGTCCCATCCCGCCTCTCTACTCTCAGGAGCTCATGAAAGAATACCACACCGCCGCCCGCCTTCAGGTGAGAGAGGAGGCCACCGCGACAGCGGCCTTTCTTCCACACGCTTCAGGCCCAACCAGCCCGGAGGGAGCAAGCAAAGGAAGAGGCGGCGTCTTCTGCTTTCATTGAACACATCTTTAGAGAGGACAAGTGAGCAGGCGGTGAAAGGAAGAAGAGTAAAAGCAAGCCAGGGGGTTCCGGGAATTGGCTGGGGGGTGGGGGGGCTGAGATGTGGACCTTGACAAGTGCCCAGTGATGCCCACCTTTGGCGCCAATTCTTTATCTTAAAGACCTGGAAGCCGTTGTTGAATTGCCCTGAACAGCAGCCTTTTTTTTCGTTCCAAACGCCTCTTTTTGTGTGTTCCCCCCCTTCCTTAGGAATTAAAACCGCACGTTTTTGTGGTGGCAGAGGAAACCTACAGGAACGTGGAAAGCCAGATCCCACCAGTAAACCAGTCCATAATTGTTAGCGGTGAAAGCGGCGCTGGGAAGGTAAGAGGAAGGGCTTTCTTACGCCCCGCTCGGATTGGCTGCTTGCATCCTTCTCTCTGGGCTTTGTGTTGGCTCGGAACACGGTACTTTTCAGATCCCCGCAAGGTTCCCTGCACGTAGAGATCTAGCACCTCTAATAGAAGACGTAATGCTGATTCCCTGATGCTCTAATTTGCTACCTGCAGGGTGCGATTTTCACGTTTTTTACAATCTTTCGGTTTTGACGAAAGGGTTGCTTTTCTGTTACGTCCCAACTTGGGTAAATTCTGAATTATTCTAACCATCGGTAGTTGTCAAACCAAGATCAAATAGTGGTTTTGGATCCTGGTTTGTTAAGTAACCATAATTATTTAACACAGTTACAATAAACCAGTTACCCAAGGCGTAACAGGAAACTGATTTACTGAAAACCAAATGTGGAAACTTTCATTCTCTTCTGGTAAATTCTGGTTTGTTCTAACCATCGATAGTTATCAAACCAGGATCAAATGCTAGTTTCGGATCCTGGTTTGTTAAGTAACCACAGTTACTATAAACCAGTTTTCCGTGACCTAACAGGAAACTGTGATTTATTGAAAACCAAACTTGGAAAGCTTTCATCCTATTCTGTCACACATGAAGGAAAGAAACAGGTGAGCGCTGCATTGGCCATTCAGTGTTATGCATAGGTGGGTTGAATGTTCACACATTCAGTTGGAATTCATTGTGTGAATAGTCCTACAATATAAACTCTCCTTATGTTATCGTGTGAACAGTGGAGCCTGGTGGCTCCGATATCAGTGGGGCTGTGAATAGGCTCCAGGTTTCAGTCAGAATTAGCCAGAACTCTGGATCACTCCTTCAGAGTTCTGGCTGGTTCTGACTGAAATCCGGAAGGGATTCACCACCCCACTGACATTGGAATCAACAGCCTCTACTGCTTGTAGATACAGTTCTTCATTTCCTCCCCATGAACACCTTTGCACGTATGATACCTGGCAAAACCAGCCACTGGCTGACGCCATTCGGCTCTGTTTCTAGACGTGGACGTCCCGTTGCTTGATGAGATTTTATGCCACCGTTGCCGCGTCATCCACCCCCCAAAAAGGCAGCGTAGCCGTGGAGAGGATAGAGAAGAGGGTCCTGGACTCCAACCCGGTGATGGAAGCTTTCGGTAAATAAAAAATGCACTCTAGTTTGAAACTCTTTCACCCCGAGGGCCGATTTTTTTTTTTCAGAGAAGCTCTCGGGGGCTGCAGTGGGCAGGACAAAGTCAAATGGGTGGGGCCCAAAATATTCAAAATACCATCCTGCTTTCGCTTCAAGCTCTTACTCTCCGTATCGAAGCCTTAGGAGAGGCATTTGAACCTTTTAGAGTGGGGAAAACATCGCAGGAAATCATGGAATTGCAGTTAAGGGAAAGGGGGTGGAGCCAATGGCAGGAGGCGTGGCCTTCTGGAGCACCCTGGAAGGCCGGATCGCAACGCCAGACAGGCCAGCTTTGAGGTTCAATAGCCCTGTCTTACAGGAATGACCATTCTCCTCATTTGATTGGCACACTGCAAATCTGCCTTAGCTGTGTTGCCTTTCCGCGGAGAAGAATCGCCTGGATTTGTGTTTTCTTTCATCTCATTGGGGTTCATTTGTGTCTTGTCTCTTTCCGACTGGCTTACAGGAAACGCATGCACCCTGCGGAATAGCAACAGCAGCCGTTTTGGGAAATACATCCAGCTTCAATTAAACAGGTATTATTATTATTATTATTATTATTATTATTATTATTTAAAAGGCACACGCACACATACAACTGCATCATGTTGAAATCGATTGGCATTCCCATCCATTCTTAGAGCTGTGTTTTAAGGATGCAGACAAGCTGGAGCGTGTTCAGAGGAAGGCAACCAGGATGATCAGGGGTCTGGAAACAAAGCCCTATGAGGAGAAACTGATTGAACTGGGCATGTTTAGCCTGGAGAAGAGAAGATGGAGGGGAGACGTGAGAGCACTCTTCAAAGACTTGAAAGGTTGTCACACAGAGGAGGGCCAGGATCTCTTCTCGATCCTCCCAGAGTGCAGGACACGGAATAACGGGCTGAAGTTACAGGAAGCCAGATTCTGGCTGGACAGCAGGAAAAATGTCCTGACTGTTAGAGCAGTACAACAATGGGAGCAATGTCCTAGGGAGGTCATGGGCTCTCCACATTAGAGGCATTTAAGAAACAGCTGGACAGCCATCTGTCAGGAATGCTTTAAGGTGTATTTCTGCATTGAGCTGGACTCGATGGCCTTATAGGCCCCTTCCAACTCTACGATTCTATGATTCTATTTTTCTTATGTTTTTATGTTCTTATGATGTTCACAAATGCATTTTCCAAAAAATTAGTTCTCACTTTCTCCAGATCTCAGCATCTAACCAGCGCTTCCATTCAGACATTCCTCCTGGAGAAAACAAGAGTTGCCTACCAAGCCCCTCGCGAAAGGAACTTCCATATCTTTTACCAGGTTTGTGACATCGGTGTGGTGTTGGTTCTTTTTTTAAAAAAAAATCGAACACATGGCCTTGCCATTTTGTATGTGCGTGTGGAGGCTGCACAGTAAATGTCCAGTTTTTCTACTCCTTTGCTGTAGATCCCAGAATTAGGAAACCAACTGTGCAAAGGATGAAAAATGAAAGACAAACCACTCAAAATCCATGGTTTGCATGTTGTACGTTTGGGAGCTTAAACCATGGTTGGCACAAACCATGGTTAGGCACCTGAAATTTAATCAGAAGAATGACCTCCCCTTCCTGCTTCCGTTAACTCTTCTTTTTCTGTACCAATTTATAGTTTACCGATTATTGTTTGCTTTCCGGGAGAAGACCTGGATTTTATTTTATTTTTTCTTTCCAGATTGCAAAGGGTGCCACCCCGTGGCAGCGACTGGATTGGGATCTCCCAGAAGGCGCAAACTTCTCTTGGCTGCCGAATCCCGAAAAGGCTCTGGAAGGTGCCATTTTAAAACCCAGATGTTCTAAAGAGTTTTAAGCCCCCTTAGGGAAAGCATGGAGGAGTTTAAGCATAAGCCTCAATAAATACACGTATTATTATTTCCGTGACATTAGACAGCTCTGTTACAAAGAAAAAAATGCACTAGCCAAAGAAACCGCTGGGTGAAGATAAATATTTGCGTAAATTAAGAGGATAAAGCGGTCTTTTTTAGGTGCTTACGAGTAACCTAAAAAACATTTTCGGACTTTCAGTTAGTTAATCACTCTAGTTTAAATGGCTTTACATCTTTCTGTTGGTTTTTTCTTTCCTGGTTTCTTGCAATGCGATCCCATGCATGTTTACTCAGAGGTAAGTCCCACTGTGTTCATTGAGACTTACTTCCAAGTAAATCTGCATTGGATTGCAGCCGTCCTGGTTTAATTTTTATGTCACGTTTTGTTTTTATTATTTGTAAGCTTCCTTGAGTGTTAGGAATGAAAAACAAGTTTAATATTCTCTTCTCTTTGCTGAAATCTGGATATCTAACCCTAAGTATGTTTGCTCTGAAGTCAGTCCTATTGTGGTCAGCGGAGGTTACTCCCTAAAAGGGGTGTCATTTAAGACTTCAGCCTACATGTAGGAAATGGGATGTTCAGACGATATTGGGACGTGAGACGTTCAGACGATATTGGGTCTGAACATCTCACGCAACAATCGGTCATCTGTCTTGTACTTGAGAAACCTTGGGTAGACTGTGTTGGTTCAGACGTCAGGCCAAACCATGGCTTGCTCTGCATTTAGTGACACCGAACCACCGAACCATAACAACGTGTTTGGTATCTCTCTTTTTCCAAAATCCCTGGACATCCTCCACTCAAGGTTCCTCAGAACAGTGTCTCAAACCATGGTTTGTTGGTTCAGATGTAATGCCAAACCACAGCTTGTCCAATCCATGATTTGCAAGCCAACCACATTCTCTGATTTGGTGGCATGTACAAACTATTTTTTGGGATGCTTGTTGTTTCACATATCGCAACAAGCCATGGTTGGGGTTTTGGGGTGGCTGTTTGTTTATTTTTGCAAACCATGGTTAGTTTCCCCACTCCCACAAATCACTCATCGGTTTTTTCTTTTTCTCAAACCATGGCTAGGGTTTTGTTTTGTTTTCTGCAAACCATGGTTAGATGTGCTCTGTTTTTTTTTGCAAGCTACAGTTAGAGGGGTTTGTTTGTTTTGCAAACCATGGTTAAGGTTCCTTGGGTTGGGTGTTTGTAAACCGTGGTTTTTGGGGGCGGTTTGCAAACCATAGTTAGGTTATTTTGTGTGGAGGCTTTTTGTTTGGAAACCATGGTTAGGTTTTTTGTTTTTATTTATTTTTCCAACCATGGTTTGGCATTAAAGCTGAACTACCATTTTAGAGAGTAGCATCCACACTGAGAAAAATGGTAGTTCAGCCTTAATGCCAAACCATGGTTGGAAAGATGGAGCGCCCTTGTGTAACTCAAGTGTCTCTTTCTCCCCCCCAGAGGACTGCTTTGATGTGACCCAAGAGGCCATGTCCCACTTGGGCATCGATGCTTCCACACAGAATAATGTTTTCAAGGTCAGTTGAAACGTGGCTCAATCTCAGTTGTGTTCTTCTATTAAAGAATTTTAAACCTTGAAGTTGTATTAGCATGAGCGCAGCAGTTGTCTTTGCATCAGAGGCACAGGCATGATCCAGCTCCCTTCCAATTGCTCTGCTCTTCTGCCGATCGCCCTACACTGCAGACATTGAATCTCTTTCAGCCCGGGGGCCGGATTAGATTTCAGAGAATCTCCCAGGGGCCACATTCCAGTGGTGGTCGGAGCCAAAAATGCCAGCCTATTTTAGATAAATCTCTTCCTTCCAGTAACTAAGACTTAGGAGAGGCATTTCAATGTTTTAGAATTGTGGAGGGGGGACAGCATAAAAGCTAGGAAACTCCCACCTACTGGGGGTTGGGGGAAAGGGGTGGAGCCAAGGGAAGGGGTGCGGCCATCTGGGGAAGCCCCAGTGGAGTGTTTTGGGAGGCTTGATTCTACCTGTGGGTCTGAGATTCAACACTCCAGGCCTATACAAGTAACGAACTCAATTCTCTGAGGATGGATCCTTATGTATCCAAACCATTACCATCCTTGCACAAGAGAAAGGTTAGCAGCAGGCTTAAGGAAACCCCAAAGTTAGCAGAATGATTAAAAACAATCTTTAGTGGGGGGAAAACCCTTAGGGGGTAGCAAACAAATTCAGAACAACCCAGTGAGAACTGAGCGTGCTCAGCAGGCACAGAATGCTGGCTTATTGTTGGGTTGGGTGTGGGAAACAGGGGCAGGAATGGAATGGAATCTCCGAAAGGGTATGGCTGGCTAGAACCCTGAACAGGAATGCTCCACGCTGCAACGTTTTGTTGCAGGTCCTGCTTGTTCAATTCATTTGTGATATTTATATACCACTTTTCCGCCTCACCCGTGTAACGCTGAAAGCTGCTACAAATCCACCCACCTCTGAAGGCAGAAGCACCCCACAGGAGAAGGCCCCCTATTTCGGATCTTAAAAGATCAGAAACGTAATAGCTTCTATGCTCCTGGTCTGTTCTCGCTATTTGTTTTTAATGACTGTTGCAATTTTATTACGGATGTTAAACATTGCAAGATACCTTGTAAACCTACCAGATTAAAAGCAGACAGCGAGGTGTTTTAATCAGAAAAATAGTATCCAGGCACAGTGGTTGGAGCTGTTTGCTGTCGTGATGATAGGAACTTTTGAAAGTGCTTCATGTGACGTCTGTGTAAACTCCCTAATTTTCTCCGGTCTGCTTAAACCTTGGGGGATCTTCAGTGACGTCCTGTTCTGCACCTCCAGGGACGTTTGGAATCCTGGCTGTTGGCCAATCCAAAACGTCCATCCGCACAACCCCCAGCTCTGAATCCTGCTGTCTCTCTTGTTGCAGATATTAGCGGGACTTCTCCACTTGGGCAACGTCCGTTTCTCGGAATCGGAAGACGAATCGCAGCCCTGCGAGCTAGAAGATTGTGCCGAAGGTGAGAGACCCAAGGTCCCTCCTGCCCCACAACCAATTTGGTTTGAATTCCCGCCTGTAGACAAAAGGTGGTATCACTCGAATTGTGGAATTCGGTTTGTGGAGCGGCTAAAAATATGAGCTAGGAAAGTTGCGATCTACAGTTCAAATCATGTCTCAACTAGGAACTCACTCTTAAGGGTACAGTCCTATGCAGGTTTAGGCAGTCCTACAATTCCCAGCATCCCTGGCTGGTGTGTGCTGGGAGTTGTAGGACTTTTTTCTGTCCAAACCTGCATAGGATTGCAAAATTTAGAATGTCGTAAAAAATCAGGCAGGTTCATGTTTATGGACTTTTGTTGTTTTGAGATGGTTAAATAAGCCGCCGGTTTCTTCTTTTTTCACGGTTCTTTTGAAACAAGCTTTTGCCAAGTCCGCTTCAAGGTTGTTAAAAGTGCCTGTGGAGGAGCTGTCAGACACGCTGCGGATCCGGACGATCATAGCCGGGAAACAACAGCAGGTATTCAAGAAGGCGTGCCCCAAGGCAGAGTGCGAGACCAGGAGGGACTGTTTGGCCAAGGTGATCTACGCCCGGTAAGTGCTCTGCCTCTCCCTTCTTCAGAGAGGTGTCAATTGTTACACCGTCTCCTGTCCTTCCTTCCTTCCAAACTCTCATTCTGTCTTTGTGACATCCCTGTGAGGTAGGTTAGCCTAGAAACGAGAGCAATCACCTTTGTGACCAATCAGGATTTGGCTCTGTAGTTTCCATGTTCCAAACCCCAAGACTTCATATTCACCATTTTGCGAGGGTGAACAAATGATTCTAACCATAAGACAAGAACAATTTTATTCACGTTTATTCCCCTCTATACATGTTTAGACTGGAAAAAAGTCCGACTCCCTGCTTTCCCCAGCCAGTCATAGGACTTTTTTTTGCTAGGTTGCACGGAGGGTGCATTTGCAATCCACATGCAATCCTGCTTTTAATGTTCCTTTGAATCCCCTCTTTGGTGTTCCCAGGTTTCTCTGAACATCTCCCGTGCACTTACTTTTGTCATTCTTTCACTTGTCCTGAGACTCGGTCCCGATTCTGAAAATAGAAGTTAAGCCCTGCACAAGGACACCTTCTGAGCTCCGGGGCCGTCCCTACCATTAGGTAGAGTGAAGCAGTTGCCTCAGGTGGCACATGCCAGGAGGTGGCAGCAGGGTGTTGGGGGAGAGAAATGTGAGCCATGCAGCCTACTCTTCACTCCCTAAGTTCTCCTGCTGCCTCCTCAAGTGTGGTGGAAGACACGGACCCATCATCCACGTTGAAGACAGATTCATCTGCTAGTCAAGTTGACTTTGGGGCATGGGATGGGAAGGGCGCCATCTTGTTTTCTGCCTCAGGCGGCGAAATGTCGTGGGCCGGTCCTGCTGGGCTCCTTTGTTTCTGGCCACTTTTGTAGCTGCATGAGACGTGTGCTGCATCTCCCTAGCTGACTGGGTGGCCAATTTTGTATTTCTGTTGCAGGATATTCGACTGGCTTGTTGCCGTGATCAACGGAAGCATTTATGCAGACCCTTCCGTGTGGAACAATTTCATAGGTATCGTTTTTAATCCCTTTTGGATGTGGGCATCAGGGCTGGTTGGACTCCACACTGAATTTCTATCTGTAAAATTGGATCATTTCTATACAGGGTGCAGAACTCCGCATTTGTTAAAAAGCACGGAATTTAGATTAACTGGGTGCAAAATTTATATAAGTTCTGCAGCCAATATATTCTACAGCCAGTAAATCTAAATTCTGTGCTTTTTAACAAATGCTGAATTCCACAACCTGTATATAAATGTTAAGAGTGGGTTTGGGGGAGACACGCTCCTGTTCGGTATAGTATATTCAACCCACTCCTATTCCTTCTTAACTTCTATTTAATTAAAGTGGTTTTTTTTACCCCATTCTTCAGCCAAGAAAGGCTTTGAGGGTGACTTACAAAGATCAATACTTATACGGTATCTGCCCTCAGGCTTACAATCTAAAAGGCACGACATAAAAGGAAAAGGGACGGGGAAGGATGAGGAGAAAGGCAAATTTGGGTACCCCTTTTTTCTTATAGGGTTTTTTTTCTGGCAGAACATGTAACAAAAATACCATATCCCACCTCTTCAAGGAGCTCAAGACGGTGTATATAATTCCCCTCCTTTCCATTTTACCTTCACAACATCCCTGGGAGGTCGATTCATCTGAAAGATAGCGACTGGTCCCAGGTGTCTCAGTGAGCTTCATGGCTTAGCGGGGAATTGAACCTGGGTCCGGTACTCTAACCGCTGTGACACAGGGCAGTCACCAAGACAGGTCTGGGTCAAGCCATGTCTTGGGGCGTAGCTGTCTTCATCTTTTGGAAACGCCGCAAGACTTACCGCCCGGAGCTGCCCTTTCGCAATTCGGGATTAAGTTGTGAACGGACTTGGGGCGAAATCGCACGTAGGTTTGGCTCCCCGGCGCTTCTGTCCTGCTTGGTTTCTGGTTTTGTCTACGCAAACCCACCTTCCCCTTTCCAACGGGGCAGGCTGGAAATGTGAAACTTTGGAGCTGCGCGGTCTGAGCACACAGCAACCCTTCCTTGAATCTAAGCACAGCCTGAGCACAGCTGGTGCCCCCTGGGTGGGGAACTTCGTGCACCCCATCAAACCCCCCCCCCCCCCGGCATTCTTGCTGGAAGAAAGGCGGGATAGAAATCCAGAGTGTGGGACATCTTTCCAGTTGTGGGAGGGGCCAAAGGCAAAAAGGGGTGGGGCCCAGAAGAACAGCCTATTTTAACTTTGACCTCTTACTGCCAGGAGCTGAGCCTTTGGAGCAGCATTTCAACTTTTTTTAGAATGGAGGAATAACTGTACAGAAGCCCGGGGGGCGAGGGGGCAGGGACACAGGACCCAAATGGTATGGGGAAGGGGATGCCCCCCCCCCCCAGGAAGGGAGCGGAGCAATTTGGGGTGCCCTGTTTGCTGCGTTACCTATCTGGATCGGTCCCACCCATTCCGTGCGCAAATGTGCCGCTCCGCGTGCCCTAGGATGGGTGTGCGTGCGTGCGGAGCTCTGCTACTAGGAACGTCAGGAAAGAAATGCTGGCTCAATAAAAGCCCCCGGCGCTGCGGATCAACGCTTTGCCTCCCTCCGACCTCCTCCAGGGCTGCTGGATGTTTACGGCTTTGAATCTTTCCCGGAGAACCACCTGGAGCAGCTGTGCATCAACTACGCCAATGAGAAACTGCAGCAGCATTTTGTCGGCCACTTCTTAAAGGCCCAACAGGTAACGCCCTTCCTATGGCTTTCCCAGAAGGCCGTTCTGCACCAGCCGGGCCTGGGATTCAGCAGGGGTGGGGGTGGGGTGCTCAGGAAAGACGCTGCTGTTTCTCCTCCTCCTCTTGCCCCCCCCCCCCCAGTTCCTGCTATTGTGTTTCTGTTTCCCCCAGGAAGAGTACGCCGCCGAAGGCTTGGAGTGGTCTTTCGTCAACTACCAAGATAACCAACGTGGCCTGGATGCGATTGAAGGCAGCCCTGTCAGCATCTTCTCCCTGCTGAACGAGGTGGGTCCCGAGTTCGAGTTTCCACCGGCTGTCAGCCTAGCCTCCCCTCCCTTGCCACTCCTCCAAGCCCTGCTGCCAAGTCCATTTGCTTTTTTTCCTCTTCCCTCCCCATGCCTTCTTCTTTTTGCGTTGTGTCTTTTTAGAATAGAAGCCTGCACGCAAGGCCTGTTTTGTTTTTTATTGATTGTGTGTAAGCTGCTACGGGAACCATTTTTTGGCTGGGGAGCAGGGATAAAAAGGCCTTAAATAACTAATAATAGTCTTCCGACTCTCCCTGCCGCCGTCTTTTCTTTTGCAGGAATGCCGCCTCAACAGGCCCTCCAACGCCGGGCAGCTTCAAACTCGGATCGAGATTGCTCTGTCCGAGAACCCGTGCATTAGCAGGGACAGGCTGAGCAAGGAGCCAAACTTCACAGTTTCTCATTATGCCGGCGATGTCCGCTATAGGGTGGAAGGGATGGTGGAGAAGAACAAGGTACGGTTGCTAGAGGACCTTTTTTTTTTAACCAGATCACCGGCAGCATGTTTGCTTAATCCGAGGATAGGTAGGAACAGCAAGCTAGATAACTGTAGACCCTGGACGTAACGATATAAGAACATCAGAAGAGCCCTGCTGGATCAGACCGAGGGTCCATCTAGTCCAGCGTTCTGTTCACACAGTGGCCAACCGGCTGTCGGCCATGAACCGACAAAGCAGGACACGGTGCAACAGCACCCTCCCACCCATGTTCCCCAGCAACTGGTGCACACAGGCTTACTGCCTCGGATACTGGAGGTAGGCTAGTAGCCATTGATAGCCTTCTCCTCCAGGAATTTATCCCACCCCCTTTTAAAGCCACCCAAATTGGTGGCCACCACCACATCCTGTATTCCGTGGGGGCCTTCTAGACGGCCCTGAGTGCGCGCACACAATTCACATTTCTCCCAGCCCCGCCATTCCAGGGTCGGTGTGGAGAACGTGGATTGGGTGCTGAGAAAGTATTTCTCCACCTCCCCTGATACTTAACCCAAAAGGGTCCTCCCATGAAGCTGATTGTGGGGGGAGATTCGGGACGGATCAAAGGGAAGACGACTTCACATAACTTTGGAACTCACTGCCACAAGGTGATGTGACGGCCACCAATTTGGATGACTTTAAAAGGAGGTCGGAAACGTTCCTGGAGGAGAAGGCTATCCATGGCTACTAGTCCTGATGGCTGTATGCTACCTCCAGCATCAGAGGCAGTAAACCTGTGTGCACCAGTTTCTGGGGAACATGGGCAGGAGGGTGTTGTCACACCCATGCCCTGCTTGTGGGTTCCTGGTCGACAGCAGATTGGCCCCTGTGTGAACAGAGTGCTGGACTAGACGGACCCTTGGTCTAATCCAGCAGGGCTCATCATCTGTTCTTTAGCTTTCCAGTTGCTTCTACATCCCTGACATGTTAGAACAACCACTAAACTGTTTGCCAACCCTGTTTTTTTTTAAATAGTAATAGTACCCCGAGCGTGTGCATTTTTGCATTTTAAATTCACTTAAATCGTTGCACCCTCATGTCTATGGGAATAAAAAAGGGTCTTGCTTCTGCCCCTCTCTGGGTGGTCGTGGGGTGGGGGGGCTTTCACCCCAGGGTCCAACCATAGCAACACCAGTGGGTAGGAGGTAGACACAGGTCCACAACACACAGTGAAGAAGGGACCAGGAGGGAACGTTAAGTCCACTTTCAGCAGGGATGTTCCCTTTGCCTGCTGCTGTCTCCCTCGCTCCATCTTCTTTTAAATGATGCCAGTCGGCCTTGTGGGGTGTGGGCGAAGGAGCTGTCCAACAGGTGCAGGCTTTAAGTTGCCAAAACCACACTCTCCGCACTCTAGAGGGAGGTTTCAACAGGTTTAGGGGAATTCCCAAGTTTGCAGGAGTGCAAAAATACTAAAAAAACACACACCCAGGAACCCTAAATTGAGTGATTGGGTGGCGGTGGTGGAATGAACCAACCGAACTAAACAGAAAGCACTTCACGCTGCAACGTCTTGTGAACCGCAGTGGAGATTTACACTTTTGTGCTTCTTCTTGTCGTACGACAAGGACCCCGTTCCCCCAGAACTGGTGCTCCTGCTGCAGCAGTCCAAGGACCCCTTGCTGCAGAAATTATTTACGAGCCAAAAAACGGACGGAGACGACATCAAGAGCCAGGCGAAACCCACGGTCGTTACGGTGGTCTCCAAATTCAAGGTTCGTAACATTTCTCGTGTTTTTTTGTGTTTTTAAAAAAAGATATAACACACTCTGGGGTGTTTCGCTCTCTCCTGCAACAACAGAGGCTAGACGCTTGAATTCGTGGATCAAAACGGAAGCCGAGATTCTCAGAGCACAGGAGGCTGTGTAGAATGGCCTTCTGTAAATGGGCAATAGCTATCAAATGCTGTAAGGCAGGCGTTTCCAAGGTGTCTGGCTTCGAGGAAATCCTCTCCCACATTGACTTGGGGTTGCCGAGGATTCTGGGAACTATTCCAGAATACAGGCTCAACCCATGCATGGTCAGGCTCACTCTTGCTCTGCGTGAAGCTGGCGCGTGGCCTCGACTGCTCCCTCGTTTCATGGGATAGTCCATAACAGTGGGCAAGCTGGCACAGTGAGAACTGCACCCACCTGAGGGAGACATGAGTCAGCCAAGCCCCCTCCATCGGCCGGTTGGAATCAAAACTCCCCAAACTTCCTCCATCCATCTGCAGCCTCTCCATCAGTGGGAGGGGAGTCAGTGAGGCCCCCTCTATCTGTCTAGCCAGGACCAACTGCCGTTTGGCTGCTGGCCTCCCGAGAGCTTCCTCCATCCACAGCCGTTCCACCTGGCTGCATCGGAGGGAGACATGAGACAGCCAAGCCCCGCCATCGGCTCAGCTGAGACCAGCTGCCATTTGGTTCCTTCCCTCCCAGAACGGAGTAGCCACTTCGCCTCGTGGGGATGTAAAGAAACAAACAGAGTCAGGACATGAAGTTTTTACCTGTTTTTCCTTTTTGCACCCCATCCGTTTTTTGGAACATGGCCATTAAAAAGAAACTGGCTTCAAGTGCATTGGCAGAAAGGGTGGAAATAAAAAATAAGTTAACATTTTTAAAATGCGCTCATCAGGCACAACTGAGCTCCTCCATTGAGGGAACCCCAGATATTCTTCCAAGGAGCCCTAGGGTTCCCCAGAACGCAATTTAAAGCAGTCCTCCACCTGACGCTCCCGGATGTGTGTGGACCACATCTCCCATCATCCCCAACTAGTATGATTGCTTTGGGCGATGGGAGAGTCCACATGCATCTGTGGGGTGTCAGGTTGGGGACGGTTGCCTTAAATTGTATGCTGGGTTGGGATCATGGGAGTTGTAGTAGTCCGGGCTACCAGGTTTGGGAAGGCTGCCTTAAGGACTAATAAGAAAAAGGGAGAAACGTCTCAGGATGCTGTAGACAACTTTATTATGAACAAGCCCAACGCGTTTCGGCCTCTGGCTTTCTGATAGGCCTTTTTCAGGGGTTGTAGCAATGTCTGCAGAAATTATTGAATATGAGCCAACAGTGTGATATGGCTGCAAGAGAAGCAAATGTGATTTGGGGCTGCATTAATAGAAGTATAGCTTCCAAACCACGTGAGGTCCTGGTTCCTCTCTATTCGGCCCTGGTTAGGCCTCATCTAGAGTACTGCGTCCAGTTCTGGGCACCACACTTCAAGAAGGAGGCAGACAAGCTGGAGCGTGTTCAGAGGAGGGCAACCAGGATGATCAGGGGTCTGGAAACAGCCCTATGAGGAGAGACTGAAAGGACTGGGCATGTTTAGCCTGGAGAAGAGAAGACGGAAAGGTTGTCCCACAGGGGAGGGCCAGGATCTCTTCTCGATCCTCCCAGAATGCAGGACACGGAGTTACAGGAAGCCAGACTGCCTGGACATCAGGAAAAACTTCCTGAGAGCAGTACAACAATGGAACCAATGGCCTAGGGAGGCCATGGGCTCTTCCTCCTTAGAGGCCTTCAAGAGGCAGCTGGACAACCACCTGTCAGGTATACCTTAAGGTGGATTCCTGTATTGATCAGGGGGTTGGACTCGATGGCCTTAGAGGCCCCTTCCAACTCTACGATTCTATGATTCTATTTACAGCTGGCTTTCTTGCCAGTGTATAGACACGAGACACCCTGTTGTAAATAATTTCTGCAGACATTGTTACAGCCCCCTGAAAAAGTCCTATCAGAAAGCCAGAGGCCGAAACGCGTTGGGCTTGTTCTCAGTGCAGTTGTCTACAGCATCCTGAGACGTTTCTCCCTTTTCCTCCTTCACCTTGGATGCTTGCCTGCCTTGCACACTGCCTTAAGGACTAGCAGCTTTGGCTGTTTAGAAACACAGATGGATGGCTGCCAAACGCGAACTCCCGACGTTCAGAAGACTGTGTCCTTAACCCTGTTCCTCTCGTAGGGCTCCCTGGAACAGCTGATGGAGATCCTGCACAGCACTACGCCCCACTACATCCGGTGCATCAAGCCCAATGCAGACTGCGAGGCGGCCCTGTTCCGGAAGGACGAGGTAAGACTCCCTCCGAGTGGCAAAAGCTGATCCGGGTTTGATGCGTGGTGTCTCCTTCATCTGTGCCATTTCCATGCTGCCTTTCCTCCCAAGGAGCCCACGGCAGCGTACATAATTCCCTTCCTCCTCTCTCCCTGTGTCCTTGCAACAACCCTGCAAGGTAGGTTGGGCTCAGAGTCAGGGACTGGCCAAAACTCCCCCAGTGCGCTTCATGGCCGAGTGGAGACCAGAGATACAAACACGGCTGTTTGTATTTGTATGTTCTCATCTGCCAGATGTGTGGCCACGGAAGATGACTTTCTTGTCAAAATGCCTCTGGCCACTTGAAAGAGAGCACTTTTTTTAGCAACTCACTGGACGTACAATTTCAAAATACAAGTGGTCCTATGTAAAAGTCCTGTTAATTTTAATTTATATGTACTGCATTCAGTTTTGTATGTTTTATCGTCCTTAACTTTGTTCTTATCAATAGTTTGGATTCTTTTAAGGCTAGAATCTTTTTGCGTGTGCGAGTGGAGACTCGAACCTGGATCTCCCCAGTCCCAGGCCAACCCTCTAACCACTACGCCACACTAGTTGGCGCATGTGAGCCATGGCTTCAGCACTCGCCCATGGCTGACCGAACTGGGCACAGTCACAAACAGTTGCTTGGATTTGGTCTGCAAAAAGGGAAACCGAAAAGATCTTTCAAACAGACTTGCAAACTATTTGCCAATTGTAGCCCCATCGCAGCAGCAGGGAGAACATACTTTAGGGTGATTATTGGCCAGTTCTAAAAGCTTCTCTAAAGATCCTAGACTTTGCTAAGCATCTGAATACAGCGGAGGGCATTCTGTAAGATTGGCAACGCAACCAAGAAGGCCCTGTCTCTTCTGGACGCTCTGTGTGTTTCAGTCGTTGGGGAAACATGAAACCGGGAGCCCAGATTTTGAACAGGGTTTCCCCCAACCTTGGTTGGATGGTCAGTGGACACATTTGGAATTTCAAGGAAGTGTGTCATGGGCACTCTCACAAAACGGCTGCCATTGGAAAGATGTGGCGCATTCATAAAATGGTTGTTGCGATGTGCAAGGCTGGTCACACAAAGATCAGTTCCCAGAAAGCAAACTGGTGAATATAAGAAGTAGCAAATCCAAAAATCTTAAGTACAAGGCAGAGGTAGGCGGGGTCTGAGCTCCAAAACATAAGGCCACTTTTTTGAACCCAGATAAAAATGGCACTGAGGCACAGCCCTTTTTTGCAACGTGCCTGGCTCCAAGTTTATGTATTTATTTCCTTTTAATGATCTTAAAAGAAATTAAAATGAGGAGGGGCAGGAAACCAGGTGGGTACAATGGAGAGCCCAGGAACACAGAGTCCCAAGTGCACCCCTGGGTTTGTCATTTGTAGTGTGCTGTTATGACAACTAGGAATGGGGGGTGAGGGATAGAAAGCACTCCCCCATTTTGCAAAGGCTTTGCTTCCTGGTTGCCTGGAGATGATTTCTTACTCGCCACAGGCGACCAGACACATGGTCATTTGTTATTACTAATGATAAGAAGCAGCAGAATATGGAGCAGTTTGTACCGCGTTTTCAAATGCTCAAAGCACTTGCCATAGATTCATCTTGCAATCCTTACAACAACCCTGCGAGGTAGATCGGTATTGTTGTCTACCCACCTTGCGGAGGTAGGAGCTGAGGCTAAGAGTGAGTGGCCTGGCTAAGGCCACATGGTTTCCTGGCACAGGGGGCTGGAGCGTCTCCCCTACGAGGGAAGGCTACAACAGCTGGGATTGTTCAGCTTGGAAAAAAAGGAGGCTGAGGGGAGACACGATAGAGGTGTACAAAATCATGCCTGGTGCGGAGAATGTGTAGAGGGAGACATTTTTCTCCCTCTCCCATATTACTAGAACCCAATGGGGTCATCCCATGAAGCTGATGGGTGGGAGATTCAGGACAGGTCAAAGGAAGCACTATCTTTACGCGGCACATAGTTAAACTACGGAATTCACTGCCACAAGATGTGGTGATGGCCACGAACTTGGATGGCTTTTAAAGGGGGTTGGATAAATTCCTGGAGAAGGTGATCGACGGCTACTAGTCCCGATGGCTGTGTGCTTTCTCCAGTACCTGTAAGCTTAGATACACCAGTTGTTGGGGAACATGGGTGCGAGGGTGCTGTTGCACTCAAGTTCTTCTTGTGGGTTCCCCATGGGCAGCTGGTTGGCCGCTGCGTGAACTTGTGTGCTGTACCAGATGGACCCTTGGTCTGATCCAGCAGGGCTCTTCTCATCTTCTTACTCGAACCGCGGACTTCTTGATTCAGAGCTCTTCACGGCCGTCTTTAAAAGCCACCTTTCCCTGGCAGGTGCTGTGTCAGCTGGAGGCGTGCGGCATCGTCGAAACGGTCAACATCAGCGCCGCCGGCTTTCCCGTTAGGTAAGTCAGAGCTGTCGAACCTCAGGACCAAAGGCCAAATCCGGCCTGCCTGGAGTTTTAATCTGGACCTTTGGGGTTCTGCTGAAAGCCATGCCCTCCCCCCAAATGTATTTATTTAACAGATGCATATATGGTTGACCATATTTAAAAATACCTCTAAGTGGTTTCTCGGCGTTCGTGCAGAATTTCCCCATGCTAATCGCTTGAAATGCCTCCCCTGAGGCGTAGTTACTGGTAGTGAGA
This sequence comes from Elgaria multicarinata webbii, assembly GCF_023053635.1. NCBI lineage: Eukaryota > Metazoa > Chordata > Lepidosauria > Squamata > Anguidae > Elgaria > Elgaria multicarinata. The sequence continues at coordinate 8,605,257 of NC_086192.1, forward strand.
GCTTTAAGCCACAACATGCTGGTATTTTTGCCTTACCCCTTTTTCCTTTTGCCCCACCCACATTGGAACGTGCCCCGCCCCCATCCACGTGCTTCTCCAAAATTTAATTCACCCCTCAAACGGAAAAGCGGTTCCTCACCCTTGAGGTAACTCTTCCCCAAAGCTGCACATAGGACGCAGACAAGCTGGAGCGTGTTCAGAGGAGGGCAACCAGGATGATCAGGGGTCTGGAAACAAAGCCCTATGAAGAGAGACTGAAAGAACTGGGCCTGTTTAGCCTGGAGAAGAGAAGATTGAGGGGAGACATGAGAGCACTCTTCAAACACTTGAAAGGTTGTCACACAGAGGAGGGCCAGGATCTCTTCTCGATCCTCCCAGGGTGCAGGACACGGAATAACAGGTTGAAGTTACAAGAAGCCAGATTCCGGCTGGACATCAGGAAAAACTTCCTGACTGTTAGAGCAGTACGACAATGGAACCAGTTACCTATTGAGGTTGTGGGCTCTCCCACACTAGAGGCCTTCAAGAGGCAGCTGGACAACCCTCTGTCAGGGATGCTTTAGGGTGGATTCTGCATTGAGCAGGGGGTTGGACTCGATGGCCTTGTAGGGCCCTTCCAACCCTGCTATTCTATGACCTTGCCTCGTTTCAGCTTCCCTACCGTGTTGGGTTTGCCCATGTTTGTCCCTCATTGACCAGGCTTCCCTCCAGTCCTCTTGGAACTGGGTTGTACCGCTTCATGCCGTCGGTGGGAGACAACTGTACTGGAATGCCTTCCCCACATTCAAAACATAAAACAAACCCCCTGCCATAAAACCCTCCAAACCTAGCACGTAAACGTCATAGAGTAGCCCTTTCCCTGTTGTGGACGCCAGGTCCAAAAAGTAAAGGTGGTTGGATTTTTTAGTTTTAGTTTCCCCTTGAACCCTTTCAGACACACGCCCTGAATCGCCACTTGGGTGGGGGGGCGAGGTATTTGGGGATGTTGGAATGTGTTCAGAGGAGAGGATTAACACATCTGTGACACGCACGCCTCGAAAATCACCCCACATGGCAATTAAGCAGAAATCAGAATCTTCCATTGGTGCGAGGAGAAAGATCCGGGGCTCTAGGAACTAGTTTCGGGGGACCGGGCTCCATGAGGCCCTCTCTAACAACGCCTCCTGCAGTAGGATTTCTGGACACGTTTCTGGTGTGTTTGGATTCTACCTGCTTTAACTGTACAATTAGCACCGCTTAGGGCTGACTCCCCCTTCCCCCCTCTCGTTTGGCTGGACAGGCTCTCCTTCAAAAGCTTCCTAGACCGTTACGAGGTGCTGAAGAAATCTGGTCGGCCACCGTCCAAAGCCGCGGGCCAGGAAAACGGCTTGCCCCCCTTTCTGGGCAACGGTACGTTCTGTAACAGAGCGTCTTTCCCTAGAATACGCCTGGAATTAACCGATCTTTCTGGCTTGCTGCATTCAACCCGTCTGTACTACGCTATCAAATTCCCCCGTTATAAAACTTCTGTCCTCCTCTTTTGACTTTCTGATATACTTGTGATCCTGGGGATGGCAGGAAAAGTAAAGAACCCGGTGTGGAGTGTAGGGTTCAGTTAACTCAGCAACTCTTGAAGTCCGTGGAGGGAGAGGTAACCTAGCCATGCTTTTTTTTTAAAAAAAGATAGCTATTTATGGGTGGCTCTTTGTGCCAGAATGTGAGGATAGATGTTCGTTGGCATTGCTTAGCTGGATGGACCGCCTTAAGCATGTATCTAAGAACATCAGAGGAGCCCTGCTGGATCAGACCAAGGGTCCATCTAGTCCAGCACTCTGTTCACACAGTGGTTGACCAGGGACCCACAAGCAACAGCACCCTCCCACCCATGTTCCCCAACCGATGCACACAGGCTTCCGGCCTCAGATACTGGAGGTAGCGCATAAGCATGTGGACTAGTAGCCATAGATCGCCTTCTCCTCCAAGGATATCTGGGGGAGTTGCAGAAAAGGGCAACCGAATGCCGGCCAACTCCCTGACAAGGAGTCTTCGCATTTTGAGCTTTTGAACTGAGAAAAGCAGCGTGTAAGAGACGAAACGTGGTGGAGGTGGGTATCATTAGTGCCTGGCGTGGATAAAGTGGGTGCAGAAAGGGTCCCCACCCCCACCCTTGCTCTTAAGTTTTAGAACCAAGGGGGTCATCCCAAAAAGCTGAAGGGTGAGAGATTCTGGATAGAGCAAAGGAAGGACTTCTTCACACAGCGCAGAGTGAAACTATGGAACTCGCTACCACAAGATGTGACGGCGGCCACACATTTGGATGGCTTTATTTATTTATTTGTTTGTTTGTTACATTTATATGCCGCCCCATAGCCAAAGCTCTCTGGGCGGTTTACGAAAGTTAAAAACGGTAAACGTTAAAAGTATACAAAATTTAAAAACATAAAAACAACAGTATCCATTTAAAAGAGGCTTTGAAAGAGGGTTGGATAAATTCCTGGAGGAGGAAAAGGCGATCAATCCTGATGGCTAGATGCTACCTCCAGTAATCAGAAGCAGTAAGCCTGAGTGCACCAGTTGCTGGGGAACATGGGCAGGAGGGTGCTGTTGCACTCCTGTCCTGCTTGTGCGTTTCCACTGGGGGAACCGAATGCTTAGGCAGAGAAGCCTTTGACCTGAGCCAGGAGGGCTCTTCAGTTGATGTTATCGGGGCACAAGTTCCTAGCCCTCATGACTGTGTATATGTGTTTGAAAGCAAGCGGACAATGGGTGCAGGAATCTCAGCAGCTCGTAACATTTACAGTGCTGTGGAGGAGGGGGGGTTCCTTACCCCCACCCCACCCCAATAGCTTTTAAGGACAAAATGGATTATGCAAACGGAGCGAACAGAGCTTCATTTACATGGGTGGCAGGATTTGGTTTCGCTTGTCATGGAAATGAATTAGGTGGTCATAGTTTTTTTTTGTTTTAACGGAGGGTATGTAAGACTCTGGACTTTGAGGAAACGGTTGCATTTCTCTCCCCCACCCCCCTCCATTTTATTTTTTCTTTTCCATAAATTCTGCTTCATGTACTCTCTGCACGTGTGCGTCCAAGGTCTTCCCAACTCGGTCTTCCTGGCTCTCCTTGGATTCTTCTTCCGCTAACTCTGCTTCTCTCTGCGGGACTCTCTCTTCCGAGCAACGAGCCTTGCTGCTCTCTCTTTGCTCTAGTAGAACCGGACCAGCCCGGAGAGGTAAGCTTAGCTGAGATGCCCAGGGATGGCAACACCCGGCCACTTGTTGAAGGGCTGCTCCTGTTCATGTGCAAAGTGGGAATGTGTGTGATTTTTTTTGAAAACTAGAAATGGTTCCTTTTCGTTCTTCTGCACCATCTGTTAATTCAACAGTTCGCACAACACGCTAACCCACCCTCAGTGGTTGAGCGTGGGTTGTTCTGAACCGTGGGTTGTCGTGTTGTCTGAATGCAGCCCCTTTTCCACAGGGTGGGTTATTGCGTTGTCTGAATGCAGCCAGGGTGGCTCATTAGGTGAGATCCTAGTGATATAGGGTGGGATACAATTTTTTTAAAATAAATTAACCCTGCAGGGTGACTTGTTAACCACCTTCTACAACCCAACTATACACCAAGGTAGCTTGTTCGAGAAAATAAGCCACTAACTCACAGCTCAACAAACAACCCTGAGTGTGCCTCAGCATCTTGTGTGAACAGCCCCTCCGTGTGGCAGGAGGTAAAAGCCGCTATGGGGAAGAGCTACAGGGGTCAGTACAGTGGGGTGAGGATTCAGCAGCCCCCTGCCTGAGAGAGACTGTGTGGTGTAGTGGCTAGAGCAGGAGCAGGGGAACCATTGGCCCTTCCAAATGCTGTTGGACTCAAAGTGCCATCAGCCCCGGCCGGAATGACCAAATGAGTCAGAGAACATGAAAGTTTATTTTATTTACTGAATAGATTTATTTACACCGCTTTCCAGATCTAAAGAACACATCTCTAAGTGGTTGAGAGAGCAATGATTAAAGCACACAATAATAAATGCAAAGACGTTTATAAACACCCTGGAGAGCCAGTGTGGTGGCTAAAGTGTTGGACTGGGTGTCGGGAGATCCGAGTTCTAGTCTCCCCACTTAGCCCTGGAAGCCCGCTGGGTGACTTTGGGACAGTCACAGACTCTCAGCCCAGCCTACCTCACAGGGTTGTTTGTTGTGAGGATAAAATGGGGAGGAGGAGGATTATGAACACCGCCTTGGATACCTTGGAGGAAAAAAGGCGGCATGTAAATGCAATAATAAATCAATCAATAAACTCAAAACGTTATAATTAAGAAACGGGACCGGGCAGACCCAGGTTCCAATCTGTGCTTGGCCATGGAGTGTTCAATGGGTCACTCTCTCTTGGCCTGGCCTACCTCGCAGGGTTGTGTTACGGATTAAATAAGGGGAAGAGAATTGCTCACAATCTCCTCGGAGGAGAAGTAGCATGTAAAAAAAATTTAATACGTTGGATCCAGATTTAAGCGGGACCGACTGTGTTGGCAGAACTGGTCTTCCTGCCTCCCCTCGGCAGCCTCTTGCAGAAGGCAGATACCGAATCGAACCCCCGATTTTAGAATAAATAAAAGCCCCCCTTCGATGCGTTTAAATCTCCCCGCTCCTCATGCTCTACACTTTTCAAGATCCGGGCCTGCCTTCATATCGTGTCATTTGGCCCTTGCTCTGAGGACATCCTTGTATTTGGCTGCAAATCTGTAACGCTTGCGTTTCGGTAAATTCTTTTAAAATTAGCTGCGATTTATTTATTTCTCAGGCTGGACAACAGCTCCTTCCGTGGAAGAGGAAGGCGACGCTTTACGCTGTGTGGCTCAGGGCATCCTTTGGCAACTGTGCCTCGGCGTGCCGGCCCTCAACCCTGCAAAAAGCAAACCCGGGATCACGCCAGCATACTGCGGCAAAACCAAAGTATTTCTGACCAACCCCACGGTAAGAGACGCCCGGTGGGTTTTGGAGCGGGGAAACTGTTTTGTTCAGCGCTTGGGGTCACCGTGAGCCTTGCGGTAAATAGGAGCCCGTGTCTGGTGCGGTTCTACCGCAGCACACTCCGTGCTCAGAAATCGGATCTTTTCTTAAAGACAATCAAGTTTCTAGCCCTTATGGCTGCAAAGAAAGGCTCAAAAGTGCGTGGGCCAGTTCATTGATTGCATTTCTGTACTGCCCAATAGTCAAAGCTCTCTGAGCGCTAGACAAAGATTAAAAAACGTTAAAAGGACAGTGCCATGCAGAATATAAAAACAGTTTAGCTACAGACTTGTAAACAGAGCAGACACGCAGACAGCATCCCATGACTCGATTGAAAACCTTATCCAAATGCCAGGAAGCAGAAGGAGGACTTAACCTGGCTCCGAAAAGAGAACAATGTTGGTGCCCGGTGGGCCTCGCTGGGGCGTTAATTCCATATGTCAGGGGGGGGCACCTCTGAGAAGGCCCTCTCCCTCGTTGGCATATTCTGAGCCTCCCTTGCAGGAGGCATTTAGAGGAGGGCTTTAGAGAATGAGCCTACTGTATGGGTAGGTTCATGTTGGGAGAGGCCTCCTATCAGATGTTGCAGTCCTGAGCCCTGTAAGGCTTTATAGGTCACCATCATGTCCGGTAAAATCTCACAAATCCGAGAGGAACTGAACTGGCCGGGCTTCAGCGGTCACCAGAGCACTCAGTCCCTCCCCCTGGGATCCCAATTTGTCTTTGATCCGCGTTGCGTTTCAGACGGGTCACAGAAACCGGCGCAGGGCGCTTCTCGCAGACTACGCACCAACCTGTTCCAAATTGGATTTTAGAAAGAAAAAAGAGTTGCGTAGCTGCGCCTTCAAAAGAATGTAGCGACGAACAAACCCCAAACTTCAAAGCGCTCAGAGGGAACTGCTTCTTGGTAAAGGCAGAATTGAGCGAGGGGGGGGGTATGTAACCCTTTCCTTCCCCAACTTGTGGGGGTCGAAAGAGTTGCCGTCTACATTAAGTGCATCGTTCCTTCTATTTCTGATGTGCAGGTGGTGAGTGCCGTTCATTATTTAGCCAAATCGGTACCATCCATCACAAGAGGGGAGGTTTGGGGGGAACCCTACAGTTTGCAGCAGTGCCCCCCTCAAACTTTAGTACAGGACCCAGCATTCTGGGGGTGGTGTAGTAAATTGCCTCCTGTTGCATTCAATCAGGAGGAGGAAAGTTAAAGCAGCAGAGCCACACTGGCTGTTGCATGTGGGCGGTTGTGTGTAAGGCGTCCTCTGTCAGTGGTTGGCTTTTGGAAAAAGATCCTTGATTCTGGGAAAAAGGGCCTGGCCGGAACCAACCCCAACAGGGAGGATTCTTTTCTCGCCCTTTGCAGTTGGAGCTACTGGAAGCTCGGCGAACCGGCGTCTTATCGGAGAAAGCGTCCTGCATCCAGCGTTGCTGGCGACGGTTTAAGAGGCGGGAGCTGGCGAAGCAGAGGCGCTCTGCCACCGTCATCCAATCAGGTGAGGGGAGAATGAAGTGGGCGGAGCAGGCCCTTCTGGACTAGATGGACAAATGTGGCATGTGGCCATTTCCTGCGTATAGCCGAGGGGAGGGAGGCGTAGCTTAGCGGTGGGGGGTACCTGCTTTGCACGGCGAAGGTCCCAGTTTAAATCCCCAGCACCTTCCAGTGATTAAAAGATCTTGACAGGAAAAGCCTTTCTCTGCTTGAGGCAAGGTGGACACAGAGTCAAACCAGGTCTAATGTCCCTATGGCTGGGTTTGCGCACCACGTTAACCCACGCTCTGTGGCTGGGCGTGGGTTGTTTGTTGAATCGTGGGGTTGGCGTGCCGTCTGAACGCAGCATGTTTTCTGCAGGGTGGGTTAGCGTGTCGTCTGAACGCAAGCCCTGGCTTGTTAATGACGCGGTTTGGCTTGCTAACCACCCTCAGCAACAAATCATGGATTCTCAAGAAGGCTCATTCAAGAAAAACAAGCCACGCTACTTGGTTAGCAAGCAACCCTGGCGACTTTCAGGCAACGCACTAAGCCAAGGTTGAGCGAACAACCCACACAGCACGGCATGTCGTGTGAACAGTCTCCCTGTGGTTGAGTGTGGTTTATTGTTGAACGTGGATTGTTCGTTGAACCGTGGCTTAGCAGGTTGTCTGAACCTAGGACATTTTCCACAGGTTGGTTTGTTATCCATACAGTGTGGCTTATTTTTCCTCAAACAAGCCACCTTGAGGACCCATGATTTGTTATGTTGTTCAGGATGGTTAACGAGGGACCCTACAGAAAAAGGCCTGGATTCAGACAACATGCTAACCCACGGTTCAACAGACAACCTACACTCAAACACTGAGTGTGGCTTACTGTGTTGTGTGAACCCAGACCCTGCCCTGCTCTTGCCAATGCTATTTCCGTAATGCAATTTCCCCTCTCCTTTGTCATCAGCTGTTCGCTCGTGGCTAGCCCGGGAACGTTTCCAGAGGCTGCGAAAGGCCGCTACGGTTATCAAAAGGGCTTGGAAGAAGTGGAAGGTGAGAAAGCAGTGTTTGGCCAGGCAAGGAATCTTCCTGGCAACTTTTTGAAAAACGGAAACCAGGCCTGTGTACTCGCAAGAAAATAAAAGAGCATAGAATGTAGTGTTGAGTACAGATTTCTACAACCCAAGAATCTCAAGATTACTTTTTCTATGTTTGCCTTGTTTTAACTTTCCAGTCCTCACCGCTGTCAAATCCTTGAAAGCATATGAATAATGCTTGGTGAAATCTCAAATGCTGAGTAAGATTTCTGGGCGTCCGAGGGTGAGGTTTTATGGCAGGTGTCCCACATCGCTGACAGGATTAATACGCTACACCCAATTGTGGGCCAACGCAAATGCAGTACATTTCAACGAACTTGTAAATTATTCCTCGGTTTTTACTATTTGCAGAATCTAGTTCTGCTTCTTTTACTCGTGGGGGTGGTGCGTGCCCTCTTCCCTTTCAATTTTCTTGAAACGTATGCCCAAAAACTGGGTGTACCTTTCTGAAGGGTATTAATACCGTCAGTGACGTGGGTTGCCCAGGAAATTTAGAATTGGAAACCTTCCAGTGGCCTAAATTGACTGGGATCTAATTTTAGCATGTTTGTTAAAGTACTTTCCCTCCACCTCTCTATAGGCCAAGATGGATGTACTCGCTGCAGAGGAATTAGATGACACTGAAGGGAAGCCCCTCTCCTCGTTCCCTGGGGCCACCGTTGCCTCAAGCCGGACTCGTCGTGAATTGGAAAAATCGCAGCCACGGAGCGCCATCATCCAGTTCTGGCCCCTTGGGCTTGTCCTTGCAAGCGGCCCTGCAACCATGGGCAGTTTCCAGAGAGACCTCGCCCTCCTGACGTGCCTCCAAGTCCTACAGAAGAATGACTTTTACGAGCCAGGCACCAAGCCGCCCACGCACGGCATCACCTCCATCAGAGCACTCCCGCAGGTAAGAGGCACGCGCTGTTGCGTTCCCCCAGCCTGCGAAGCGCTTCAGCCAGGGAGAGGGGTGATTAACCTCAAATCTGGGTGTGTGTTTCTAATTGTCTCCTGGAGTTCCCCGTATGACCTGCCCATCGTTCAGTGGGTCCCAGCTCGTGTGCCTTCCCCCCCCCCCCACATTCTCAGAGGTTAAAATGCCTCCTCAAGGCCTCAATTGGCCCCCGTCAGAGCTTTAAGCCAAAAGATGCCGGCATTTTGGCCCTTCCCCCTTCCGCCCTGCCCACCAGTGGAACACAGCCTCCCCCCCCCCCAACAGCTTCTCCAAAATTGAATGCATCCCTTTGGCCTGAAAGTGGTTCAACATCCCTTGAACTAAGGACACTGGACAAGAAAGCCAGGGAGCTGCCAGTTAAAAAACACACAAGTCAGTGAGAAATTCACCCCCTTGGATGACTTGTGGGGGCGTGGCTAATAAATGCCCCCCGCCCAACTGCCATCTCTTTGAACCAGGGTTCAAGTTAGTGGACTCTTAAGGTTGTAGTAAAAAACAAAATAAATGGCTCTTGCAGCCTGCCCGAAACACCCAAATCCAAAAACTAACGCAGGTCTGTTTTTCTGCCCAGGGCTCCGTCAAGTTCCGTTGCAGGAAGTCGCCGCTGCTTTACACGGAAATGAGGCCGCACAGCCACGGCTGCGCTGTGACCGGGTTCAACCAGATCCTTCTCGACCACCACCAGCGCCTCTCTGCTTGACCGGGCACTTTATCCATCAAAGTATTTATTGCACTCTTACCTCCCTTTCTCAGCCAAAGAAAATCCGCTGGACGCTTTTTCTGCCGCGGCGTTTTAATGCCCTTTTCTTCTGGAACGGTTTAGATCAGCCGGATTTCTCACCCCGGGGTCATCCAGGTGTTTTGGATTCCAACTCCCATCAGGCCCAGCCGATGCCCAGGAATGCTGGGAGTTGCAGTCCATCACATCTGGAGGGTGACAGGTTGAGGACGGCTGGTGTACAGTGTCAAAAAGTTCTAGTCCCCACTCGGCCATGAAGCTGCCTGGGTGACTTTCGGCCGGTCGCTGACTCTCAGCCCAACCTACCTCACAGGGTTGTTGCGCAGACAAAACGGAGGATCGTGTATGTCCTGCCTCTTTTCCCTATCGCGTGGACCAGAGGGGCTCCTGTCTGTATTTAACCTTCTGTTCTCTTAGAGCCATCAGAATTTGGAAGCAAATCCTATTTAAACCAGTGGGGTTTAGAGGCCAAGTCCTTACACTTCAGGGAGCTGGATCTAGGATCTGCCTGATTTTCAGGGATTCCACCCCCCCCTCCCCAATGTCAGAGTTCACCCCATTAGCAGAACCCACCGAGTTGCAATTTAGCCTTCTAAAGGGACTAGAGATGCTGATAAGAGTCCACATCCAGAAAGCAAGATGCAGCAGGATCCAACCCAAATCCTAAGCAGGGATGTACAAGAACGTCGTTCCGGTGCACAACCGACTCCAAGCACAGTTGGTGGGGACTGGGTGCCGTTCCCCAAACTTGTGACTGAAAGCGCACACACACACACGGGAAACGCGGCATTTTCACACTTTAGCCTATGAGGCAGGAGTGCGCATTTTGGATTTGCACTTCAAAAAGAACGTGCGTTTTCCCAGATTGGGGGGGGGGGATGAAGAGAAATGAGCTTCAAGGAGGAATTCAGAAAACCCCACCCCTAATGACGAGTCTACCTGAATGTGCGAAGCAGAGAGTCCTCCCATTCTAAAGGAAAATGCCACAGGATGGTCACAGAGCATAACCAAAGTTCCTTCTTTAATATTGTGAAAACTCTAGTCACCACTTTCAAAGTTTCTCTACTGCGATACAGCAGGGTCATTCTTGAGGCAAGGACAGGGGGAACCCCCAAACCTGTTGCTTTTCTCAAAACCCGTTTCACGGATTCCTCTTGGGCAAGATGCAGCCGTTACACCCAAAGAGTCATTCAAAAGTTTCAACAGGTAAACGCCACCGCTCCCGGCCAGGGTGGGCGAGGCAGAAGAGTCGTCGTACAAGTCTTTTAGGTCAGCAGTTTGTATCCGGTGGATTCTGGTTGCACACAACTGGGTGATTTTCTACAAATAAACTTCTGTTCTATTAAACCTGGTGTCGTTGGTTTTGTTTCCCCCAGTGCCACTTGGAGTGCAACCCCTATCATTCCCAGCCAGCATGGCCAATGATGGGAGTTGTAGTCTGAGACATCAGAAGGGCACCAGGTTGCAAAAAATCCATCCTAGGAACTTACCTTGGATACCCAGCGCTTAGTGAGAAGGGACGGAGGCCCCACATGTCTGCCTGCACGGCCTCCCTCGTCCTCGACCGGTTCCCAAGCCCAATTTCAATCCAGGAGTTCGTTCTCCTCCTCAGGCGGCTCGACCGTCCGCAGGCAGCAGTCTGCAAACTCCACGAAGAGCGGCTCCTGCATGTACTTTTTCAGGGCAGCGCTCTTGTCTTCGGCCCGGTCGACGTCGAGAAGCAACGCCCGCAGGTGGGGGTTGAGCAGGATGCCTTTGAGTTCTTCTGATTCACCTGGGTTTTAGGAAAGGAAAGAAGGAGGGGAAGGTAACGTCAAGGAACAGGCAGACGTTTCCTGGCCCCTGAGTTCGATCATGCAAATATCGTCTCTGTAACAGCAACTGTGCGTCTCCCATCCTAGCTGTCCCCGAAGTGGTCTTTGGGACTACAACCCCCAGCATTCCTATCCTGACCAATGGCCCTGCTGTCCATCAGGGCTGATGGGAATTGAAGCCCAAGACACCTGGAAGGCAGCGGGTTGGGAGAAAAGTCTGTTGTATCTTATAAAGCAGAACAACACATTACAAGGAAAGCCCTTCTCCTTGTAGGGCACATTCTCTTGGGCATGACCCGACCTCCTTGGAGGCTCTGTGCTGAGTGGACATGGTAGCAAGCGGCCAATCTTTCCACCCTCTGGAGCCTGCCCTGGGAAGATGTTTTGGGGGTAACATCTCCCTGTAAGAACTGGATGTCTGAATTCACAGATGACCACAAATACACAGTCCATTTGACAGCTGGTTGGCGTGCTGGACTAGACGGACCCTTGGTCTGATCCAGCCGGGCTCTTCTGATGCTCTTACAAGCAGGATATAGATGCAACAGCACCCTCCTGCCCATGTTCCCCAGCAACTGGTGTCTATAGGCTTACCGCCTCTGATATTGGAGGTAGCACATAGCCATCAGGACTAGTAGGCATTGAGCGCCTTCTCTTCCAGGCATTTATCCAGCCCCCTTTTAAAGCCATCCAAATGGGTGCCCATCAACGCATCGTGTGGCTAGTGAGTTTCCTAACAGTAATATGTTTTTGTACACACACACACACACACACACACATAAACCCAGAGAACACTGCATTTTAAACCAGGGAGCTTACTTAAGAGCTGAAGTTTGTCGAAAGGCACCTTGTCGTCGTCGTCTTCTGTCAAAATGTCGTCCACGGACCACGGGCTTCCTAAGAGAAAACAGAGGGGGTGGGAATAGTGCTAAATAAAGAGGTAGAACGGCGCTTAAATCCTGTATCCTGCCATCCTGTTGCAGAAAATAAAAACTCACTGTAGTAGTGCTCTGCAATGGAATGTAGGCCAATAGGTTTTTTTTGGCCTACTGACTCCCCGACTCCAAGCAGCTGGTCGTCCCGCTTAGCCAGAACAACCCTCAATAAATTTGCACCACCTCTGAATCGGTACCAGCGTTGTACGGCCCTGCTCCTATATAAAGGGGATGCCAACTCTGAACTACCGTATTTCTTCAATTCTAAGACGCACTTTCCCCCCCATATAAACATCTTTAAAAACAGGGTGCGTCTTAGAATCTCAGGCATGTCTTAGGGTTTTTTTTTCTGTTGGTGGTACTGAAATTAGTGTGCGTCTTACAATCGAAGAAATACGGTAGCATCACGTTGGTACCCAATGGCTATTGCTCCTGGGATTTTATTTTGTGGAGGGTGCCCGCCCCTGACCTGCCATGCTTTGAGGTGTACGAGAATTGGACTATCAGGGCAATAGAATTCAAAGACACTCACCCTTCTTTATTTTAAAAAAATGTTCCTAGTCCTCATGTTTGTGGGATTGCATCTGCAGATACGTTGGCTGTCAAAGGTGCCGACAGCAGCTCAGCGGCCCGTACGGCCTTTCAGAGACGTCACACCAGCCTTACCACAAGTGTAACGCACCCTCTGCTCCCCATGCAACTGTTTGCCTTGCAAAATTCAATAGAGACAGAAAAATCCTGCAAAAAGTTTTATAAGGAAATCCACACGGATTCAGGGGAGCGTGAAATAAAGCACGCCGACCGAGCGCTTCACCTGAACGTAGAACCGTGATGGAGGTATTTCTACCCCACTGCAAAATGTAAGCAGCAACTGGACAAACGCGTTTCCTCGCTGCACATTTTTAATTATTATCATGATTTCTGTGATACCAAAACGGAAACCTTTTCGTCGCAGTTCGGGGTGCGAAACAGGTCTTTTGTTCCAGAGAGGACCAAAAACCTTCCCCTCCCCCGCGCTATGCAAAGTCTAGCTTTTGCTTGTCTCCCAATCACAATAAATACATATTTTTGGACACGGCAGTGTTTTGTGATCTAGCCGATTTCAGAAAAGAATCGGGCAAATGCAGGGTCAATCTGTCATGGCTATTAGCAGGGCTATATGTTACCTCTAGGATCCGAGGCAGTATGCCTATGTATACACCAGTCGCTGGGGAACATGGGCAGGAGGGTGCTGTGGCTCTCCTGTCCTGATCGTGGGATTCCCAGGGGAGCGTCTGGTTGAGGGGAACAATCTACTAGCCTAGATGGACTTTTGCCCTCATCCAGCAAAGCCAAAACTCCTTCCCTTGACATCAGCCAATCGGCTCTTCTCTGGCCGACTTCAGCCCCGGTGCCCTCTGGATGTGCTAGACTACAATCCCCATCGCTCCCAGCCAGCTGCTCTGGTTCATCAACCCCCATTCGTTTTAACAATCAAGTTGGAATCGCAGGAAATACCTTCAGCATCCCTCCGAGCATCACAGGAAGCTTCTGTCGTCTTTGCAGGCTGCGGAACCGGAACGATTTGGGCCACACATTGTTCTGTTCAAATTCAACAGGCATCTCGTTATTCACTCCGAGCCAGCAAGGTTAAGGTTCGGGATCAAAGGGGGGGCCTGTTTTGTGGTGGCCCCTCCAAATTGCCTGCACACGGAACCTCTCCCCCAGACTCACACATGATCCTCTGTTTACACAGGGGAAGGAAAGGCTGCACAATCCGTGCACTGACTAAGAGCCGATATGAGCAAAGAGATAACGCAGGCACTAGGAAACTGCTAGTTCAAACTCCTGCAAGCTCATAGAATCATAGAATAGCAGAGTTGGAAGGGGCCTCTAAGGCCATGGAGTCCAACCCCCTGCTCAATGCAGGAATCCACCCTAAAGCTTCCCTGACAGATGGTTGTCCATGATATGAGACAGATTGAAACCAGCCACGGCTCACTCTGGGTTCACACAACACACTAACCCACACTCAGTAGCTGAGAATGGGTTATTTTTTTAACGATGGGTTGTTTGTTGAACCGTGGGTTAGCATGTTGTTCAAACCCAAGATATTTTCCGCAGGGTAGCTTGCTAACAATGCAAGGTGGCTTATATTCTCTAAACAAGCCTCCTTGGAGAAACCATGGTTTGTTGTTGGCTTGTTCAGGGTGCTGAACAAGCCACACTGCACAGTTAACAAGCCCCCCTGGGGAAAATGTCCTGGGTTCAGACAACACGCTAAGTCACAGTTCAACAAACAATTCACGGTTCAAAACAACCCATACTCAATCACTGAGTGTGGGTTAGTGTGTTGTGTGAACCCAGCCTGTGTCCTGGGAAATAAAGACAGTGCCCTTCAAATTTCAAAATTCCCGCTCAGAGTTAACTCACTGCTACTATTCATTTATTATTTAATTCAAGAAATAATTTTTCTTAAAAGCTGTTCTTTGGTTATTGTTACTTGTCCCACCCCTGTTACAAAGCTACTCAAGTCAGCGTACATGCCTCCCCTCCGAATTCATCCTCACAACAGCCCTGCGAAGAAGGTACAGTCGAGAGTCTTTGGGGCAGGACAGAGATTCGAACACGGGTCCCCGCAGTTTACATCCAACACCAAGCAAGCACAAGTGTGAGAGATCTAACCGTGAACGTGTCAGACTTGGGACTAGGAGAGACCCGGGTTCAAATCCTCACTCGGCTTTGGGCCAGTCTCTCCGAACAGCTCTTGGTCCTTTGGCTGATGGGTGGGATCAAAAGCACACAGGCAAACGCTAAACGCGCCCTAAAAATCCCATGGTGGATTAAACGCCCCACGCAAGCGAGAAGCAGAATGCTAGGCACTGTCGACTCCGTCGTAAGTCCCGCGGAGTTCCATGGGGCTCACCCCCAGGTTAGAGGCTATGGGGACAGGACTGCAGGCTACGTAATATCTTGCGGGGAGGAGAAAGAACATCCGCCTACCTTTGTGCTTCTTGTAGCAGGGCACCGAACAACTGAAAGTGACAAGAGAGGATGCATTATATTTTTCTAAACGCAGATAAAAAGGAAGAATGAATCGGTTTCAAGCCGTGACCTGGAAGATCCCTCCCTTAAACCCCTGGTTGGTAGGACCCGATGGTGCTCGATCACTAGCGAGGAGGGGGATGTGTTCTACTCTGCACGTGGGCAGAGGCACTCTTGTTACTGCCTTACACATTGGGAGGGCTGAGCCCCCCTGGTGTGGACAGGAGCTGGGTCGAAGGCCCGGGACCCCAGGGGAAAGAGACACGAAGGTATGTAGGGACCAGGGATGAAAACCCACAATTTAAACCCGCCATTATCTGGATCAGCCTTCCTCAACCAGGGGCGCTCCAGATGTGTTGGACTGCAACTCCCAGAATGCCCCAGCTGGGGCATTCTGGGAGATGCAGTCCAACACATCTGGAGCGCCCCAGGTTGAGGAAGGCTGATCTGGATGATCGAAAGAAACTGCACCCTTCCAGTCCCAGGAAGGCTGCCTCCCTAGGCACTGTTTACCTGTGAGTCAAGGGCCATCAAACACAACGGGCTTACTTCTGAGTAAACATGCATAGGCTCGCGGTGCAGGTTTTGGGGGGGGGGGGCAAGACTCCTTTACGCGAGTCCAAAGGGGTTTAAAAAGCGATAGAAAGCGGAAGCCCCACCCCCACCCCCCTGGCCGAGGTGGGCCAGAGCCGCTCCGATTATGGGATGGGCCTCCCTGGGGTGAGGGCGCCTCTGAGCATACACAGAGACCCCTGTGAAAGCGCCTTTGATCAAACAGTGAGCCACTTCCGTCCCTGAGCGGACACAGAGAGCCCTTCCTTTAGAGGCACGCCAACTTCTCTGAGCTTACAGAGTCCTTCCCAGCACAGCAGCCCATCTGAGCATACACAGAGAGCCCCTTCCCTCCCTGGGCGGAATCCCCTCCGAGCATACACAGAGAGCCCCTCCCGCCCCTGCACGAAAACCCCTCTGAGCATACACAGAGAGCCCCTCCCGCCCCTGCACGAAAACCCCTCTGAGCATACATAGAGAGCCCCTCCCGCCCCTGCACGAAAACCCCTCTGAGCATACACAGAGAGCCCCTCCCGCCCCTGCACGAAAACCCCTCTGAGCATACACAGAGAGCCCCCCCCCCGCTTCCGGACTCACTATCTCTCCCTGCAGCCCGGGCAGCGGTACTTGGCGGCGCTGGGGCCGCTTCCCCCGCAGGCGACGCAGCAGCGGCCTCCGCTCGCCCTCTGCATGGCTGCCGACCCGGCTTCCCGGCGCCTCCACGTGGCCGCCCGCTTCCTGGGCGGGGCTCCGGATCGCCCAGACCCACTCAGCCGAGCGCCTCCCACCGGAGCCCGACGGCGCTCGATTGCTAAGGCTGCAGGATCCCTGCGCGCGTGTGCGCTGGCCGGGGAATGCTGGGAGTTGTAGGACTCCCCCACTGTCTAAACATGCATTGGATTGTAGGTCTTTTTGTGTCTAAACATGCATTGGATTGTAGGGATTTTTGTGTCTAAACATGCATTGGATTGCAGGGCTTTTTGTGTCTAAACATGCATTGGATTGTAGGGCTTTTTGTGTCTAAACATGCATTGGATTGTAGGGCTTTTTGTGTCTAAACGTGCATTGGATCGTAGGGAATTTTGTGTCTAAACGTGCATAGGATCGTAGGGAATTTTGTGTCTAAACGTGCATAGGATTGTAGGGCTTTTTCTTGTAAACATGCATAGGATTGTAGGGCTTTTTGTGTCTAAACATGCATAGTAGGGCTTAACATGCATAGGATTGTAGGGCTTTTTGTGTCTAAATATGCATAGGATTGTGGGACTTTTTCCTGTCTAAACAAAATAGCAGCATTCTCCAACCCAGTCTCCTCCAGACATGTTGGATGACAACTCCCACTATCCTTAGCAAGGGCCATGTTGGCTGAGGATTGTGGAACTTGTCGTCCAACGTATCTGGAAGGCACCATAGGATTGCGCCTTTAATTGTCTTTCAAGGCCATCTTATTTTATGCAGGTTACAGCACAAAAACAATATAGTCATACTAACCAAAATTCATATTAAATGTGCACAATTTTAAGCAAACCAGCTTCAAATTTTTTTAAAAAAAATGCAAACGTTTTAATAAAATCATATTAAGTATAACCAATTCCAAAAAACCCAGTTTGAATAAAATGCAATTTCAAAAACATCCACCAGCAGCAGCGAATAACATTAAGCTTTCCAATCAAAACCCAGGGAGAACAGATAGGTTTTTAAAAGCAGTCAAAAAGGGGGACAAGTTGACCTTTCTCTGCAGAGGAGGGACCAGCTCTGTGAAGACCCTTCTCTGGTGTCCATCAACCTTACTGGCAGGTCCCCAAAAGTTTTGAGAGTGTCAATAAACATGTAGGCAGGGGCGATCCGGTGGGCATTGTTTACTTGGACTTCCAAAAGGCTTTTGATAAAACCCCACACCAAAGACTCCTGAATAAACTTAGCAGTCATGGAATAAGAGGAGAGGTCCTCTTCTGGATAAGTAACCACTTTAAGTTCTGTACAGCGCCATGAAAATTGATGGCGCTTTATAAATAAATATTAATAATATTATTAATAATAAAGAACAGAAAGCAGAGAGTAGGAATAAGTGGTCAATTCTCCCGATGGAGGGAAATAAATAGTGGGGTCCCACAAGGATCGGTATTGGGACCCCTTCTTTTCAACTTATTCGTAAATGATCTGGAATTAGGAGCGAGCAGTGAAGCGGCCAAGTTTGCCGATGACACCAAATTATTTACGGTTGTTAAAACACAAAGGGGTTGTGAAGAGCTCCAAAGGGATCTCTCCAAGCTGGGAGAGCGGGCGTCCAAATGGCAGATGCCGTTCAGTGTAAGCAAGTGTAAGGTGACACACGTTGGGGCAAAAAAACCCAACTTCAAGTATAACGTAATGGGATCTGAGCTGGTGGTGACCGAACAAGAAAGAGGTCTTGGGGTTGTGGTGGAAAAGCTCGATGGAAATGTCCACCCAGTGTGCGGCCGCTGTAAAGAAGGCAAACTCCATGTTAGGCATGATTAGAAAAGGAATTGGGAATAAAACTGTTGGTATCATACTGCCTTTATACAAATCTATGGTGCGGCCACACTGAGAATATTGTGTACAGTTCTGGTCACCGCACCTAAAAAAAGATATTATAGAGGTGGGGAAAGTATGGAAAAGAGCAACTAAAATGATCCAGGGGGCTGGAGCATCTCCCCTAGGAGGGAAGGTTACATCAACTGGGATTGTTTGGCTTGGAAAAAAGGAGGCTAAGGGGAGACATGGTAGAGGTGGACAAGGGAAAAGGTGGAGGAGGAGACATTTTTCTCCCTTTCCCAAAATGCTAGAACCCAATGGAGTCATCCCATGATGCTGATGGGTGGGAGATTCAGGACAGATCAAAGGAAGGACTTCTTCACACAGCGCAGAGTTAAACTGGAATTTGCTACCGCAAGATGTGGCAATGGCCACCAATTTGGACGGCTTTAAAAGGGGGTTGGATAAATTCCTGGAGGAGAAGGCTCTCAATGGCTACTAGCCTACTTCCAGTATCCGAGGCAGTAAGCCTGTGAGCACCAGTCGTTGTGTCCCCTTTTGTATCCATCCCCCCTACATTGAAGCAAGAATGAGGTGGGGAAAATACACGGACACACACACGGACATTTACTCCACTTCTTTCACAGGTTACTTTTGAGGCTGCATGGCCAGGCCCCGTGCAAAATCCTCACGTTCAGCGTTATGTAAACATTATGAACACAGCCATCTCTTGTGCACTGACGCACCAGCAAATTAAATTAAATTAAATATAGCAAGCTTGGCCTTTCTCAGAAAAAGGTTAATGATACCGAAAGAAGGAATTGCACTTTATTAAATCAACAGTGCCAAAGCAAACAACAGACCTGCCCTCGTAGGCTCAAAAGTTAGAGGGGGGGGTGAGGGGTGGACAAGTTATTTTAAATCACAAACACCCTGAAGACTGCAAGCTATATTCACTTGCCTGGGAGTAAGTCCCATTGAATTCAATGGGGCCTAGTTCTGAGTAGAAATGCGTAGGATTGCATTTTTAGTCACAATTAACCTGCAAACTAGCCTTCCCTCCACAGATATGTTAGACTAGGATGATTCCAATTGCCCCCATTCACGTGGCCATGATTGCTGCAGGTGATGGGAGTTGTAGTCATCTGGAGAGCCCTTGGCTGGAGAAGGCTGTGAACCGCCCAGAGAGCTCCGGCTATTGGGCGGTATAGAAATGTAATTAATAAATAAATAATAAATAAATAAATAGGCCACGCCGACCCCAAACGAAAGCAGGTCATCAAAAACTGCTGTGCGTCACACCAAAGATTTGACATACCTTTTATTTATTTTACAATGACGTCCTTTCAGATCGCTACAAAGATTTCAGGCATGCGGTATATATTAAGAACAGTGTGTTCCAAACATCTAACATATGAACTGAAACACAGTTCCCCCTTCCAAACCCTCAATTAAATGGGAGCCACACTTTAGTCGTAAAGGGTTTCATTTCAGAACCCAATCCTGACAGATGAGACCACACGAGTCCAATTAAAGATTCTATAACCACTTAAGATCATAAGAAGGCAGTACTGGATCAGGCCAAGGGTCCGTCTAGTCCGGCATTCTGTTCACACAGTGACCAGCTAGGTGCCCAATAGGTACCCACATCCAGGAGAGGAGTGCAACAGTAGGTACCCAACTGGGGTACATAAGGCATAGTGCCTCTGATACTGGGGGTGGCACATAGCCATCAGAGCTAGTAGCCATGGATCGCCTTCGCCTCCAGGAATTTATCCAACCCCCTTTTCCAGCCATCCAAATTGAAGAATTCCTTCCTTTGATCGGTCCTGAATCTCCCACCAATCAGCTTCAGGAGATTGACCCCGTTGGGTTCTAGTATTATGGGAGAGGGAGAATAATGTCTCCTTGTCCAGATTCCACACACCAGGGGCTGCCACCACATTTTGCAGAAGCGCGCATTCATAATTCAGCCTTCAACGATCTGGCACCCTCCATAAATGTTGGACCACAACTTCCATCATCCCTGGGCATAATTGGAGTGGTAACCCAATTGAGCAAAGCTGCCATAAATTGACTATGTATATTTAAATTGTATAAGAGTGAGAGCTACTCAGTGTCAGTGCCCCTATTTTTCTCCTGACTGGGAGAAAACCGAGCACAGAGCAGAGACAACGGGCAGCCATGCGTTTCTGCACGTGGAGTGATTGAATGATTCAGTCACATTTGCATGTGGCAGAATTAACGGCGTCCCCAGAGAACAGTGGCTGGAAAGTAGCAAAGGCCAGCACAGTGACTCACACAGAGATGCCACAGGCACCCTCCTCTCTAAGTGGATATTAATTCATTTATTGCCTCATGCTACTAGATTTTCTCATGATGCACCAGTGTGGTGAGGTACAGAGAGTTTCCAACTCAATTGCATTCATCAGCTTCAATGAAAATATATTTAAGGTGCAACCGTATGGTCTGGACAGAAAAAGTCCTACAATTCCCAGCATAATGCTGGACTTTTCTCTGTCCAGACATGCGTGGGATTGCACCCTTACAATCCTAAATAAAAAAGCAGTCTACATTTATTATTTTTGGGTTGTTTTTAAAATCAGTCTTTTGCAAAATAACTCTGCCTTTGCCCGCTTCATGAGATAAACCAGTCATATGTGGGAGAGATATTAATTCAAGCAAACATCTTTCTTTCTTCTCCTATCCAAATAGTCAGTTGAATAAGTTGCAATGCCTAATAATAATAATAATAATAATAATAATAATAATAATAATAATGATGATGATGTAAGAAGCCTGGAATACTGCTGTTATTCTAATCAGAAGGAAACTGTGGCGAGTTTTTTTGGACGTCAGCTAAGCCACGGATTGGGTTTCTCCGGTCTGATGGCTCACTCTAAATGTAGTTCATACTAAAACCTTGCTTTTTTAGTTGTTGTCCAGAATAATCCTTTCCATTGATCCAACCGCAATTTTAACTTTCAAAGGGTGATCAAGTTGTCGCAATATCATCTATTTCCCTCTTTCTTTGGCTTCGGAACTGTCCATGGAAGCTAGTGCTGAAATCAACCGGATTTAATGTGCCAAAAACCTCAATCCTCAAAACAATGAGCTACCCATAAAGAGATCTCAGGCTGCAATCCTAAACACATTTACCCAGGCGTAGATCCCAGCGAAGGTAAAGAGGCTTACTTCTGAGTAGACACAGATAGGGCTGCATCCTCCATCGTGCCCAATGCAGAGATTTCAAAGCGTTCGGGCGGGGGCTGAATCGGGGATGTACACTTTTGAGCCCAGGTCACGCATCCCCAATGGCTTGGACGGCAATGCGATTTTTGGGGGCGCGTTTCAAAGACTTGAGCCGGCGCCCCAGCCTTTTCACGTTCAGGGTGTATATGATGGGGTTCCCCAGCGAATTGATGGTAATCATCATTGCCGTGAGGTTTCGGAAGACGTAGACGCCCACGGGGAGCTCGCTGGGGCACCGCTGAGTGGCCGAATCAAACACGACACCTATGAAGAAGGGCGCGTAAGAAAACAGAGCCAGGAGCCAGATGAACACGCTCGTCTTAGCTACCTGGATCTCGGCCAGCCGGTAGGTGGGACGGGCCTGTCCTAGGACGCCCATGGCCAGCTTGTGCTTTCTCAAAAAGCTAATGATGTTGAAGTAGGTGAAGAACGGCAGAATTAAAGCCACGGCACAGTTGGGGATGGTGAGGAAGACGAGGTAGTCGATGCAAAGAGGGCTATATAGAGCAGAGATGTTGCCCCTGTCCAAGCAATTCCACCCCATCAAGGGCATGAAGCCCAAGAAGGAGGAAAACAGCCAAATAAGCAGCGAGATCCCAAAGGTCTGGTTTCTGGTAATCCAGCATCTCGACTTCAGGCTTTCGACCACAGCCAGGTAGCGCTCAATCCCAATGGCAACGAGGTTGTAGATGGTGGCCAGGATCGACGTGGCGTAGAAGGCGTACGCCCGGAGGGTTTCGCTGGACCCGACGATGGTGCTTTGGGGGTTGGTGACAAACACCAGGGCGATCCAGAATCCCGAGGCGCTGGAGAGGAGGTCGGACAGGGCCAGGTTGCAGAAAAGGATGAAGATGGGCTTGTGCAGGTCTTTGGAGTGCGCGACGCTGAAGATGATGGCAGAGTTGAAGACCACGGAGATGAAGGTGATGGTCAGCTGAGGAACGCCCAGGGAGAGCACCAGGTGCCAGCTCCAAACGTGAGTAGTGCGGTTGACACAAGTGTGGCTGGGGAGCATGATGAATGTCAGAGATGAGCCCTAGACAGCACGTGGAGGGAAAGTGGGGAGCTGTCCCAGGGAGTCAGAGACTAAGGGTGGAGCCAGGCGTCAGAGTCGAGAGTTGGAGCCAGGAGTCAGAGACCAGGGGTGGAGCCAGGAGTCAGAGTCGAGAGTTGGAGCCAGGAGTCAGAGACCAGGGGTGGAGCCAGGAGTCAGAGTCGAGAGTTGGAGCCAGGAGTCAGAGACCAGGGGTGGAGCCAGGAGTCAGAGTCGAGAGTTGGAGCCAGGAGTCAGAGACCAGGGCTGGAGCCAGGAGTCAGAGTCGAGAGTTGGAGCCAGGAGTCAGAGACCAGGGGTGGAGCCAGGAGTCAGAGACCAGGGGTGGAGCCAGGAATCAGAGACCAGGGGTGGAGCCAGGAGTCACAGTCGAGAGTTGGAGCCAGGAGTCAGAGACCAGGGGTGGAGCCAGGAGTCACAGTCGAGAGTTGGAGCCAGGAGTCAGAGACCAGGGGTGGAGCCAGGCGTCAGAGTCGAGAGTTGGAGCCAGGAGTCAGAGACAAGACCTTAGATGTTGTTCAGGAAAGCCTCAGCCCAAACAGATAACCCTTTATAGTGGTTCCTGCCAATGAAAGTCCAGACCAGTGCCTGAGAATCTTTTATTGCCCCAGTCAAAATTCCAACCCACACCTCAGGTTGCTTACCACACGGAGCAGCTGCTCACAGGCCCGGGGGGTGCCTGGTCCTAGCCCCCTGAGATTCCTGATCATGACAGATGAAGACATGGCTCAAATTTTAAATCAGATTTAAAAATCCACCACGGTTCTTTTCATCCCCGTATCCAGCAGCGCCATGCAGGGTAACAAAGCAGAATGACCTTCTGCTTTGCGTTTCCAAGGGGAAAAGGTTCAACATGACACATTCTTGTTTCCGTAATAGCACCCAAGCTGTGGGTTAAACGTTAACTCTTGGGGATCTTAACGCCTTGCTTCTTGGCTCCATACCCTGAGGTTGCTAGGATGATCCTACGTAGCAAAGGTATCCAATTAGTTCCCGCTTATCTCCCGTGGCGTTCTCTGTCGGGAATCTCATTTTGGCCACCTACACTGGAATTACATTCATTAATGGCCAAATCGAAGCACGGCAACTTGGAACGTTCGAACGGGTGGGAACCTCATGACCACAGTAAAGACGAAGGCATTTGTGGAGGATTACGTGGTCAGGACTTAGAGCTCATTTTGTCACAACAAAGGATGCAAATATATAGGCTTGGCTAGAGTTTCGGACTGGGAGTTGGGAGATCCGGGTTCTAGTCCCCACTCGGCCAAGGAAACCCACTGGGTGACTTTGGGCCACTCACAGACTCTCAGCCCAACCTACCTCACAGGGTCGTTGTTGCGAGGATAAAAATGGAGAGGCGGAGGATTATGTACACCGCCTTAGGTTCCTTGGAGGAAAAAAGACGGGTTATAAATGTAAATAAATAAATTAAATAATCCAGTGCCACAAGACTCCTCTTCAGTTTTGCCATAATGTGCGGTGTGTGTTTTCATGTTTCAACAAAACAAAACAATAAAACAAAAAATAAGAATAAAAATGCAGGTGTAACTACATACTTTAAAAGCCTCCATTTCAAATATTACATTTTAAAAAAGGAAAGGAAAAAGAATTAAATTACACATAAACTGCAGGTGTGACAGACCAAATATCCAAATATAAGTCTGTTTGTGAACGGCGCCCGTATAGCACTCTTGCAAATGTTGTGAGTGTTGCTAGGCCTTAGTAAACCCCTTGCATTATAGGCGGTGAGCTTTTATCTTTCCAGCGTTGTAGGATCAGTCTTTTAGCAGTCAAGAGGGCCCGAAAAATCAATTCATGCTGATTGTGTGCGACGTTCCAAGAAGCAGGCACACAATTTAAGAGAATACGTACATCAGAAAATATTAAAGAGCTTTCCAATACAAAGTTTATCTGTTGGATGGCTTCCTCTCCAAAGGAGGAAACCAGTGGGGATTTCCAGAACATACGAACAAAAGAAGTGTTAACTGTATGACACCTCCAACGATTAGCCGACTTTGACCAACCTTCGTTAAGGAGACGGCATCCAACAGACCCGAAATAAACATTTTTGCCGAATGAGATGTAACCGGGAGTCCATGGACATATCAGATACCAACGCCATTGGTTAGACAAAATAGGACATTCAAATTCCCCTGTTCTGCTGTAACATAGGAAGCTTTCTTGTAAGAGCATTTCTCCATTTTCCCCACTATTAACTATACTCGGCTCAAAATCCAGGTGCCACTTTTGCTAGTACCGACCAACCTGAGATGTAAGATTTGGGGGGGGGGCGTGCTTTGGTTGTGGTGCCGTCGAAGATGTGGCTCATGGGACTACCACATGCAGCATAGCCTTCTCTGTGGTGGCACCCCAACTTGGAACTCCCATCCGGTAAAGATTCGGCTGTCCCCTACACTGTTGTCAGTGAGGTGCCAGTTCAAGATGCATTTATTTATACACGCTTTGGGGGCATAGGCACGAGTTTCACTTGTGTTCTGGAATCAGAACAGTGGCCGTGGTTTCCGTGTGTTTTCCTGTGTGGATGTGCTTTTAGCGTTATGATTTTAACGGTGTTCATGTGTTCCATGGTTTTTATGTGAGTTGTTAGGAGCCCTGGGCTCCTTGCAAGGAAGGGCAGGATATAAACAGAAGTAAACCAATAAAATAGATATTCCGGAATGACAGCAGCGCTCCCGGGCTCAGGCAGGACTACATTTTCCCCATCACCTGTGACCTGTACTTTTAGCAGGCGATGCAAGGGATTGAACCACCCACCTTCTGCATGCCACGCAGCTGCTCTGCCACTGGGTGACGGCGTGTTTCGCACCTTGACCAGACAAAAGGATCCTCCCTCATTATCTGCTGGCCACCTGATCTTTTTTAGTGGATTGACACTGGGATCTTCTTAGCAATTTTGCCTTTCTGCTTTTCCTCATATCTCAGGTTCTCAACAAAGACAAAGGATTATTATTTTTCTTTCTTTCTTAAGACGACAGCTGAACATTCAGGACTAGAGACTTAGTTTTAAAAAAAATCTAAGACGAAATTCACTGAATGAGCCTGGCCCCCAAGACACCCCCCACCCCATGGATACAGCCTTGGTTCAATTGTAAGTATATGCACACAGACACACAGACACACAGACACACACACACACACACACACACACACACTTAAAGAGAAGTTAATACTTCATTAGGGTGACCATATGGAAAGGAGGACCGGGCTCCTGTATCTTTAACAGTTGTCTAGAAAAGGGAATTTCAGCAGGTGTCATTTGTACGCATGCAGCGCCTGGTGAAATGCCCTCTTCATCACCACAGTTAAAGCTGCAGGAGCCCTGCCCTCTTTTGATTCTGGTCACTCTAGTATAGCGCCTGCAGCTTTAACTGTTGGGATGAAGAGGGCATTTCACCAGGTGCTGCATGCATACAAATGGCACCTGCTGAAATTCCCCCTTCAATGCAACTGTTAAAGATGCAGGAGCCCTGTCCTCCTTTCCATATGGTCACCCTAAGACGTCATTCACCCTCTAAAATACAAATGCTCCATTTTAAACAGATTACTGTTAGCATCTGCTTTTGTTTTGCAGATTAGAATAAAATACAAGTGCTAGCAGCCAGGCTCCGTTGGGTGCAAAGCAAACATTCAGAGCGCCTCGGTCTTGAGAATCCAAAATCTCTTACTATTTTGTCGCATCAGAATAGTAAAAGAAGTGAGGCTCATTGAGGGATCCCAGCAGCAGAGGGAGCTATTTCATTTTCATCCCATTTTCTAATTGCAAGTCTGTTTAAGAAAGGTAGTCGCATTGATTACACAGGCACTTACTCACAAGAAGCCCCTCAGCTAAGGACTGACAATCGAAAACCTTTATATTATTGTCTGCTGTCGTGCATTTTGCAATAGTATTTTACTGAAAGCGTGGGGGGGGTATTTAAAATGATTGATGTTTAATATGATTTTTATTAATTTGTTTGTATTGGTTTCGATGCTGCAAGGTGCCTTGGGAGGACTATGACCTTGAAAGAAGGCTAGGAAATGGGATAAAGACATGCATAAATACGTTTCACAAGTGTAGGCCGGTGGCCCCGATTTCGGTGGGGCTGTGAATCCATCCTGGGCTTCCGCCAGAAACAGCTGGAACTCCAAAAGAGCTATCCATAGCGCCAAGCCAATTTCGGGGATAGGGAACGGCAGCTCCTTTAGAGCTCCAGCTGGTTCTGAGTAAAACCCAGAATGGATCCACAGCCCCACTGAAATCAGAGCCATCAGCCTACACGTGTGAAGCTTATTATACAAGGAGTTCAAAGAGAGTTGGGGAAAATTGGGAGGAGAAAAGAGAGGGGGAAAGGGGGGCCTCTTGTTCTTGGCAGAAAAGAACGTTTCTCACAGCATAGGAAGGAACATCCTTATCAGCCGAAAAGTACAAACCAGGCAGAGCGCTGCACCCCTTCCTAGAGTTGGAACACCGAAAGACGGTAGTGCAAAATGCTGGTAACTTCGAGGCTTGGCTTCTGCAAGGTGCTACCTTTGTGCCTAGTCCAGAAACTTCAACTAGTTCAAAATATGGCAGCCAGGCTGGTCAACGGCACATCTAGGGGGGGACCGCATTACACCAGTTTTAAAATCTCTTCACTGGCTGCCAATTAATTTCCGGGCGAAGTACGAAGTGTTGGTCATTACCTTTAAAGCCCTTCATGGTTTGGGTCCAGGCGACCTGCGGGATCGCCTTCCCCCGTACAATCCGCCCCGCACGCTCAGGTCCTCAGGGGAGAATTTTCTCCAGTCAGCCAAAACAAGGCTGACAACTGTTACCCAGAGGACCTTCTCTTCTGCCGCTCCCAGACTGTGGAATGGCCTGCTGGGAGAGATTAGTCAACTTAATAGTCTTTACGAATTGAAGAAGGCTCTAAACTAAAGACTGATCTCTTCCGGCAAGCCTACCCAGAAGAATTTCAAGATGTCTCGCTGTTATTTTAATAATGTATTAGTTATATGTTTTTAATCAGATTTATGTATTTTATAGTATTTTTGTTTTTGATTTTGTTTTTCGATCCAGAGGGAGAGGCGGGTAAGAAATATATCATCATCATCATCGTCATCGTCATCATCATCATTTTCTAACTCTTGTTAGCAGCACACAAAAAGACCCCAGCTGATGTTCACTGTGCATAAATGCAGCTATGAGAACCAACTCTAAAATCATCAAAATTGCCAGCTGCTCTACCAAACTGGCATACGTTGGACACTGCGTCTGACTCGGTGTAAATTCAACACCTGACTCCTCGCCATTCTTTCGAAACCAAATCCAATACAGAGAAGCCGTTTGGGAAGGGGAGGTGCCAGATTCACGGGGTTTTTTTCCAGCCAGGCCAAGGGCCTCGCTGTCTCACTTCTCCTTCTCATAGAATCATAGAATAGCAGAGTTGGAAGGGGCCTACAAGGCCATCGAGTCCAACCCCCTGCTCAATGTAGGAATCCACCCTAAAGCATCCCTGACAGATGGCTGTCCAGCTGCCTCTTGAAGGCCTCTAGTGTGGGAGAGCCCACAACCTCACCAGGCAACTGATTCCATTGTCGTACTGCTCTAACAGTCAGGAAGTTTTTCCTGATGTCCAGCTGGAATCTGGCTTCCTTTAACTTGAGCCCGTTATTCCGTGTCCTGCACTCTGGGAGGATCGAGAAGAGATCCTGGCCCTCCTCTGTGGGACAACCTTTCAAGTCTTTGAAGAGTGCTGTCATGTCTCCCCTCAGTCTTCTCTTCTCCAGGCTAAACGGGCCCAGTTCTTTCAGGCTCTCTTCATAGGGCTTTGTTTCCAGACCCCTGATCATCCTGGTTGCCCTCCTCTGAACACGCTCCAGCTTGTCTGCGTCATGTAGCAGGTAGAAAGGCTGCCAGTGGCAGCTGGTCCCAACCAGGCTAGCGGAAGGGGCCTGGCTTGTGTCCCAGGTGGAATGACCGATGAGAGAGGCAGTTCTGTGGAGGAAGGAGCCCAAGGGGTCCTGGCTGGTCCCGGCCAGACTGTTGGAGGGGGGCTTGCTGACTCATCACTCCCTCTGCTGCAGCGAGGTGGATTTGCAGCTGGACTAATACCGCTGAGGGAGAGGAGGACCAGCCAAATTCTTTCCCAGGAACCATGCGGAAATAGCCACAGAGGCACAGGTAACCACAGCGTTCTAGGGCACGCATAAAGGCCTGCCAGGTGATCAGCTGCCTGCATCGTACCGCCCTGTGTATTGTTTTAGCCCCAACTCATGGCACTGGGTGGCTTTGTGTGGGATCTGGTGCCTGCCAAATGGATTACCGGCCCTATCAGATTTGACAGGGCCCACAATCTACCTGTCGGCAGGAGAGAGGATGAGTGGCAGATGGAAACGCCCTTCAAACAAAAGCTGTGTAAATCCAAATCAATCAGGCTGGTATGAGGAAAGCCAACGTCAAACCCAACACAAATGAAGGCGGCCCAGGACTGACGCGGGCTGTCCTTCCAGCGGAGACAGTGGCACTGGCGCCTTAGGAGTAATCACCCGTTGACACGGCACTGGGGGAAAGAGCTGGGCTTTGGCAGCTGGGGCGGTCTTGTTGCTCTGGGGAAGGCCAAATCGGGCACGGTTTTGAAGCTCCGGCACCCATCAGGCCCCGTAGCCCACGTCCCAAAGGGCGGGCCAGAAATGCAGGCAGCGGCCTCAGCCTGTTTGCACAGGCCTGCATCATTTGTGACCAAGGAGCAGGCCCTTTCTTCACAAAGCGCAGAGTTGAACTATGGAATTCGCTACCACAAGACGTAGCGACGGACGCCCATTTGGACGGCTGTACAAGGGGGTTGGATAAATCCCTGGAGAAGGCGATCAATGGCTACTAGTTCTGATGACTCTATGCCATCTCCAGCATCAGAGGCAGTAAGCCTGTGTGTATCAGTTGCTGGGGAGCATGGGTGGGAGGGTGAAGAGCCCAGAAGAGCCCTGCTGGATCAGACCAAGGGTCCATCTAGTCCAGCACTCTGTTCACACAGAGGCCAACCAGCTGTGGACCAGGGACCCACAAGCAGGACGTGGGTGCAACAGCACCCTCCCACCCATGTTCCCCAGCTGTCGACCACGGACCAACAAAGCAGGACACGGTGCAACAACACCTCCCGTCCATGTTCCCCAGCAATATAGGCTTATTGCCTCTGATGCTGGAGGTAACATAGAGCCATCAGGGCTAGTAGCCATGGATAGCTTTCTCCTCCAGGAATTTATCCAACCCCCCAACCTTTAAAGCCACCCAAATGGGTGGCCATCACCACTTCTTGTGGTAGTGAGTTCCGTAGTTTAACTCTGAGCTGTGTGAAGCAGTCCTTCCTTTGATCTGCCCTGAATCTCCCACCAGTCAGCTTCATTGGGGTGACCGGTGGGTCCCGGTCGGTGTTAAATCCCTTCCACTTCCGTTTTTCAGGTTGTTAGGTCATCCGCTCACTGATATTTTTGTTTTTATCAGAATGCCACTCTCCGTGGGCTAAGGCACACCTGCGCAAATACGCGCGTTAATCCAGATCACACATTTGCACAGGTGCGCAGTATCGCTAATCCGCCCTTGGGCTGCTGCACCAATGCGAGGCAGCGCTAAAACGAATCAGCACACATCCCCTGGTGAAAAAACAGTCTGCAAATCCCTAGCATCTGTATGACTCGGAAAAAGCCACTGTGGAATCCACAGTTCAGATTTACAGAAATCTGAGCTGATTTGAATGGGTGGCGGAATTCTTGGACATCCCGCGATTCAAACAACCTCCTTGAACTACGCTCTGCGACCCTGCCAGAGCTGCAGACAAACATGTCCGTGACCACAGCACCCATGTGCAAGAGTCCAGATGCCAAGTTCTGGGCGCGTGCTGAACAAACTGAGCACGCAGCACTCTTATCGTCCAGCTCAGCTTCGTAACTATAAAAACAACTTTTTACAATCTGGGTGGGCCATCGTGCGGCCAAACCGGGGAGATAAAAGATAAATCCGGAGAAGCGTCCAGTGACTTCCCTGGCGATAAATCTCAATTGGCGTGGGGGGGGGGAGGCTATCCTGTTTATCGTTGCTGATAAGCCATGTTTGAAAATATTAGAAGCAAACGTAGAGATAAGATAGCGAGACGTGACGTTTGCAAATCACTCAAAGGTGTAGGCCTGAGAGCCTCCAAGGACACGCGCACACCTACACCTGTCCTTTTGGTGTTCAATAAAACAGTTCAAGTAGAATAGCGCCTGCAGAAGGAAGCTCAACTGCATTAGATTTAGGGTCAAATGCCCAGTTATGTCCAATTACGACGTTCCACCAGGCAGTTTTGGTTTCAGGGCAGGAATTTGAAGCAGATGTCCAGGGACCCCTGCGATGGACTGAGCCAGGGGACCTCACGCACAGCAGGTCTGAAAGGAGTGAAGTAATACGTGTTAGCATCTAAACCCAGGGGAGGCTGGGGACTCCGATTTTGGTGGGGCTGTAAATCTATTCTGGTTTTCCGTCAGAGACAGACAGAACTCTAAAGGAGCTGAACCCTAGCCCCAAAATCATTTTGGTACCTGTAGAGGACTCTTCGGGACCTGTAGAACTGGCTGGCTCTCACAGAAAACCAAAATGGATTCGCAGCCCCGCCAAAATCGGAGCTGCCAGCCACCACTGTCTAAAACCATTCGGGCCAGAGTCGAAAATGAATTCACAGCCTCCTCGGTCAGCAGAAAAAGGCAGTGATGGAAGGCCAAAATGGGGAGCTTAACTCTCCCCCCAATGCCATTTTAAACTCAAATTTCACCCCAAACACCCCACTTTAATACTGACTTGTAGTAAACGATATGATTTTAAAAATTTTAAGCGAAAGAAAAATGCTGCTCCCAAATTGATCCTATCTTTGATCTTAGTTCATTGAAGTTTTTTCTTTTTTCTAGTTGATTAATCTAACTGATTAATTGATGCTACTACAGCCCTAAAGGAACACTTCCCTGAAATTATAGCACAGCCGGTGCCTTCCCAGATGTGTGGGACTACAAAGCCCCTCATCCCCATCCAGCCTGCCCATGCGGGAAGCTGTAATGCAACATACCTGAAGGGCACCATGAGGGACACTGTGATAGCACATTCAGAAAGCACAGGAAAAGTGAATTGTCCTATTATCCAGTTTATTCTGGTTTTGTTTTCATTTGGTTAAAAAATAAGGTGGATTAAAGCCTTCCTCTTCGGCCATGAAGGGTTTGTGATCTCTTTCCAGCTTTTTTTTTCTCTTTTTCTTTTGTCAGGGGTTTGATTTTATTTCTACCCAGGCTCCAAACGCAGACAAATTCCTGTGTCCCATGGATTTCAGCTTCTGGATGTCCGCACCTGACCTCTGTGCAAGAGTTCAGACCTGGGACAATTCTCACACTTGAGAGGGGGGGAATCTGGTTGTGGAGGGTCATAACAAGAGCAGGAAGAGGCTCATTCAGACCATGGACCAAAGACTCCCTGGATGTCTAGGGCTGGAAAGAAAAACTAGCAACAGAACGCCGGGGGTGGGAAAGTTCATGGGATCTGAAGCAAGTGTGCCCCAGGGAATGCTGGCAGAACACACCGGGTGTGCTTGTGTGCTGTGTTCACGTTTGCTTTGCTTTGTGCAAAAGAAGGAAAAAGACAAGCGATAAAAGAGCAGTCCTCGCCAAGTCCCCGCCCTCAATACTGTTGGGAAATTGCTTCACATTATACGGCGTAATTTAAGAGTTCATTGGGGTGAAAGGAGAAAGAGCGACGGAGCACCAGGGGATTTTTCAGCGCCGACAGAAACGTACTTTGAGATCCCAGAGATTTCAGTACCAACAATCTTTGCAACAATCCCAGCTGCCAATAAGAAAACGTGTGGTTATTTTGGTGGGTGCTAAGAAAAATAGCTGGGGCCCCACAGGTGACTTGATGCCAACCCCTGACTTAAATGTTACTGTCCCAATAATTGGTATCCATTTTAAAGGTGAGAGGGCAAAGAACATGGCTGTATTTGGCATGGCTTCCTGCCAAAGGAAAGGCTACCAGGACAAGGGCCTTTTCTGCTGTGGCACCCCAGCTGTGGAATGAGAGGTCTGCCTGGCAACTACGTTCTACTCTTTCTGGTGCCAGGTGAAGACCTTTTAATTTCCCCAGTATTTTAGCAATTTAACTCTCCCAGTCTTTTAGCTCTGCTGCTTTAACTCTGCATTTTAAATCTGCATTTTAAATCTCTGCAACGCTGTTCGGTTTTATTCTGGTTGTACTTTCGTATTGCGGTTTTATGTTGCGGTTTTGACTCTTCATATTACTTTTCGTGCTGTACTTGCGGTTTTAATGTTTGTGAACCTCACAGAGAGCTTCCGCTATTGGGAGGCATAGAAATGAAATGAAATAAATGACGTAATCGTTACAATTCCCGTAATAAAAGAACTCCGATTTTCCACAAATGGATCTGTTGTCAAACAGATTCATTCTTTCATTTATATATACATTTCTTTTCTTCTTCTTCTTCTTTTTTTTAAAAAAAATCAATTTACACATACAGGCTGCTGACCATCTCTTCCAAGGAAACTAATCTGATCCAAAAAGAAAATTTGAGGGTTTTTTTAGTTGCCTGTGACTCCAGTTCTGGCAGCCGCTAACAAACGCATAATCAATTCCATATCTTCAATCTAGAAACAGATGTTTCGCATACCCAAACAATGGATCGCATCCAGAGGTGTCATTCCACTAGCACCAACGCTTTTGACTCTTTGCAGACACTCCACCATCGGCGTTGCGTAAGTATTAACCCAACACTACGACAACTTGATGCACAAACCCTTTCACAACTCTATTCCATTATGCCAGGAGCTGCTTGTGCTACCTCGGCTAATTTAAGGGTAGGAAACATTTAATACTTATCACTCCCCGCTGAAAATTTCAGAGCGGTGTACAAGATAAAATGAAAATAAAAACAGAATAAAACACTTAAAACAGATTTTAAAAGAAGCAGATACAGTGACTCATGGCTGAACGTTAAGGAAAGGCTTCCTGGAATAATGATGTTTTCAGGAGGCGCCGAAAGGAGTACAAGGTCGGAGCCTGCCTGACCTCCAGAGGCAGGGAGTTCCACAGGAGGGGGGCCACCACGCTGAAGGCTCTTCCCCTGGTGGATTCCAATCGGAGGATGGATCTAGGTGGAACCACCAGGAGCAGGCCCTCGGATGACCTCAGTGACCGGGCAGGTTGGGAAGGGAGAAGGCGCTCTCTCAGGTATCCTGGTCCCAAGTTGTTTAGGGCTTTGTACACAAGTACAAGAACCTTAAACCTGGCCCGGTAGTGAACAGGCAGCCAGTGCAGTCCCCTCAGCAGAGGAGTTACATGCTGGAAAGGGGCAGCTCCAGACAACAGCTGAGCTGCTGTGTTCTGCACTAGCTCCAGCTTCCAGAGCAGCTTCAAGGGCAGCCCCACATAGAGCATGTTGCAGTAATCCAGCCTTGAGGTTACCAATGCCTGTACCACCGTGGTCAAGCTATCCCTATCCAGGAGAGGCCATAGTTGGCGAACCAGCCGAAGCTGGTAAAAGGCACTCCAAGCCGTAGTGGCCACATGGTGTGCGTGAGCTTTGGACATCCTTCCTGGTCCCCAGGAATGTGTCCCAACCATCCCACTTAAAAGATAATAACAACAACATGTCTTATTAGCATCTGGTGGATCAATGCAAAGCGAGACCTCCATCCGCTGCCATCTTCATTTCCCAAGAGTGCCTCTGGGCCACGCGTGGGTTCACACAACACATTAACCCACGGCTTGTTCGAGAAAAGGAAACCACACTGCGTGGTTGACCAGCCACCCTGCGGGAAAGCGTGCTGCATTTTATTTATTTATTTATTTATTACATTCTTATACCACCCAATAGCTGAAACTCTCTGGGCGGTTCACAAAAATTAAAGCCATGAAGACCGTAATAAAACAACCAACAATCTAAAAACACAAGTACAAAATACAGTATAAAAAGCACAACCAGGATAAAACCACGCAGCAGAAATGGATATAGGTTAAAATACGGAATTAAAACAGCAAAGTTTAAATTTAAGTTAAATTAGGTGTTAAAATACTGAGAGAATAAAAAGGTCTTCAGCTGGCGACGAAAGGAGTACAGTGTAGGCACCAGGCGGACCTCTCTGGGGAGCTCATTCCACAACCGGGGTGCCACAGCGGAGAAGGCCCTGCTCCTAGTAGCCACCTGCCTCACTTCCTTTGGCAGGGACTCACGGAGAAGGGCCCCTGTAGATGATCTTAAGGTCCGGGCAGGTATATATGGGAGGAGGAATTCCTTCCGATAGCCTGGCCCCAAGCCATTTAGGGCTTTGAATGTTAATACCAAACTATAAAGGGCTTTAAAAGTAAGCACCTTTAAAGTTACATTTTTAAGTGAACACTTGAAAACTTAACTATACACCCCAATAACCTGGCCCCAAGCCGTTTAGGGCTTTAAATGTCAATACCAGCACTTTGAATCGGGCCCGGACCTGGACTGGCAGCCAGTGAAGCTGTAAACGGACTGGTGTGGTGTGATCTCATTGGCCAGTCCCTGTTAGTAAGCGTGCTGCCCTGTTTTGTACCAGCTGAAGTTTCCGGACCGTTTTCAAAGGCAGCCCCACGTATAACGCATTGCAGTAATCCAAGCGAGAGGTTATCGGAGCATGGATCACTGTAGCCAGGCATTCAGGAAACATGTTAGCTCACCCTGCGGAAAGCGTGCTGCGTTCAGATGACATGTCAACCCAACCTACAGAAAACACGCTGCGTCCCGACAACACCGGTGATGGTGAGGAGGGAGAGCAGGAGACGCCGCGGCCTGCGTGCTCCCTGGCTCTCTGCAAGTGGAAGCCATGGGCTCAGTTCAGACAACACAATCACCGCTGGTGGCTTTAGTAGCCAACTGTCAGTTGCCTGGTCAACGGTTGGTAACTGTGTCATCTGTCGGGCAAAAACCACCACGCGGTTGAGTTTTTCCTCAAAAAAACCCACCACCGCTGGAGAAACGCAACCGGCTGCAGGGTTGACTTCTCACACAACCATTGGTTTTCGTGTTGTCTGAGCTGAGCCAGCGGAGGGGTTTTGTTTGCTTTTTCCTAAAGCTTTTAAAACTTGATGTTGTGCAGACTTCTGCTGTTACTTTCTACTGTTAGTTTTACCCTACCCTGTGCCTGCTTACCCTACCCTGTACCTGTTTGCATTCTCTTCCCCTCCTTATTGTTTTATTATGATTTTATTAGAATGTAAGCCTATGCGGCAGGGTCTTGCTATTTACTGTTTTACTCTGTACAGCACCATGTACATTGATGGTGCTATATAAATAATAATAATAATAATAATAATAATAATAATAATAATAATAATTGTTGTTGTTGTTGTTGCAGGGTTGTGTTGACTTTTTGCCTGGCTACAGAGTTCCCAGGCAAGAGTGGCCAAAAGCGTGCCGGCCACTCTGCTACAGCCGGCATAACTCGCGGAGGCTGCTGGGATAGCACCGGGAGGACTGAGGGAGGAGGGAGGGTGGGGCACGGAGCAGGGCCGATGCCGGGTTGACCATTAGTCCACTCAACGCCAGCCCCAGCCGTTCCACAGTTGTGTGTTGTGTGGGTGCGCCCCTTAGAAAAACAACTGTGGGTTGACTGCTCCACCCAGCATTGACTAAAGTGTTGCCCGAACGCAGCCATGATGAGGAAGAGGAGGAGCAAGATCAGCTGCTTTGCACGCAGAAGGTCTCGGGTTCAACCCCCAGCTTCTCTGGGTAGGGCTAGGAAGGAATCCTGCCTGAAACCCTGGAGAGAGTCATTGCTGCCAGTCAGTGTCGACAATACTGGTCTCAGTAGAAGGCCGCTTCCTGTGTCCCTGCAAGTTGTTGGCCAAAAGTTTTAGGGGGGTGCAAGTGGTCCAAATAAGAGAAAGAGAATGAATAAACCTCAAAGGAACAACGACAATGTCCTCTTCCTTCTACCTTCCGGCCAAGATGCTTCCTTTCAGATCCTCCCTCCTTCGCCTTCCTTCCTCGGGGAGTTTTATCTAGAGATGCCAAGCGAGACTCCTGTTTCCTCTCCCCGCCCACCCCGGGGAATTTAAGCAAAAATTGGATGGACGCATCACAGGAGCCGCTGCCCCTGAGTCGAGGCCAAGAGTGTTTTGTAACGGTTGGCTTTTTCATCCATCACCCTCCCTGCTCGGCAATGTCATGTTGCTTGAAGACCTACGTGGACGCACAGAGTCTGGGCAAGGCCACCGTGACGGACGTGCTCTTAATCGGGGATCCAGGCGATGGCTGGGGGAGATTTTCAGAGTCCTCGACCGCGTCCTTTTCAGAGAAACGGAGCGGCAAAACCGTTAAGAGTTTTGCGCTGGGGTCCAGGCCCTAGTTGTGGCCCGTGTGGAGAGAGAGCCTAGCTCTAGTGCTGTAAAAGATGACAAGTCTTTGATGGTGTCGTCGTAAGGTAGGGTTTTTTATTTTTAAAAGCTCAATTAGCTCAACGTTTCGGATCCCAAGACCCTTTGTCATGAGCAAAGTCGAACACTCTTTTCTTATGGAGCGTCCTCGTCGGAAGTTGTGTTTTCTGTCAGAGAAGTTGCATCATAGAATCATAGAATAGCAGAGTTGGAAGGGGCCTACAAGGCCATCGAGTCCAACCCCCTGCTCAATGCAGGAATCCACCCTAAAGCATCCCTGACAGATGGTTGTCCAGCTGCCTCTTGAAGGCCTCTAGTGTGGGAGAGCCCACCACCTCCCTAGGTCACTGGTTCCATTGTCGTACTGCTCTAACAGTCAGGAAGTTTTTCCTGATGTCCAGCCGGAATCTGGCTTCCTGTAAACAACCTTCCTCATTGGTAGTTTCCACATGCCCTGCACTGTGTACTCACCAGCGCCGGTTGAACATGATTGGTTTGTGGGAGGAGTTCAAATCCGGAACCTTTACGCTGACTGCTTTGGAAACAGTCACACCAGGGGTGAAGAAGCATCATTATATTTCCTTCGGAAATAAAAGCATTAAAGGGCGCAATCCTTTGATGTTTAGACAGAAAAAAAAGTCCTACATTTCCCAGCGTGCCCCAGACAGCCATGCTGTCTGGGGCACACTGGGAGTTGTAGGACTTTTTTCCATCGAAACATCAAAGGATTGCGCCCTAAGTCAACCAACACAGCACATGGTGGAGGCTGATGCTTAGCGTGCATGCCCCAAAACTCATAATCAATTTCAATTTCTGAATTAATAATCGATATGGTGAGGTTTGTTAGGTTGCCGTTTAGGTTCGTAGCTTAGTTAGACATTACGAACAGATGGATTCCAACCATCGAGCCATCTAATTATGATGTTTGGTGGAGTAATTGCAGCTCTATCAACAACGTAGATGCCCAAAATCAACGCAGTCTTGACACTAATTTAGGGACATCATTCTTTGACTTCCATTTGTGGCTGCGGCCTCGTCTTAAAGCACCTTCAGAGTTACACCCAGCTCCGTCTAGTGTCAAAGATGGAGTGACAATTTAGCACTGTCTACCCACAGGTGCGAGAAAGCATTGTCAACTCAGGGGTGGGGTGACGTCCCATTTCCTTTTGAGTCATCCTTCCAATACCTAAAGCCACTTAAAGGTCATTTTTACGTTCAAAACAAAGAAATTGCTTGGAAAGAACAAATTAAGGACTAGTCATCTTTGCGCCCACGTCCGGATCCCCTTTAGGTGGCCTGACAGCGTCACGAAAGGCAAGTTCCGTGACAAAAGGTTGAAGGAACTCGGCAGGTTTAGCCTGGAGAAGAGGAGACGGGGGAGGCGGAAGACATAAAAATACTATGCAAATACCCGAAAAAGTTGCCACGTAGAAAAGAGCAAAGACTTTATCGCTGATGCTCCAGAGGACCAGGGCAGGATCTACACTACTACTTTAAAGCGCTATAAAACTGTTATAAAGCGCTTTAAAGCAGTAATGTAGGTCCAGCCCAGATTTCATGGGCTTGGTTTGCAGGAGGGGAGATTTCAGAGAGCTTCATCTATGGGGCGGAATACAAATGCAATAAATAGTAATAATAATAATAATAATAATAATAATAATAATAATAATAAGAAGAAGAAGAAGAAGAAGAAGAAGAAGAAGAAGAAGAAGAAGAAGAAGAAGAAGAAGAAGAAGAAACATTTCAGTCTGACAATGGAAACAATGTCCTAGAACGTGGCGGCTTCAATTTCAGTAGGGTCAAACTCTAAGGGAGCTATCCAACGTTCTGAGTCTAGTTTTGGGGATTGGGTTCAGCACCCTGGATAGCTCCTTTACGATTCTGGCTGGTTCTGACTGGATCCAGAAATGGATTCACACCCCACCAAAATCAGAGCCACCAGCGTCCACTGGGTGGGCTGTCCCTTGCTGGAAGTCCTCAAGCCGAGATTGGACCGATACCAGTTGAGGATGTTCTAGCTCTTAAATTCTCTGCATTGACCAGGGGGTTGGACAGAAGTTAGAGCGGGATCTACTGGTAGAAGTCCAGATGATTTGCAGTAGATCAGGAAGGATTTCTGATTTCTGGTGGTTTCGCAAAAGTCCCCCTTCTCCCTTTTCAATCAGCCTGCTGAAATTCAAGAAAGGAAGAAACGGTGGGAACAGGGATAGGTTTGTGCGTTGGAAGGTTTGTGGCACACCCAAGTTCTAGCACTGAAAACGAATTCCTGGCCTGAGCATGTGCCATCCTGAGCCACTGTTCTGCACCTGATTCCGTTTGGTGGATCTCAGGGTGGATCTTGCAAGCCCAGATTCTGCCCGCCCTTGGTCTAAGCAGTCTATGGTTCTATGTCCTTCGTGCTGCCACCAGGAACCCTCTAACGTAGGCAGTAGCCGCAGCTACACGGAAACGCAACGTGGAACGGAAGGAGGCGAGCCGACAGAAGCAGAAACTCATGCAACGACTTGTGCACCAGGGAGCTTCTTCCAAGGTTGAGGAGTTCTCCGATGATCCCATCGGAGCTATGAATCACGCAGAGGTGGAGTGGCGCACGTGATGCCCTCAGAACCCTTCAATTATTTCATTAATGTATGTCTCCCAGCGCTACGTTTGGGCATTCCCGGTCCACCTCGACTAGTAGCAGCAGGCTCCTTGATGGCAGCTCCAAGGCGTGCTCAGCCCTTGATGGAATGGCGTCTTCCCTTAAAAGAGGCTTAGATGATATAATTAGGAGAAGGACAGCTTAAACTACAATCCCAAGGCAGTTGCCAAAGGTTTGGTCGGGTTCCTTAAGCATGGTGTTTCGGCCGTGCCTTCAGACACGTCATTTCCGAAAAAGTTTCCAGGGCCCTGTCGTTACCCAAGCCCAGGTGTAAGAGATCTGGCAGGGAAGCACCAGAGTCTCACAAGCGAGCTGATAAAGGCGCTCTTCACAGGCGCAGAGTGGGGTCTCCGACAGACAGAGGACGTTTCCAATCCTGGATCCTTCTAAAGTGATGGAGACCCCCGGGGTGGAACGGGAGGAATCCGGAACGCAAAGAAGGTGCTCCATCACTTAGGGTGACCATACGGAAAAGGAGGACCAGGCTCCTGTATCTTTAACAGTTGCATAGAAAAGGGAATTTCAGCAGGTGTCCTTTGTATATATGGGGAACCTGGTGAAATTCCCTCCTCGTCACAACAGTAAAAGCTGCAGGAGCTATACTAGAGGGACCAGATTTAAAAGAGGGCAGCTTTAACTGGTGTGATGAAGAGGGAATTTCACCAGGTTCTCCATATATACAAAGGACACTTGCAGAAATTCCTTTTCTATACAACTGTTAAAGATACAGGAGCCCTGTCCTCCTTTTCATAGGGTCACCCTACCATCACTGAACTATGGGGAAACAATCCTTCTCCCCCACGGCTTTCCTTGACTAAGCCTTGTTTCATGCATTGTGGGAGCATCCCTGGGGTGCAAACACAGGGGAGGCTACATCCACTTCGCGCGGGGAACGCCGAACATATCTTATACTGGCCCCCGAACACTTGAAGGCCTTATGAAATGGGATCTTCTGCACCCAAAGATGGTGCTCTACAGACAATCAACCACCTCCAGAGCAAAGGTCTTTCCCTGCCCTGCTGCTTGGCCGCCTGAAAGCAGTTTTTAAAAGCAGATGCTAAGGATTGAACTGGGAGCCTCTCAGCTGCAAAGCGGAAGTTTCTACCACTGAGCTATGGAAGCCCTGCTAGGGCCACCTCTCCAAGGTCTCTCAAGCAAAGGTCTTCCTTTTCCCAGCCCTTAATGGAGATCTCTTAAACTGGAGATACCGGGGAAGGATTGTACAGCTCTTGCTTATTTATTTCATGGTATTATACTACCTGTATATAATTCGGCTTCTCCCGGATGAACCGACCCATACGCTGTGCTCTGCACCCAAGGCCCTCCTCTGGGAGTCTCCTCCGAGGGAGGCTCGGAGGGTGGCAACAAGAGAGAGGGCCTTCTCAGTGGTGCCCCCCCATTTATGGAATGATCTCCCTGACAAGGCCCACCTGGAGCCAACACTGTCATCTTTTCAGAGCCAGGTTAAATCTGCCCCTTTCTCTCAGGCATTTGGCAACATATAACAAGTCGTTTTGATCAGGCCCTAGATTGTCTCTGTCTGATGGTTTTCAATTGTTTTAGATATATGTTGTGTTATCTGTTTTATGTCCTTTCAGGAATGGTTTTGTATTTTATATAATGTATTTTGATGGTTTTTAATTTTTGTGACCCACCCAGAGAGTTTCGTCAATGAGGCGGTATAGAAATATAATAAATGAATGAACGAATGAATGATTAATTGGGCTTCAATTGACTTATTTCTTTCTTTTATTTGAAATATTTATACACCGTCCTTCATTAACAAATTCCAGGGCGGTGCACAAATTTCATCAAAAACACAATTAAACTTGTGGGAGGAATCTACAATAAAACAGAAAGGCTAAGGGAGCTAAGCATTAAAATCAGCAAATACCTGTTTAAATAAATACATTTCAACAGGTGCTGAAACACCAACAGCATTGTCACCTGTCATACTGTAAGGTGTGGGGAGAGTTCTATTTTTTTTATCTAATGCACCAGATAAAATTTATATCTAGCATCGCTAATATAAAGATGGTCATGTTTAGGGTGACAATCCAGGAGGCAGGCTCAAGAAGAAAGCTAGGAGCTAAGGACAATCCAGGAGGCAGGGTCAAGAAGAAAGCTAGGAGCTAAGGACAATCCAGGAGGCAGGGTCAAGAAGAAAGCTAGGAGCTAAGGACAATCCAGGAGGCAGGGTCAAGAAGAAAGCTAGGAGCTAAGGACAATCCAGGAGGCAGGGTCAAGAAGAAAGCTAGGAGCTAAGGACAATCCAGGAGGCAGGCTCAAGAAGAAAGCTAGGAGCTAAGGACAATCCAGAAGGCAGGGTCAAGAAGAAAGCTAGGAGCTAAGGACAATCCAGGAGGCAGGCTCAAGAAGAAAGCTAGGAGCTAAGGACAATCCAGGAGGCAGGCTCAAGAAGAAAGCTAGGAGCTAAGGACAATCCAGAAGGCAGGCTCAAGAAGAAAGCTAGGAGCTAAGGACAATCCAGGAGGCAGGCTCAAGAAGAAAGCTAGGAGTTAAGGACAATCCAGAAGGCAGGCTCAAGAAGAAAGCTGGGAGCTAGAAGTCGTGACTGCAGGACAATCCAGGAAGCAAAGTCAAGAAGA
Organism: Elgaria multicarinata webbii; assembly: GCF_023053635.1. Classification (NCBI taxonomy): domain Eukaryota; kingdom Metazoa; phylum Chordata; class Lepidosauria; order Squamata; family Anguidae; genus Elgaria; species Elgaria multicarinata. The sequence goes on from NC_086192.1 coordinate 8,647,257, forward strand.
AAGCAAGGAGCCAGGACCAAAGGAGAATTCAGGAGGCAGGGTCAAGAAGAAAGCTAACTAGGAGCTAAGGACAATCCAGGAGGCAAGGTCAAGAAGAAAGCTAGGAGCTAAGAACCAAACCAGGAGGCAAGAAGAAAGTTAGGAGCTAGAAGTCAGGTTTGAAGGACAATCCAGGAGGCAGTTTCAAAAAGAAAGCCAGAAACCAGGACTGAAGGACCAACCAAGAATACAGGAACAGGGCAGAGCCCAGGAAGACTTTATTGCTCGAGCAAGGTTGCATTGGAACTGGGACCCCTTTGATACCTTTTCCTTCCCCGGGGATCCCAAGGCTTGCCTGGTTGGGTGGAATCAGTCTAGGGCCTGGACATCCTTCACTGAGAAGCAGCCACTTGCACGTCAAAGCTGCCCAAGGAGAAGGAGCCCACAGATCCAGCAGTTCCTGACAAGTTGGAAGGAGGAAGTCCCAGAGCAGTAAATCATGTGCTGGATGTTACCAAAGGAATTAATCATGCTCATCATCTGCTCACCTACAGTAGAAATTCCCTGAAATGGGGGCAAAGTCCAGTGCAGCACATCATGGCGACAGACAGCAGGCAGCTTCCTCCTTAGGACAGGGAAATTAGTTGTCTCCTTTGGAAGGTGCTAATGATCCATACGCATACACACACACACACACAAAACAGGGATGCAGCAGAATGACTAGGCTCCAAAGCAGAGGCTGAAGAGGGAAGAGGCAAATCTAGACTAGTACAGGGACTGCTGCAGAGATGCAGTGGGGAATCTCCCCTCCGAATGGGTACTCAGGACTCAGAGGATCTTTTAATGATTTCTTCTGGCACAAACCTTGGAAATTACCAGATGGAGTGTGGGCTCTTGTTCTGATTCACACACGCAGAGAGAGAGAGAGAGGGAGAGAGGCACAGCAAGCCTCCTACCCGAGATGGGGAACCTGAGGCCCTCCAGATGTTTGTTAGACTCCAACTCCCATCAGCCCCAGCCAGTATGTGATGGGGATTGGAGTCCAATAATAAGTACGACCTGGAGATCTTGGGGATCGAACCTGCGACCTTCTGCAATGAAAGCCCATGCTCTATCACGGAGCTACGGACCCCTGGCTATAAAATGTCTTTCAAAATAAGACACAAAGGCAGAGATGCAGCAGAATGAGGAGGCCCCAATGCAAAGACTTTGGGGTGACTAGCGTCAGCCCCGGTAGGCCGTGGCACTGCTGCTGTTGCCGGAGCTGTCTGCCACTAACCCCATCACTTACCACTCATTCAGACAACATGCTAAGCCCTGGTGGCTAAGCATTTTGAGCTTAGTGTGTCATGTGAACCATTCCTAACCATGATGGCTCCGTAGCCACGGTTTAAACACCCTCAATAACCACTTGCTGCAAAAGGGTTAGCGGCCTAACCATGGCTTAGCGTGTTGTCTGGACTGGCCCTCTGGGTGGTCATCTGGGGGTCCCTGAGGCTGCACGGTCTTGGACCTTGGCCCCAGTATCCATCCTTAACTGCACTACTGAAGAGGTGGTAGAGCTCCTGTTTCGTATACAGAAGGTCTCAGGTTCGATACCCGGCTTCTCCAGGCAGGGGTGGAAAAACTCTGGCCTGAAACCTGGGGAGCCGTTGCTGCCGGTCAGTGCCAACAGTACTGAGCTAGATGGACCCAGGAGGAAGGCAGCTTCCTATGTGTCCTCTGGTTGCCGGGATCAACGTGCACCTCAGTCCATTGGGTTCAGTGGGAAATGTTGGCTACCATTCCCACATTGCTACCTCGTTTCGACTTTGGCTAAAACCTATTTTGGTTGCCTCAATAAACTTTGATTGATTGATTGATTGATATCTCGTTTCGTGGGCTGTTTGCAGCTCTGGATTCTTATTTTTTCCCTTTCAAAAGACAGGGGTGGGAATAACGCAGGCTCATGTCCAAAAGAGGCAGGGCATTAACCAGGCAATTAGCTGACTTATCAGCCAACGATCCCAGGTGAAGGAGCAGTGATCAAAAGAGGAGAAAAAACTTTTTTTCTGAACTAATAAGTTACTAGTCATCTGCTGCGTGTATTTTACAGGCATTTTCAGAGCTGGAGGAGAATTCTGCTCTTTTGACAGCAGCCGCTGAAGGGGTGTGGAGGAAACAGAGAAATTTGAAAGGGGACAGGATTGTTACTCCAGTTTATCGCTGGAGGAATTAAAAGGGGGAGGAGTCTCCATCTTCCTGCTCATGGCCAGGAAAGGTGACCAGGAGTCGCCTTCCTCCTGTATAAAAACGCTGGAACAGGTCGGCGATCCTGTATGCACAGGGCTCTGAATCAATGCCACATCCTCACAGCCCGTCTGGAAGAGAGAGCATGAAATTGCTTCACTGCTTAGTGCTGTTCTCTCTGCATAGCACTGCAGGAGCGTCTGAGGGTAAGTCTTTATGTTCCATTTTTTCTTCTTCTTTTCAGGGATGCTGAGGTTCCACTGCTGTCCTTATTGTGCAAATCTGGCTTCTGGAATGCAGAAACAGGCGGAAACCCTGGTGACCGAACCCGCCACGCAGAGGGAAAATAAAATCGTAATTTAAAAATGAATTTATTTTAATTTTTAACCATCAGACATATATCATTCCTCCTTCCAAGTTTCATGCTTCGAGTTCTATTCTCACAGGGATGTTAACATCTCTAACGGGGCTCGTTCGTTGGAAGAGACGGGGGTCCGGGAATGGTATTTGCAAAGATGCGATCCAAAAAGCATGGTTTGATTTTAATTCCAGCTGTCGGGATGATACTTTATTTCTCTCTTGATGGTGCTGTGCTGTGACAATGTGCGTCGCATCAGTTTCTCTCTCAAGAAAAAGAGAGAGAGAGAGTTTGCTTATGCTGTTAGATTTCTCCCTTGATGCTTTCTCATCCGTTTCCCAGTGGGGAAAGGTTGCCTTCAGTTTATAAAAAATTAAATTAGACTTTGATGGTTGTTTTAGCAGGAAGGGACCTGAGCTTAGTTTCACAATGCAGGTGTGGCGTACAGGAGGTCCCAGGTTCGATATGGCTCCTCGAGTTAAAAGGAGGAGGTTGTAGGTGATGCAAAGGTAGCTGTTGGAAACCCTGTACACTAGAAGTACATTGTTGGTGCTATATTAATAATAATAATAATAATGGTGCAAAAGGAGCTCTCTGGTTTCTAAGGATCACATTGGGGAAGCCTCGCTTCCCTATTCACAGGGGGCACTTTCCTCTCCGGGAATCGGGGGTGTATCTGATGGCACAGACCAGCCACCCGTGGGAATGCTCGAGTTCTACAATTCAATTGCGGCCCTAACTGTAACTCGGGGCTATGCAGCACCAGAGTCCAAGCGTAGAAAACCCCCAAAGAGATTTCACATACAGAGAGCTAGCAAGAAAAACGACGACGATTCTTATGGCACCTTAAAATCTAGCAAATTTATTCTGGCATAAGCCCGTGTGGTCACTGTCCACTCAAACTGAGTGTTGCTCGACCCGGCCCTTATCTCACAGACCCCGAAAATGTTTCCCCCCACCCCCGGCTAAATTTCGTTTATGAGCAAAACGGCTGGCAAACTTTTCAGTGCTGCTTCATTCCAAATTGGACTGCGCAGTCAGAGAAAAAGAGTTTTGCCAACAGGCTGAACAGATTAGGTTTAGCAGTGCAATCCTTGCGTGTTAAGTCCCATCATGTTCAATGGGGCAACTCCCTTGCTTTAACATTGGGGCTGCAGTCTTTCAGGGCTGTGCTCCCGGTTTATGTTTTTTTTTCGTTGTTTCTAAATCTTATCTTGCTGTATCAGTAGTGTTTAGAAAAATGCAAAAAGAGTCTGAGGATGTTTTTCTTGGATCAGGAAAAGTAGTTTCTGAGTAAATATCCTATCTCGTTGTCAATACTCGCCTGGCGGAGGGACAAGAGTGTCTCTTTCAAATATAGATATAGGCACAGAAAATAAACACCATAGCCTTTAGGGAGGAGCAAAGTGCCGATGTGGTCAGACAGACAAAGAGCTGGTCGGGTCAGAATGGGGGAGGGGGAGGGATCCGGGTTCGAATTCTACCACTGCCTTGCATTGACACACTTCCCATGCAGAAAGCATCTGTACGATAGAAGACCCAGTATCCTGCATTAATTTCTTCATTTGCTTTCGGGACATATATCCTGTTTGCTTTTCAATTTCCCTGGAACCATGAGGACTAGTGGCATTTTTTAAAATTAAAGCTAAAGATAACCACTTTTGCCTCGGGGTAAAATAGTTTGGTTGGGTACCCATGACATAGATCCATTCACTTCCCCCAAGCAGTTCTCAAAACACACACACACACACACACACACACACACACACACACCCAAAAAATCCTCCAATAGTTTAATATCATTCACATCTCAAAAAGAAGCCAGAGCACAGCTGCCTAAAAATCCAAGATGACAGCGTAAAAGTATGTGTATAAATCATGTGTGACAGATGCGCCTGTTTCTCTGATGAAGTCTATAAACGCGTTTGGAAGCTTTAGGCCCCAACAGCCTACAAATCGCACGGACTAATTTAGCCCCCAAATAATAAAAGCTTTGGAAATCCAAACTTGAAACGGATACAGTCTGAACAACCAAACATAGCTTCACAGCATCATTTATGCCGACCCCTTCACTAAATCCGCGCGAGCAGAGTTGCTTTTCAATTTCTCTTGAACCATGAGGACTAGCGACATTTTTCATTAGCGCTGAAGATAACCACTTTTGCCTCGAGGTAATAGGTTGGTTGGGTACCCAAAGACTTCCTTAAAACTCTCCTAAGTCTTCCAACCAACGGGGCAGGGGGGAGAGCACCACGCCAATTTCCATATTTTATGGTGCTTCCATGCTTTGCCAGGGCTGTAAACACATTGGCGAATGAACCTTTGCCATCGAAGCATTTTAGACATAAGCAAACATTAACTAATGAGCACGAAAACGAACGATGATAAAAAAAAAAAAAAAGTCAGTGCAGGTCACTAAGAGCAAGTTCACAGCCGGGGTGAACGGAGAGCTTCCTGCTCATCTCGAGAGACTCGTGTTGCGAAGCGGCAAGAATGCAGTCCGACACGGCCCGGGTTTGATTCCTGGCAGAGTCTACGTGAAAGAGCTTGCAAGGGTTTTGTAGGAAAGGCAGGCAGTTTCGTATAAGGACATCAGAAGAGCCCTGCTGGATCAGACCAAGGGTCCATCTAGTCCAGCACTCTGTTCACCCAGTGGCCAACTGGGTGTTGACAAGGAGCCCACAAGCACAACGTGAGCGCAACAGCACCCTCCTGCCCATGTTCCCCAGCAACCGGTGCACACAGGCTTACTGCCTCAGACACAGGAGGTAGCACACAACCATCAGGACTAGCAGCCATTGCTAGCCTTCTCCTCCAGGAATTTATCCAACCCCCCTTTAAAATCCGTCCAAATGGGTGACCATCACTACATCTTGTGGTCCCCAATTCCATAATTTAACTCTGCGCTGTGTGAAGAAGTCCTTCCTTTAATCTGTCCTGGATCTCCCACCAATCAGTTTCATAGGATGACCCCGTTGGGTTCTAGTATGATGAGAGAGGGAGAAAAATGTTTCCCTGTCCACATTCTTCACCCCATGCATGATTTTGTCCACCTCTCCCCTGCCTCCCCTTAGCCTCCTTTTTCCCAAGCTTGAACAATCCCACCTGTTGTAACCTTCCCTCATAGAGGAGATGCTCCAGCCCCTGGATCATTTCAGTTGCCCGTTTCTGCACATGTTAAAGCTGAATAATTAAAATCGATAAATGTGAATAAGTAAAAAGTAGTCATTGTATTAAAAGGGAGATATGGGTTCACAAGCAGGTTCGCAATGAATTCTGGGTTACTGACAAAAGAAATAATAATGGTCACGTTGACCTGGATGGTATCCAACGAGAAAAGGTTAAGCCTACCTATCATTTGGGCCATAAAGTTATTTGAGTAACAAACAGGTGTGGGACTGTATTATTCCAGGTCAAAAGTTGCATTTAAAGTTTTTGCTTCTCAGTTAATGGGCAAAAAGTATTGCGTAAGGGATACACCTCAAAAGCTTGATACACAGATGTCTAAAAAAACCTGTGAGACTTAGGTTTAATTGGCAAATTTGGAGCGAAGAGATTTTCTCAAGGTATTCAAAACTGATCTTATCTAGGACGAGAGGTATAAGTGTAAGCCTTATATGTATTTTCTAATTTTTGAAGAAATGTTTAATAGCAACGTTTAATAACAATGGGATAATTAAGACCGTGAGTTCTAATTTGTGGGACAGTATATTATTATTATTATTTTATTATTATTTATTTATATAGCACCATCAATGTACATATGTTACATATGTAACTCATATTATGTATGTAACTCATATTAACTCATATGTAACTCATATTAGCTATGAGTTAATTTCTCCGCCAAAAAAAAATGGTATAAATATGGGCTGATTTTAAAACGCAAGAGCTTATTAGAAACTCAGCCTTTTTGAGATAAAGTCCCGCTGGCCCGATTCAGAAAGAATATCCTTTTTTTTACATGCAATAACTGTTGGCATTGACCAACTTCGTTCTTACAGCCCAAATGAACAGAGCAGAATGTATGATTTGTTTTAGCATTGCTTTTACTGTGCTTGTTGTAACCATTGGTTGAGATAATAAAGCTTTACCTACCTACCCGGCCTGCGTACCTGCCAACTGAAGAGCTTAGGGAACTTGGAACTTAGAATGAGAGCGCTCCTTTTTAAGCTATTAAAGATCTAAGGATCTGTTTAACAACGAAACCGGTTTTTACATTCTAACGTGATGCTACAAGTATATTTCTAATGAAAAAGGAAAAATAGATCCAAAAGATTTCCCATTACTAATTCTTGTTAGTGCAAAACCAAAACTGGATCCACCGAAAACAGTCTTGGGTTCGTTTGAAGCATATTGATTAGTAATAGGGAGTTAACTGGCAGCCTAAATACTAGAGCTATGAAAACACTCAACAAAGGCCAAATCCATAACAGTATTCAGAGGTGGACTGCGTCTGAAAGTGGAAGTTCCATTAAAAAGCCTCCCCCTCTGCCTCCACAAATGTTTCTAATCCCTCTCCAAAGCCATCTGCAACCTTGACTACTGCAACCTTCTTCTCACTGGCCTTCCTTCTTCTCACGTCAGTTCGTTGGTTTCTGTTCACCACTCTGCTGCTAAGATCATCTTCTTGGCTCGCCGCTCTGACCATGTTACTCCACTGCTGAAATCTCTTCATTGGCTTCCAATTCACTTCAGAATCCAATATAAACTTCTCCTGTTGACCTACAAAGCTTTTCACTGTCTAGCTCCTTCCTATCTCTCCTCTCTCATCTCACACTATTGCCCCGCTCGTGGTCTTCGCTCCTCGGATGCCATGTTTCTCACCTGCCCAAGAGTCTCCACTTCCCTTGCTCGGCTTCGTCCATTTTCTTCCGCTGCCCCTTACGCCTGGAACGCTCTTCCAGAACATTTGCGAACTACAAGTTCAATCGCAGCTTTTAAAGCTCAGCTAAAAACTTTTCTTTTTCCTAAAGCTTTTAAAACTTGATGTTGTGCAGACTTTTATACTGTTAGTTTTACTCTACCCCGTGCCTGTTTGGTGCATTCTCTTCCCCTCCTTATTGTTTTATTATGATTTTATTAGAATGTAAGCCTATGCGGCAGGGTCTTGCTATTTTATTGTTTTACTCTGTACAGCACCATGTACATTGATGACGCTATATAAATAAATACTAATAATAATAATCTGAGCCTGTGGTCCTCATTGCCACAACTTCGGCAGTGGTATAAGGGAACCAGGGACTGCAGGATCAAAGCCTCATGACTGTCTGATTCACAGGGTCCACACACTCTTCAAGCTTCTCTATAATCTCTAAGCTTAGCTGAAATCCTCACAGTAACTGGGGTGAGGTTGGGAGGGAGGGGGCTGCTGAATGGATTTCCCCGGCAGCAATATAAACTGGGTTCGCCCAACATGCTAAACCACACTTTAGTGCTTTAGTGTGGCTTGTTGTTGAACCGTGGGTTGTTTGTTGAACCGTGAGTTAGCGTGTTTTCTGAACCCAGGGTATTTTCCACAGGGCGGCTGGTTAACTATGCAGCGTGGCTTATTTTTCTCAAAAAAGCCACCTTGAGAACCTTGGGTTGTTCAGGGCAGTTAACAAGCCATATTGCATGGTCAACAAGCCACCCTGGGGGAAATGTCCTGGGTCCTCGTGTGGCGCAGGGTGGTAAAGCAGCAGTTTCTGCAGCTGAAACTCTCCCCACGGCCTGAGTTCAATCCCAGCGGAAGCTGGTTTCAGGCAGCCGGCTCGGGTCGACTCAGCCTTCCATCCTCCCGAGGTCGGTAAAATGAGTACCCAGTTAGCTGGGGGAAAGGTAATCACGGCCGGGGAAGGCAACAGCAAACCACCCCGCTATAAGGCCTGCCAAGAAAATGTCAGCGAAAGCTGCCGTCCCTCCAAGAGTCAGTAATGACTCAGTGCTTGCACGAGAGGTTCCTTTCCTTCCTTTCAGACATGATAACCAAGGGATCAACAAATAACCCACAGTTCAACAACAACCCACATTCATCCACTGAGTGTGGGTTAGAGTGTTTTGTGAACACACTCAGTGGTTGAGTGTAGGTTAGTGTGTTTTGTGAACAGCCCCATTCTCACTGACCAAGGGTTAACATTGCAGCCAAATCCAGCGAACGTTTGTTGTGCAGGGGTTAAACAACCCTCATGTAAAACACAGTCTGTGGAAGGGTTGTTTAACCCTCATATAATCCATGGTGGCCGGTTCATAATCCTGTTACCCTCAACCAGCGGCAGGGCCCTCAATATCACATCTGCCTCAGGCCCCCATAAATCTTGTAGTGGCCCCAGTGACAGGGCAGGGTGCTATTTTGGGAAGGAGGGGGAGAAATTTGCTCCTCAGGAACACTGTACTGATGACGCTCAGCTCAGAGTTTCTAAAGAATGGCTATTTAAAAATGAACACAAACATTTCAGGGACTCGGGCTGGCTCTGGGTTTGAAAGGCAAAGTGTCCTCTGGTGGACTCCCACCCAGTGAAGGCTGGTGGCTCCGGTTTTGGTGGGACGGTGAACCTACTCTGGGATTCAGTCAGAGCCACCAAGTACTCTAAAGAAGCTATCCAAGGTGCTGAACACCATCCCCCCAAATAAGTGCAGCGCCTTGAATAGCTTGTTTAGAATTCTGACTAGTGCAAATATGTAAGTGAAAAAAGTGTTTTCTTTTGCTGTTAGAAATAAATACCACATTTTCACCACTATAAAAAAAAACTTGCTGAAACTGCTCTTTAGACACAGAGGTGAAACCAGAGGGTCACAACATCATTTAAAGAACCCATAAATAATCGTGCGTGGGGAATGATGAGGACATGATAAAAGCCTCAACGTAGAAAAACTCAGCAAGAGGAGCTGCAGTGGATCAGACAAAGGGTTCATCAAGTCCCACATTGCATGCACACAGTGGCCAACCCATTACCTGTGGGAAACCCCCAAATAAATCAGGGGTCCAATTGCACCCTCCTGTTCATATTCCCCAGGAACACAGAGGTATACTGCTTCTGATACTGGAGATAATATATAGCCATCGTGACTAGTAGTGATTGGCAGGCAAGGGGCAATGCCCTCCCTCCCACTTTCTGCAGCCTGAAGCCCTCTGCCCATGCTCCACGACACACATCCCACGTATAAAAAGACTGAAGAGAGCATTGCAGGGCTCAACGGGGCCTCTCTAAGTCCTCCAACCTATGCACAATTCAGGGCCCCGAATTGGGCAGCCGAATTTGCTCAGCCTCCAAAATAAGGTTATGGAAAAAGACTCGCGAGGTCGCGCCACTTACCAGTCACTGTCAGTTGAAAGTTCGCCTGGTTCTCCCCCGCCCCCCGCCCCGCCCCGTTGAGTTTACATTTTGCTTCGGGTAATTATAATTAATGATTGAGCAGAGCTTCTTCCCCCCCCCCCTTTCACTAGTTTCTCTCTCATCCCGTACCAAGCGCGGACATGACCCTATTTTGTACTTTCCACAGAAATGCTGAGTCGAGACTTGCGGGCGGGTTCCTTTGCATTTGCTTGCTCTGACACACACACAGACTGCACAGCTCTGGTTCAGTTTTTGCTGGAACTGTCCCTCGCCGTCCCTATCCTCCCCCCGCCCCCCCCCCCCCCAGAAATGCATTAGTCAGGCCTTATCTGGAGTACCGTGTCCAGCTCTGGCTGCCGCACTGTAGGGAAGATGACGATGATTTATTACATAGCCGAGGCTCTCTGGGCGGTTCACATAGGATAAAAACACTTAAAACAATACACAAGAAATTAAAACCACAAAAATATACAAAAACAAACCCAGGCAAATTAAGAACCTAAGAAGAGCCCTGCTGGATCAGACCGAGGGTCCATCTAGCCCAGCACTCTGTTCACACAGTGGCTGACCAGCCATCGGCCAGTGATGGACAAGCAGGACATGGTGCAACAGCACCCTCCCACCCATGTTCCCCAGCAACTGGTTCACACAGGCTTATTGCCTCGAATACTGGAAATAGCACCATCCATCAAATCATCAGGGCTAGTAGCCATGGATAGCCTTCGCATCTAGGAATTTATCCAACCCCCTTTCAAAGCCGTCCAAATTGGTGGCCCTTACTCAATTGGAAGTCTGTGGAATCCACCCGACTGGCAGACTGGGAGTCGGGAGATCCGGGTTCTAGTCCCCGCTCGGCCATGGAAACCCACTGGGTGACTTTGGGCCAGTCACAGACTCTCAGCCCAATCCACCTCACAGGGTTGTTGTTGTGAGGATATAATGGAGAGGAGGAGGAATATGTGCGCCGCCTTGGGTTCCTTGGAGGGAAAAAGGCGGGCTATAAATGCAATAATAAATAAATAAATAAAATAAAAAGTCAGTCCGTTGGGAAATCCATGAGTCGGATACATAGAGATCCGATGGTGTTTGATTCCTTTGCAAATTTCGCTGATGTTCCTAGATGCAACCCCCTGTGTGTCTGGTATCCCAAAAGGTTGGTAGCCCTTAAAGGCCAGAGTGAGAGTCAGTTAATTGGATTAAATGCTCTCAGCTGGGTTCCAGGAGGAATTTTTATGCTGCCTTATGAGATTTGGGAACGCTGAGCCAGCCAGCCTGTGATTGGCTAACAAGTTCTTGAGTTGTGGGGGATTTGCACATAAAAAGAGGGGGTTTGGACCCCCCAAATGCCTTTGTCTTCAAGATTCATCCTGCTTTCTTGCTTACGATTCTTTGGATCCTGGATTGGGTTCTGTCCTATTGGAAGACTCATGCTTAGGCCATGTAAAGGCCAAGTTTAGGTCACTTTTGATATTTCCTCCCGGAAATATTGTTTCTAAGTGTCGCTCTGATTCTCGTATGTCCTTTGTTCCTCCCCCCACCACCACCCACTTCTCCACTGCAAATAAACCTAAAATAAATCTCAAGAGTTGTGTCTGCTTCCTTAGTACTAAATCCAGAGGCTTCTGCTCTCGTTAATTGCTAGTGTTTAATGGTTCAGGCTTGAGGCTGGCTTGCCTATAGATCAGGAAGGATTTTCAACTCTCACTTCTTTCACAGTAGCAGCAAATAAATAAATAAATAAATGACACACCCCTTGCTCCCCCATTCTAAATTATACCGCAAAACTGAAGAAAGCTTTTAGGTTAACTAGGAAGAATGAAATTTTGTTTGGCAGGACTGTGAACTCTGTTCAGTTTTGGTACTCAAAAACAAATTCCGGGGCACAGAATTATTTAATTCTAAGTGTGTCTCCTGTAGAGCTTCGGCTATTGAGCGGTATAAAAATGTAATAAATAAATAAATAATACCAGATTGATGGATCTCAGGGTTATTTGAAGTAGATCTCGCAAGACTAAAGTCTACCCATACTTGTTACAGGGCAGAGAGCGTAACTGACCTTTGTCTCCACACCGTGCATTTTTGATTAGCAAAACTGGAGAACCCGTGGCTGTGGACGGCAACTCCCATCATCCCCAAACATTGGCCATGCTGGCTGGGGTGGATGGGCATTGCAGTGCAACAACAGCCAGAGGGCCGTGGGTCCCTCGCTGCTGCTGTATCGTACAAAATGGAGGAGTCAATGGGAGAGGAGTGTGTTAGCATCATTGTGCAAACACAACACTCAACGTCGACGCCTCTCTTCGGAGAAACCTTGTGACGCAGGGAAGGGAGCCAACATTTTTAAGGACAGACCTTGACATCTGACTAATGGAAACAAAAGAAGAGAAAGAAAATGTATCTACCAGCTATTGTTGAAGGCTGCCGCGGAGGGCCCCTTCTGAAGAAGTCTGGGACGGGTCCTAAATGGAGCCTCTTTGATCAGAGACAATCTATCTCTGAAAGAGAGATGCTGGGGATGGCTGATGCCTTCAGGAGCTCCAGGGGATCTCTCGGGACAGACAGACAGAGACGTGGTATTTTACATAGGGCAAGATGACAAGTCCCTGCCCTGAGGACATTACAGTCCAAAATGGACTAGACAGATCTGATGCAGCAAGGCACTTGGGATGTCGCTTGTGTCCTCACCGGGATTCCTCCGCAGGCGCGGAGTTCTCAAGAGAAGGGATTTGACAGCCAATAAAAACAAGCGAGCTCCTTGCAATGACCGCAGCACGATGTGGCAAAGGCCAGCCCCGTGCGCTCGGGCATCGGTGCAGAAAGGAATGCACATGGTCATGGCTTCGGACGGGGTGCCTAGGCCGCCTCCAGGGAAGAGTTCCCCTTTCTCCGGAATGTTTGATCACCTGGCTTCCTCCTTGGGGCGAAAAATAATGGGGGGGGGAATAAAATAACAGCAGCTGACTGTGCCAAAGGCATCTTATTGATGAGAGACAGTCCAAAGGCAGCTGGAAGGATCGGGCTTGGAGTTAACGGCGCAATATTTATCGGCTAGGCATTCCACACTAACTCCGTGCATTGTGGTAGATGGGAAATCAGACCCCTGGGAGAAAGGGGCAGTGATTAAAGCAGGCTTCCCCAGCCAGGGGCCCTCCAGGTGGGTCAGATTACAAACCCCATCATTCCCAGCTGGCCGGCCGGGGACAATGGGAGTTGTAGTGCGACAGACCTGGAAGCCGCCGGGTTGGGGAAAGTTGACTTGGGAAAGACCTTGCATTCCTCTCTCGGAATAGAGGAGCCGTTTCATACTCAGCCGCTTGGGTGCAAAGGCAGAAACCTCTCCGTTCTGCTCAGTTGCGCATGCGAAGCGTTGCAAGCACAAATCAAATATCAAGGATGACAGAGGACAGCCTTTGCTTTGTTTCAGATTCCTTCAACACAAACCTCTCTGTAAGTGACCCCACTTGCTGGAGAGAATAATAGTAATAATAATAATAATAATAATAATAATAATAATAATAATAATAATAATTCTATACTGTTCCATAGCTGAAACTCTCTGGGCACTTTACAAAGATTAAAAAACATTAAAAGACAGTATACAAAGTTTAAAAGCCAAAATGGACATGCAACACACACACACACCAAACCAACAATGTACACAGAGACAACATATATCTGATCTAATTTTTGTGAACCGCCCAGAGAGCTTTGGATATTGGGTGGTATAAAAGTGCAATAAATAAATAAATAAATAAATAAATAAATAAATAAATAAATACAACTTTGAACCATCAACCATAACCTTAAGACAAACCCAGGGCAGATTTTTCAAAAATGATAATATGCTGCCAAACGCCTGAGAAAGGAGATAGGTCTTAACCTGACGCCGAAAAGATAACAATGTTGGCACCAGAGATCGTTCCAGAATTGGGGGGCCACCACTGAGAAGGCCCGCTCTCTTGTTTCCCTGACCAAAATAAAGCATCGTAAATAAAAGCAGTTAAAATAGGCTTGCTGTTGTAACAAAATAATATTAATTAATTAATGTATTTATTTATTTATTAAGATTGATATGCCACCGACTTTGGGGGGGAGGCACCACAATATAAAACAATAAAACCTACAATACAGGAACGTGGAAAGCACTAAAAATTTAAAACTGCTGGTTAGTTTGCAAATACAAAGAAACTTAAGAGTGCAACCCTATGCAGGTTTAGAAGGGGGGGGGGGGAAACCTACAACCCCCAGCATGCCACAGCCAGTATGGCTGACTAGGGCATTCTGGGAGTTGTAGGAGGGGTTTTTTCTGTGTAAACCTGCATAGAAATGCTCCCTTATACTTCAAGTTTGGCAGGTAAAAACCCACAATCTAACACTGAACCATCTAAAGATCTTACTGCCCTTGCTACACTGGAATATGTATCTCCTATAGTTGTCAATTTATGGCTGCCTGCTCAGCTTGACGAATCCAAGGCTGGAGTTAAAATCGCAGGAAGAAACATTAACAATCTCAGATATGCAGATGACACCACATTGATGGCTGAAAGCGAGGAGGAGCTGAGGAGCCTTATGACGAAGGTGAAAGAAGAAAGTGCAAAAGCTGGGTTGCAGTTAAACCTCAAAAAAACCAAGATCATGGCAACCAACTGGCAAATAGAGGGAGAAAACGTGGAGGCAGTGACAGACTTTGTATTTCTGGGCGCAAAGATTACTGCAGACGCTGACTGCAGCCAGGAAATCAGAAGACTTCTTGGGAGGAGAGCAATGACAAATCTCGATAAAATAGTTAAGAGCAGAGACACCACACTGACAGCAAAGGTCCGCATAGTTAAAGCAATGGTATTCCCCGTAGTAACCTATGGCTGCGAGAGCTGGACCATAAGGAAGGCTGAGCGAAGGAAGATAGATGCTTTTGAACTGTGGTGTGCGGGGGAAATTCTGAGAGTGCCTTGGACTGCAAGAAGATCAAACCAGTCCATACTCCAGGAAATCAAGCCAGACTGCTCACTTGAGGGAATGGTATTAAAGGCAAAACTGAAGTACTTTGGCCACATAATGAGAAGACAGGATACCCTGGAGAAGAGGCTGATGCTAGGGAAAGTGGAAGGCAAAAGGAAGAGGGGCTGACCAAGGGCAAGATGGAGGGATGATATTCTGGAGGTGACAGACTTGACCTTGGGGGAGCTAGGGGTGGCGACGGCCGACAGAAAGCTCTGGCGTGGGCTGGTCCATGAAGTCACGAAGAGTCGGAAGCGACTGAACGAATAAACAACAAATTTAGATATACGAACTGCTTATAGTAATGTGTATATCGGAAACAGAAGTGTTAAATCCTTCTTTATTCCTATTCTTTATTCTTTATTGTGCACAGACACATGTCACGAAATCTTCTTTTGTTCTCCGTCTTTCTCTCTCTCTCTCTCTTGTAGTTCCCCCTTTTTTTGCTTTTATTATTGCTGAATTATAGATTAAAAGTAAATAAAAATGAAGCGCTTGCAGGTGTGTTGGACCGCCATTCCCATTGGCTGATTGGGAATGATGGGAGTTGGAGTCCACAGACCTGGAGGGCACCAGGTTGGGGGCCATGCTGCCCCTGGTGTGTGAAAAGTGAATCCGTCACGCTGAAGCATTTTATTTTTTACGGATCCTCTTGTTAAGTGGATAGGCGTGTCCCTTGCCAGAGAACACTTTGTAGACACAGGAGGGGTTTAAAATTACCAGGCTGAAAGCAGAGCGGAGATGCCAAGTTATTAAGTGTTGTTGTTATTATTATTTTAAAAAGGAGGTTAATCTTCAGGAGGGGGAGAACGTGTTTGATGAGACCAAACTGCCTTAGGACGAAGCTGTCCTTCGAATGAACTCCGCCTTTTGAAGCGCTATTTATTTCATTTTATTTAAAACATTTGTATCTCTCCCGGGATCCAAAGTGTGGCCTTCGGGGCCACGTTGGTGGAGGACCCGAAAGGCATCAATACCCTGGCATCTCCTTACAGGGCTAGGAGAAATCTCTGTCGGAACGCACCCCCGTCCAGAGAACCGCTGCCGGTCAGAGCTTGCAACGCTAATGTATGCTCTGACCGGCAGAGGCTGCTCCCTTCGCTGCTAAGGAAGACAAGCGGAGAACAGGAGGAGATCTACTCCAGACCGCAGCAGTTTGCTGTAAGATGTTCACCCCGGCTGCTCTGGCGATAGCTCCCTCATAAACCAGATGTGCAGAACCTTTTTCAGCCCGTGGAGCAAATTCTATCTCAGAGCAGCTCTCGGGGGCTACATTCCGGGGTAGGCGGAGTTGAAGGGGGAAAGGGGTGTGGCTAATAAACCAGCTGGTTTTAGCCGAAAGCTCTGGCCGCCAGTCACTAAGCTGTAGGAGAGGCACCTCAACTTTTTAGAACAGGGGGGAAGATTGCGCAAAAGCTGAGAAAACACCAAACAGGTTGGGGGGGGGGGGAAGGCGCACGGCCATCTCAGAAGTTCAGCACCCCGTTGTAAGTGCACTTCTGTGCCTGGCTGTTCCCAGCCACAACTGAGCGCAAACCTGCGGACGTGGGTGTTTCTCTCCCCAAGAGAGTTATTAACTGACTGACCAGTCTCTGGCCTGGGACCTGGGCATTCCGGATCGTGCGGTGCAACGTCGTCGCTTGAAACAAGAGGGCGTCTGCCCCAAGGCGCTTCCAATCAACAGCTGGGAGAGAGGGGAGCCAAGGGTAACGTGAGTCAAACATGAGCGAACGGTCTAGGATTTTGCTTTAGCCAGCCCCAGACCAGACATTTGAGCTACAGCAATGCAGGAGGGATGGGTTTGGCTCAAAGATGACGAGAAAGCTGATAAGCGGAGAATCCACATGGGAGAGACGGAACGCAATGGAATGCCGACGGGCCGGCCGGAACTCATCTCCGTCCATTTGCAGTACGATAAGGGAAAGCTGTTAGAAAATGGCCACGACAGATGTTGATTCAGAGAACTCAGGTCGCTTTGCTGCCCAGAGAAAAGAATAAGATATGTAAAATCTGCACGTGCTGATTTATATGTGTGAATGCAAATCTTATATAAGAATACAGTAGTGTAAGGCTTGTTCATCGAGATCTACCCAACCAATTTTGCTCATTTTTGTTTTAAACTGAAGCTCGAGCAGTGTTGCCATGCAGAAAATTTTGAAAGTTCTAAGAAGTTCAACGCTCGAGCTTTTGTAGCCATTCACTTCCTCCGCACCAAACAGGCAGGGCAGCCCCTCTGCCAATGGGATGACAGGCTTCACCAATCAGTGTGGTGAGAAGGCGGTCCCCGGGAGAAGTCGCGTGGTTCTGGTGTCGTCGCCAGTGGGGAGGGGGGCGGAGGCAGAAAATTGGGGGGGTGCGAGGGAGGGGAGGGGCTGTACCACGTGCAAATTTCAGAGGGGGGATTCATTATGCATGAGCCACAATTGCATCCACACACACAGAAAGCTCGATAGGCGTATCACAAAACATTTGGAGGAAGCTCTTCATTGAGGGGAAATTTTGAACGCTTCTTAATAAAAAATGTACTAGGTACAGATTTTATGCTGCAGCACACGGAAGCGAGCTCAGACAGATGTCTGGGAGAAAAATACTCCATGGAGTATTTGCTGTTGGGACACCACAGAATAACGCCTAAGAATCCCAGGCTCACAGCGGCATGCAGCTCTGGTTTAATACAAGGCCTCTCTCCTGGAGAATGTGTTTTCCTGAGCATGTGCAGAATCCAGTCTTTCCGTCCTCTGAGAAAGCCATGGGCTTTCCCCCCTACATTTGGCGGCATAAAAATCCTTAAATAAATAAATAAACTCAGGTTATGGAAACAAAAACAAAACGAAGGAAGAAAAAAAAAGGATTTATTTTTAGACGGAGTTGTACAAATTAGCTTCTTCCTCCCCGAGTTCCTTGCCAAATCTCAGTCGATAAGCAAAGCGCACGTGCTCACATCCCTAATTTAAATAACATACGCCATGGCATTGTATTGTTACACAGGAACCGAAGGGGGTGGGGGTGGGGGGGTTTGGATGTGCTGAGAAACAGGGAAGGGACTGCATCTTGGATGGTGGACAAATGGGAGGTCAAGATTACCCAAATGCCACTTGCTCCATAAAGTCATCTGTAGGAAGGAAGGATGGCGGGGCGGAGGAGGCTCCCTGAGGTCCAGGAAAGCCTTGGGGACAGAACAGCTGAGGAGTCAACAGAGTTGCACAATAACCCGCACTGACACCTTAAACGGAAAGGGACCACGATTTTGCAGGAGGCCTCAAGGGTACAAATCGATGGACTCCTCCAAAGCGAATGGTGCGACTGTTATACACCCTTGGAATACTGTGTGTATCTAAGGAGTACCTGTGCTGCTTTGCCAGATGATTCATAGAATCATAGAATTGTAGAGCTGGAAGGGGCCTCTAAGGCCATCAAGTCCAACCCCCTGCTCATACAGACCACCACCTTAAGCATCCCTGACAGATGGCTGTCCAGCTGCATCTTGGGTGGGAGAGCCCACCACCTCCCTAGGTCATTGGTCCCATTACCGTACTGCTCTAACAGCCAGGACGTTTTTCCTGACGTCCAGCCAGAATCTGGCTTCCTGGCAATTGAGCCCATTAGCCCCTGTCCTGCGGGGTTTTGATTCCCTCAAAGCCCTGCAGCATCGCTGCTGCGAGGCGGAAGCGATGAATTTACACGGCAGGAGGGAACCTGGGCTATCCAACCAGGAAAAACCGCAGCACCTGCAGCCTTTGGCTTGTCAAGTCTGCCTTTTGCCCCTTATTTACCTTGTAACTGACCTACTCCTTGCAATGGCCGCTTGCTTAGCCTGAACCAAGGCCACCAACGACAGACGAAGAAACAACTTGGCAACCTCAGAGCAATTGAAAACGTCACGGTAAAACGGCACCGTGAAAAAGTGCAGTTGGGGCGGCGGGGGAGAAGCCGCTATGGCTGCAAGTTGACGGCTGCGTCCTATAAAAGATGGGGTGCAACTGTACAGCCAGGACAGTGTATTCAGAGCAAAGCCTCTGGTCAACCCATCTCAAAAAGGATGTCGCCGAGCTAGAAAAGGTGCAGAAAAGAGAGGAACTCAAAATCAATTAAAGGCTTCTGCCCCTTGGATAGCAACTTTAGAGAGCTGTCTGGTTCTGACTGAAACCCGGAGTGGATTCAAGGCCCCACCGACATCGGAGCCAGCAGCCGCTGCTGGAAGACGGTACTCTGTAAAAGTAGGATACTTGGCCACGCTATGCTAGTGACAATGATGGCACAGTTTCTTCCACTCCATGGCCGACCTGGGGCCTCTGAAATAGCGGCACTTTCAGGACAGGACTTTGGGGCAGAGGTGACCATATTGGGAAGTTATGACAACATCAGAAGAGCCCTGCTGGATCAGACCGAGGGTCCAGCTAGTCCAGCACTCTGTTCACACAGTGGCCAACCAGCTGTCGACCAGGAACCAACAAAGCAGGACATGGTGCAACAGCACCCTCCTGCCCATGTTCCCCAGCAACTGGTGCACACAGGCTCACTGCCTCGGATACTGGAGGGAGCACCTAGCCATCAGGGCTACTAGCCATTGGTAGCCTTCTCCTCCAGGAATTCATCCAACCCCCTTTTAAAGCCGTCCAAACGGGTGGCCCTCACCCCATCTTGCGGCAGTGAGTTCCGTAGTTTGCGCGGTGTGAAGATGTCCTTCCTTTGATCTGTCCTGGATCTCCCACCCATCAGCTTCATGGGATATGACCCCACTGGGTTCTGGTATTATGGGAGAGGGAGAAAAAAGGTCTCCCTCTCCACGTTCTCCACGCCAGGCATGATTTCGTAGATTGTAATGAAGCAATCCACGGGGCGAGGGGCTCGTAAGACTGTTACGTCCCGTGTCTAAAATCACCTAATGGCATCACTGCTCTAAGAGGCCCAGCAAGAGGACAGGAGAGCGAAATGACGATTCCTGCTTGTTGCACCCCAGGAACCTTGTACCAGACGGCGTTCTGCCTCCGATGCTGAAGGCTGCTTCAGCCTTATTTATTTATTACATTTTTATACCACCCAATAGCCGAAGCTCTCTGGGCGGTTCACAAAAATTAAAACCATGATAAAACAAGCAACGGGTTAAAAGCACAAAGACAAAATACAGTATAAAAAGCACCACCAGGATAAAACCACACAGCAAAATTGATATAAGATTAAAATAGAGTTAAAACAGTAAAATTTAAATTTAAGTTAAAATTAAGCGTTAAAATACTGAGTGAATAAAAAGGTCTTCAGCTGGCGATGAAAGGAGTACAGTGTAGGCGCCAGGCGGACCTCTCTGGGGAGCTCATTCCACAACCAGGGTGCCACAGCGGAGGAGGCCCTCCTCCTGGTAGCCACCTGCCTCACTTCCTTTGGCAGGGGCTCACGGAGAAGGGCCCCTGTAGATGATCTTAAGGTCTGGGCAGGTACATATGGGAGAAATGGTGGAGGGGCAAATGATCAATGAATAGAGAACAGGGCTTATTCAGTTGCTGTGAGGTGCTTGGAGTGGATAAGACCCTTCTGACTCAACATGGCTGCTAAGAATCCTAAAGAAAGCATTCCTTCAAATAACCTGGCCCCAAACCGTTTAGGGCTTTCAATGTCAATACCAGCACTTTGAATCGGGCCCGGACCTGGACTGGCAGCCAATGAAGTTGTAAAAGGACTGGCATGATGTGATCTCGCCAACCAGTCCCTGTTAGTAAACGGGCCGCCCTGTTTTGTACCAGCTGAAGCTTCCGGACCGTTTTCAAAGGCAGCCCCACGTATAACGCATTGCAGTAATCTTCAAACTCTCTCGTCTCCTTTTAAAGCCACCTTAGCCCATGGCCAAAGATCTGGGAAGATCTGGGATGGAAACCTCCCCCCGCCCTGTTCTGCTGACCGGGCCCCCTGACGCACGCATCCCCAGGCTCTGCTTGGTGTCCCATTGCGGATGTTTTCACGTGGAGCCATTTGGCAGGGACGCGCTTACCTGGGGGCAGAGAAGTGGGGGACGGCGGTGTTGTTTCCTCACATTGTCCTGGCTGGAGACAGCGGAGGACAGATGGGACACAAGTGGAAAAGCAGAGCAATGCGTGCCCTGAACCAGGGCAGGGGAAGGCCAGAACTGCACATGGGGTTCCGTCGCATTGTCTTCCTCGGAACGGCTCCCAGTGCCGGTCTTTATCAGCACTGGATTGTCATTGGGGGCTTCCAGACGGATCATTAATTCCCTCTTCACGGAACTTTGCGGGAGTTCCAAGCGTCTAAATTGGACTGCCTTCCAAATACACTATAGACAATACCCACAAAGAGAAAACTGTCCTCTCCTCTGTAAAAAAGGGCACATGGCCCCCCCTTAGCTGCTTCTGGATGTATTTATTGATGTATTACATGTATATGCCGCCTTTTTTCCTCCAAGGAACCCAAGGCGGCGTACCTAATCCTCCTCCTCCTCTCTGTTTTATGCTCACAACAACAACCCTGTGAGGTAGGCTGGGCTGAGAGTCTGTGAGAGGCCCAAAGTCACCCAGTGAGCGTCCATGGCCAAGTGGAGACTAGAACCCGGATCTCCCGACCGCCAGTCCGACACTCTAACCACTACACCACTCTCATGGGGATGTATCCACTTAGCCAGCATGATTAGCATTTGCTGCTAGTCCAGCCCCCTGTGAATTTCTCTCCCCCCACTTCCATTTTAAAAAGTCACTTATATTTATTGAAGTGTTCAGCATAATGATTACCAACTAGTGCTTAAAGGCTGTCACAGAAACAATGGAACAGCCTGGTGGCTTCCAAATGTTTTGGACTACAACTCCCAGAATGCTTGGCTATGGGCCATGCTGACTGGGGCTGATGGGAGTTAACGTCCAAAAACTCCGGAGGGCACCCAGTTGGGGAAAGCTGCTCCTGGAGGTGAGACTGGGAAGAGGAGGTTGCTAGCGAAACAGACTGTCCTTCGTTGGGAGGTTTTGAACCAGAGAATGAACGTCCATCAGCCAGGGATGGTGTAGCAGTAGATTTGGATTCGTGGTTCCGAGGTCGGAGACAGCACTCGGACCTCGGACCCAGGAGTCTGAGCTCCACTCCCCCTTGCAGCCGGTGCAGACAGAACTGCACCATTTGCCTTCCTGAGCCCGCAAAGGTGTCCTCGCAAGGAAGCTGAGTGGGGAGGAGAAGAGACAGGGGAAGCGGGATATGAGCTGTTCCCCAACTCTCCCCAACCTTCTTCCCTCTCTGTCCGCAGAGCTTTAGCTAGATGGGCAAAAACGCCCATCTAGCAAAAATGCCCATCTAGCGCCTCCACGCTCCTCCCGCCCTGCATAGGATGCCCATCGATCTCGTATCTTTCAGATAAACACTTGTTGTCGAAATGCATTTGGGGGGTCCACCAATCACATGGCACGCTCGGAAGAGTCCGGAATTCAACCTCAGGTTGCGCCTGAATCTGTGTTGAGGCCGGGAGGTGCGAATTGGAACGAGTTCCTCGGACTTCCCTAATCAGCAGGGGGTTGTAGTCTCTCCTGACTCTAAGATTCTAAAATAAACAGGAGCAAGAAAGCAATACGTGCAAATTGAAGTAGAAAGGCTGGATAATCCACCCCACTCGCTGCGTCGAACTGATTCACAAAATATTCCGCTCTACCGAATATTAATTGAATGTTAAGAGGGCGAACTAATCCCCTCTTAAAAGCCAGTTGTCAAGCCATCTTTGGCAGTGCATCCCAAAAGTTAACGATGCGTTGCGTGAAGGAGATCTTCCTTTTCTCTGCTAGTGTGAGTGCCAGACTCCGAGCCCTAGTATTAGGAGAGAGGCAGAGATTGGGGTGTGTGTGGGGGGGGAGATATACTCCACTTGCAAAGTACACTTTTACTGGCTCCAGAGGGAGGCGTCACTTCTGCAACCAGGAGTGAACCCAGTTCCAGTGACTTGGTCGAGTCCAGGCATGCACTGGGCTCAGCTGGGGAGGCTCCTCTGTCGCCCGCTTAAGGTGGCTGAAGACAGATGCGGTGGGGGGGGAGGGGTCATGGTGCGCGGCTCTTAGTGCAGGGGAACTCCAAGCCAATGCTCAGCGCCACAGGTTTTAACAGCAAACATGCTCAGCAAGTGGTTGAGCCCCCGGTTAAACAGCTCAATGTCAGTAGTCATGTAGATGGGCTGTCCATATACATATAGATATAGAGGTGTGTAATGGTCACTCAGTTGAGCTGTCCATCCATATATATGGAAAGAAAGAGAGAGAGAGAGACCCTGTTCAGACATACACTAAGCCACAGTGGTTAAGCATTTTCTGCTAAACATTGAGCCTGTTCAGACACGCTAAACCATGGTTAGGCCGCTAACCTTTTTTCAGCAAATGGTTAGTGAGCATGTATAAAACATTAAAGTTTATAAACCATTAAAGGAATCCAGATTCCAGCTGGACATCAGGAAAAACTTCCTGACTGTTCGAGCAGTACGACAATGGAATCAGTTACCTAGGGGGGTTGTGGGCTCTCCCACCCTAGAGGCCTTCAAGAGGCAGCTGGACAGCCATCTGTCAGGGCTGCTTTAGGGTGGATTCCTGCACTGAGCAGGGGGTTGGACTCGATGGCCTTGTAGGCCCCTTCCAACTCTGCTACTCTATGATTCTATGATTCTATGTAGCCACCGTGGTTAGGAGTGGTTCATGCGGCATGCTACACCATTATGACCCTGTTCAGACAACACACTAAGCCATGGTAGTTAAGCACTTTGAGCTAAACATTATGGCTTAGCGTGTCGCATGAACCCTTCCTATCCGCGGTGGCTCCCTAACCATGGTTTAAACACGTTCGCAAACCATTTGCTGCAAAAGGGTTAGCGGCCTAACCGTGGCTTGGCGTGTCGTCCGAACAGGCCGAAAGAGTGCACGGACGCAGCTATATGGTACGCCTGGTTACCCTCGTCCTTTTCAAAAGCGCAAATGGTTTAAAGTAAGCGGTAAAGCCACAACGCAAAGCGGAGGAAGACTCGCACTGCGCCAGGTGAGAGGTAGCCTCCGAAGGCGGATTTCAGTCCCCAGCGCTGGAACTGGGGTTGAGGGAGTCCTGGGAAAGACGTCCTCCTGAGTCAAAGTCTTCGCTGCTACGCTCTGTCGGCTCAACCTGACAGACTCCTTAAAGATGGCAGTCTAACAGTTGAGGAAATTAGGGTACAATCCTAGGCACCTTTGGACAGAAAAAGAAGTCCTACAGTTCCCAGCATGCACCCTTAGAAATGAAGCCAGAGCTCATCAGCAGCTGAGAGACAAGAGACCCTTGCTCTGAAAAACAAGCCCCTAAAACTCGCAAAAGCTCGCCTCCACCACATCAAATTACGCCCAGTCTTAAATGGAATCTCATCCCGTCCCCTCAAAGTCCCCTCCAGCTCAAATGCTGAAGTCGCAGGAACAGGACACCCCAGGAGGGGACGTTACACTGAATTATTGAGTGGGATCACAATTTCTGCTGACGTGGGGGGGAAAATGTGCTTTCGCTGCCTCGGCAATCTCTGGCGACCTCTAAGAGACCTATCAGCCCTTTCCCAGGGAGGTTCTCCGCGGTTGCTAAGACGCCGTGGCCGGAGCGGGGCCCGCTTTCTGCACCAGCAGCCCCCACGCATACATACGTTCGTGGCACGACAAGTTTCCATTCAAAGAACGAAGGCCTGTTTGTAAAGAGCACTGATCGATGGGGAATCGTTTCGTGCGCTTATTCGGGAACCCGCCATTCTCCTTGCCACCCGCCCCATTTAATCACCCCGCGAGGTATTTTTTACTAGTGAGAAAATTACTGGCCCAAGATCACCTGATGAGTTTTGAAGCCGAGGGTGGCTTGGAATCGTTTTATTTATTTATTTATTTATTTATTACAATTCTATACCGCCCAATAGCCAGAGCTCTCTGGGCGGTTTTAGCCTCACAACAACTCTGTGAGGAAGGTAGGTCAGTCTGCGAGAGAGAAAACCGGCCTTCCAAGGTTGCCCCAGTAAACGCCGTGCCTAAGCAGACATTCAAACATGGCTATCTCCAGTCCTGGACTCTCTAACCACTATACCACATTGGCTTCATAGAATCATAGAATCGTAGAGTTGGAAGGGGCCTCTAAGGCCATCGAGTCCAACCCCCTGCTCAATGCAGGAATCCACCTTAAAGCATCCTTGACAGATGGCTGTCTGGTTGCATCTTGAAGGCCACTGTGGGAGAGCCCACGACCTCCCTAGGTAACTGGTTCCATTGTCGTACTGCTCTAACCATCAGGATGTTTTTCCTGATGTCCAGCCGGAATCTGGCTTCCTGTAACTTGAGACCCTTATTCTAAATTTAATATCTATATATCTATATCTATCTATCTATATTTTAAAAAATGGTATGCCCCCCCTTCCCAAAAACTGTCTGTCCCAATCTCCAAGCTCTTGACCCCACAGCCCACCCATTCTCTCCCAGGGTGCAGGATTTTTTTTTTTAAAAAAGATCACTCTCATTCTGAACAGAAACGCACACACACCCATTTAGATGATATATATGTGAGCATGGCAGGGAGCTTAAAAAGTAGCAAGCCGGGTTATTATTATTGTTGTTGTTATTGTTCTTATTATTTGTTTAGAGAAACACATTGCATGGCCCTCATGTAATAATAATAGAAAAAGCAGGTCAAAGTTTTGCAATAATGCCCTCTATTTTCGGTGTTCACGCTGTGAGTGCTGTTCCTTATGTAACAAAAGGAAGAGATTAGCAGGGTTGGGGGAGTTGAAGGGTACAAAAAAGCTTTAGGGGCGGAAAAAAACAAAGAGGGGGGAAACACACACACAGACCCAAAAAAACCCGCCACATGAGAACGGAGCACGCTTTGTGGCTACATTTTGCCAACTGACTCTTGATGGGAGGTGGGATTGGGGGCGGGGGGAGTGAATGGAATGGAATATTCCAGAAATGGGCATGGCTGTCTGTCAGGCTCCCTGACCAGGAACAGTTCACGCTGCCACATTTTGTTGCAGTTCCCACTTGTCTAGGAATAACTGTCTTTATTCAAGCCACGTATTTCTGAAACTGAAATACAACGGAGAGGAAAGTACACATGGGTCGCTGTAGTGTTGTTGTTTTTTAGGGGGGGGTCATTTCTCCATCTCATACCTTATGTCCAAGACCAGCATCATGGTTGCAAAAGACGACAATATTCTCTAATGACTATAACTCTCTCTTGCAGATGGGCACTGGTGCTACCTTTCCCAGAAGTGTCACGACCAACAATGTAAAGGTAAGTCAAAGCATTAAAAAAAAATACACAACTCCCAATGGGCTTAATTGCACTTATGTCTGTGCCGGATCGGGACCAGAGACACTGTTTCCATGAGCTGATATCTGGGGACAGCTAAGACTGCTGCTCATGGGTGTGTGAGGCCCAAACATTACGGAGACCCTTTCCAAGTTTCAACAACTTTATTGATAGAAAGGATCGTTGCAACGGAGAGAGAAAAATGCACGGAGCACCTTTCTGACTCTTGCTGCGTGTGCGAGCCGTTTTATCAGCAAGTTCTGGTCACGTAAGCATAAAACAACTGAGCATGTGCAAAGTACGACTCAATAGGGAAGTTAGCTGACCACTAGAGTTCCTACAGTTTCTGTGGTTAAGCTAGCTCCTTCCTGTCTGGCCTGTAAGAGGAACTTGCTTAGCAGTCAGCCGCTTCAAAGTTCACCCAGAGTGAATGTTATTTCTGCACCAGGCACAAGATTTTTTTTTTTTAATGAGCTCCAGTACCAACATGGCTTCGCTTATGCTAAGATCGGCCTATGGCGGCCATCACAACAGTGCATCGCTAATGCCTGGAAGTAGGAACCAATGTGCTCTGTGCGTGATTGCATGGAGGGAAGCAGTTCTGGGAACACCCACTGAGGAACAGGCATCCAGAACAGCCGCCATTTTGAATCCAGTGCATGAGATGCACCATTCAGGTACAGTTCTTTTGCTGTTCATCCCAACCTCCTCCTCCTTCGCATCCTTTGCAAAGTTTGCAGCTGCACGTATTGCAACCAGGGTGTAACCCAGGACAGCTTGCACAATTTAAACTATTTTTGATTGCTGCGGCAAACAGCTCGGATCCATATAGCTACATGGTGAATCTGAAGACGAGGAGCTGCGATGAGAGGGAAAACGAGTGAGAACAGCATTGCTCATCTGGATGCGCATGGACCCAAATACACGTACTTGCAAAAATAGTTGTTAGTATACTCATTAATCCTAGTTATTTTCAGGATTGGCAGATACCTGTAAGCTGAATGGAAAAACTATCAAACTGGTTTTGGCCAATGGCCCAATACAATCCGCCATTCCATCTTCCATATTGGCTACTCAGGAACACACTGGCAACGTCCAAATCATGCTGCTAGTCCTCACAATTCAATAGTCAAAGGTATTATTGCCTCTGAACAGTAACACATCTGGGTTACAAGTTGAGTTGCCATAGGTAGCCTTTGGTCCCTTCTGTTTCTCTAACTCTTCCCCCCCCCCTCCAAATACTTTCACATTTGCACGCCATCCAGACTTCTCATGGCAATGAGTTCCACAGGCTGCATGCCACTGCAGACTTAATATCAGTTCCCTATGATACTGGACTTGCAAAGTGTGGGAGCAACTCCTTTCCAGAGCGACCGCCCCCGAGGGCACCCACTTATGAGTCACCAAAAGAAGAAGAAGGAGGAGGAGGAAGAGGAGGAGGAATGCATCACCAAAAAAGCCGGACAAGAGAAAGCAGCAATTTGCATAACATTTGCATATGCTAATTTATGTGTGCAGAGGCAAATTTATAAATAATAACTGCGATTTAAATAGAGACACTTTACATCTCGCTCTAGTGAGGAAGGTGACCTGTGTGGCATTCTCAGTCCACTCTCCGACTTGAAGGCTCCCTCTGTCTTCTCTCTTTATGGCTCTTTAGGAAGTATCCAATGTTAGTCCTGCGTAGAGTAGGCCCATTGAAATGAATGGGACTTTGGTTAGTTATGACTAATTTAAGTCTCATTCACTTCAATGGGTCTACACCATGTAGGACTAACATTGAATAATACCAGACATGTACTGGACATCCCGTCAAATAGAGGACACCTTGAAACAGAGGACTGTCCTCTGTGAACTAGGCCACCTGGCCACCCTCCTTCCCCCTTCCAAGCCATGGTTGGCAAATTGATTTTCAACCAAGGTTAACACCTCTGATTTATGAGAAGGCCACGGTTTTCATGACGCACACACGTCATGATTAACCTTGGGAGGGAAGCAGGAAATTGCTCCAGGAAGGGGAAGACAAAGGCACACGAATTCCTGAAGCTGGCTACTGTTTTACACACAATGGCTTGCAGGGAACCAGGGTTACCCTGGCCCTAATTGATTTAACATCACAAGGGCCTGTTCAGATGACACACTAAGCCGTGGTTAGGCCGCTAACCCTTTTGCAGCAAATGGTTAGTGAGGGTGTTTAAACCGTGGTTATGTAGCCACCATGGCTAGGAATGGTTCACACAACATGCAAAACCATGGTGCACATGAGACGCTAAGCCATAACGTTAATAATCCCATCCTCAGTTTATGCGGCGTTGTTTTGGCCAGATGGGACACAGGTGGGGCTAATTCTATCTCAGCGTGGGCCTGTTCAGATGACACACTAAGCCGTGGTTAGGCCGCTAACCTTTTTGCAGCAAATGGTTAGTGAGGGTGTTTAAACCGTGGTTAGGAATGGTTCACACAACACACTAAGCCATAATATTTAGCTCAAAATCCTTACGCATTGTTGCTTAGTGTGTCGTCTGAACAGGGTCCAATTTAAAAGCCTTTTTGCCCTTTTCACCTGCAACGGCCTGTTCTCCCCAGAACCTCGCCAGTGGGGCCAGCTATATCCAGAGTGCACAAGCAGCGAACAGTCGCCGATCAACATCGTCACCAGCAAAGTGAAGTATGACTGGAACCTGACGCCGTTTCGTTTCAAGAACCACAATACCAACCCAGAGTGCAAGTGGAAGGTGGAAAACAACGGCCATACAGGTGAGAAAACCGAAATCCCTTTCGACCTTCAGGACATGGGTTCATCCCTTGCTTGCATTTACTTATCGGACCACATAATTTGTACCCAAAATGGCACCACTCAACTAGACAAGAGGGAGGGGTCAACACTCTTGGGGGAAATTCAAGGTTTGCAAAAGTACCCTCCGCACACACACACACACACACACACACACACACAAAAACACCCTGTAGGGACCAAAAAACTGTCCAATGAGTGGCCACAGAATGCTGATTGGGGCGTGAGGGACGAATGCATGATGGGAGGGGTAATGGAATGGAGTCTCGTGGAGGAGGGCATGGCTGGCTGGCTGGCTGGCTGGCTGGCTGGCTGGCTGGCTGGCTAGAACACCGAACAGAAGCACCACATACTGCAACATTTTGTCGCAGGTCTCCCTTGTCCCCCTGATTAATCCATGAAATTCTGCAGCCCTGGTTGGCTTCTTTTGAGGCAAGCTTCAAATGAGAGAGGCTGGACAGCAGATGTAACATAGCAGATGAGAGAAGGAGACGACGACCTTCCAGTTTTCACCTCTGACACAAATTCACCTCCTCAGCTTCAGTTAAGAGTCAAGCTCTACAAAGTACATATGTAGGAGAGGGCCTTCTCAGTGGTGGCCCCCCAATTATGGAATGATCTCCCCAATGAGGCTCTGACCCGAGAATAGTTGTTTTAAATGGATATTGTTTTTTATACTTTTGGTGGTTTAAAATTTTGTATATCTGTTTTTAATGTTCATTATTTTTAATTTCTGTAAACCTCCCAGAGAGCTTCGGCTATGGGGTGGTATATAAATGTAATAAATAACAACAACAACAACAACAACAACAACAATAATAATAATAATAATAATAACAACAACAACAAACCCCATCCACATATTTTAGGAAAGGCTTTTAAAAATCTTGGGTTATTGCCTTGTTAACGAAAGTAACCTATTTTTGGAAAAGGCATCAAGAAGGCTTATGAAAAAATGGTCTTTATTCATTTCTGGGGTGATGATTTTTAAGAGAATGTGTAACCCTGTGTGTGTGTGTGTGATTTCCCCAAAATTATGCATTCAGGCTTTTACTGTGAATTCAAAGGGTTTTCTTTCTTTTTATCCCCAATGGCCATCCCGCTGGAGTTACGTTGCTCTTTCGATATGATGTCTAAAACAATAGCCTTGTTGATCTCAATATCTCAATATGCCATCTGACGCTTCTTTTAGTGCCTGCCACACACCTTTGCGCCTCCTAATTTTTATTTTACCTTTTCAGCATTTTTTCCCCCTAATGGCTTTTAAACTGGGAGGCTTCTAACCAGCAAAGCGCTGCCTTCCAGCGCCATCTGTATTTGGGTTTGAAAAACTGGTTTTGCGCTTTGGAGCTCAGATGCCACCCTCTGCTTCGTTAGTTTTGCTCTTGGGCAAGTGACTTTTAGTCTCACCAGTTTGCCTTCCAGGAAAGGAGCGTTTTGCAAACATGCTAGCCATTTTATGAACGGGCAAGCCCCACTCCCATTTATTATTATTATTATTATTATTATTATTATTATTATTATTATTAACATTTTTATATCGCCTCGTAGCTGAAGCTCTCTGGGCGGTTTACAAAGATTAAAAACATTAAAAACAATATGCAAAATTTTAAAAAGATAAAAACTCAAAAGTCAATATACAGAGAGACAACATATATCTAAAAACAAATTAGAGCTGTCAGCCAAACCGAAAAAAAACTAATCAGGGAATCAATTAAAACTCGTCACATGCTGCCTGGAAAAAGAGAAAAGTCTTGACCTGGTGACAAAAAGATAGCAATGTTTGCACCAGCTGGGCCTTTTTTGGGAGATCATTCCATTATTGGGGTGCTACCACCGAGAAGACCCTCTACTTGTTGCCGACGTCCGAGCCTCCCTCGGAGTAGACACCCAGGGGAGAAACTTAGATGTTGAGCATAGCGTACAGGTAGGTCCGTGTCCCATGACTGCCATTTTGTGAGGGTGCCTACGACATTCACTCCAAATTGCACATGTGCCCACCAACCCAGAAAGGCTGGGACCCCTGGTTTATTATCATAAAACATTGTGAAAATAGCAAAACCAGACCTGACGTGGGCCTTTGAATTGCTTTTCCTCCATCAGTCATAGTGCATCTGGACGGATCGTCAACCATAGAGTTGGGTGGTCTCGAAGGTAAATACAAAGCTGTGCAATTTCACTTCCACTGGGGAAATGACGAGAAAGGAAGCCCCAGCACCCGGATCAGCCCTGGATCAGAGCACAGCATCGACGGGGAGAGATACGCCATGGAGGTAAAAGCACGCAGCAGTCTACGGCATTTTTGACCCTGGACATAATCCGGAAGAGTGGAGGTTCCATTCTGGGTTTTAGTTACAGCCAGCCGCAAGTCTAAAGGAGCTGTCCAAATGGGTACAGGACCTTGGATAGTTCCGTTAGATATCTGGCTGGTTGTAACTAAGATCATAAGAAGAGCTGTGCTGGATCAAACCCAGGGTCCATCTAGTCCAGCACTCTGTTCACAGTGGCCAACCAGCCATCAGACAGGGACCAACAAGCAGGACATGGTGCAACAGCACCCTCCCGCCCATGTTCCCCAGCAACTGGTGCACACAGGCTTAATACCTCGAATACGGGAGATAGCACACAACCATCAGGGCTAGTCGCCATTGATAGTCTTCACCTCCAGGAATTTATCCAACCCCCTTTTAAAGCCGTCCAAATTGGTGGCCATCACTACACCTTGTGGTACAGAGTTCCATCATTTAACTCTGCGCTGTGTGAAGAAGTCCTTCCTTTTATTTGTCCTGGATCTCCCAGAATGGAATTTCTGCTCCAACTAAATCAAATCCACCAGTGTAACGGTCTTACACTGGGACCCTTTAAACAAACTTATGCATTTCTCCAGTTGCAAGGTACATGACTCACATTTCTCTCCGCCCCCCACCCCCAAAACGCCATTCCATGCTTTACAATTGCTTCTACATTCCTGAGACATTAGAACAACTGCAAAACTGTCTGCCAAACCCCGGTTTTCAAACGTCGTGGGTTTGTTCGTCAGTAGCACCCGCGAGTAGACAGAGGTGTCCTCTCCTTCATTCTCCGTGCTTCTCTTTCAGCTTCATATTGTCCACATCAAGGAAGAATTTGCCAGTGTTGCAGACGCCATCAAGGGAAAAGGCGTCGCAGTGCTAGGATTCTTCATAGAGGTACGGGAGGGACCGGGTGTTGTTTTAAAAGCCTGGTTTTGAAACTGGGAAAGTGGCGGAAATTGGCCTGGGTTGTGAGGACGGTCGGAGATGCTTCACACTTATGTGATGCTGCAGGTAACACTTGGGGGGGGGGGGGCGCTAGCAAAACGAATCGCTATTGTCATTGGGGAAAATGCTATGTCAGGAACAAAGGAACAAACTCCCCCAAAGTCTTGAAATGCATCTGTAGTCACCTCTGCCTGCCAGAGATGGAAGTAAAAACATTTCAGTCTGGTCAAGCAGCTATGCCAAAAGGGGAATTCAGGAGGTGCCTGACCCTTAGGGTTGTTAAGATAGTCTCTGGGTTGTTAAAACAGACCAAAAAAACCAAAAGGGACTTGGGGGGGTGACCCCCCCAAAAATCATAGAAGTGAGGGGGGAAACCATAAAAGCTCCCCAAAAAAATCATAAAAGGGATCCCAAAAACAATAATCATAAAAGGTACCCCAAAAATCATTAAAGGGACCATTTATTTCATGGCAGGGAGCCCAACATTTCAGTGACGAAGTCCTTCCTCGGGAGCTAGCGAAATATAACGCTTCATTGGGAGCTGAATTGACAGGGATGTGAGAATCACTCCATGACCGCGCGTGTGTGCTTGGCCATCACCCAGTGGCAGAGCACACCGTTGGCCAGGAGAAGGTTCTTTGCGCCTTCCTTGGCCCTAAACAGCTGGGGGCCAGGATGCCGGCCTTCCCCTATATACAACCAGTCAACAGCCGAGGGAGCCTTATTGGTCGTTCCACGACCAATAGAGTGCCACTAAGTAAAAGCACAAAAATGGGCCTTGGCGGCAGTGGCATCTGGGCTCCAGAACCACCTCTTACAGCTTGCTTGAGAGGCAGAAAGTGTGTTGAGTTTTAAATGCCTTTTGGGCATATATATATATATATATATATATATATATATATATATCAGGCTTTCCCTTACTGCTCTGTTCTATCCTCATCTTGTAATGTTTTGATTTATTGTTTCCCTTGATTATACACTGTTTTTACATAGGCTTTATACTGTATTTTTACGTGTGTGTGTGTGTGTGTGTGTGTGTGTGTGTGTGTGTGTGAAATGGTTAGAGAGTTTAGGGGTTTGAAAAGTATAAACCAGTGTGGCATTGTGGTTAGAGTGTTGGACTGGGAGTCGGGAGATCCGGGTTCTAGTCCCCACTCAGCCATGGAAGCTCACTGGGTGACTTTGGGCCAGTCACGGACTCTCAGCCCAACCTACCTCACAGGGTGGTTGTTGCAAATATAAAATATGGAGGATTGTGGATAGCATCTTGGGTTCCTTGGGAGGAAAAAAATTGCATTCATGTAATGAATGAATGAATAAATAAATAGAAATGTGGTACAATAAATAAATAATGTTGCAGCACTGGCAAATACCTCCATGGTTTAGACTTTAGAAAGTGTAGACAATACTGGTTGGATGGGAAAATGGCAGCTCCAGAAGTTTGTATGAAGTCAACAAAAAAATCAGAGGAGGTGGAGTGATTATTATTATTATTATTATTATTATTATTATTATTATTATTTATTTATTTATTTATATAGCACCATCAGTGTACATGGTGCTGTACAGAGTAAAACAATAAAATAGCAAGACTCTGCCGCATAGGCTTACATTCTAATAAAATCATAATAAAACAATAAGAAGGGGAAGAGAATGCACCAAACAGGCACAGGGTAGAGTAAAACCAACAGTATAAAAGTCAGATCAAAATCAAGTTTTAAAAGCTTTAGAAAAAAGAAAAGTTTTTAGCTGAGCTTTAAAAGCTCATCATATTCAAGCTGATCATATTCAAGAATGATGTTTGTCTGTTTTGTCAGGTTGGCAAAACCAACGAGTATTATGAGCCATTCATTTCAAAGCTAAAAGAAATTCCTTATCCAGGTAAGAAACCAAGACCGAATGTGAAGTCAGGCTTTTAAAAACAAAACACAAAAATGTGCATGGCGTTGGAACTGAAGAAAGGAACCGGGGGGCGGGGGCATTTGAGAGCTGCAAAAGAGCTGTACCCCCTTAAAATGGGAGCTTTAAGCTACAATAAACTTTTGTTTTGTATTTTGGGTCCCATGCCCTTTGCCTTTGACCCTTCCTCCTCCTCTTAGGCTCCGCCCACCCCAGGAATGAGACTCCTAAGAGCTTCTTCAAAATTGGATTCCATCCCAGAACTAGTTTTTCTAATCTAGCAGGGATCTTCTTACATTCTTCAACTCCTTTTGGGGGAAAAAAGTAGCATAGAGTAGCTAATACAATTTCCACTGATCAAAACTTGAAGGCAGTTGCCAAAGTAATGATCAAAATATTGTGTCATGGGTAGGGATTGTGTAAAATCCGTTCCCGTCTGCATTTTGTGAATTGTCAGGCGCCTTTTCTCTCATCTGCTCGTTGGTGGAATTGGACTTTTCCCAGTTTCTCAAATTTCCGCAAATTCGCGTTGCAAAAATTGCGCAACCCCCTCCCTCAAATCGCGCAAATCCCCCCAAAGTGGACAGTTTCATCATTCGTCCCATGAAGAAAATGCACATTTTGGGCTGATGTATTTTTACCCAGTTGAATTTTAAGATGCCTTTTTAATAACGTGCTCCTTTTAATAATGTATTGGTTTAAAATGTTTTAATTCGTTATATGTATTTTATGGTGTTTGCATTTGTGTTGTACTCCGCCTCGATCCAGAGGGAGAGGCAGGAAACAAATAAATATATACTTCTTCTTCTTCTTCTTCTTCTTCTTCTTATTATTATTATTATTATTATTATTATTATTATTATTATTATTATTCGTATTTTTCTATGAGTAAATTTGCATAAATTTTTGGAAAGTTTTTTTTAAAAAAAATTGTCCGTAAGTCCACAGAATCCATGCAACTTCGGAAGAGCTGTGGAAACCATGGTTTGGATTCATAGAAACTCAAACTCATTTCATAGAATCATAGAATAGCAGAGTTGGAAGGGGCCTACAAGGCCATCGAGTCCAACCCCCCGCTCAATGCAGGAATCCACCCTAAAGCATCCCTGACAGATGGTTGTCCAGCTGCCTCTTGAAGGCCTCTAGTGTGGGAGAGGCCACAACCTCACCAGGCAACTGATTCCATTGTCGTACTGCTCTAACAGTCAGGAAGTTTTTCCTGATGTCCAGCTGGAATCTGGCTTCCTGTAACTTGAGCCTGTTATTCCGTGTCCTGCACTCTGGGAGGATCGAGAAGAGATCCTGGCCCTCCTCTGTGTGACAACCTTTCAAGTATTTGAAGAGTGCTATCATGTCTCCCCTCAATCTTCTCTTCTCCAGGCTAAACATGCCCAGTTCTTTCAGTCTCTCTTCATAGGGCTTTGTTTCCAGACCCCTGATCATCCTGGTTGCCCTCCTCTGAACACGCTCCAGGCTTGTCTGGATTTGATTCTGTTTCCGGATTTCTGTGCCATCTCTAGTAATGAGACATTTTTAAAAAATCTCTTTAGGAAATAAAACTGAGATGTCAGCTGTGTGCCTGGATTCGCTTATACCTAAAGCAGAGGACCTCACTCAGTTCTATCGATACACCGGCTCTCTGACCACACCCGAATGTAGTGAGAATGTTATCTGGACCCTATTTGAGAAACCGATTCAACTTGGGCTGGAACAGGTGAGGCAAACCAGGACAGCTGTGAGGCAGGATCAAGTTTTAACATACATGTACATTATTACATAGTCGCCCGAAGCTCCTTGCTGTCAGGGTTGCTCTCCCTTTAACTGGCGTGTGCCTTGAAGTATTTCCTAGTAAATCAACAGCTCCACCTGCTGGCCGTTAACATCCACACGTTGCATTTCAGTTCAGTCTAGTGTGCTCAGTTAACTCCAATGCACTTCCTCGAGATATCCATGCCAGAATTTTGACTATGCAGATGAGCAGTCACATTGTGCTTCAAGCCAGGACAAGAAGAACAGTATAGACAGGAGAAAAGACTAAGAGTAAGACTTTAGCCGTTCATGTTGGGATCCCAGAAAGAAAGATATATTAGGAACGAGATAGTAACCCCTCATCTCCACTCTATGCCCCTTAGTTGAGTCCTGTCAGAGTGGGGCTGGAGAAGGAAGAAACTTCATCTTCTGTTTTCTTGGTGGTTCACAGATCCAGGAATTCTGGATGAAGTTGTATTTTGGAGACAACAAAGATTGGTGGATGGTGGATAATTTTCGACCCGTTCAGCCTGTGGGCGACCGAGAGATCTTAAAGTCAGACTCCGATACCCTTATGCCTCCGGCAAAAGCATCGTTGCTAATCCCGACGGCTGCATACCTCGCACTCAGTCTTATCCAGTGATTATTTTAAACATGGCTCCTCGTTGCAACGCTCCCAGCCGTGAAAAGACTTGACTCGTGCGCAGCTGAGACTCACACCCACTGGCGAGGCCGAAGGAGGACGCAAAGGAGCAACAACCTCATGGCCAACATATATATTCACTGTGTCCCATGTCAAAGACTCCTAATTTTACCATGCAGGAGGTGTATCCATGCAGAAACAAAACCGGAGACATATTCTTGCATGAACTTGCTAGCTAGCTATCAATGAATGCAGAGAGACCCACCCCCCATTAGGAATATCATTCCCCCCCCCCCCGATAATGGGTTTAGGTCACCCTTCCCAACCTGGTGCTCTCCAGATGGGTTGGACTACATCTCCCATGATGCCCAGCCCTGACTATTGTTTTAGATGTAGGGATTTAACCTTTGCCTTCCTGGCACTGTCTCTTTTAGGAGGCGTCCCCTTTCCCCTAATATCATCACTCACATAGGGCTCACAACGAGGAAATTTATAACCGCAGGGAGAAAACACGCAACGCGTGAAATGAATGCATTTACCGTTGAAACCGATTGCCTTCAAATTTGCCCAAAGAGGTGCAGAACGTGCAAAGGCAGGATTTCTGCATTTTTCTCATAATGCGAACGCAGGGGACTGTGAGATTTGAGGGGCTAAATCTGTAGGTGAGAAGGGGAAATTTAACCCTTACTGTCCCTGCTGGGAGGGGGAACAGCTTTGGGGAGGGGCATTCGCAGAAAAGGTTTGGGGTGGGAGCAGGAGGGATTAAGAACCCTTCTTTTTCCACCTTTCCAAATACTCACTCTTATGATCGAATCTGCCTGCAGCTGCATCATGTAGGTAGCCCTTGAATTGTGGGCAGTAGCTAAACCGACTCCGCCCACCAGGCTGCCCATTGGGTCCTACCAAACAGGAAGGAGTAGAAGAGGCCTTCCTGTGCCAGTTGAACCTTGATCAAGCCTGGTGTGAACCTTCCTCAGCTCTGGTGTGTTCTGATATCATTGGTTACTGTTCAATCCTGACTCAGTTCAGACCACTGGCAAATGCAAATATAGAAACCTGGATTTGCCAAGATACTATGAAATAACTTTTTTAAAAAAGTATCCACCTTATATGTGACTAATAAGAAAAAAGAGTTGGTAAAAGTCTCAGATTCCCAGAATTCACCCCAACCTTGAATCCTGAAATGTTACCAAATTCAGGCGCCATTTTGTTTCACCAGCCAGCCGTGTGCCGAGGCCAACCTGTTCATGGCTTAACGTTGAGTTGTTCAAGCGGATTCAAGTAGCACAAGCAGGCCCTGAAGGACGAGACTGGTGGGAGATTCAGGACAAATAAAAGGAAGCACTTCCTCACATAGCGCAGAGTTAAACTGTGGAATTCGCTACCACAAGATGTAGTGATGGCCACCCATTTGGATGGCTTTAAAAGGACGGTGGGCAAATTCCTGGAGGAGAAGGCTATCCATGGTTACTAGCCCTGAGGGCTATGTGCTACCTCCAACGTCAGATGCAGTAAGCTTGTATACACCAGTTGCTGGGGAACATGGGCAGGAGAGTGCTGTTGCACCATGTCCTGGTTTGTGGGTCCCTGGTCGACAGATGGTTGGCCACTGTGTGATCAGAGTGCTGGACTAGATGGACCCTTAGTCTGATCCATCAGGGCTCTTCCGATGTTCTTAAGACATCTCAGAAATGCTGGGTGAAAGCACACAATAAATAGGCACTGTTGTGACTACCACATTTTGTTCTTTGGAGGGTTGGAGTGTTCTCCTTGTTGTTCTAGGCTAGAAATCTCTATTGTCCATGGTGGCTGGGACTTGATGGGAACTGTAGTCATCTGGAGGGCACCAGGTTGGACGAAGCTCTCTAATCCACCATCCCTCACTCACAAGACCCTTATTAAACAAAAAAACCACAGCAATTGCTTCCTGGAATTGGCTTATATTTGCCTAAAAGAAATTGTTCCGGAAACAGAGGCATTCTTCGCTTTTCAAGGACGGACAGGACTTGGCAGAGTGGGCACCTCCTTAAAAGAGGCATTCCCTCTGGCGTGCGGGAGAGGACGGGATTTGTAAATACTTACACTGAAAATATAATGGGTTGGATGCAGAATTAGAACAGCCCCATTGAAATCAATGGGACTTAAGCTAACTGCTGTCCCATTCATTTCGATAGCTCGACTCGAATGACGACTAAGTTTGGATCCAGCCAAGTAGGCTTCGCTTTAATCTTAATTAATGGGATTAGACTGAAGCATCTTTTTAATCAATTGAAAGATTCCTAATTGATTCATCCAGACTAAAGGCCTGTTGGAGGACAGATTCTATGCGGCAGGGTTTTGCTATTTTACTGTTTTAATCTGTACAGCACCATGTACACTGATGGTGCTATATAAGTAAATAATAATAATTATCCAGAATATTCCCTTGCGCCGGTAGTAGACGTAATGGTACTGGCATTTTACCGAAGCTTAACTATTGCATGCAACGCCTGCTTTTTACCGGAATGATTTGCAACAAACTTTGGATATTGCAAATAAATCATGCAAATAAGCTTGATGTCGCATCCACACAATGAGACATCGGCTACCATCATGAACACTTTGCAATCAGAAATTAGGGCTCTGTATAGTATTAGGAGGATAACAGTTATTTGGTTACTGGTGCGATGGGATGGTTTTGTATGCAACAATCTTTTTAAAGGCTAAGGCATGGGTGCTTCACCCCAGCTGTGAAAAGCAAAGCAGGTAAACTTATTTTCTTATGTGCACTACATGTACGAGCGAAAGGCTTCCAAGAAAAGCCAAAAACAGCCAAACGGAGAAAGAAATAACACAGCTATATTTATATATTCAAGGTGAAAATGCAAAAAACGTATCTGTATTTTTTTATATTATTTAAGAGCTTTTGGGTTGGGTGGAGGAAGCAAACGAATAAAAGATCGCAATTGGTTGGAGACTGGATTCCTTCTTTATGTTCCTGGAGTGGGGGGGGGGGGGTTCCATTGCCAAATAAACCCATGTCACGTTTGAAGAGGTGCTGAGCAAAATGTTCCACCCACCCACCCCCCAAAAACCCTGTCATTCTGCCAAAAAAAAATTTAAAATTGCATTTAAATAGAGCATTATTATCTCATAAAATATATGCCCTGAAATGCATTTTGATGCTTTTTTTTTTGAGCCCGGAGCTGTGTCTGGACACCTGGAAAGTGTAAAAAGATAGTGGCCCACTAAGTTCCAATCGTGGGGAATTCGTCCAGGATTACAGATCTGGAAAACTCACGTCGGGATTTGCAAAACTGGACTTCCTCAAGCATGCCTAACTTCTAACACAACACTGGTCAGCTTTACAAGGGGAGACAAACTGTGCTAGAGCTGGGTTGAAAGGATTCAGAAGAGTTTTTTCTGTGACTTTCCTCCCTCCCCGCCATAAAAGAAGGGCACTTTGCCAAATATTCTCTGAATATTCTCTACCGGATTGTTTTGTTTTGCCAATACACACAACGCCCTGGAACAAGGGTAGATCTCGGGCAGGATATCGGGTGCAAAATGGCAGACTAGGTGGATTTACATCAACAAGAGAAAATCCTCACTGAAATGAAGTTTTCCACTGATCGTTTTTTCCACGTGTTTCTTAAACCAGAAAATTGCAGGCCTGCCGGCCAGACATAAACCTCCAGAGATTAGGGCAGGATCTACACTACTGCTTTAAAGCGCTTTATAACAGTTATAAAGCGCTTTAACTGCTTTAAAGCGCTATAAAACTGTTAAAAAGCGCTTTAAAGCAGTGGTGTAGATCCGGCCTCAGGCTCTACTCTCTTCCCCTGACTACTTGAACCTGGCTTTTATGCATCCCACCCCCATCCCAATTCTAAAAGGCGGAAATGTCTCTCCTAAAGTTTACTGAGAGCTCGAAGCTGAAATACGCTGGTATCTTAGCCCTGCCCCTTTGCCTTCGGCCACAGCCCGTTTGAACTTTGACCCCGCCCACAACTAGAGTGCCAGAGCTCCTCTGAAACCAAATTCTTCCCTTGGCTGAAGGAGATTCAACAACCTGTCTTAACGACGGTGCAACTCTGACGTCTAAAACACGTTAATTTGCAATGTAGTGCAGCATTTTGCAACATCAAGGAGGGTTACATTTTGAGGGCTTTCAGACTGGGGGAAATCGTGTTTCCTTACCGTTGCTCTGCTTCCTGCTTCTCTTCCGCATTTGAAACGAGCTGAAATTACATGAGGAAGAGAGCAGTGGCATTACACTGAGAATCGTAAAAACAAAACCACACAAACCACACACACACGTCTTGCTCAATAAAGATTTCTGGAGAACTCGAAAGTCTGCACAATATAAAGGCTGCAAAATGGGACTCCATTTTTGCCCAGCTCTAGCTATTTGGTTTATCCCTTGAGCAAACAGTTGAATAGTGAGTCTGTGACATATGTCTCCACCCCCCAACAAAAACAACAAAACCCCTGTCTCAGGTAGTTGCCTGGGACTCTGGCCCCTAAATCCGTCCCTCCGCCTAAGATCACATTGACCCTGTTCAGGCTACGCACTAAGCCATGGCGGTTAAGCATTTTGAGCTAAACATGATGGCTTAGTGTGTCATGTGAACCCTTCCTAACCACGGTGGCTACATAACCATGGTTTAAACACACTCATGAACCATTGGCTGCAAAAGGCTTAGCGGCCTAACCGTGGCTCAGCGTGTCACCTGAACAGGCCCATTCTGTGCTCTTTTTCTGCGTTCTCACTGAATTCTCAACCCTAGCATGAATGCATCATTTTAAAAGACTTTGCCTATTCGCAAGAACAGAGACAAGCAAGGTCCATTTGGGGGGGGGGAGGGATTGTGCTCTCGACAGACCCCCCTCCCAAATGAGTCCCACTTCCTCACTGCTGCCCGTCACTTTGCTTTCTCCCTTTGGGCCCAATCCACCCACCCCGAGGGAGAAATCAAGTTGCATGCAGCTTGTAACAGTTCGCTTTCGTTGATGGCAAGGAAGAGGGGAAAGGCCAGGAAACTCCAAGCGTTGGCAAGTGGGCCCCATCCTGGCATGCGGACCCTGGCATACGGATCCCCAACCCGTTAACGGCAGACCCAATCCATCCGCGAGACGCATCAACTGAAAACCCATTTCCCACCCTGTGCGGCCCACCCTTAAATCCAGATCCCTGTGTCTTAGCTGCCTTTCCAGGGAATGGGGCAATTCTAGATTGCGCAGACTCTCAAGGAGACCCTCGCTCCGCTCCACGCCAGATGCCATCCCTTGTCGCTCTAATTACAGGGCTGCACCCCAGCGCGGCAGGCGAAATCGAAGCGGCATTGAACGGGACTGCGTTGTTGTCATTCCCCCCCACCCCCAAAGAAATAATTAAAAACTGGGTCCTTTGTTTTTCTCGCCGTTGAAAAGCAGTTATGATAGAATAATTTGCTGCTGTGTGATGCGGTTTGGATGCCAACTCCCGGGACAGGCGCTTAACGCGGCTATTTATCATCCAGATGCCTCTATCTCTCCCCCATTAATTGGCAAGGCCCGCCAAGTACACAGAAAAGGAGAGATTGCGCTGTTTTGCAGGCACTCCTACTACGCCGAGTAGCCAAAATGGAAGACAGCAGCCAGCTAAACAAAGACATAACTGCAGGGGTCTCCCCGCCCGTTTTTGGATCGCTGAGCGCATTTGGATTTTTGAGCAGATGTTGCGGGCGCTCTCACAAAACGGCTGCCATGGGAGGGGTTGTCCATTCGTAAAATGGCCGCCTCGGCGGGCATGCCTGGTAAAAAATAATAATCCTCATTTCCCAGAAAGCAAGGAGAACCAAAGTACAAGGCAGAGGCGGGCTTTGGACTCCAAAACAAAAAAAAGACTCTATTGAAACCAGTTTTCTGCTCCAATACCCATTTCACAGAATGCAAACTGATGAGGCTCAGAAACAAAGAGGGCCAAGAAACCGAGTATAAGGCAGAGGGGTGTGGGCTGCAGGATCACGTATTTGCCCCACACAGCACAACAAAATACCCATTTCACAGGAGGCAATATGGTGATGCACAGAGAAACACGCACAAACTAGGCAAAATACACACGAGGCCTGAAGAAACAAATCCGCTAACATACATCACGCATGTGCTCCCCAAGTTACAGCCTGCCATCCTTCTAGGGCCCCAGGACACTTATAAAAACCTAAGAAGACCCCTGCTGGATCAGACCAAGGATCCATCTAGTCCAGCACTCTGTTCACACAGCAGCCAACCAGCTGACAGCTAGGGACCCACAAGCAGGACACAGTGCAACAGCACCCTCCTACCCATGTTCCCCAGCAACTGATGCACACAGGCTTACTGCCTCAGATACTGGAGGTAGCACATAGCCATCAGGGCTAGTAGCCATTGAGATCCTTCTCCTCCAGGAATTTATCCAACCCCCTTTTCAAGCCATCCAAATTGGTGGCCATCACTACATCTTGTGGTAGCGAGTTCCACAGTTTAGCTAGGAGCAGCGTGAAGAAGCCCTTCCTTTTATTTGTCCTGAATCTCCCACCCATCAGCTTCATGGGATATGACTCCTTTGGGTTATAGTATTACGGGAGAGGAAGAAAAATGTCTCCCTATCCACATTCTCAACACCAGGCATGATTGTGTACACCTCTACCGTGTCTCCCCTTAGCTTCCGTTTTCCCAAACTGAATAATCCCTAACACCTCTAGCTCACCCGTTTAAATTTTTTCTGACGTTCTTCAGCATGAAGTGTTGAGTTTTTTATTTTCCAAGAATGCGTCTGGAGCCCAGAGGCATTCTTGGAAATAAAGGTGACCAATCCATTCTCTTTTGTAAAGCTAATAGGTCGCAAATGCCCATTCAAAACCAAGCCAAAATACTTCGCACTACAACATGGAAGAATATATGTTGTTGCTGCAGAAATTCATTCTCCCCCAGCTACGGTGAGGACATGGTGGCTCCAAATGCATCGGCGCTCCCCCTGCGAACCTTGTTAATAGAAGGAACGGTTTCCGCAAAAGTCCTAGATCAACAACACGGATCAAGAACAGTCTGGAATAACCCTAGCTAGCTATGCGAAGGTCCCCTCCACCCGCTTTGAACGGAAGCTTCCTTGGAGCAGGCAAACCAACAAGACGCGACTCAAAAGAGGACTGGCGAACGCCTATGCCAAGAATAAGCCACTCTTGTTGACG
The DNA here is from genome assembly GCF_023053635.1 of Elgaria multicarinata webbii. Taxonomy (NCBI): domain Eukaryota; kingdom Metazoa; phylum Chordata; class Lepidosauria; order Squamata; family Anguidae; genus Elgaria; species Elgaria multicarinata. The sequence continues at coordinate 8,690,916 of NC_086192.1, forward strand.
TTGGACCTATGTCTTTCTCCCAACGAGGCGACAAACACACACACGCACCCGTCCCGATCAAAAATATGTTTAGACTTAGATCCGCCGTCCGGGGAGCCCAACTTGAGGATACAGGCTGGTTATTTATTTTATCAGGAATAAACTTCCTCTTCTCGGCCCTTCAAACGGCGCCAATTTGGGCCTTCGGAGTTTAGGTTGGCCTGTGTGCGCCTCGTTTCCTGTGGGTGTTTCCCCTGAAGAACTTCCACGTTCAAACACCAGAGGAAACAAAAGGACGCCTACACGCATACGCAAAGCTGAATTTTAAAAAGAAAAACGGTCCAAAGATGAATCAACTCTTTTTGAACCCATGGATGAAAAATAGACCCTCGTAAGAACATGTGAATCAGCCTTATCGTGGGTCAAAGTGTTTCCCCATCTTGCCAAGGAATGAGGAATAGAAGTAACTTTCCAAAGGATGCAAGTGGTATACTGGCGCCCGTATCAAGGGTAGGTATACTTGGGCCCCTGCCAAGGGAACTTATCCCAGCAGGGGCCCACTGAAAAGAGTTGTTCCTCCTCTTCACCATCACAGCCTGCTTGTTTACCTGCCAGTAGCCAGCGGGTGAACTGGTTGGCTGATGTGTGAACAGAATACTGGACTATGAACATAAGAAGAGCCCTGCTGGATGAGACCGGGGGTCCATCTAATCCAGCACTCTGTTCACACAGGGGCCAACCAGCCGTCGACCAGGGGCTGGCAAAGCAGGTCACGGTGCAACAGCACCCTCCCACCCATGTTCCCCAGCAACTGGGGCACACAGGCTTACTGCCTCTGGTTACTGGAGGGAGCATAGACGAAATGGACTGATCCAACATGGGTTTCGTCTGTTCTTATCACGCAATCACCCAGCCCCATTCACAGAATTTTATGGGGTCTCCCGACAACCCCATCTCACGCTTTCCCGCCGCTTCGGCCATCTTTTTTCTTTCCACCCCCAAAATCCGTTCAGCGCACAGCGCCTTTTGATTGGTAGCTTCGTCTGGAAGCACCCCAGGGAAACTGAAAAGATGCTGGGAATATTTCTAGAACACGGCTGCCCCTCCAGAACTAAATCAACTCCTGGCCTGTTAATAAAGGAAAATGTAAGTGACTCGTATTAATAAGCAGGGCCTGCCCTTATGCCTAGCATGGACTGCTCAGTACCTGGAACGTCACATTGCTCCCATTACTATCCAAAGAGAATATTTAATCCATTCTTAAGCCTATCGAAAGTGCACAAAGCAACCTGCCTTCTTCTTTGGAGAGAGAGAGAGAGAGTGTGTGTATGTGTGTGTGTGAGAGAGAGAGAGTGTTTGTGTGTGTGTGTGTGTGTGTGTGTGTGTGTGAGAGAGAGAGAGAGAGAGAGAGAGATTGGGGATCCATTTCTGGGGACACGCTTTGTATGAACCAGTATATACTCTTCCCCTCCGCACGCACACACTATCGCCCCAAATTTACAGTATTAGTTGCACATACAGCCCACATTTCCTGCATTCACTGTAAATCAACCAGTTTGATAAGGCATTGAAGGGTGAATAGAGGTTGCAACTCAAACGGAACAACAAAAAAGAACATTTGACTGTAATAGCAGCATATAAAACTTGCCCAAGGTTTCATGGCTACAGCTTTATTGCCGCGGTTTTAAAACTTTATGGGCAGCATATTTCAAAACGTTATGTTATGCTATCTCACGCGCACGCACCCAATGGGGTGTAGAATGCAGAGATGGGTAGAGCAATGAGCCTACAGCAATTAAGGGTTCAATCCCACACACGTTTGGACAGAAAAAAGTCGTAAAAGACGTTTTTCTGTCTAAACATGCATAGGATTATGCCCTGATATACACATCTTTCAACACTGCATGCATTTTTCAACATTTCACATCTTATATTATGTGGGCTCTATCCCGTTCATCCGCATTTTTTTTTAACCTTACATTTTTTAACATGGGAGCTGTTAGGGTTTTGGAAAAAATGATAGAGGTTTATAAAATTAAGCAGAGGGCGGAGAAAGTGAAACACACACACACACAGAGAGAGAGGTTTTAATCCTCTCATATAGAATCATAGAATAGTAGAGTTGGAAGGGGCCTACAAGGTCATCGAGACCAACCCCCTGCTCAATGCAGGAATCCACCCTAAAGCATCCCTGACAGAGGGTTGTCCAGCTTCCTCTAGTCTGGGAGAACCCACAACCTCCCTAGGTAACTGGTTCCATTGTCGTACTGCTCTAACAGTCAGGAAGTTTTTCCTGATGTCCAGCCGGAATCTGGCTTCCTGTAACTTGAGCCCGTTATTCCGTGTCCTGCATTCTGGGAGGATCGAGAAGAGATCCTGGCCCTCCTCTGTGTGACAACCTTTTAAGTATTTGAACAGTGCTATCATGTCTCCCCTCAATCTTCTCTTCTCCAGGCTAAACAGGCCCAGTTCTCTTTTCATAATACAATGAGTCATGGGATGTCTGATAAAACTGTCCAGGCATGGGGAGGCTTGTGTTGAACTACAACTCCCATTGTCCCCATCATCTGGGGACAATAGTTGTGGTCTAAAACATCTGGAGGGCACTGGACGGAGGCAGGCTTTCCAACGAGACCAAAAAATGTTAGGTTTTTAATCCGGTTCCCAATCGTTTTGGCCCAGTGGGCACATTTGTGAACTTGAGAAACGTCTGTGGGCACCACCACAAAATGGCTCCCACAGAGGGTGTGGCTAGTCACATCATGGCTGCCATGGGGGGCTGGCTATTCAAAAGTGAGCTAAAGAGATGGGTGGGAGAGACAGAGAGAGTGAGGCTAGAGGGAGAAATAGCAAAGCAAAGAGGTAGAGGGAAAACATTTTCCAAATTTGTTATTTAATTTTTTCTTTTTAAGGGGACACGGAGTAGAGAACTTCGTAGGTCCCTATGGGCACCCCTGGGTCCCCATGTGTGTGTATGTGTTTCTGTCTGTTTATATGCTTGTAGCTAACTGTTTTTGTATTATGTGCAATATTGTATTGTTAAAGGTTTTTAATCTTTGTAAATTGCACAAACAGCTTTGGCCATTGGGCGGTAAAGAAACAGAATAAATGAAATAACTGTAGCAGCGGGATTTCTGCAGATGCTTTAAGGCAGCCACGTTTTCTACAAAAGCTGAACGCCCTTTGCCGTGTCTCTGTAAAGAAAGGGACTTAGAAAAAAGCACTTTTAAAGGAAAAGAAAGCTGAAAATTCAGGGCCAATTAGAAACGTTCTGCAACTTCCAAAGATAAGATAAAACCTCAAAGGTGCCCAGGGAGCAGTTTATTAAAAACCAAGACATTTGGGGTAAAAATGTTAATTCCTCAGCAGGGACTAGCATGCAGTTACGTACATGCAAAAACCTCCCGTCATTTTGCAGGGGTGTTGCAAGGAAACTACGTAGCTCATTGCAAGGAGGACGGGACGGAAATGTAACCGGAAAAAAAAACCACAAGTGCACAATTGGTCCCGTAAAAGGATGGTGTCTGTGGAACGCTATGCAACCCTTGCACGTGAATAACGGCATTATTTCTCAATTTACACGACGGACTGTGCCCGTCTGTGGAACTATACGCAACCCTTCGAAGTTAATTTACAGGACAGGCTGAGTCACTCACGTCATGCTCACGCGCTTTCATCCACCTTCTGCAGTCTCAAGTCTTCTTCTCAACGCTTTATTTAAGTTTTCTGCTCCTTTTCCACGCAGCTCAGCAAAAGTGGTCAATTCAGTTGACGCAGCTGCCACGAATTTGAGGCAATCAGGGAGCCTCAAACGGCTCTCCCGGTCTTAAAATGTAGCCCAAACAGGTGTGGGCCTGGGTGAGTGAAGAGTGCTACCTCACGACAACCCTGCGAGGTGGGCTGCGAGAGAATGAGTAGGCCCAAGGTCGCTCAGTGAGCTTCCATGGCTGAATGGAGGATTTGAATCCAGGACTCGTCCCTTGACCCATTGCACCACACGGACTCTTTAGCTTGTGTATTAAAGGCAAAAGCAGCTTTTCATCATGTTTTTTGTGCGCGGAAGGACAACACACCTAGATTTTTGTGTTTTTTGTGTGTGTTCGTAATTGTGTTTTTAACCTGTTGGATGTTTTTTGTGGTTTTAATTTTTGTGAACCGCCCAGAGAGCTTCGGCTATTGGGCGGTATAAAAATGTAATAAATAAATAAATAAATTTTTAACTCCTCTCCAGGTGGGAAAGGGAGGCCCACTTTCTGTGTGGTCACCATTTTCAAAATGGAGTCTCTCACGCCATAGGCCCTGTGTAGGCCGCAGCCCAAACTGAGCACTGTCACTTTGTCATCTGTTGAACTCGGCCTACTGAATTTAAGCTCCACAGAGGCATTGATGACTGATTTATTTACAAAGTTACATACCCTGGGGTCTCCAACGTGGAGCCCACAGACAACTGCCGACTGGGAAGTGGGGGTTTTGCGACCAGGGATGGCCAGTATGGCAGCCATTTTGTGATTGAGGAAGCCTCCCACACCATGGCAGCCATTTTGTGAGTGCCCACATCACTCAGCATGTGCCCACTGACCCCAAAAGGTTGGGGACCTCTCTAATAATATATTCTATCAGGTGAAGCAGAGACAGGCCTGTTAACAAAGGGGGGCAGGCAAAGGACTTCTCTGTTAGCTGGGGATGATGGGATGCATAGTCTGGAAGGCGACCAGTTGGAGAAAGCAAACAATTTCTCCCAAAACGCTTTAAAAAGGTGCCCAAAGTGTGCCACGACGTTAGAAGACCAAGATTCTCATAGGCCAGCCTCCAGGGGTCTTGAACTACACTCCCCATAGCTCCCAGACAGCATGGCCATTGTTTTGGCATGATGGGAGTTGTAGTCCAACACATCTGGAGTGCCCCAGGTTGTGCAACGTTATCGTAGATGGCTACGTTCCAGTTGCCCAAGTAGTCCAAAAGATACTTGTCAGCTCATTTTGAAAAGATCGAAATCCTCGGGCAGACCGATAAGAGAGATCCGTTTTGCAAAGGGCACAGGGGAGGTGATAAATTCATTATTTCATGCCAGCTCAGACAGAAAACAAAAAAAAAAGTCTTGTGTCCAAGAGCTTTATCCATCATCATAAAAAACTAAATGATACTCATGGCATAATTCTTTGTCACTTGGGAAAGCAGAAGTCACAAAAACAACAGTCTTGGCTGAAATTATAATTTAGGGTGATTTATAATTACATCAGAAAAGCCCTGCTGGATCAGGCCAAGGGTCCACCTAGTCCAGCAATTTATTCATACAGTGGCCAATGCAACAACACTCTCCCACCCATATTCCCCGGCAATATCTGGGAGGTGGAAAAAACACCCCCACGCACAAAGCATGCTCACCGGCCACAGAATGGAGCAGGGGAGGAATGGAGGTTCTTCTAGGAGGGCATGGCTGGCTGGCAACCTCAACAGAATCACTTTGCACTGCAACATTTTGTGGCAGCACTCCCTTGCAATTCACTTGATTTCTCAACACCTGGGATCCTGTGTTTTAAGGTGACATGCGCGATACGAACATTCATGGCCTCCGAGTTGCAACCACAAGGAAAGCAGCTACAGCGTCTCGTAGCCTGAGTTCATATAGGCATGTATTTATTTTGCTACGGCAGGAGGCCATGTTTTTAGAAACCCGTAACCATGGAGGGATATCACCTTTTCCTATCAAAACTTATCAATGAACATCTCACTCAGATTTTTAAGAACTGGTTTCCCCAACCTGGTGCCCCCTCCCAAATGTATGACTACAATTACCATCATCCCTCCAGCCAGCATGGCTGTAAACAATGGGAGCTGTAGTCCAAAACCTCCTGAGGGTGCTGAATCAGGAAAGGTTGGTTTAAACTTTAGAGGAACTTCTTTAAAAGGTGCTTTCTGGTGAGGAATTTTGAGCAACACAGGGCAGTTGCATCCACAGTATTTAATTTGTCTGGATAATATAGTTACAGATAAACAAGTTCACTCCATATACAGTTACTTGGACATTTTTTTTTATACAGTTCATATCCCAATACATTAATACTTTTTTTTAATTATTATTTACATAGTACTTATTTACATGGTCTTCTCTAAATTCAGTGCATTGTCAATAAGTTTTATACAATAATTTACAAAGTGAATGTGGTTAAGAGTTAACTTAATAAAAATTTCCCGTTAAATTTAGGAATTAATTTAATTCTTTGTCTTGTAAAAATAATAATAATTACAACCAATGTAACAAAGCATGACAGATTAAAATGACATTAGTAGATTCATGCTACCTGCTTAAACGAACAAAACTAAAATACCTTTTGAAGAGGAAAGAGATCTGAAGGTGTATAAGGAAGAGCTTGCAAAGGGGTGTTAGGTAAAGAGGCCTCGATCCAAAAATCATACCCTTTTTAAAAATTATTTTTAAAAGGCTTGGGTTTTCCCCCCACTTCGTGCTGCAAGGAGAAATAGACTTGAGAGCAATTCATGGCGGAAATTGCTTCCTCTGCCCCAATCAGGGAGTATTTCCCATCAAAGCCACATTAAAAGTCATTGAGATCTGTACCGGGGGACTTGATAGCTTCTCTACTTTTGGCAAAGCTTTAAACGTGCGTTAGGAACGACGTTGACTGAGGCATGGCGTTCAATCAAGAGTTTGACAACCGATGCCTGAAAGAGGGCCGAATTTAGCTTGCAGAAGTGATGCGACTTCTCGAAAGGCCTGTTCAGCTGTGCGCACCCAGACTCTCCAATGCCCATGTAACGTTAATGTCCGACACAGGGGCGCTCTGTTCGGACTCCGGTGAACACCAGGTTCAGATTCACATAACCTTTCCTGTCCCTGTTTGCTGGGGGGCAACAAGGCATCCCATTGTGTGTCCGGTCCTTTGCGCCAAGCGCCCACATCACACGTTACATGTGCGGAGGAGAAATGCAGGGCGCATGGCTGGTCCTCCACCACACGACTTATTAGCCGCTGAAGCAGGTCTAAAGATCGCAGGCTTGCTGGTGAGCATTTCAGCAAACTTTTCTCAGCGCAGAGTTGAAATAGAAGGGGACACTGCAAACCTCTGTACCCTCTTTGTCCGTCAAAGTCCCTTGAACGACAGTCTCGCGCATGCGTGGGAGAGCACGGGCGAACAGCATTGCATCGAATCATCGGGAAAGAAAGCAACTCCAAAGAAAACGTTTATGTAAACTCTGAGCAACGGAGAGCAAAACCTCTCCAGATAAGCTTAACGATTTGGCTTTGCAAAGGACACATGGGAAATGGTTAAAATAAAGGCTGTGAGTTTGGCCTAGCTCTCCCGGAGGACAGGAAACTCTTGTGTCTGGACTGTACCACCTGGACTGCAAGTGGGGGCTCAGATGGCAGAGTGTTCCTCTACAGAACCACAAATCTTCCATAGAAAGTTAGCTTGTCAAGGTGATGGGTCCTTGCTTAGCGTTCTCCCTGACAGCCTAGCTTTCCACAAGCAATGGGGTTTTATTTTGGGTGGAGAAGCTGTCCTGTCCAATCAGCTGAGCCCGAAGTGGTACAGCCCAGACACAGGTTTAGGCAGAACTAGGCCATGGTTCCAGTTTTAAGAATAACGCTCCACCCTGCTCTTCCAGACGTTTCACAAATTAAGGAGCTAGAATCCTGTCATAAACGCGGGCGTAATATTATTCAATAATCCACTTTAGAACTGGGGTTTTGGAAGAGCAAGGGAATCTGGATTAGGTCAATTCTGGAGCTGTTCTCCCCTGCTTGTACGAGCCTGGGGGCAGATTCCTAAAAATGTTCCTGTGGAATAGCTGCCCACGTGCATTGAAGATCCTTGGACGAGAGTCGGCATGAATTCAAACAACCATCTCGCAGATCTTTCCTGAGAAGTGAGAACACAACCTCTTTTGCAAGCACCGCTCCAGAAGAACTTCCAAAAGGCAGGCGCGGGGCGGGAACCGGCCGCAAACATATCCAAACAGCAACTGAGCCCGTTGATGCAGCTTCTCGGTTTTGCTTTTCTCAACGTCGAAAATTAACGCCTACATTATTACAGTAAGAAACGCACGCGGGTTTTCCTTTTCGGGGGGCGGGCAGAAAGGAAGCGAGACCAGAAGCATTGGTGTGTGTGTTTTTAAACCACAGCTGTCCAGACCGCGCTGCCTTTGCCCTTTAAACTGAAACAGAGAGGTGGAAATGACGTCCCCTTCGTTCCCAAAGCACCTACAGTAACAAAATAAAACTATGCTTTCCTTTTTAGTAAAGTGCAATTTTAAAAACCACCATCCCCGCGCCGGTCCTGAAAGGGAGGAGACTTCAAACAGGGTAGGAGGATAGCTTTCACCTTCTAAGGATTTCAGCGGACGTAACACTGCTGATCTCTTCGCTGGGGTAGAGAGATCAGGGCGAACGAGAAAGCAGGGCAAACTTCCACGCTGCGTGTTTCCCTTCAGCCTTAACGGGGGTTAAAATGTTACATCAGCGCTGACCCTAAATCAGGGCTCTGTCTCCCTCGGGATTTGGAGGCGGTAAGTTGGGCAGGGAAATGGAGGAACATGTTGCACCGATGCCCTCCGCCTTCCCTTCCCAGGGTCGCAAACGTCATTTACAAGATCACCAGTGCTATGCCTACCACCAGACCGGAGAGCCGGAAACCAGCTACGGCAGATCTGAAGACGGGAGGGGGGGGGGTGGCGCTGTGGCCGTGCCCGTGTGAAAAGGTTTCACGAGCCGGGGCGCAGCTCGTACTACAAGGCCGAGAAAAGCGTAGGGCAGATTTTGCCGGCCTGGTGTGCTCCGGATGTGCACGACTGCCAAACTGTGTGGTCCAAAACATCCGGGTTGGGGTAGTGCATGCAACCTCGGGAAATGGGGGGGGGGGGGGAATCCCGCTCACGGCGCCCTCCACCCCCACACCTCAGACTGGGTGCGTGCGAATGCAGAGAGTCGCCTGTCCCTCTCTGCACAGCCTGGAGTCATCTCGGCATCAGAGCAGAAAAGCACGCAGAAACCCGGAAGTCCAGAAAGGGACTCTGTTGTCGAGAGAACAGAAAACGGCTGCCTATATCCGCAGATACGCACACACACACACACACAAACCAAGACACTGACCAGAGGGGTTTAAAAAAAAAAAAAACCAAAAAGGGGGAAATCCCCTAATCAACGCCGTCCGTTTGTTTTTCCTTTTCTTTTTCGTGCAGGACGCCTCTTCCGCGCTTTCCTGACCTCGCCGCTAAAATGGGATAAAACATCAGAAAAAGGAGGTAGCAATTTCATGTCGTCTACCGACAACACTACAAGTTCATCGTCTGAAATCCGAAGAGAGCATCAAAAGGGTTATTTCTCTCCCCCTTCCCCGCTGACCCCTTTGCCTAAGAGTAAATTTGTAAAATAAACAAACACCTTTCCTACTACTCCGGGGGCAGCCGTTATTTGGAGGATTAAAAATTTACGCTCCTTCGGTCCCAGTCTGCTTACGCCAAACCAGTTTAAAGGTCAAAGGCAAAAAGAACGAACGCAGACCAAAATCGTGGAGTGTTGTCGTTTTATCTCCCCCCCCCGCCCCCCGGGGAGGGGCGTGTACCAAGTTAGCCGAACAAAAACAATGCTATCATCTCTCAATGTGAACTGTTATTTAATTCGGGTTTCTCGGCTTTCTTTTTCTCTCTCCTAGTTGTGCTTTCGGATCGCAAGAGGGGAAATAAAAAAATAAAAACTACGTCGCGCTTTTCCCCACTCGTCTAAAAACCGCCTCTCTTTCGTCGCGGTTTCGGTTTTGCGCCCCGCGAGAGCCGCGTCTCGAGGCGACGGCCCCAGGTTCGCCCGGCTCACTGCAGCACACAGTACTTCTTGTAATCCGACTCAAAGTCCTCGTCCATGCTGCTCGTGTCCGCCATGTTCTTTCCCTCTATCTTTGGCAGAAATTGTGCATAATCCACCCCTTGCTGCTCGTAGAAAAGGATGTAGGCAGAGTCCGTGTCGATTTCGTCAGGGTGCAGTTCCTGGGAGGAGGAGAGAGAGAAGGGGATACTTAATGCATTCCAACGACATAAAAAAACCACGTCCTTAAGTGGAGAGGCTATACCAATTGGTATAGACTGAGATAGATCAGGGATGCCCCCCCAAAAAGTGTGGATTGGTGGGCGCGTTTAGAATTTTGAGTGTTGTGGGCGTGCTCACAAAATGGCTGCCACGGTGGGCACCGGCCGGCCACAAAACGCTCATCTCCTGGAAAAGCAAACCGGCGAGACTAAAAGAAAAGCCAGTGGTCCAAGAACCAAAGGGCGAGGTCCAAAATGCAAAACCACGTCACAGGGTTTTAAAATAAACCAAAAACATAGGGCGCACGCCTGTGAGTTTCCCTAGGTTTTCATTCATTCATTTATTTATTTATTACATTTATATATCGCCCCATAGCTGAAGCTCTCTGGGCGGTTTACAAAAGTTAAAAAAGGTCAACATTAAAAAGGTATACAAAATTTAAAACCATCGAAAACGTAAGAACAACAGTATAAAATCAACAACATCCATTTGCGACACATCTGGACGGTGTTGGGCTCTTCCAGAGAGGCCGTAAAAGACATTGGCTCAGTTCAGACGACACGTTTCTCGACGGTGGCTTTAGAACTCCACGGTGGAGTTTTTACACCGCCGTTGAGAAATGTGTCGTCTGTTGGGAAAATTCCATGCAATAGTGGAGCAGTTTTGGGGGAAAACACTCCACGCGGAATAGCCACGCTGTGCAGAGAAGAGTTCCTGCACAACCGTTGCCTGTTGTGTGGAGGTCTCCGTGGAGTTGACTTTCCCCCCTGGCTACAGAGTTCCCTGGCAACAGTGGCAAAAGGAGTCAGTGCCGCTCTAGGAGGGCTGCCGGTTTGGTTTTTTTGCAGCAATGGCTGATGGGATACCGTCGGGAGGACCGGGGGCGGAGAGAGGGCGGAGGAACTGTCAATCAAACATCTCAGTGAATTTTACTCAACTCCACAGGAGCCCACGGTCACACCACGGCGGGGTTAGAACACGTTGTGTGGGGAGTGCACCCTAGAAACTCAACCGTTGAGTGGAGTTTTCCCACTGCATTGGCTAACGCATTGTCTGAACGGAGCCATTATCCCTGGTTTGTTATTTTACGTTGAGCACCGCCTGGATTTCCTTCCACAAACCCTCCAACGTTTTGTGCCTTTGAAAACGGTCCCAAAGCTTCAGCTGGTACAAAACAGGGCAGCCCGTTTACTAACAGGGACTGGCCGGCGAGATCACATTACGCCAGTCCTTTTACAACTTCATTGGCTGCCAGTCCAGGTCCGGGCCCGATTCAAAGTGCTGGTATTGACATTTAAAGCCCTAAATGGTTTGGGGCCAGGTTATTTGAAGGAACGCCTCCTCCCATATGTACCTGCCCGGACCTTAAGATCATCTACAGGGGCCCTTCTCCGTGAGCCCCTGCCAAAGGAAGTGAGGCAGGTGGCTACTAGGAGCAGGGCCTTCTCCGCTGTGGCACCCCGGTTGTGGAATGAGCTCCCCAGAGAGGTCCGCCTGGCGCCTACACTGTACTCCTTTCGTCGCCAGCTGAAGACCTTTTTATTCTCTCAGTATTTTAACACTTAATTTTAACTTAAATTTAAATTTCACTGTTTTAACTCTGTATTTTAATCTTATATCAATTTTGCTGCGTGGTTTTTATCCCGGTTGTGCTTTTTTATACAGTATTTTGTGTTTGTGCTTTTAACCTGTTGGTTGTTTTATGATGGTTTTAATTTTTGTGAACTGCCCAGAGAGCTTCGGCTATTGGGCGGTATACAAATGTAATAAATAAATAAATAAATAAATAAACAAACAAACGCTTTGAGCTGCCCCCAGGTCTACGCTCTAGGCCTCCTCTTTCGGTTTCTCTCCCCAGCTTCTGGAAGGGAGCTGTGCGCCGCCCTGAGTTCCTCGTGATATAGGGCGGGATGTGAATGGTTTCAATAAATAAGTAAACTGTGCAAGCAGAGATCTCACGTGCCCCCCAAGTGCCCCGAGACTCTGCCAGTCCTTAGGGACAGCCGCACAGACCAAGTCACCCTATCCCACCCTCCAGCACCCACGACATCCTGTCCCTTTGACTTGCGGGAGTTCGACGCGGACGGGGCCCCGCTCCAGGCACGGGTCGGGGGGACACCGTCTCTCGGGGGAGAGCGACGCGGTTTTACCTTGCAGCTGCTGTCGTTGTAACAGTACCACTTGTCATTGGGGTTTTTGGCATATGTGACGTAATGGCCTCCTCCCATAATTCCTGAATGGCACTGGAAGAGAAAGGCAGTTCGTCGCTCGTCAACCCATATATACAGGCTTTCCCTGACCCTCAAAATGTGTTGGGACTACAATTTCCAGCATCCCCCAGCCATGCTGGGAATTGCACATCCGACACATCTCGAGGAGGGCAGGTTGGGGAAAGTTATCATATTGCATTAATTTCTGCCCCGTCGAGTTGGGATTCACCTATAGCTGCGACAGTAGATGGTACTATGGCTTTTCTTATCTGCTCTGTGCCTCCGGAAACTGACCCGAATTAACGCGGGAGGAGCCCTCAACAAGGTAAACGCAACAAACAGGCAAGGACCGTAAAACATAAACTGCTGAACTGTGTTAATTGTTTATATATAATACTAAACAGAAGTAATGCCGGATATTCATGCAGTTCCTCCTAGGTGCTGTTATCGTGCGTATAAATGATACCCAATTCAATATATATCATATACAATACAGAAGACAGCATCGGTTTCAGTTCATCCTTCCTAAATGGGCGTGTTATTCTCCCCATCATTACAGAAAGAAAACAGATCCTCCCAGAGTGCAGGACATGGAATAACAGGCTCAAGTGACAGGAAGCCAGATTCCGGCTGGACATCAGGAAAAACTTCCTGACTGTTAGAGCAGTACGACAATGGAACCAGTTACCTAGGGAGGTGGTGGGCTCTCCCACACTGGAGGCCTTCAAGAGGCAGCTGGACAACCATCTGTCAGGGATGCTTTGGGGTGGATTCCTGCATTGAGCAGGGGGTTGGACTCGATGGCCTTGTAGGCCCCTTCCAACTCTACTATTCTATGATTCTATGAGATATAGTCACTGGAGATAAATACTCAACCATCCAATAAAACGACAACGCCAGAATGTATCGGTCCTTTCGATGCTTCACCAGTCAGAAAATCTAGGAAATACTAACCGGCATCTCCAGGTAGGGCTGGAAACACCCTTGCCTGAAACCCTAGAGAGACACCTGCCAGGTGACGTCCACAATGCTGCGCACGGTGGACCCGTGGTCCGACTCGATTCAAGACAGCTTCCTTCGAAATCTGACGCCTTATTCTTGGGCGAAAGGGCGCAACTCAAAATGCCGCTCCAAGCAGACTTGGACAACCTACTGGAGCCTCCCCAATCCAGTACCTTTAGGGTGTCCCTGGTCCTGTTTACTGGTCTAGCGGCCAGCGGCCCGTTTAGGGCCTTGATCCTTCCCATTCTGTAACCCTCGCCGCGCCCCGCACAACACCGGCTTTGCTCCCCGCCGTTCCACGACGCCCTGGCTTTCCCAAACGGGGCGCCATCCCCGCGGGCCACACCTACCGAAATTGCATATAGGTTGTAGATGGGGTTAACGCGGAGCTGTCCTCTTTGGTCATCCGCCGTCTCCTCCTCGCCCCGCGCTTCCAGCTGACCGTCGAGGCTGCCGTTGCTGTGAGAATTTTGCCTGCACAGGTATCCGTTGGCTAAAGTCCCCTCGCCCTCCTGGCCGGCAAACAGTTCCCCCTGGCTGCCCCCCAAAGCCGGACCTCGGCCAAAGCCCTCCCCTGGGTCGGGAGTGAGTTTCGGATCCGGGTCGCTGCCGTTCTCTCGGCTCGCGTCCAAGTTCTCTTTGCTGCTCGAGAGTTTGTTTTTACACAGCTGGGGGAGACGGAGACGGCCTTTGCTTCTTCCCACAGTCCGGGGGCTGCCGGTTGGGCTGACGTTTCGACCCGACGCACAGCCGGACGCACACTTCCTCCCGGGAGAAGGGGACGCTGCTGGAAAGAGAGAGAGAGAAAGGGCATTAACGGTCAGACAGGTGCTTTACTCACGCAGGAATACAACGGGCAGCCACCCCTGAGGCTGCCAAAGTGTTAGATCAATGTTCTTCACCCTAGGGACGAGATCCAATCAGCCCCTAAGCACGACTCCACACTTTCAGCGACAGAGGGTTCAAAAGCGCTTTATGGATTTTAATCACGATCTGAGTCTCTTCAAAGCGAGCAGTCAGACAGAGAAATGAGGAATTCGGTACAGCATTTGAAGCCTGGACAGTAGCGGCATGAACCAATCAGAACGTAACACTGGAGCATAGCTAATCTTTGTTAAACAATCCCTTTGCTCTACTGTTAGCTAACTTTTGCACTGGAGCCGAGGCTCATGTTTTCGTTAGATAAGACAGACACAAGGAGACACCCAAGGAGACACTCTTGCGTACGTGACACTTTGCTTGCTGCATAGCGGGGAGGAAGCAGCAGCCAGGCACCTCTCCATCGTGCTTGGGTCCAGCTCCAGCTGAGAGCCCCCTCCCTCCTGCCACCAACTGTCTCTGCAGAGGCCACCAGTGAGGGAGGAAGCAGCAGCCAGGCACCTCTCCACCGTGCCTGGGTCCAGCTCCAGCTGAGAGACCCCTCCCTCCTGCCACCAACTGTCTCTGCAGAGGCCACCAGTGAGGGAGGAAGCAGCAGCCAGGCACCTCTCCACCGTGCCTGGGTCCAGCTCCAGCTGAGAGACCCCTCCCTCCTGCCACAATCTGTCTCTGCAGAGGCCACCAGTGAGGGAAGAAGCAGCAGCCAGGCACCTCTCCACCGTGCCTGGGTCCAGCTCCAGCTGAGAGACCCCTCCCTCCTGCCACCAACTGTCTCTGCAGAGGCCACCAGTGAGGGAAGAAGCAGCAGCCAGGCACCTCTCCACCGTGCCTGGGTCCAGCTCCAGCTGAGAGCCCCCTCCCTCCTGCCACCAACTGTCTCTGCAGAGGCCACCAGTGAGGGAAGAAGCAGCAGCCAGGCACCTCTCCATTGTGCCTGGGTCCAGCTCCAGCTGAGAGCCCCCTCCCTCCTGTCACCATCTGTCTCTGCAGAGGCCACCAGTGAGGGAAGAAGCAGCAGCCAGGCACCTCTCCACCGTGCCTGGGTCCAGCTCCAGCTGAGAGCCCCCTCCCTCCTGTCACCATCTGTCTCTGCAGAGGCCACCAGTGAGGGAAGAAGCAGCAGCCAGGCACCTCTCCACCGTGCCTGGGTCCAGCTCCAGCTGAGAGCCCCCCCTCCCTCCTGCTGCCAACTGTCACCTGTAACTGCTGAACTTTCCAATTAAGATTGTAGTGCCTGAATTTGCTTTCCTTTCCCCCCTCCTTCTCCTCCCTCCCAATCCCCTTTCCTTTTGTGTCATGTCTTTTCGATTGTAAGCCTGTGGGCAGGGACGGTCAAGAAATATTTTTGTAAGCCGCCATGAGAGCCTTTTTTGGCTGAATGGCGGCATAAAAATCCTTAAATAAATAAATAAATAAATAATGGCTACTTCATAGTTTTCTTTTGAAAATGGAGTCACCTATGCTAACAAAAGTATTCCCGCACAGCGGGGCACAGAGGCGCAGCAGAATCGCCTGCCCCCAGCAGAGGCGGGTTAGGCGGTTCTTTGGAGGTTCCCAACCAGCCCTTCGCTTCGTTCCACACAGCGCAACGTACAGGTGCCCCTCAGCCTCCCCCGCCCCCCCCCGTACCTTTGATATTATTCACGATGCTAGAAGCATTGAGGGAAGAAGGGCTCTTGATCAGCACGTCGCCCTCCCCGGCCGCTGCGTTCTGGGCCTCCGTCCTCCGACACTCCTCCGGCAGAAGCTGGGGCTCAGAAAGGTCATCCAGCTGGGGAGTGGGCGGCTTTTGCGGCCAGCGGCTCGGGTCTCTCGGCATCAGGAAGGCACTCGGGTCGAAACTCTCCCGGGGGAACTTGACAATCTTCTGGGACTTGATCCAGCGGCCATTGACGAACTGGAACCGCTTCAAGTGGATGATCTGGGGCGGGAGAGGGAGGCGGGTGACCGCTTCGTCTAGGCGGGTCGCTCTGCGGACCGTTAACTCAATTCTACTGATCAGGAAAGGGAGTGGCAGCCAGGCCCCCCCTCCGTCGTGCCTGGGTCCAGATCCTGCTGAGAGGCCCCTCCCTCCTGCTATCAACTGCCTCTGCAGAGCCCATCACAGGGAAAGGAAGCAGCTGCTGAACTTTGCAACTAAGAATCTAGTGCTTGAATTTGCTTCTTTTTTCCTCCTCCCTCCCAATCCCCTTTCCTTTTGTGTCATGGTCTTTGTTTTTTTTTTTGGCTGTAAGCCTGCGGGCAGGGGACTGTCGTAAGAAATATTTTCGTAAGCTGCCTTGAGAGCCTGTTTGGCTAAAAGGCGGGATAAAAGTACTTTAATAAAATCTAAATAAATAAATAAACTTGTCCTGCCGCAAATGAACGGGCATTTGATGGACGCCCAAACCCGGCTCACATCATCATCGTCTATTTATTTCTTACCTGCCTCTCCCTCTGGATCGAGGCAGGGAACAACATTAAATACAAATACCATAAAATACATAAAATTGAATTAAAGCATATAAAACAAACACAATATTAAAATAAGAGCCAGATATCTTAAAATTTGTCTGGGTGGACCTACCGGAAGAGATCGGTCTTTATGGTCTTTATAGCCTTCTCGAATTCGAAAAGACGATTAAGTTGGCAAATCTCTCCCGGCAGGCCGTTCCACATAACCTGACATTCCTCCTCGCCGAACCTGGGCTGCAAGGCAGCGAGGGGACATCGGGCATGTAGGGAAATGGGTGGAGAGGCTGTACAAAACCGCCAAGGATCAGAGGGATGAACAAGGGACTCTGGTCGGCTTCCTCCAAATCTCTCTTGGCGAGCTGGGGCGCTAGGAGGAGGAGCCTTCTCTCTGGAGAAGGGCTCTCGCTCCACTTGCAGAAGGACACAGGTTTAATCCCCGGCATCTCCAGGTAAAGGTCTCCAGAGAGCCAGTTCTGGGAAAGGGATCCGTTCCCGATGACTGTAAGGAGATGCTGCCAGCCAGAGCGGACACTGCTGAGATGAGCCAACGTTTTCATTTGAAAGACGGCAGGCGGTGACGTCCATTCACCCGCCCGCGTTGGATTTAGGAGGTGCTACAGGTGAGTGAGCAGGGGGCCCCTGCTGCGCACGCAGGGAGACCCAAGTTCAATTCCTGGCAAGACCAGGTGAAAGGAGGAGGGACCAGGCGATGGGGGAGGCCTCGCTCCAGCCAGAGATATCCTGGAGAGCAACTGCCGGTCAGAGCTGACAACACTGGGCTAGATCAGCTTTCCCCTGGCTGGGGATAATGGGAGTTGCCCCCCAAGGCATCCGGAAGGCACCAAATTGAGGAAGCCTGAGCTAGACTCCGTAAAAGGGCAGCTTTCACAGGACTATTGTGTTTTCACAGCCCTGCAAAGAGGAGCCGTGATGACCCTTGCTCAGCAGGAGAAAAGGGATGGACTTATAACCAGGGATGCAGAACCTGAGGCCTGGGGGCCGATCCTGGCGTGCCCCAGATGTGCCCCCCTGCCCGATTATTTGGTGGCTTCCCGGCTTTTGTGCTGTTTCGCCCCCCCTCCCTTCTAAAACGTTGAAATGCCTCTGCGAAGGCCGAGTTCCTGGCAGCAGGCGCTTTAAAGCGGATGTAGGCCGGCATTTCAGCTCCCCCCTTTGCCTCCGGGCCCGCCCCTTTGGCCGAGGCCCCGCCCATTCATGTGACGCAGCCCGCGGGCGGAAAGAGGTCCCCACGCCCAGCCCGGCCGCCCGCTGTACCAGGATAGGGGGCAGCCTCCAGAGGTCCAGCTTCTTGGTCGCCAGGCAGTGGGTCTTGCACTTGGAGCAGTAGTACATCTCGTCTTCGCCCAGCTCCTCCTCGCCGGTGAAGGCCCGCAGGCAGCTGTCCAGGTTGATTGGCTCAGCCTGGGCCCGGCGGCTTTGCTCCACGCTCCGGTGTTCCTCTGCTATCTGAAGGGGGGGAGGGCGGAGAAAGAAAAGGCACGTGGAACTTTTAAGGGGGGGGTCCCACCACATAAAAACATGCCCCCCCTCACTTTCCTAATCAAGGCTCGGGACCCGGATCTCTCTCTCTAGAGGAAGGTTTAGACTCAAGTGCAACCTAATCCTCCTCTTCTCCGTTTTATCCTCCCAACAACCCTGTGAGGCAGGCGAGGCAGAGAGTCAGGGGCTGGCCCGAGGTCACCCAGTGAGCCTCCATGGCAGAGGGGGGGACTAGAACCCGGATCTCCCGAGTCCAACGACTGCGCTGCGCCGGCTCTGATAACCTTTTAAAAAGTGGCTCAAGGCACAATCCTATGAAAGTTTAGACCGGGGGGGGGGGAGGAGAAAGGTCTTACAACTTGCAGCCTTCCCCGGCCAGCAGAGCCAGACAAATGGGGCGCGTTCGTACAATGTGACCGGCCCGCTGGGGGTTAAATAATCCACAATGAGCTGGCTGTGTTGTGCGAACTACATCACACCAGGCAGGGCGACAAACCATGGGTTAAATAAGCCATGGGTTAGCGTTATGTGGAAACCAGGCTGCCGTCTGCCTGGAGGTAACTATGGCTGTGTTGTGCAAAGTACAACACACCAGGCAGGGCAACAAACCATGGGTTAAATAAGCCATGGGTTAGCGTTACGTGGAAACCAGGCTGCCGTCTGCCTGGAGAGAACTATGGCTGTGTTGTGCAAACTACAACACACCAGGCAGGGCGACAAACCATGGGTTAAATAAGCCATGGGTTAGCGTTACGTGGAAACCAGGCTGCCGACTGCCTGGAGATAACCAGCTGTTGTTGTTTTTCGCTTTACCCGTTCCTGTGACGTCTGGTAGCGGAGATGAAGCGCCGTAGGGTCCCAGTCAACTGCGAGGTTGGCGTTCCCCATGTGAGCTCTTTCTTCTGTGCAGTCGATTTTACAGCCGTGGCAAAACCTAAAGAGGGCAGGGAGGAGAAGGGGGCGGAGGCAGCGGGGTGAGAAGAGAGGGCAGGGAACTTCTCCTTCAGCAGCAAAGAGATCCCCCCCGTACAGAAGACCGCTGGCTAATCCAGACAGTGCAACAGAAGGTCATTAACGCAGGTGGCGTAGAAGGTGGAGACGGTGGTCATGGACAGAGCTAAATTGGCTCTTTACGGATCTTTCCTTTGTTAAAGATTCAGGGAACTGCCCTAATAAAGGCAGGGGTGGTGGGTGGGTGTGACCACAGGGAGGGGCACTTTCCTGTCCTGTAGGGTGACCGTATGGAAAAGAGGACAGGGCTTCTGTATCTTTAACAGTTGCATTGAATAGGGAGTTTCAGCAGGTGTCCTTTGTGTACATGCAGCACCCGGTGAAATGCCCTCTTCATCAAAACAGTTAACGCTGCAGGAGCCCTGCCCTCTTTATGTACCTGGTCAAGATACAAAAGAGGGCAGGGCTCCTGCAGCGTTAACTGTTGTCGCTCTAGAGTGACCAGATACAAAAGAGGGCAGCTTTAACTGTTGTGATAAAGAGGGAATTTCCACCGGGTGCTGCATGCGTACAAATGACACCTACTGAAATTCCCCTTTTCTATCCAAAGGTAGAGGAGCCCAGTCCTCCTTTCCATATGGTCGCCTACATTCTGGGCTCTGCAGAATTCTAGTCCAGATAATGCCCCCACCGCCCCGGTTTTTGTGAACCGCACAGGGAGTTTCGGCTATTGGGCAGTATAAAAATGCAATAAATAAATAAATTGGCATCTGGCCAACCCCAATCCCCCAATTCCAGGCGGGGCAAATGTACCTGTACCACGGGCACCAAGCGCAGGAGTTGCCGTCCTTCTGTACCACGCGGAGGGTGAAGGGGTACTGGTATCCCATGCTGTCATCACTAAAAAGAAACCCACACATAGAACACGCCGTTTTTTAATGTGAAAAATCCCTTGTTTTGCTAACTGATCTCCTGACCGGGGTGGGCGATCTGCGAATCTTCTTGGCCTTATTTCATTTGGTGGGGGGGGGGGCGGCTTCAGACCCATTTCAAAAGTCATCTGCAAACGATCTGTTCAGACCTCGGGCAAGAGTGAACTGTGTCTGTCCGGGCAGCCAGCTGGGCAGGGAGGAAGGGGGGAGCTCAGAGAGAGGGGAAAAGGGGTGGCCCCCAGAGAGAGAGAGAGAGAGAAGGGGGTGGCCCCGAGAGAGAAAGAAAGAGAGAGAAGGGGGTGGTCCCCAGAGAGAGAGAGAGAGAGAGAGAGAGAAGGGGGTGGCCCCGAGAGAGAAAGAAAGAGAGAGAAGGGGGTGGTCCCCAGAGAGAGAGAGAGAGAGAGAGAAGGGGTGGCCCTGAGAAAGAGAGAAAGAAAGAGAGAGAGAGAGAGAGAGAAGGAGGGGCACCAGAGAGAAAGAGAAAAGGGGGTGGCCCCCAGAGAGAGAGAGAGAGAAAGGGGGTTGCTCCGAGAGAGAGACAGAGGAGAGAGAGAGAAAGGGGGTGGCTCCCAGAGAGAGAGAGAGAGAGAGAGAGAGAGAGAGAGAGAGAAGGGGGTGGCCCCGAGAGAGAAAGAAAGAGAGAGAAGGGGGTGGTCCCCAGAGAGAGAGAGAGAGAGAGAGAAGGGGTGGCCCTGAGAAAGAGAGAAAGAAAGAGAGAGAGAGAGAGAGAGAAGGAGGGGCACCAGAGAGAAAGAGAAAAGGGGGTGGCCCCCAGAGAGAGAGAGAGAGAAAGGGGGTTGCCCCGAGAGAGAGACAGAGGAGAGAGAGAGAAAGGGGGTGGCTCCCAGAGAGAGAGGGGAGAAGGGGTGTCCCCCAGAAAGAGAGAGGGAAAAGGGGGTGGCGGGAGGAGAGGGTGTCCACTTTGGAGTCAGAAGAGGAGAGACCCCCCACGCCCTCAGGAGTGACGTAGACTGAAGAAACAGGCCAGACTCCTCTAGCCGAGGAGAAGTGGCCGGCTGCAGCACAGCACTCCTCAGGAGTAAGGGGGCTCCTCAAGAGGGGACCTTTCCCAGAAGCCACCGCTGGATCCTGGGCAGACTCCTGACAGCCTCTGCACAGGACCAGTGGCTGGAAAGAACCCCCGTCTTCTCGTTCCGGCTCCAGCCCCGCCCCTTGCCCAAGGCTCCCTAGCTTTGCCAACCCCCCGCCGGGCTGCTTTTCAACTGCGCGCCCTGCCTGAACCGTGTCGGCTGTGGAGTCTTACTGACCTGCCCTTGGGTCAATTGCCGGGATCTCCTGGTGACGGCCTTGTGGGCTGCCTATCGGCCGACCTCCCCGCCTGATCCCTGTGTGCCGCAGTGCCTTGTTCCTCTTGCTGGCTGCCTTGCCTCTGCTCTTTTAAGAAGCAGCGGCGAAGGAGACAGGAGCAGGCAGAGAGACCGTCGGGGCCTGCTCAAACTGAACCACCCCCACCCCCACCCCCCAACCAGGGCTAACTGACACGACCCTGTGGGGAAGACGAAGGAGCTGCTGGTCTGCCCTTCCTTTGGGAGATGCGAGAGCCCAGCTGAACCATTTTTTTTCTTTTTCTCCTCTTCCCTCCTCATCCCCCTTTCCTCGTGTGTCGTGCCTTTTTTTAGAATGAGAACCTGTGGGCAGGGACTGTCTTCTTTACTGACTGATCCTAAGCCGCTCCAAGAGCCTTCTTTTTTTTTTTTGGCTGAGGTGTGGGATAAAATACTATCAATCAATCAATCAATCAATCAATCTGCGTGGCACTCCCAAGGATCTCCAGGTCCTTGGTCTGCTAGTCAAACCCGAGCCTGGGGAAAGCAGGAGGCCAACCCCTGGCCGGTGGACCCACCAGTCCTGCGCGTGGTTGCTGGCCTCCTGGGGAGGAAGGGGGCTGGCGAGCCGGGAGACCTGGATCCAGACCGCGTCGTACAAGTCTTTCTTCCGCGTGTGAACGGTGCACGGAACGATGAGCGGCATTCCGAAGAGGCTCGGGCGATTCTTCTGAGACGAAAGGAAGTACATTTCTGTCCGCATCTGCAATCAGCAGGGGAAAAAAGAGGATATGCAAAATTCTTAGGGAAGACCCACACGGTTGTATTTATTGAAACGGCGTCTGTGCGGCCTCCCTCCCAAGAGTACTGTTTAGAGTGGATTACATAGATCTATAAAGAAAATAATAAAATTAGTTTTAAAAATCAGCAATAGATCAAACAGGAGGGAAAACAGCAGTGCTAATTGACCTGGGGGGTGGGGCTTGGAAGAAAGAAAAGTATTATTATTATTATTATTATTATTATTATTATTATTAATAATAATAATAATTACAGGTAGCGCTGGGAAGGGTACCACTCCGCAACCTGGGGAGCTCCAGCCACGTCTGCAATAATAATAATAATAATAATAATAATAATAATAATAATAATAATAATAATTTTATTTCTTACCCGCCTCTCCCTCTGGATCAAGGCAGGGAACAACATTAAACACAATATACGTAATACGTAAAACGAGTTAACAGAGCACATAAAACCAATAAAATATTTTTTAAAAACACAATCACGACGTCTTAAAATCCTCAGGTTTAAAATTCGTCTGGGTAGGCCTGCCGGAAGAGACTCGTCTTTACGGCGGTCTTAAAAGGGCTCGAGATTTCGGATTTCACAAGATCCTTCCTCAGGAGCTGACGCTAGACACAGGCTGCTCGTCAGTGGGACGCCTAGAAGAAAGGAAAGTTCGAGATTTTTTCAACAGGTTGGGTGTTTTTGTAGCCGCCTGCATCGAGCGTCAGCTCCTGAGGAAAGCTTTTGTGAAATCCGAAACGTCGAGCCCTTTGACAAAAAAGAACCATTAAAGGTTTTAACTGTTTTCGGAGGCACCAGAGTTTGTCTTCTGTTCTTTTTCCTTTTGGGGTAAATTCTTCCCAGAGGTCCTGAGTGGGCGGGGTGGATAGGACGGGTATCAGCGCACACACACACACAGCCCAGCGAAGGATCCGCTCACCATTTTCCTGTGGACCGCGATGATGTATCCTATGAAGGGGCTGTCCGAAGGGGAGGTCACGTGGCCGTTCGCCACCACGCCCGACAGGCCATTCTCCATCCTGCAGGGCACCACGGTGCTGGGCATGCCGTTGGGGATCAGGGTGGACTGGGGAAGGTCTCCATTCATCAGCACGCTGATCATCCCGTTGGGCGACGGGCCGCTGCGGTACTCTGAAGCCCAAGCACAGAGACGGGGTTCGGGGTTGCCGTGGGACGAGGCGGCGCATGAAAGCCAATTCTGGATTCTCTTCCGGAAGTTAGAGCTGGGGGTACCGTGAACTTAGATGTTTGTGCGTGGGTGTTGGGGGTCTGTGTTCGCTTTGCAGAAAAAGGTGAGGGGTAGAGGTGTAAAAAACCCTGCAGGGTTGCGGAGAATGTGGGAAGGGAGACGTTTTTCTCCCATAATACTAGAACCCGGTAGGGTCGATCCCATGAAGCTGATGGGTGGGAGATTCTGGACAGGTCGGAGGAAGGAGTTAAACTATGGAACTCACTTCCGCAAGATGTAGTGACGGCCACCAATTTGGTCCGCTTTAAAAGGGGGTTGGATGAATGGTTGGAGGAGAAGGCGATCAATGGCTACTGGGCCTGATGGCTATGCGCTACCCTCCCGGATCAGTGGCAGTAAGGGGAACATGGGTGGGAGGGTGCTGTTGCACCGTGTCCTGCTTGTGGGTCCCTGGTCTATAGCTGGTTCTCCACTGTGTGACAGAAGGCTGGATTAGATGGACCCTTGGTCTGATCCAGCAGGGCTCTTATATATACACATATATATGGAGGGAGGTTGTGGCCTCTCCCACACTAGAGGCATTCAAGAGGCAGCTGGACAACCATCTGTCAGGGATGCTTTAGGGTGGATTCCTGCATTGAGCAGGGGGTTGGACTCAATGGCCTTGTAGGCCCCTTCCAACTCTGCTATTCTATGATTCTATTATATATATACACACAGACATACACACACACAAATACATTTCCAGATTCTGCAAGACGAAAAGCTGAATTCTGCAGCCCGTATCAAAAGCGCAATTCGATTTCTCATTCATTTATTGTATCTCGGTTTTGTTACCTTTCCCCAACATGGTGCCCTCCAGATGTTTCGGGCTACGCTCCCCAGCATTCCTAACCATTGGCCATGTTGGCTGTGGCTGATGGGAGTTGACGTCCAAAGCATCCGGAGAGCACCGGGTTTGGGGAAAGCTGGACGGAGGGCGGGCGACGGAGCAATAGGGGCTTATACGGAGTCAGACCACTGGTCCATCTGGCCCAGTGTTGCCAACACTGACCGGCAGCAAGGGCTCTGCAGGGCTACAGGCAGATTTTCCTGCCCTGCCTGGAGGAGCCGGGGATTGAACCTCGGAGGGGCTCTACCAGTGAGCCACGGGAGCTGGGAATCTTTGGCTTAACTCCCACTGGACGTGGTCAGCCCACGTCTAAGGCTGCACCACGACATACTGCAAAGGGGGAATTGATATGGATTTTCTCATTACGGAGACAGGAAACAGGACGTGCCTCCTCATCTGACCTGGCCAAGCCTGCCCCCTAGTGGATGGAGTGGGAAACCGCCACAGTGTCTGCACCGCCAGATTGGGGGTGGGGGGAGAAGTAGGGAGAAGGGTCCTACGGAAGCTTTCTCTCAACGTTCAGGCCGCGATGCCGTACAACCGCTTTCCCCAACCTGGTGCCCTCCAGATGTGGTGGACCAACACATTTGGAGGGCACCAGGTTGGGGGTGGCCGGTGTACGTACTCACCTAGATGCAAATCCCATGAAATGCAACAGGGCTTTTACTTCCTAGTAGACTTACACAGCGGTGGACTGTACATCCGGGGCACTCCGGAGCAGCCCAGAAACAAGTTCACAAGGAAGGAAGGCCTTTTTCGACCACTCAGGGGACTCCAGCCGGCCTCAGCCAGCGCGGACAAACTTTGTAA
This sequence comes from Elgaria multicarinata webbii, assembly GCF_023053635.1. Lineage (NCBI taxonomy): Eukaryota > Metazoa > Chordata > Lepidosauria > Squamata > Anguidae > Elgaria > Elgaria multicarinata. The sequence continues at coordinate 8,715,849 of NC_086192.1, forward strand.
CCATCAGGACTAGAAACCTGAAATTTGTAGGACGCTGAATTCGGTGGTCCACGCACACTTTGAGCTTTTTCTGTGCTCTCGTGGAATCCCGACATGCCCTACTTATGTTTTCGATGCCACCAGCTGCCCCCGTATCCTAGCATAATACTCGTTCCTCAAGCCCTGTCTTCTGCCACCGCTGCCCACGTCCCTGTTTCCCCTCTTTCCACGCGGGGACATTTCCGGTCACGGCTGTATTGTATTCAGCATCAGCCAAACCAATCAAGTTCGCTGAGCACTTTTCTTTTTAGTACTATTTTAATTGTGTGATTACGCTATCGATTCTGTTAATGGAAGTGCTCTTTATAATCTGCTTTTATTAGCGTATCAAACCTTGTTTATTGTCTACACCGTTAACTTTTTTGTTATCAGTTGGGTTGTTGTTTGGTTAAGGGTTAGCACTTTTTTTGTCGTGCCTGTATTTTATTCAGCATCAGGTGGAACCAGCGGTGCCCATAACAGGTTGAACGATAACTCTTCACAATCTGAGCTTCCAGGGGGTTGTTATTTTGTGAGACAAGAGTGCCCAGCTGAAGGAAACAGATTCAGTTATTTTATTCTACCTGTTTGCACGGGACTCGGAGAAGCCGACGTGGGCGAACCTGGGATCGGTATCTCAAACGCACACAAAGAGGCACTCGTCGAATGGCGGACTTTCTGGTTGTCTTGAGGAAAGTTCTTTAGGGAGCAAATGAAAAACCGGAGAGAGAGAGAGAGAGAGAGAGAGAGAGAGAGAGAGAGAGAGAGAGGGAGAGGAGGGAGGAATAACATTATCAAGCCGCAAACACTTTATTTATTTATTGCATTTGTATACCGCTCCATAGCCGAAGCTCTCTGGGCGGTTCACATAAGGTAAAAGCACTTAAAAACAATATACAAAAATTAAAATTCGTAACAACGTGGAACTCCGCTTTTTTTTTTTTTCATTCTACGTCTTTTATTGATCTCTCGGGACTTGCAATAACCCTAGAGGCCAGGAGGGAATGAAAAATGGGGCTGCAATTCAGAAAGCGACATGGCAAACCCCCAGGGCGGAGGAGGTTCAACGCCCCCCTATCCAGGTCCCACACCTTGGCAGTAGAACTCCGACAGGCTTTCAAAACCTAGGGGAGCATCAGACAGAAGAGTGACGAAAAACAAAAAAACAGCAGATGTTGTTGTTGTTTTTAAATCCCTGTTGCGGGTTTAAAAGTTGTCTTCTTTTTAAAAGCAGTTTTCGGGTTGGACTCCTTCCTCTCTCTCTCGGTTTAAATTGCCTCTTCAGCATCATGAGCTGTCCGGACTGGACCTCTCTTATTTTAAGTAGGCTAGCGTGAGCTAAAGGTTTTCTCTCTGTGTGTGTGTGTCCTATCTATAGACTCCTGATCCCTTCTCTCCGTAGCCGAAATCTCACAGTCTTTTAGTTGTGCGGTTTTAAATCTGCATTTTAAATCTCCGCGTTGCTGTTGGGTTTCATTCTGGTTGTGCTTTTATACTGTGGTTTTAAGATTTGTATTTTATAATGCTGTACGCTTGAGGTTTGCATTTCTGTGAACCGCCCAGAGAGCTTGGGGCGGTATAGAAATGCAGGGTGAAAGGAAAGGAACCTCTCGTGCAAGCACTGAGTCATTACTGACTCTTGGAGGGACGCCAGCTTTCGCTGATGTTTTCTCGGCAGGCCTTATAGCGGGGTGGTTTGCCGTTGCCTTCCTCGGCCGTTATTACCTTTCCCCCAGCTAACTGGGTACTCATTTTACCGACCTCGGGAGGATGGAAGGCTGAGTCGACCCGAGCCGGCTGCCTGAGAACCAGCTTCCGCTCAGGCCGTGGGGAGAGTTTCAGCTGCAGAAACTGCTGCTTTACCGCTCTGCGCCACACGAGGCTCATAATATAGAAATGCAACCCGTAAGTAAATAGTAGTTGTCAACCCACAGCCTCGTGCTCTGTCATTGGAGTCCTCTCCGTTCAAAGAGGGATCATGGGCAGAGAGCCTCTAAAATATATACCCATGGCTGTTTATTTAATCTGCCCCACCCTCTCTAAAACCAGTGGCCACCTTTCCCCTTTGCACCATAAAAAGGTTTGCAAACACAGCAGCCAACATCACTCATAAAAGTCAACTTGCACCCTTTCCTCAGGCGGTGACGGCCCCAACAACCTCCTGTCCTCCATTACGTCTTAATTTTTAATAGATTTCAACATTTATCGGCCAGCTTTCGGCCCGAAGGCCCAAAAAGGTGGTTAAGAAATCAATCTAGGGGCAGTAATTAAAACGGGAGGAGAAAGCCAGAACAGAACTGCAGCAACAGATCAGGATAAAAATAATCCCACCGGGGCAGAGATCATATTGGGGGGAAAGCGAAGGAAAGCATGCGCTGTAGCTTGGGGGCTGGTTGAGCTTCTAGGGGAGTCTTCCCTGATCTTGTGCCAATGACCTCTTTCACTGGGGACGATGGGAGTTGTGGTCTGGTACATCTGGAGGGGATCGGGGTGGGGAAGGCTGCCCGAGGGGGTGGGAATTGCAAAGCTGGGTGCCATTACAGAAAAGCCCCTGCAGTAGGACACTCCCAACCACACGTGTGGTGGTGGTGGTGGACATGAAGACAAGGCCTCGTTAGAAGGCCTTAACAGGCAGGTAGGTCCTTCAGATCGCCTGGGCCCAAACCACACAGGGCTCCCAAGGTGATGAACCGGCGTTTTGAACTTTGCTCCAAACGTATGGTGCTTAAAAGGCCGCTGTTCAGAAGAATCCGAACCCGGAGGCTTCCGAGATTCCTATGCCTCCCCGTCCTCCACGTTCGGTGATTTTCAGCCTGAGGGCATTTCGGGGGGGGGGGGGGAAGGAGGTTGGCGGAAGCTCAGGATATGTCGTATCCTCCTGTGAGGTCACTTTTCCAGCCTTTGAAAGGCAGCCGGCATGGTTTTCTCCATGGAGGCTGCGAAGGCTCAGGGGACGGATCTCCGACGACCCCTTCCGAGGTCGGACCTCTGTCTCTGACCTCGGAGGGATTTTCCGAGCAATCCTGTGCTCTCATTTGATTGCTCCCCGATCTAAATCTTAGCCCGATTTAGATCGGGGGGACGGGGGGATGGGGGCGATATCCCTTTCGGAATACCTTGGGTGGTAACTAACAGCCGGCGAAAACATCACTACCTTTATGTTTGAGCTGTGTACTTCTGCGAGGAGGATCTGCTCCGCCTTGAGCGCGCAGAGTTCGCTGAGGTGCTTTTTCAAGCCGGTGTACTTCTCGTCCATATTCAGCCTCAGCCCGTATCGAATGGGAGTCGTACCATCTAACTTCATAACTGGGAGAGCAAACGAAAGAGAAAAAGACGTAGTAAAAAGCCAATTAAATGTCAAAATGGAGCTGGCTGGTTATTTCCGCAGGGCGACTAGGAGGCTGTTCCTTGTTGATTCAATTGCGAGCTAAGAGTATAGACGGAGCTAAGAGCGCTGTGGGCCACATGTGCACTGAATCTTGGAGAGTTTTGAGAAAGCCAGTATTTTTAGTCAATTACTTTACTACACACACACACACACACACACACACCAGGGTCTTACGCAGGGATCTTTCCCATTCCTGCTTCCAGGTGATCTCTTTAGCTCTGGGAATTCTTGCACCCAAAACACGCGCTCTGTCATTAAGGCTTGTGGTTAAGCTATGGCCTGACCTTAAAAAAGAAAGGAAGGAAGGAAGAAATAGAAGGTACAGACCAGTGGAAGCGGACAGGTCAAATCCAGCCAGAACTCTAAAGGAGTTGTCCAAGCTGCTGAACCCGATGCCCAAACCGGGATCAGGACCTTGGACAGCTCCTTTAGAATGTTAGCTGGTTCTGTCCGAAACCCAGAGCAGATTCACAGCCCCACTGACATTGGAGACACCAGCCTCCACTGATACAGAATGAGGGCAATTTCACTTCTTGGTCCTCTAGCTTAGAAATACGTCACCATTTCTAGGTGGGATCAAATTTGGGTTGTGGGAGGGTGTGAACCCACAACTTTAATCATATTTATTGTTTATTTGCCTTAAAGCCCCCTCCCTTCCCATTCGTGCACAACATAATAATAATAATAATAATAATAATAATAATAATAATTTTTTAAAAAATATTTGCTATCAGCAAACCAGCCACGGATTCGCCTGTCCACAGGCCTTCTGTTTCAAATCATAGAATCATAGAATAGCAGAGTTGGAAAGGGCCTACAAGGCCATCGAGTCCAACCCCCTGCTCAATGCAGGAATCCACCCTAAAGCGTCCCTGACAGAGGGTTGTCCAGCTGCCTCTTGAATGCCTCTAGTGTGGGAGAACCCACAACTTCACCAGGCAACTGATTCCATTGTCGTACTGCTCTAACAGTCAGGAAGTTTTTCCTGATGTCCAGCTGGAATCTGGCTTCCTTTAACTTGAGCCCGTTATTCCGTGTCCTGCACTCTGGGAGGATCGAGAAGAGATCCTGGCCCTCCTCTGTGGGAAAACCTTTTAAGTATTTGAAGAGTGCTCTCATGTCTCCCCTCAGTCTTCTCTTCTCCAGGCTAAACATGCCCAGTTCTTCCAGTCTCTCTTCATAGGGCTTTGTTTCCAGACCCCTGATCATCCTCGTTGCCCTCCTCTGAACACGCTCCAGCTTGTCTGCGTCCTTCTTGAACTGTGGAGCCCAGAACTGGACGCAATACTCTAGATGAGGCCTAACCAGGGCTGAATATTGGAAGCTATACTTCTATTAATACAGCCCCAAATAGCATTGGCCTTTCTTGCAGCCACATCGCACTGTTGGCTCTTATTCAGCTTGTGATCTACAACAATTCCAAGACCCTTCTCGTTTGTCGTATTGCTGAGCCAAGTATCCCCCATCTTGTAACTGTGCCTTTGGTTTCTATTTCCTAGATGTAGAACTTGGCATTTATCCCTATTACTATCCCACAATGCCCTGGCCACTTGTGTCAACAGGTCCCCACCTCTTTCTGGGCTGCCTACAGACCGCGTGGAAGCGCCTTCCAGGCTGCGAAAGGGGGGTGCCTGCCTGAAAGTGACATTTTTGGGATTGCCTAATCTTCCTGGTACAAAGCAAGAAGTGGCGGTGGCAGTGGGAGATGACCCGGGGGCCCTGGTTACCCACCTATAATTTCGACATGCATGTAGCTGTCCATCGGGAGGGGCAAAGACAGGAAGTTAAACGGGTCAAAGCGGACGCTGATGTGCCCGCAGGTCTTGCACTTCACTTGGGACCGTAGCTGCCCGTGGAACAGGTCCACCACGATGGAGCGGTTCCTCCTCAGGTGATTTTCCCAGGCCTGAAACGAAAGGGGGGAAATAGAAGACCCTGGCTGGGAAAGTTGCCCGGGCTCTTAGGAAGGGGGAAACGCTGGAGGGGTCTAGAGGCAAAGGTGACGTGGGTCCTGGAAGCATTGGAACTGGTATTCCGGTATGAATTCCGGGTGTCAACCTGCGTCTGGGCTATTTTGCTTCAGGCTGCAGATGGCATATGTATATGTGTGTGTGTGTGTGTGTGTGTGACATAATGGGAAGCTGCTTTGAACAAACCAACCAACCAACCAACCAACTCGCATTTAGAACACCAGCACTTCAGAGAACACTTCTTCCTGAGATGCTGGTTTTCTAAGTGCAAGGAGTTAAACTAGATCATCGTCGTTATTTTTTTTTTTTTTTACAAAGCAGTGGTCCTTCGGGGAGATCCCCACCCCTGAGGTGCAGACTGAAGTGTTACAGCCTAGACCCAAGGTTGACCCCCTGAGCGAGGACTGGGCTAGTAAGAGGTCCAGATGAACTGCAGCCTCTCTTCTGAGGAGGGCTTCTCAGGGAGGAGCCTCCCCTGACCGAGGCCACCCGCCCCGGCAAGGGGCTTGGCATCCGAGCAAGAGTGCCCCCGCCCGCCCACCCGCCCTGCACCTAATCCCGAACATCCGATCCACTGTGGCAAACATTGCCCCATCGGATCCTAGTCTGTGGTTGGGCACTGGCTGCCACCAAGGGGCCTGGTGAACAGGGGCGCGGCCATCTTGGCTCCCACTCTGTGTCTGCCTGCCGGATCCCCCACCCCTGCTGCGAAGCACTGCACCCTGGGAAATCCTGGCTCGTTTCCAAGCACCTCTTCTTCCTGCCTTTCATTCGGTGTACCTTGACAAACGTTCCCTGAGCCAGTGACGGAGACCTTGCCCAAGGAGCCACAGAAAAGAGGAGCCGGCCCTACTTAGCCTCATTGGCACATTCCACCCGGCCCTACTCAGCCACATTGGCACATTTTTATTTTATTTTTTTGCAAATCGCCCAGAGAGCTTCAGCTATGGGGCGGTGTATACATGCAATCAATCAAATCAAATCAATTCCATCCGGCCCTACTTAGCCTCAATGGCACATTCCACCCAAACACTTCTTAATGCTTTAACGCAGCCTTCCCTAATGTGGCACCCCGCAACTCCCATCATCCCCAGTCAGCTAGGCTGGGCACGGCGACGCTCTAGTCGAACTGACGGCAGCTCCAGGCTTTCCCCCCCATCAAAACCGGTGCCGAAAATCCCCTGCTTTGGCGGGCAGGGAAAGGCGCCGTGGCCGTAGGCCGTGGCCGGGCACGCACCTCTGCCGCTACCTCCCAATCCGGGCGGCCGTCGCTGTCTTTCAGCTCCACGTACGGCTTTTCGTGGACTCTGTTCAGGTCCTCGTGGAGGCCGTCCAGGAGAAAAGCCAAGAGCTCTTGGGAGTCCTGCTGCTGGAAACCGTTAAACCTGGGAGCGTATTTCGCGATCGTCCACTGCAATGAAGCAAACACGCACAGAAGTTGGGGGGGGGGGGGCTGGATGGCATTTCCACCACCCCTAAACAATTAAAGAGCCTTGTGTGGCGCAGAGCGGTAAAGCAGCCGTTTCTGCAGCTGAAACTCTCCCCACGGCCTGAGTTCGATCCCAGCGGAAGCTGGTTTCAGGCAGCCGGCTCGGGTCGACTCAGCCTTCCATCCTCCCGAGATCGGTAAAATGAGTACCCGGTTAGCTGGGGGAAAGGTAATAACGGCCGGGGAAGGCAACGGCAAACCACCCCGCTATAAGGCCTGCCAAGAAAACGTCAGCGAAAGCTGGCGTCCCTCCAAGAGTCAGTAATGACTCAGTGCTTGCACGAGAGGTGCCTTTCCTTTTCCCTAAACAATTAAGCCCCAAGTTCACTTTGACCTTGTTCACACGACACGCCGAGCCAGAGTTCAGGCCGCGCCTGAGTTGAGCGTTGGCTGTCACCGAAACGTGGGTTGTTGTGTTGTGTGAACACAGCCGTGCTAGCAAACCGTGGTTTGTGAACCACAAAGAACCCACAGTTCCCAACCCCATGCCCTGGTTCTCACCCGTAATTTTAAGGGCGCGATGTTCTTCTGAGTGCCGCTCCACAGCTCCTGAATCAAATCCCCGTAGCATTTCGCCATGTGACCCTTCATTCCTATCGGGTTCGTCCTGGAATTCATAACAGGACGCATTAAGCCAATTTCGCTGCTTTTGAAAACAAAAATGGCCAATAAGCAATAATCAATCCACGCGTGACACGGAGCGGGCTGGAAGAATCCTGGGGTGTTACGCCATGGAGCTGCCGAGGCGGGCCCTCGTTTTTAGATGCCCCTCCACCTGCCCAAATGTGTGTGCTAGCTTTCGACACGCAGGTCCGTGCATGTCGAAAGCTAACACACGTCACTAGAGGAGCTCTCTGGAATTTCACCCCTGGCCCTGATACGCTGGTTTTCTACATGCGGGGAGGGTGGAGTTTCGTTTCGCTGCCTCTCCAGCTTCTTGGGGAGTGAAGGGTCGCTCCCGTTGCTGGCTACCTAGATCCTTTTTAACTGGAGACGGGTCTCAGCTGCTGAGCGACGGCTTCTCCCCCATTCCTTTCAACCTGCTCGAAGACTAAGCAAGGGGCTAGCCCTCATTGGTGTTGAAGCATTGTCGTCTGCAAAAGTTAACTGTTGAGTTACCGGGCTCGAAGGAAAGCGAGCAAAGATGTTGCTTCTACAGCCCGTTCAGCGAGGGGCAGCGGCAAAATAGTGAGTCAAGGCAGATTCACAGCAGCTTTCTCCAAGCTGTCCTTCTCCTGACATGCTGGACTGCCACACCCATCATTCCCAGCCGGGAATGATGGGTGTGGCAGTCCAGCACGTCCGGAGAAGGACAGGTTGGAGCAGTCGGATTCACAGCATTCATCTCACCTTTCGGTCAACCCGCCCCAACACCCCACCCTGCAGCGACGTCCTTCCGCCTGCTCGACGACTAAGCAAGGGGCTAGTCCTCACTGGTCCTAACGCGGCGGCGTAGGCGGACGTTACCTGTTGAGCTCGTACAGGTGCCTGCCCGAGATGAAATACCGGGTGAGAGGCTGCGTGTTACTGACGCACTGGATGCTGGAGTTCATGAAGCAGGTGTTCCCCAGGTTGCTGAGGCCGGTGGCTCCCTTCTCCGTAGGAACTGGCAAGGGCGAAAGAATCATAGAATCATAGAATAGCAGAGTTGGAAGGGGCCTACAAGGCCATTGAGTCCAACCCCCTGCTCAATGCAGGAATCCACCCTAAAGCAGCCCTGACAGATGGTTGTCCAGCTGCCTCTTGAAGGCCTCTAGTGTGGGAGAGCCCACAACCTCCCTAGGTAACTGATTCCACCGTCGCACTGCTCTAACAGTCAGGAAGTTTTTCCTGATGTCCAGCTGGAATCTGGCTTCCTGTAACTTGAGCCCATTATTCCATGTCCTGCCCTCTGGGAGGATCGAGAAGAGATCCTGGCCCTCCTCTGTGTGACAACCTTTCAAGTATTTGAAGAGTGCTATCATGTCTCCCCTCAATCTTCTCTTCTCCAGGCTAAACATGCCCAGTTCTTTCAGTCTCTCTTCATAGGGCTTTGTTTCCAGACCCCTGATCATCCTGGTTGCCCTCCTCTGAACACGCTCCAGCTTGTCTGCGTCCTTCTTGAATTGTGGAGCCCAGAACTGGACGCAATACTCTAGATGAGGCCTAACCAGGGCCAAATAGAGAGGAACCAGTACCTCACGTGATTTGGAAGCTATACTTCTATTAATGCAGCCCAAAATAGCATTTGCCTTTCTTGCAGCCATATCGCACTGTTGGCTCATATTCAGCTTGCAATCTACAACAATTCCAAGATCCGTCTCATTTGTAGTATTGCTGAGCCAAGCATCCCCCATCTTGTAACTGTGCATTTGGTTTCTATTAAATAGTTCCCTAATGTGTGTCTAGGTTTGTAAGTCTTTTGTGTTTAGAATGTTGACCTGAGTGGGGGGAGACTGAATATCTTAGGAGGGGGAGGAGGATATATAAGGGAATCACTGAGCTGATAAGGGGGGGGGTGTTTTTAAAGTACTTGGGTTCGAGGGGAGAATTAGAGGATCGGGGTAAAGAGGGTTGTCTTTTGAGTGCAGTGTGCAGAGAGTCAGTTGGTGTATATTACACAATCCTTATAATAAAGAAAGTTCAAGAGTGAAGGGGCCTAACCAGGGCCGAATAGAGAGGAACCAAGACATACAGGGGGTGTGACGGTGTGTCTCGCTGAGCAAACACATGTGCGCGGACGGACACGAAACCCACGATAGTGGAAGGCAAACTTGTCTTCCGTGGGCAGGTCATTCTGTTCTCTGCGTTAACCGATTGCTGATTTGGGGGGGGGGGGGGAGCGCCGGAGGTGGGGTGTGTGTGTGAAGAGAGCAAACACTTACCTTTATGCCTGTCTATTTTACTGCTGTTTGCTATAAAGGACATCTCCTCCGGCCAGCTCATGTCTTTGTTCCGAACTACAGAGACACAGAACAAAATGTATGATGAGAACAACTCCATCCTGGGATGCAACTGGGCCATTGATATGAAGCTGCACAGCTTTCTAGAAAGACTGGCGTAGGGAGGAGGAGGAGGAGGAGGAGGAGGAGGCCCTGCTGACCCAAAGAAAAATCCCTAAATCTAATCCCTTTTATTAGGCCCAGCCAAAAGCTCACAAAAGACGTGCAAGCTTTCGAGACCAACAGATTTCTTCATCAGGCAAGGGGTTAGAAAAAACAGATTGGGTGTCTGGGGGTGGTAGAAATGGAAGGGGGGAAAGCCCTGGCTTGTTGGTGAAGTCACAGCGGAGGCATGTTTGAAGTCCCAAGTAAAAAGAAAAAGAAGGGAAAAAAGAATAGCATTACCACCTTGCTACATTGAGCAAACATCCTGTTTCACAAACTAGGAGAGGGGCAGGCATCTTCGCCCATTGCAGCGGAAACAGTGGGAGTCTTGTGGCATGGTGAAAGGCTCGCTGGTTTATTGCAGCAAAAGAGCGGGGCCGCTGCACTGAGTGCAAAACAAAGAGGGGGGGGGCGCGGAATGTCCTTAGCCGGTTAGGCCCAGAACCGCCGGAGAAAGCAAGAGAGAGAGGTGGGTCACACGGCTCTCGCGAAGAACCATCGAGATTTCAAAAGGGCGAGAAGCTCCAATCGGAGCAGGGGCGACCGGCACCCCCCACCCCCTGCCCCACAACCGGTCGTGAATTGGCAAAGCCAGGGGAAGAAGGACGAAAAACATCTCTTCCAGTTTTCTGGCGTGAGCAAGACCACGCCCAAACTGGGTAGCTGCACGTTGGCAAATGAATTCCGACTTGGTCCGGTTCATGCTGCAGTCTCCCTTTGGAAAGTTCTTGGTTGGAGGATTTGCTTATTTATTTATTTATTATTTATTATTACATTTACATCACGGCTTTTTTCCTCCAAGGAACCCAAGGTGGCGTACCTAATCCACCTCCTCTCTGTTTTATCCTCACGACAACCCTGTGAGGTAGGTTGGGGCTGGGAGCCTGTCACTGGCCCAAAGTCACCCAGTGAGGTTCTATGGCCGAGTTGGGACTAGGACCCGGATCTCCCGGCCCCCCAGTCTGACACTCGAACCGCTACGCCACACTGGGTAGTGACCAGGTAGATTCACGTCAGGAGAGGCGTTCCGTCAGGTATTGTAGTCCCAAGCCGTGTAAGGCTTTATAGGTCAAAACCAGCACCTTGAATTGGGCTCGGAGACATACAGGCAGCCAGTGCGAGCGGACCAGAGCAGGTGTTACATGGTCGAACCTTCTGGTTTCGGAAATCAATCTGGCCGCTGCATTTTGCACGAGCTGCAGCTTCTGAACCGTCTTCAAAGGCAGCCCTACGTAGAGCGCACTGCAGTAATCTAACTTGGAGGTTAGCCCAGCGTGCACCGACCGGCTGCCCTCCAGGTGTGTCGGCCTGCAACTCCTATGGCCCCTTGCAAGCTGGGAATGATGGGAATTGCAGTCCAGCACATCCGGAAGGACTCAGGGTGGCGAGAGCAGATTGCGCCTTTAGACTTTGCAATTTAAACCGAGAGAGAGAAAGGAGTCCAACCCTAAAAAGTTGTTTCAAGGAGAACTTTTAAACGCCCAACGGGGATTTTAAAACACACACACACACACATCGGGAAGGCTCTCAGTATGGTTGCCTGGAGGAGAGGGGAGAGCAAGAGGCCTTAATAAAGGTAGAGCAGACAGCGATGTATGTCAGAGCCACGGCTGGAAATAGTTTGCGTTGTCAAACCCTTCGGTGCCTTTACCTTCTATTATTAAATGCTGTTCGTCTTGGATGTTGAGATACTCCAGCGTGTGATCCTCATCGTCAAGGAGAGTAAGGTAGTTCTGCAAAGAAAGAAAGAAAGATGGAGACACACACGCACAAACACTTTTAATTTGTGGCCTCCTACAAGCTTCAGTGGGGATGTTTCACGGTTTGGGACAACTAACCTTGAAAGCCAGGAAGCACTAGGTCTGAGGCGGAAAAAGGGAAGGGCCCCATGCAAGGGGAAGAAAATGGGTTGGCCGACGGTGCTCCTGGCTCTGTGAGTTCGGACATCGCACCAAGCTGCAGTTAAGCTTCCTTAACTGTGATGCTAACCCATGGTTTGGGTGGTTGAATTCTGGGCTGTCTTGAGGTGTGAACCATGGTTTGTTAAGAACCCAGAAAGCGGACCCACGGCTTGCCGTTGGGTTGTGAACTCTGGGTTGTTTAAACCGTGGGTTGTCATTATGTGGGAACCCAGAACTGTGGGTTATTTATGGCTTGCCGAAAGAGGTGGCGAGAGGTTAAAAAAAAACATAAATAGCTGCTCTACAGGACGGTACTACAGTGCTCCCAAAGCATCTGGGATACAGAGAAGCAGGCAAAGAAGGAGGGGAATAATCAAGCCAGGGATTGAGAAAACAAACCATGGTTTATTTGTTCGACTGTCTGCCAGACAGTGCAAAAAAAATACGGGTTAAATAAACCATGGGTTAAGCGTTCTGTGTGAACCACTGTCATTAGGATGTGAGAAAAGCTGCACAGAATCAGAGCAAAGGCCTGTCTAATCCGGCATTCTGTTCGCAAAACGGCCAAGTTAGATGCCCCGCTGGGAAGCCTACAAGCAGAACATGACTGCAGCGGCGTTCCCGTATTCCCCAGCATACTGCCTCCGATACTGTAGGTCAGCCTTTCCCAAGCAGGTGCCCTGCAGATGTTTTGGACTACAACTCCCAGGATGCCTGTCCATCAGCCAGTCCTGGCCAGGGCTGATGGGGTTCGAAGGCCAAAATCTCTGCTATCCTTCCGTCCCAGGAACCTGGCCCTCAACGCTGAGATGGCATCGCTTCTCTTCCGGCCCTTCGAAGGGGAGGCGGGGTAAAGGGCAGAAACCCGCCAGGACGCGGCCGTTACCTCGCTGTTGTACAGCCACAAGCGCATGTCCTCCTCCTTGATCCGCAGCCGCTGCGACAGGTACTCGTGGATCTCTTTGATGGTCTGCGTGCGGCTAAAGCAGCCGGTGTAGGCCAGGACTCTCTTCAAGGGGGCGCTGGGGGACGGGACGTTCCCTGCGTTCACAAGAAGACACGAAGGCGATTTACACGGAGGACAGATCGGAATTTATTTATTTATTTTGAAAAGGAGACGAGAAGGACAGCCTGGCAACACAGTTCGCTTTTTTCTCCACGTGAACCCGAAGCGGTTTTCTTCGGGCTCGGCCGGCGTCTTCGGATGGGCGCTGTCGGCCCCCTCTCCCGCTCACGTCTCCCGAAGCGCGAGGAGGAGAGGAGGCAGGCAACTGACCCGCAACGGCAGAAGGGCCTGTTGGGTGCAGCGCCCCAGAACCCGAATCGCTCCGCGGGCAGTTTGGCGTGGGGCCCAGCCACCCGCAATCGGCAATCACAGAGGAGCTAAAAGCAAGCCAAGCGGAAACGCTCGCCCCAAGCGTCGCCCTCAATGGACCGTTCCGGGCTTCAAATGTGGGAGGGGCTCAGAAGTGGGAGGTGAGCTCAAGAAACGCCCTCCATCGGCTTGGCGGAGATCGCCGCCTGGCTCCTCCCCTGACAGCAGGGGCGTGGAACCTCAGCCCTCGGGGGCAAATCTGGCCCTCCAGGAGGGTCCCCCAGTGGCCCCGCCTCCTTCCACCCACCCATCATTGGGTGTTTTCCCAGCTGTTGTGCAGTTGCAAAAGGCTGAAATGCCTCCCCTAAAGCGTCGTTACTGGCAATAAGGGCGTTAAGCTCAAAGCAGCTGGGATTGGTTTTTTAATGGCTCTACCCCCTTTGGCCCCACCCACTGCTAGAAGAGGTCCCCCCCAGAGCTACTCGGGAAATTGAATTTGGCCTTTGGAACGGAAGAGGTTCAAAAAACCCCGCTTTAGACAATTAATTGCATTATCCAGTTCAGCCCAAGACAGGGCCAGACGCTAAAAATTAATGCATGCAGCTGCAACGGAAGAGCAAAATTTAAACCACAATTTCTTTGGAAGTCACCAAAGCCATTCTCTCTCTCTCTCTCCCACCCACCCCCTTTTCTCTCTTTTCACCATCGCAAAACAGAAGCAAAAGGATCATTTTCTCCTTAACCGGACATACAAACAAAGCGAATTTTTGGGTTTTTTTTGTCTATTTTCTGCAATTAAAAAGCGAGAGGATTTGAAATAAGATTACAGCAAGAAAGCAGTTCAGGGCAAGGGCGGGGGGGGAGGGGGCGCACTCCAGATTAATAGTTGATTTGAAGTTAGTGCAGCGCAAAAAATAAATAAAATTCCAAATCGTGATCGGAGACAGCGGATCTGAACAGCCCGCAAATCGGAACGGGGGAATTTGGCGGGTTGAAGGCAAAGCGGCTTTTTCGTGAGATATTGGTGGTCAATTGGCTCGTTTCTCAGAACTGGATAATCAAGCGGACAGTCACGGATTATTGAAGATCTCGGGGCGTGTGACAGGTCCCTTTCCACGGAACAAGCAGTGGGGCAGAGGGGAACCCAAGGAAGCGGAAGGTTTAGCATGAGCATTTAAGCAAACTCTTATTAAAAGTCGATGGTCCATCAAAGCTCTCCGTCCCAGAGTCCGGCCTACTAGGATTCCAGGTCCTCAACAGCACGGAAGGCCGTGTGCGGAACGCGGAGGGCCGGCGCGGATGCAACGGCATTCCTCCAAGGACGTTTGTGTCGCAGCAAACGCAACAGCAGAAGGGCATGGCGCTTCCGGCGCCCGAAAAAAAGCTTTTATTTTGGCCAACGTGCTTTTGGAAAGTTCTTTCCGCAGGGGCCGCTTATCTCCCTCCAAATGTGCTGAAAGTAATCCTTCCAACGCTTCATGGAATCATAGTATCGGTCTTAAAACGCTCAAAATGCATTGGAGGGTAAGGACTTAAGAAGAGCCCTGCTGGATGAGACCGAGGGTCCGTCTAATCCAGCGCTCTGTTCACACAGGGGCCAACCAGGGACCGAGAAAGCAGGACACGGTGCAACAGCACCCTCCCACCCACGTTCCCCAGCAACTGGGGCACACAGGCTTACTGTCTCTGATTACTGGCGGGAGCATAGACGAAATGGACCTGTGGTCTGATCCAGCACGGGTTTCGTCTGTTCTTATCGCACAATCACCCGGCCCCATTCACAGAATTTTACGGGGTACCCCGACAACGCCATCTCACGCTTTCCCGCCGCTTCGGCCATCTTTTTTCTTTCCACCCCCCCAAATCCGTTCAGCGCACAGTGCCTTTTGATTGGTAGCTTCGTCTGGAAGCACCCCAGGGAAACTGAAAAGATGCTGGGAATATTTCTAGAACACGGCTGCCCCTCCAGAACTAAATCAACTCCTGGCCTGTTAATAAAGGAAAAGGTAAGTGACTCGTATTAATAAGCAGGGCCTGCCCTTATGCCTAGCATGGACTGCACTGTGTGGAGAAGTCCTTCCTTTTCTTTGTCCTAAATCTCCCACCAATCATCTTCATGGGATGACCCCACTGGGTTCTAGTATGATGAGAGAGGGAGAAAAATGTCTCCCTCTCCACGTTCTCCACCCCAGGCATGATTTTGTACACCTCTACCCTGTCTCCCCCCTCAGTCTCTTTTTCTCCAAGCTAAACAATCCCAGCTGTTGTAACCTTCCCTCCACCACCTTGATCATTTTGGCTGCCTTTTTCTGCCCTTTTTCCAGCTCTATGGTATTTTATATATGTCTGTTCCAGAAAACAAATTCCTGGGCTTGGAGGCTCACCCCTTGCTCTACAATTCTGCCCCTGCCTTCCTGGGGTGCTATTTTACACCTGGCCCCCATTGCTGGACCTTGTGTGTGTGTGTTCCTAGTTTGAAAAAAAAGGCAGAATTTGTAAAACAAGAATACTGGCTATTATTACTAGCTAGTGAGCCTTGCTAGTAACGGCACCGTTTCTCAGCTTCCTAAAATCAAAAGCAACGTGTATCTTCCCTTCCCAGCTGTTGCTTTTGATTTTATCCGTGTTCCGGCTGGTTCCTCAACTCAACGAAAAGTCCCAGAACTCATCAGCTAGGATGCCTTTAGAGCCTGCTGCCTGGGGACGATGGGAGCCGGGAGGCTGCTTTGGAGGAAAGAAAACGCCTCTCGTGTCGACGAGACTTTTGATAAGAGTTTTCCGTTCATCGGCGGAGCGGTTACCCGTCACCAAATCCTGTTTTAAGGTTTCATTGGAACAATTTGCAAGCGACGGGGCGTGGGCGGCGTGGTCCGGGCGGTGGGGCCGGCCTCCCTCCGGACCCCACGCCGCTGGGTTCTTGCTGTATTCTTACGTTACCTCTCGGCAAATGGTGAGGAAACACCCTCAGGGTCATCATACCCATGTTCACCCAGATGTTGGACTGCTGGGTCCGGGTGGCGGGCTGCTGTCGCAGGAAGAGCAGGTAGCGGGGGAAGAGCTCCAATTCTGGCAGGTTGGCCGCCTTGGTTTTGATCACCTGCGGGAAGAAAAGGAGGGACTGTGGTGTTACACCCAAGTCAGTTCATAGAATCACAGAATCATAGAATAGCAGAGTTGGAAGGCGCCTACAAGGCCATCGAGTCCAACCCCTTGCTCAATGCAGGAATCCACCCTAAAGCATCCCTGACAGATGGTTGTCCAGCTGCCTCTTGAAGGCCTCTAGTGTGGGAGAGCCCACCACCTCCCTAGGTAACTGATTCCATTGTCGTACTGCTCTAACAGTCAGGAAGTTTTTCCTGACGTCCAGCTGGAATCTGGCTTCCTTTAACTTGAGCCCATTATTCCGTGTCCTGCACTCTGGGAGGATCGAGAAGAGACCCTGGCCCTCCTCTGTGTGACAACCTTTCAAGTATTTGAAGAGTGCTATCATGTCTCCCCTCAGTCTTCTCTTCTCCAGGCTAAATATGCCCAGTTCTTTCAGTCTCTCCTCATAGGGCTTCGTTTCCAGACCCCTGATCATCCTGGTTGCCCTCCTCTGAACACGCTCCAGCTTGTCTGCGTCCTTCTTGAATTGTGGAGCCCAGAACTGGACGCAATACTCTAGATGAGGTTTAACCAGGGCCGAATAGAGAGGAACCAGTACCTCACGTGATTTGGAAGCTATACTTCTATTAATGCAGCCCCAAATAGCATTTGCCTTTCTTGCAACCACATCACACTGTTGGCTCATATTCAGCTTGCGATCTACAACAATTTCAAGATCCTTCTCGTTTTTAGTATTGCTGAGCCAAGTATCCCCCATCTTGTAACTGTGCATTTGGCTTCTATTTCCTAAATGTAGAACTTGGCATTTATCCCTATTAAATAGTTCCCTAATGTATGTCTAGGTTTGTAAGTCTATTGTGTTTAGAATGTTGACCTGAGTGGGGGGAGACTGAATATCTTAGGAGGGGGAGGAGGATATATAAGGGAATCACTGAGCTGATTGGGGGGGGGGTGTTTTTAAAGTACTTGGGTTCGAGGGGAGAATTAGAGGATCGGGGTAAAGAGGGTTGCCTTTTGAGTGCAGTGTGCAGAGAGTCAGTTGGTGTATATTAAACAATCCTTATAATAAAGAAAGTTCAAGAGTGAAGGGGTGAGAGAAAGGAAAGCATGTATGAGAAGAGAGAAAGGATTGGATGAGAGGTTTTAACAAGGGTCTGGAAAGTTTTATTATTTTTTTTGTTTTGTTATTGCATTTATATCCCGCCTTTTTTCCTCCAAGGAACCCTAGGCGGTGTACATAATCCTCCTCCTCCTCTCCATTTTATCCTCACAACAACAACCCTGTGAGGTGGGTTGGGCTGAGAGTCTGTGACTGGCCCAAAGTCACCCAGTGGGTTTCCATGGCTGAGTAGGGACTAGAACCCGGATCTCCCGACTCCCAGTCTGACACTCTAGCCACTACTGAACACTGAACTACATTTTTTATTCAGTTTGTTTTGCTACCGCAAAAATCCCACGTGTCTCCTTGGCATTTATCATCTGCCGTTATAGACATAGAGCACCCGTTCTGACGTTAATTCACCAGCAGCACATATAATTCACAGCGCATCATTGCATTCCTGAAATCATTCCTGTTTAACCCTCCCCTCAGGCTCATAAAGCGGTGGCGCTTAGCTTGAGCTGGGAGTGTCCGTGGACAGGCCTGTTGTCAAGAGCCTGTGTCGTGGCACGACGACGTCACGGAGCGCTCTGCTGGATTCGTTTTACTTTGGAGAGACAGACCCGACGGCTGGGTTTGCACAACACGCTAACCTACACTCGGAGGTTAAGCATGGGTTGTTTGTTGAACCATGGGTTGTTTGTTGAACCATGGGTTGTTTGTTGAACCATGGGTTGTTTGTTGAACCATGGGTTGTTTGTTGGACTACGGGGGTTAGCGTGTTGTCCGAACCCAGGGTGGCTTGTTAACCAGGCTTGTTAACCAGCCACCTTGAGAACCCATGATTTGTTGTTCGGGGGTTGTTCGGGGTGATTATTATTCCTATCGTTATTTATTTCATTTCTACACCTCCCAATAGCCGAAGCTCCCTGGGCGGTTTACAATGTTTAAGACAGTAAAACGCAGCATTAAAAATGCAGCGTAAAAAAATTAATCCCCAAAATTTGAAACAATTTAGACAGCGAAAAACAGTTTCAATTAAATACTAGACCCATTTGGATGGCTGGCGTAAATGCCCCCATCACATGCTATTAAGTGCCTGGCCTGAAAGGATGACAGCATTGGCTCCAGGTGGGTCTCAGTGGGGAACTCATTCCAGAGTCAGGGGGAGGGGGGGGGGCATGACGGAGAAGGGATGCCTTCTGGGAGTTGTAGTCCAACACATCTGGAGCGCCCCAGGTTGAGGAAGGCTGAACTAGAGCGTCTGATTATTCAATTGCTTTTTACAACTGCAGGAAAGTATCGATTTTTTAAAAAATGCATTAAATGCTGAAGATGTATCTTCAGCAAACACGTGGCCGCCTCCCCTGCAGCCCTTGCAGGGCCAAAGGGCCGGCGAGAGTTTCATCGGTGGACAGAGATGCTAATAACGGGTGGCCGTTCGCGACCTAGGCGAAGAGCGAGGACTTTAGGAGAGCACCCCCTTTCGGTACTTACTGGTCTCGGTAAAGACAGGTTTGCACCGTACCAGTGGTAAAGAGCCCTCCACACCGGTTCCGGGACGACTTCGTAATTCCTCCCTTGAATTAACAGGGGAGACTGTTTGAGCCGGCCGCCTTCCAGGGTCAAGGATGGAGCCTTTGAAAAGAAAAGAAAGAGGAGGGTCAGAGTCACCTCTAAAACGAAGACAACACCGCCTCTAAAAAAAGAACCATCAGAATTACCTTTCTTATCACATAACCTCTGGCATCATGATGAGGCATCCGTGTATGACCTGGCCTACGACTCCCATCGGCGCTAGTCAGCCCACCCAATGGCAAGGGATTGTGGGGATTGTAGGCCAACACGTCTGGCGGCCCACCTGTCAGGAGTCCAAGCCCTCCCCGCCGGGATGTCAGGCAACGAAGAGGTCCGTTGTGCAATCCACAAAGCTTTATTCAGCAAACGGACGTCTCTTCGCACCTGAAGGGAGTGTGAACACTAGGAGCTATCCTCTAAGCTCAATGAGACTAATGAAGCAAGATTAGCTGCCTATCAACTAAACGGGCAGTTTCCTGCAGTGCCAGACTGGCTTTTACCAAATCCCTCCTCCAGGGAGGGTCTTCAACTTGTAACCTCCGGCGAGTGGCTGGTCTGGCGGACCGCCTCCCACCGCCTTTCAACTCTGCCCACTTGACCTGGCGGCAGACTCCAGGATCTGTCGATTCTGAGGTTCCCTCCCCGCTTTCTCTAGGGTGAATTGAACCGTCGCCATGGCGTGGGGCCGAACGAGGCACTGGCAACCAAAATTCTGGAACTGACTAGCAAGGCCAGCCTTAAAAGATGCGGACCCACAAGAGGCCCGCAACGGGATTTGCAAACGTTGGCATTAAAAAAAAAAAAGGAATGTTTTGCAACGCTTGGTCATGCCAAGAGCAACCACAGCGCGTTCGTGTATTGATATCCTCCCAGCTGGATTACTGTCACGCATTCTCCATGGGGCTGCCCTTGAAGACAACTCCAAAGATTTGTCAGCCAGAGTTTTTAACTGGGTCCTGCCAGAATGGCTCATACCCCTCCAATCTGAAAAGAACTGAACTGAAAAGAACTGAACTGAAAAGAACCCTGCATTGAGCAGGGGGTTGGACTAGATGGCCTTGTAGGCCCCTTCCAACTCTGCTATTCTATGATTCTATGATTCTATGCAATGGTTGCCTATCCACTTCTGGAACCAACCCGAGGAGCAGATACTTAACTTTAAAACTCCAAACATCTTGAGAACCCCAAAGCCTGAGAAAAATGCCTCTTCCCATACCAGCCTGCCTATCTCTTAAGACAGGGCATAAAGTAGTTATCGTCTGGATCTCAACTCCCAGCGTTCCAGGCCACTGACCTGTGCTGGCAAGGGGTTCTGGGATGTCCAAAATATCTGAGGACATTACCTTCCGCCCACCTGTCTAACGATTTTCTGCTGGGGCCCTGCTCCAAGAGGCCTCCGTGCTAGAAGTGCGCTGTGCAATTATACATGGCCTTCTCTATGGTGGCACCATGGTTTTGAAACGCCCCCTTAAACAGCCATGCCTGGCGCCTAACAATCTTCTCAAGGCTCGGTTAGGCTGTATCTTTTTAGCCTGCCATTGTAACTGAAATCAGAACTGAAACGTGAACTGCGGTCTTTCCTTACGGCTGTTGGAAATTAATTGCACTGTCTTCGGTTTTCAAATCGTTATTTATGATCATACCGGACTTAAAGGAATTGCACTGGCTGCCTATATGTTTCCAGTCGGAATTCAAGGTACTGGTAATGTTTAAAGCCCTAAACGGCTTGGGACCTCGATACTTAAGGGAGTGCCTCTTCGTATATCTGCTTGCCGAAGACCTGAGATCTGTCAGAGCAGCCCTTCTCTGTGCCCCACCAACGTGAGATATACGCTATGATGGGACATGGGAGAGGGCCTTCTCTGTGGTGGCACCCCAGCCGTGGAACGCCCTCTCCTTGGAGGCCTCTCCTTGGAGGCCCGACTAGCGCCGGCACTGGCTTCATTTCGGCGCCAGGTTAAGACAAGGCTTTTTAACAAAGCCTTTGATGGCTAAATCCACCAGCCCGCCCACTGACTTGTTCTGATTGGATTATACTGTTTTCAAACATCATACAGGTTTTAACATATGAATGGTTTGATTCGTTTTAGAAGCGTAGATTTATTGTTCTATTTTACGTGTGTGATTTTAGCTGCAGGCCGCCCCCCGAGATCCTTGTGATACAGGGCGGGATATAAAGGCTTTAGTAAATAAATTACGTTGGGATCTCGTGAGACAAAGGGTGGAATAGAAATGCCTGAAATAAACCAGATTCGGGGAGGGTAGAAACGACCGTCCGTGGGCACGCGGGCAGTCCTCCTCCGGGCCTTCGCCGGCACACCCACCTTCATCGGGTCTTGCGTCACGAGCGGCTGGTTGTCCATCGCCCCCGGCCGCTGCGGATGGAGGTGCAGCAATATATTCCCATTCGAGCCCAGCAGGCATTGGTTGTTGTTATCAGAAGAGTTCAGCTGCCGGGCGAAACACATCTCGGCGCTCGGCGTGGCGGCGTAGAGGAAATCTGGACGGGGAGAGAGAAACGGGACGAAGAGAAACGTTACCGAGCGCGGAGGAAAGGGCATGAACGTCAGCATCCGGCGCGCCCAGGTTGTGAGAGGCAGGCGAAGACGGCCGTCCGAAATGCAGGACGGGGGAGCAGGGTGTTTTAAAGACGGGCCTGGGTCTTCCTTCCTTTTCTTTTTTAGCCTTGAATGAGGTGGTCCCTCCTGCTTTCAAAGAGGCCTTCGAAAAGCGATGGCGCATTTTTATAAAGCAGCGGGTGGGAGACCTCATGGCTCGAGCAGCGTTCCACAGCAGTGCCTGGCCCTTCTTTCATAGAATCATAGAATAGCAGAGTTGGAAGGGGCCTATTTATTTATTTATTTATTTATTACATTTTTATACCGCTCAATAGCCGAAGCTCTCAGGGCGGTTCACAAAAATTAAAACCATCATAAAACAACCAACCTACAAGGCCATCGAGTCCAACCCCCTGCTCAATGCAGGAATCCACCTTGAAGCATCCCCGACAGATGCTTGTCCACCTGCCTCTTGAAGGCCTCTAATGTGGGAGAGCCCACAACCTCCCTAGGTAACTGATTCCATTGTCGTACTGCTCTAACAGTCAGGAAGTTTTTCCTGATGTCCAGCTGGAATCTGCCTTCCTTTAATTTGAGCTCGTTATTCCGTGTCCTGCACTCTGGGAGGATCGAGAAGAGATCCTGGCCCTCCTCTGTGCGACAACCTTTTAAGTATTAAGTATTCACTGCACAAGCGTGACGTTTATCTGAAACGGCTGAAGTAAGAACACAGGAACAGAAGAAGAGTCCTGTTGGATCAGGCCAAGCGTCTGTCTAGTCCAGCTGTTGAAGCAGGACACGGGGCAACAGCACCCTCCTGCCCATGTTCCCCAGCAACTGGTGGGTATAGGCTCACTCCCTCGGATACCGGAGGCAGCACAGAGCCATCACGACTAATAGCCATCCATAGCCTTCTCCTCCTCCTCCTCCTCCAAGAACTTATCCAACCTCCTTTAAAAGCCTTCCAAACTGGTGGCCCTCACGACACCTTGCGGCAGCGAATTCCACAATTTAACTCTGCGCCATGTGAAGACGTCCTTCCTTTGCTCTGTCCTAAATCTCCCCCCCCCCATCAGCTTTCAAGGGACGATTCCACTGGGTTCTAGTATTCTGGGAGTGGGAGAAATAGGTCCCCCTCTCCACATTCTCCGCACCAGGCATCATTTCGTCCACCTCTATCATGTCTCCTTTAGCCTCCTTTTTTCCAAGCTAAACAATCCCAGCTGTTGCAGCCTTCCCTCCTAGGGGAGATGCTCCGGCCGCCTGGATCGTTTTAGCGGCCCTTTTCCGCACGGAGACACAGGTCTGGGTATTGCAAAGACCGCGAACGAAAGGGGGGGGGGGAGGCAGATCCACATCGCTACCTGTCATATCCCCTAGGTCACACACACACACACACACGTCCCCACTTCTACCTTCTCCCCATGGACAGAGCTTTCTCTTTTTCCATAGGAACGGAGGGCAGCCGCTCATTTATCGGGCAGGAAATAAAGGAGCTCTTTAATTCAGGCGAACGCGGCCAACCGCCGCCGGCTCGCACCACAAGGGGCCCGATTTCGCCGCGTGGAATTCAGGGAGAACCCAAACAGGCACGCAGAAGGGAGCCGGCCGCTCGGGCACATGGCCCCGCCTCCTCCTCTGCATGGCCCCGCCCTCTCCTGTGTGATGCGGGGGCGCGGCAGAATGTTAAGAACACGCTAGAGAATGTAAGCAACTAGCCTCCCTCTCTTCCATCAAATCCCTCCGTCAAACCCCTTTTCCCTTTGGCACAAGAGCCTAGTCCTCACGGTGCGACTGAAGTAGACGTTCCCTCAAATGACAGCGTATTCCTCCCTCCCTTTACAGAGCCACTGTATCCTCCGTTGCCGCTTTGCTTGCTCCCTTTACTAGGGTGACCCTATGGAAAGGAGGACCGGGCTCCTGTATCTTTAACAGTTGTATTGAAAAGGGAATTTCAGCAGGTGTCATTTGTATATATGTCCTTTTCCAGCTTCACTGGCTGCCAGTCCAGGTCCAGGCCCGATTCAAAGTGCTGGTATTAACATTGAAAGCCCTAAACAGCTTGGGGCCAGGCTATCTGAAGGAACACCTCCTCCCGTATGTACCTGCCCAGACCCTAAGGTCATCCTCAGGGGTCCTTCTCCGCGAGCCCCTGCCAAAGGAAGTGAGGCAGGTGGCTACCAGGAGCAGGGCCTTCTCTGCTGTGGCACCCCGGCTGTGAAATGAGCTCCCTAAGGAGGTTCGCTTGGCACCGACATTATATGCTTTTAGACGCCAGGTGAAGACCTTTTTATTCTCCCAGCATTTTAACAGTCTATAAATAAATTTTAACTTGGTGTTTTAAATTCGTAATTTTGCATTGCTGCTGTTTTGATCTGGTTGAGCTTTTATATTGTATTTTATATGATGGTTTTATACTGCTGTTTTATACTTTGAACGTTTTTGATTTTTGTGAACCGCCCAGAGAGCTCCGGCTATTGGGTGGTATAGAAACGTAATAAATAAATATATGGAGAACCTGGTAAAATTCCCTCTTCATCACAACAGTTAAAGCTGCACAGGAGCCCTGCCCTCTTTCAAATCTGGTCACTCTCGTATAGCTCCTGCAGCTTTAACTGTGGTGATGAAGAGGGAATTCCACCAGGTTCTCCATATATACAAACGACACCTGCTGAAATCCCCTTTTCATAGAATCATAGAATAGCAGACTCGGAAGGGGCCTACAAGGCCATCGAGTCCAACCCCCTGCTCAATGCAGGAATCCACCCTAAAGCATCCCTGACAGAGGGTTGTCCAGCTGCAGGAGCCCAGTCCTCCTTTCCATAGGGTCACCCTATCTTTACGCTGTTATCTAGCCGTCCGTTTTGCCCGTTCGACGGTCTTCCCTGCCCCAGCAGCCGCCCCCCCCCCCCCCGAAACGCCCCATCTAGACTCAATCCTCCTCCGAAACAAGACGGGACGCGGTGTTCGCTGTCGAATGCTTACTGCTGCCAGCGGTCTCTGAGGCTTCGGACGCGGTGGAAATGTTATCTGAACCCTTTTCTTCGGTGGCAGGGAAGTAATTTAAAGCGCCCGTTTTGTCTTCTCCCTGCTCCGGCGTACGGGCTGCGGGAGCCGGGAGCGGATTCTTACCTCCGTTGAAGACGGACGAAGGCGCGATCACGATGGGGCTAGCGTCCTAAAATGGGGAGAGAAAGAGGGGGCTGAGTTGCAGGGCAGGGCTGGAGCGGAGACAGGAGACTAGGGCCATTTCTACACCTGCCTTTTGTCCCGGGATCATCCCTGGGCATCCCAATGACACATAGGCGATCCCGGGAGCAGGCCGGGACAATCCCTCCATTTTCCTGGGATAATCCTAAGGCGTAGAAAGGGCCTAGGACTTCCCACAGCCGTAAGCACCATTCCCTCGGAGGTGAGGAGTTTCTGGATTTATTAAAATTCTCTTCCACCCAGCATCGCTTCCTGACAAAATGCGAGATGCAGCCGGTGACCTTAGGGTCCGGGCAGGTACATTTCAATATTCAACGCAGAGACCAGTATTTCAATATTCAGCACATCCACTGGATTCCAAAAGAACTCATAAGAACATCTGAAGAGCCCTGCTGGATCAGACCGGGGGTCCGTCTAGTCCAGCACTCTGTTCACACAGGGGCCGACCAGCCAAGGATGAACAAGCAGAACATGGTACAACAGCACCCTCCCGCCCATGTTCCCCAGCAACTGGTGCACACAGGCTTATTGCCTCGAATACTGGAGGTAGCACATAACCACCAGGGCTAGTAGCCATGGATAGCCTTCATAGAATCATAGAATAGCAGAGTTGGAAGGGGCCTGCAAGGCCATCGAGTCCAACCCCCTGCTCAATGCAGGAATCCACCCTAAAGCATCCCTGACAGAGGGTTGTCCAGCTGCCTCTTGAAGGCCTCTAGTGTGGGAGAAGAGCCCACCACCTCCCTAGGTCACTGATTCCATTGTCGCACTGCTCTAACAGTCAGGACGTTTTTCCTGATGTCCAGCTGGAATCTGGACATAAGCAGGACACGAGTGCGATAGCACCCTCCTGCCCATGTTCCCCAGCAACATGGTGTACATAAGCACAGTGCTTCTGATATGGGCGGGAGCACCTAGCCATCAGGACCAGCAGCCACTGATCGCCTTCCCCTCCAGGAATTGATCCAACTTCCTTTTCAAGCCAACCAAACAGGTGTCCGTCACTACATCTTGCGGTAGTAAATGTATTTATTATCTATTTATTTGTTGCATTCGTATCCCGCCTTTTTTCCTCCAACCTAAGACGGCGTACACAATCCTCCGCCTCTTCATTTTTATCCTCACAACAACAACCCCCTGTGAGGTGGGTTGGGCTGAGAGTCAGCCATTAGCCCAAAGTCACCCAGCAAGCTTCATGGCCGAATGGGGACTGGAACCTGGATCTCCCGAGTCTCAGGCCAACGCTCTAACCACTACACCACACTGGTTCTCTAGAAAGCTTAAGAACAGGCAAAATGATGCAAAAGCCAGCAAAGAACCAGTGAGATTTTTTTTTCACACAAAGGGCTCTAGAAAAAGCAATGAATGGAGCAGGGGAGGAAAATACCCACCCAAAAAATGGGTAAGGGGGCTTAATGGGGATTGGAGCAAAATGTCCGGACGAGGCCACGTTGGTGGTTTCGGCCTTCTCCGGATGGATGTAGGGGGCACTTGAACGGCCCACTCTGTCTCCCTCTGTTTGCTCATCCGCTGCTGATTCAACCACCTTGTCTCCCGTTCCCCACAGCCCCGATGCGTGACTTACATATTTGACATATTCCTTCCACTGCTGCCACCACGGCATTGCAATAAGAAACCAGTTGTGTCCTTCCTGAAGGCCGTACCTACTTTCGCGTTCCAGCCAGCCCCTAAGGCCAAAGAAACACACACAGACACAGAACAGATGAGCACAAACCGTTCATCATAACAACGCTTCACATCTGTACAGAGCTTTCAAGCATTTAAGACGCTGCATGTGCGCCGTCCGGTTCAGCCTTCCCCAACCTGCAGCCCTCCGGGTGTGTTGGACGACAACTCCCAGCATCCCCCAGCCTGGCTGGGGGATGCTGGGAGTTGTCGGCCAACACATCCGGAGGGCTGCAGGTTGGGGAAGGCTGAGCTAGTTATAGTCTTTAAAATAATCGTGTAAGGAGGTAGTCTGGAATCGATCGCTGGTTCTCCGGGTGATTTCACAGTGGATCCGCAAGGATTTCTGACTCCCAGGGATCGAACAGCAGCAACCGCAACACGGCTCTCTACCTGCCCCCAAATTATACCGCTGAAATGAAGAAAAAGGTCGGGGGTAACCAGGAACGGATTTTTACGTGGAAGGGACCGTGAGCTCCGGTCGTCTGAAAAAAATCCTGAGCTCTGAATTAGCGCTGCAAAATGATATTCCGCGCGTCTTTTGCGCCAGGCTCCGCCTGGCGGATCCCGAATTCCTGAGCTCTGAATTAGTTTTGTGAAATTATATTTCGTGCGTCTTTTGCGCCAGGCTCCGCCTGGCGGATCCCGAATTCCTGAGCTCCGAATTAGTTCTGCGAAATTACATTTTGTACGTCTTTTGCGCCAGGGTCCGCCTGGCGGATCCCAAATTCCTGAGCTCAGAATTAAGTTCTGCGAAATTATATTCCGCGCGTCTTGTGCGCCAGGGTCCTAGTAAAAGAAGAAAACAGAAGTAGATCCCACAAACCGGACGTCTGCCCGCCCTTGCTGTAAGGCCGACATTTCGAGAGGAGCAGCTGTGTTAAATCTGCTGCCGCAAAAACACGGAAAAGCCTTGTGGCGCCTTAAAGACTCACAACATTTATTTTGCCAACCCTCTCTCAGACGCATGAAGTGTTATCCTGATACACCCATGCACACACATGGTTGGGGAGTGAGGGGATAATCAATAGTGGATCAGAGGGAAATAAAACACAGAAAGTATAGACCGTGACAATTGCTTTATTGCCAGGGGGGCTATTGACAGAACAGGAGATAGGTGACAGCACACGTCCCAGCATTGGTGAATTAATTAACACATGTACTGTGATTTCTTTTAAAACACCCACACACCTTTGTTCTGGTGAAAGAATTGAGCAGAAGTCTATCTAGAAGTCTATCGCCACGGGCGAGAGAATTGAAACTGCTGACCTATTGCAAAGTCAGCCATGTCAACTACGATACATCAGGAAGTTCAATTCTATCACCTGTGGCCTCAATCAGGATGAAGGTGTTTTGTTTTGCTTTTGAAATCCTGGCTTGTTTGGGTGAAAGGGGCTTTGCTCTGCCTAAAAGTCACTGTCTACAAATTCATTTGCCAGAGGTGACCGGCTCTGAAGCAAGAAAGTGGGCCAGAGCAGCTCTTGATTTGTGCTGTGGGGTTTGGAGAAGGTAAGGAACAGCAGACCACCGCCCCTCCCCACACTCTGAAGATGACCTTGTCTACTTCCTTGCCCAGAAGCCGGGGGGTGGGGGTGGGGATCTGAAGTCCCAAGGGAGAATTCGGCGAGAGGAGGGTGCAGCCTACCTAATGATTTGTCCTTCCTCTTCTGGAGTGGCGGGTCTTAAACCTAGCACTATATGGCACACCTAGAGAAAAGGGAGAGAAAGGGGGTGGGGGGAAACAGCCAAATTTAATCACACAGCATCGGAGCGACCAATCCAGTCAAGGGCCACATATTAACACAAATGTTCAAATACATATTATGTTGAAGAGGCAAAGCGAGATTTGCAGATTTGCAGATCATAGAATCATAGAATAGCAGAGTTGGAAGGGGCCTACAAGGCCATTGAGTCCAACCCCCTGCTCAATGCAGGAATCCACCCTAAAGCATCCCTGACAGAGGGTTGTCCAGCTGCCTTTTGAAGGCCTCTAGTGTGCGAGAGCCCACAACCTCCCTAGGGAACTGGTTCCATTGTCGTACTGCTCAAACAGTCAGGAAGTTTTTCCTGATGTCCAACTGGAATCTGACTTCCTGTAACTTCAGCCCGTTATTCCGTGTCCTGCACTCTGGGAGGATTGAGAAGAGATCCTGGTCCTCCTCTGTGTGACAACCTTTTAAGTATTTGAAGACTGCTATCATGTCTCCCCTCAATCTTCTCTTCTCGACGATCTCGACGACCGCTTCGGACACTCGCTCCCACTTCCGACAGGTGACCGCACTTATTGACCCGGTTCGCAAATAAAGGTGGCAAATCGTATGCTAATTAAGCCCCGATTCTCTGCCGTGCATGTCAGGCGTGTTCTGCGGCCATTTTGCATTCGCAGCCTCCAGTCAGGCCAAGGATGCTTCCGTAACACCGGAACCCAGACACTCTGGGGCTGTTCACACAACACGCCAACCCACACTTAGTGGTTGAGTGTGGGTGATGTCGAACTGTGGGTTAGCGTGTTGTCTGAACGCAGCCAGGGTGGCTCCTTAGCGGTGCAGCACGGCTTATTTTCTGGAACAAGCCAACTTGAGAACCTACAGTTTGTTCATAGATTGTTCAGAGTGGTTAACCAACCTGTCAGAGATGCCTTAATTCAGACAGCCCGCCAAACCAGGGTTTGTGCTTCCAAGCATGCAAACCACAGTTTTAGAGCTGCTTTTATTTCTCACCCTTCTCAGCGCTCAGGTTCAGAAACTGACGCCCATCTCCATCCTGCAGTCGTCTCTGAAAGAGGACCAACGACCATAACCATGGAGTTGGTGATTATGGACACCACGGGCCCGTTCAGATGACACGCTAAGCCATGGTTAGGCCGCTAATCCTTTTTGCAGTGTGTTTAAAACATGGTTATGTAGTCACCATGGTTAGGGACAGTTCCCACGACACTCTAAGCCAGCCTTCCTCAACCTGGGGCGCTCCAGATGTGTTGGACTGCATCTCCCAGAATGCCCCAGCCAGAGGTGGCTGGGGCATTCTGGGAGTTGTAGTCCAACACATCTGGAGCGCCCCAGGTTGAGGAAGGCTGCTCTAAGCCATAACATTTAGCTCAAAATGCTTAACCACCGTGGCTTAGCATGTCGGACAGAACAGGGTCTATGTCAGCGTGTTTAAACCGTGGCTATGTAGCCACCGTAGTTAGGAACGGTTCCCACGACACGCTGAGCCACAGGGCCCGTGCCAGTTAAACACAAACCCTAGTTTCCGATTTACGAGCTGATCACAAACCATGGTTTGCGTCAATTCAGACATCCCACCCGATTTCTCTGCTGTGCTCTTATGTCCAATTTCATGCTAATATTTATTTATTTATTGAGTATTTTTATCCCGCACCTCAGCCAAAAGGCTCTTGGAGCGGCTTACAATGTATCAATAAAGAAGACAGTCCCTGCCCTCAGGCTTACATTCTAAAAAAAAGACATGACACACAAGGAAAAGTGTATGGGGAGGGCAGAGGAAGAAAATAAAAAGAAATTAAGGAGACTGCTTAGGCTGGTGGGAAGGCCCTGCTCCGTCCTCTCATCTCCCAATGGAGGGGCAAACCAACAGCTCCTTCTTCTCCACAAGGTGAAGATGTTATCACACACACACCCATGCTAATATCTCCCCCACCACCACTCCCAAAAGGCTTTGTAACTGGGGAGATGCACAGCCTTAATGCACGTACTTAGTTATGAGAGAGGAGGGCCAGATAAGCAAAGCTCACTTGAACAAAATGATAATATCTACGGAAAACCCAATATGAGCTACTAACATCCTCATTTTTCACTCCCCTAACCATCGGGAGATTTATGCGCTCGTCTACTTTGCAATTTTCAAGACCACCAATTTGAATCCCAGCTGGACATCTTTGGGTTGTTGGATATTTTTGTGGGTTGGTGGGGTTTTTTTTTTTTTATCGGTTGGTAGGGGAGATGGATTTAAGTCGTTACGACAGAGCAAAAATTGCATTCTGCATTGTGAATAAAAACAGCCATGGAAAAAAAAGAGAGAGAGCGCCATTAGCTTGCAGGAAGTGATAGATATCCCAAAGTACAAAAACACAGCTGGCTTTTTTTTCACCCTATTTTTTTTCTCCTTTATGCCAGCCTTCTTTTCAATATCATTCTATCACTCGGCTGTAGCTGCATTTGAGTTTCAGCACGCCGACATTAGAACTCACACTGTTGGGGGGCCAGGCCAGAGTGGGTGGGGTTTTTTCAAGTAGTAAAAAATAATTTGTAAAAACGCCACCCAGGCTGCCGGATCGTCTTCCAACGCCCCCCCCCCCCCCCACCTTAAGAGTAGGGCAAAAATTCACCCGAGTTGGACTAGGATAAAACAAAGTTACTCAAAGCTCAAAGCTGAGTAACTGAACATTTTTAAAACCCTGCATTCAAAAACAACCCTGTATTAAATAAAATACTGCATTCAAAAATAAAAAGGAGGTTTCAGAAGGCCAAACTGTACACTGAAAAGCTATGTTTCTATATGAAAATGGGTGTGTGTGTTAAAATGTTCTGCTGATACCCCTGGCTCTGGGAGCCCCCAATTTTAGAGATGAGGAGTCTGGGTTTTTTCCGTGGTGGCAACGACACTCGGGAAGAGGTTTCCCGTGCACACCTAGTGCTCCCTTTGAAGCAGCAGTGAGGTTGCGTGCGTGCCTTTCATTTACCCACTTCGGGAATGGGAGAGCATTTATATTTTAAATTTGGGATCACGTTTATGCTGTCTGATCGGGTCCCACACCTGCCCTTCGGGGGCTTTCATTGGAGATGAGAGAAATTCAAGGAATGGAAGAACGTAAGAAGGGATCAGACCGAGGGTCCATCAAGTCCAGCATTCTGTTCACACAGTGGCCGACCAGCTGCCCACGGGGAACGCACAAGCAGGGCATGGGTGCAGTAGCACCCTCCTGCCCATGTTCCCCAGCAACTGGTGCATATAGGTTTACTGTCTCAGATGCTGGAGGTAGCACATAACCATCAGGTGGCCATGGACCGCCTTCTCCTCCAGGAATTTATCCAACCCCCTTTTCAAGCCATCCCAATGAGTGAGTGGCCATTGCTACGTCTCGTGGGAGTGAATTTCGTAGTTCAACTATCTGCTGTGTGGAGAAGGCCTTCCTGTATCTCCCACCAATCAAGCTTCACGCCACGGCCCTGGGTTCTAATATTATGGAAGGGGGACCTATCAGCGGCTAGTAGCCATGATGACTACCGGAAACCTCCAGCAGACCTCTGGAGACCAGTCACCAGGGAGCAACAGTGAGGGAGAGCTATTAGCCTTCTCTCCGGCTCACGGGCTTCCAAAGAGGCTTCTAGTGAGCCACGGTGGGAGTCCGGATTCTCCTTTAAGGAAGCTTTCAGTTGAAGCCTTATGCTTCCACACTCCGATATATTTGCTCTGTGTTTCCATTACGAAAAATTGGATAGGTGGAGGGTCGGGGGTGGGGGAGAATCTATTTGTTGTTGCACTGCCTGGGGGGGAACGTTGCTGGAAAGGGACGTGTTTTAAAATAAGAACTTCTTCGCTGAGTGGCGTTGGGGCGGCTGCGGGGGTGAGGTCTGCAATCCGCACTTTAGCGCACACTCGGCAGTTTGGACGCACAACACGCTTTATTGATTTATTTAGAATATTTATATACCGCTCGCCATTGAAACATTTCGGAGCGGTGTACAAGGTAAAATGAAAATAAAAACAGAATAAAAACAGTTAAAACAAAATTTAAAAAGAAGCAAAAATCAGAAATCCAAGGCTGCGTGTTAAAGAAAGGCTTCTTGGAATAAAGATGTTTTCAGGAGGCGCCGAAAGGAGTACAAGGTGGGCGCCTGCCTGACCTCCAGAGGCAGGGAGTTCCACAGGAGGGAGGCCACCACGCTGAAGGCTCTTCCCCTGGTGGATTCCAATCGGAGGATGGATCTAGGTGGAACCACCAGGAGCAGGCCCTCGGATGACCTCAGTGACCGGGCAGGTTGGTAAGGGAGAAGGCGCTCTCTCAGGTATCCTGGTCCCAAGTTGTTTAGGGCTTTGTACACAAGTACAAGAACCTTCAACCTGGCCCGGTAGCGAATAGGCAGCCAGTGCAGTTCCCTCAACAGAGGAGTTCCATGCTGGAAAGGGGCAGCTCCAGACAACAGCCGAGCTGCAGCGTTCTGCACTAGCTCCAGCTTCCGGAGCAGCTTTCCCCAAAGGGTTGACCAGCAGGGTTTCGGAACAGGTCTGGTGCCCTCGAGACGTGCTGGTTGGCAACTCCCAGAATCCTCCGCCAGCGTGGCCCAATGGATTGTGGGAATTGTGGTCCGACACACCTGGGAGGCACGAGGTTGGGGGATGCCGCTTTAGAAGAACAGGGCGGTCCTAACAGAACCATGCAAGCGCTGTTATGCCGCGTGACACCTCTGGGTTCTTATGCCCATCTCGCACTGGGGTTCTTTCCTCGTTCAACCCTCCCCAAGGCACCAGGAGGCGTACAAGCGAAGCCCGGCATCAATCAGGCCAAGGAGAAGCCGCCTTACAAAGTGGAACTTCAGAAAAAAAGAGAGAGACGGGCAGACCCAGGGCTGCAAAAGGAAGCAGGCAGGTCGCGGAAGCCAGGCTTCATTGCCGGAGACATACCTGAAAAAGTAGGTTCAGAAATTCGTTGGCGAGCGCACTCTTCACACTCCAGATCTGGTAATCCTCCAGGGTGAGGTGGCCGAGCTGAAGTCACGAACGGGGAGGCAAAGAGAATTCGTGAGCGTGTCGCCCAGCGTCTGCCCGGCGCGTCTCTTGCATTCGCAGGCACAAATACCGAGCGTTGGGAGGGCCGCGCCGCACTGTCGCGTCAAGAAAAGCGGCCGACGGCAACGTTTTCGAAGGCAGCCGGCAATCAAAGGGCCCCCAAAGAACACGTTTCAATCGGCTCAGAGCCAGGTCCAAACCGGTGGGAACAGTCACAATTTCCGCCAAAGGACCTCACATTCACAAACGCTCCCGGCCACCTTGATCAGAAATGGAAGTCTTCCACGAAATGGGCCCTTCGACTGGGAAGCCACGACGGTGGCTTCACGTGGTTTGAACACACCTGGTGGCCTCCAGACGTGTTGGGAGGGCAACTCCCATGACACCCAGGTGTTGTGGTCTGCCCGCCCCGGGTGTGAACTATACGGAATTAAATAGACCAACGGGAGGCAGCTCCAGCGTCCCTACAGTTATCCCTTGAGGTGCACGGGCACCCTCTTGCAAGACCTTTCCCTGACGGTGCCTCAGGCTCATGTGGGGGTCAGCCGGCAAGCCAAAATTCCTGGCCTTTGCTCCGTTCAAAACATTGCCCCTATTAAAGTTAGTTTCCAACCCAAGGATTATATTCTTTGTATGCCATGGGGGTGGGGACTTTCTGATTGTTCCTCAAGCCAGCTACACGCACTATATTGTAACGGGCGAGAATGCTGAAGCGGTATATAAATTTAATAAATAAATAAATAAATAAATAAATAAAAAAAATATAGTTGCATACAAGTAATATGATCCCGCCATCTGCTTTACGTATCGCAAAAACCTAAAATTCCCCAAAGGAACGTTTTTATTCGAACGTGTCTTCCAGAAAAGCACAAGGCAAGTTACTATAGTATCTCTTAACCTTTCTGTCTTTCTTGGTCTATTACCCGCATGCGTCAATTTCACAATGAAACAAAACCTTCCTTCGCCTATTTCACCCACCACTACCACCGGCCTTCCATAAACCGGCCGCTTCAGTTCTGCACCTACTACTGTGTGGATTAAGCAGCGTACGAGTCATGCGATGAGCTTGTTCCTCTTACCTTGGTGGTGTCGTGAGCCTGCAGAACGCCTTCAACAATGTCAGACAGGTTCATGTGCAACTCCTTGGGCCGGGGAAAGAGGGGAAAAAGAGGGAAAGAGTGATCCAAACGCAGCTAAAAGACAAGAATCACTCTACCTTACAAATGAAGCAAAAATATTGGGCGAGGTCTACACTAAGGCTGCGTTCCGACAACACAATAGTCAACAGTGGGTTAATAGTCAACTTGACAGATGGTTATATAGGGGGTGCGCCCCACACAACATAATAATAATCAACCATGGTGTGATTTAGGATCAGTGTTGAGTTGACTACTAGTCCATGCTGAGTTGATTCACTCATCCCCTGCCCTCTCACCCCCCCTCAGTCCTCCCACTAGTATCCCATCAGCCACTGCTGATGAAAATCTATCCTGTCAGCTGGACTAGAGCGGCAGCCACCACTTTGACCACTCTTGCCTTGAGACTCTGTGGCCGAGGAAATAACCAATGGTGGCCAAGGAAATAACCAACGAACATGATAACCAATGGTGGTTCTAATGGCCAACTTTTCCCAGCGTTGGTTATTTCGGCCAAATACCCATCTGTTGGTTAAAAAAACTCCCTCCACACAACATAACCCACAGTGGGTTAAATAACCAACCGTCGACTATTTAAACCACTGCTGGTTATCGTGTTGTCTGAACCCAGTCAATGTCATGCATAAAGCAGACCCGCTGGAATCAATGGGACCTAAATTAGTCATCACTAATCTGTCCCATTGATTTCAATGGGGCTACTCTAAGCACGGGTAAATCTGGGTCCTACCAATTTTATGACATCTCTGCCAGTTTACAAACCCCCGAAATCAATTTGCAACCAAAATTCAATCAGTGAAGAGTCAAAGAATTGAATTTGCACTGAATTTGCTCTTCTCCTTCATGCAGGCAATTTTAAAGGCATTTTGGATGTGCAAACCCACATACACTCGAAGGATGGTTTTCAAAAGATGAGCAACTCCGGACGTGACTTACAGGAATGTCGTCAGTACGATTATCTTTCCAGACTTCTAAAAGAGCGACCACCATGTCTTCGAGTTCAACACGGGACAACACCCCGTCTCGGTCAATGTCAAAAACCTTGAAGCAAACTAACAGAGGGGAAAGTGAGGTTATTTTGACAGCTAGAACCAACCAACCGCTATCACATGAATCAGTTTCATTATGGTTTAGTCTCAGACACAGGCTGGGAGAGGGGCGGGGAGGGTCATTGACACATGAACGCAACTCAGCTTGGGAAGCAGACTTACATCTGGGTGTCAAAGAAACACACACACATAAATTAATACAGATGCACACACTCACATGCACACACACAAATTCAATAAGGGTGCAGACAAGCTGGAGCGTGTTCAGAGGAGGGCAACCAGGATGATCAGGGGTCTGGAAACAAAACCCTATGAAGAGAGACTGAAAGAACTGGGCCTGTTTAGCCCGGAGAAGAGAAAATTGAGGGGAGACATGATAGCATTCTTCAAATACTTGAAAGGTTGTCCCACAGAGAAGGGTCAGGATCTCTTCTTGATCCTCCCAGAGCGAATTATGAATTATTGACTTAATAAATATAGTGTTCCTGCGTTTCCCGCTGGTGTGCTTTGTTCCACGCTAGGGAAAAGTGTGGCGCTTAGGAAGGAACTAGTGAGCTTCAAAGATTTTTGGCTGTCAACTGTGCACTGTCCTAAACGCTTCCTGTGTGGGAAAGTTGCAACGTTTTGGGATTCCTCGTTTGAGAAACCAGACAAGTAATGGTGGGATGAACGAAGTTTATTAAATTATCTGTGGTGTAACGCTGCCAGACACCTTCCTTGGTGCCCACCAAGACACTACCTCTCAATTTTTTTTATTTTAAAATATTTTCACATAATTCTTACTGGAGACGTGATAGCACTCTTCAAATACTTGAAAGGTTGTCCCACAGAGGAGGGCCAGGATCTCTTCTCGATCCTCCCAGAGTGCAGGACACGGAATAACGGGCTCAAGTTACAGGAAGCCAGATTCCGGCTGGACATCAGGAAAAACTTCCTGACTGTTACAGTGCTGGAGGTTTTTAGTATCCTAATCTGGAGCTTTACCGGTACATTTTGTCAGTTTTCGCTGCTTCCTTCTTATTTTTCTTGCTTAAGTTCTATTTTTCTTCTTCTTAAGATATTGTTTGAACTTTTTAGTTTAGTTTTATAAGCAGCCCGTAAAATTCCCAGCAGATCCATCCCAATTTTTTTCCTTGCTTATCAACCCTGAGCTAGTAACTGTAAACCGCCCAGAGAGCTTCGGCTATGGGGTGGTATATGAATGCAATAAATAAATAAATAAATAAATTGTGCACACTCTGCTACCGGGCCTCCTGCCCAGAAGACTAAAAACGGGAAAGTGGTGTTAAAAGAGAAGATAACAGTTGTGCGGAGAGAGAAAAGGAGCTGGGGAGCAGCGGAGATGGAAGTAGGGCAAGGCTAGAGTGGCTCTTCTCTAGAGAGGCTCCTCTGGACGACCTTAGGGGAAGAAAGAGGAGCAGCAAAGCCATTTGACAGGTTGAGAAAAGACGAGGCCTACTACGCAAGAGAACTCGGGAATGCAATAGAACAGAATAATCCGTTTACTCTCCATTTTTTAAAAGAGCAAATATTAGTAGTTCCCGAGCACAGGCAGCTCAGACGCCGAGTATACATGGGCGCAAACGTCAGTGCCATAAACCGTGCTAACTGCTTATGCTTTATGAATATTTTATCAAAGGGAAATGAAAATCTGCCGAGAAAATACGGTGATTGGCGACCAACCAACGAGACAGGCTCTTCAAGGGGACTGATTGTAATTGGCGTAAAATGAGAGACTAACTCACAATAATATATCGAATTAATAGAGCCAAGAGACGATTAGGAATTAGCATTTAAAAGGCCTCATATTTAAAGCGTCGCACAAGATTATATTTTCTTGTGTTTGCCTTCACCCCTGTGGGGAAGGACGGCGGAGAGAGGAAAGAAAGAAGTCTAAAACATGTAGATGAATTCAGGCAGAAGTAGACACGGGGTTTGATTTTGGTTTCCTTCAAGGGGGGAGGGGGAGAATGAAGGTTTGACCAAGGACTACACACTCACAGCAGAAAACTGTACCTAGTGTTAGTTCCCTGAAGAGCAAAGAGGGGTGGGGATAGGGGTGGAGGGAGCCTGTGGGTCAGATTTGGATGGATTTCACATATTTAAGCCCTGCTGTTTAACCAAATCCATGGGTCAATCATAAAAACACCCCTATCTTGAAACCCCACCAACACATTTCCGCGAATTAGGCAGGGAAGGCTTCGAAACAGCCTTCTCCAATTTGCAGGCCTCCAGACGCGCTGGAATACAACTCCCATCATCCACCAGGGGATGGTGGGAGCTGTATTCCCAACACATCTGAAGGCCCATGGGTCGGAGGGAAGGCTGCTTTGCAAGGTGGCTCTTGCACCCGCTTGGAAAACTC
This sequence comes from Elgaria multicarinata webbii, assembly GCF_023053635.1. Taxonomy (NCBI): domain Eukaryota; kingdom Metazoa; phylum Chordata; class Lepidosauria; order Squamata; family Anguidae; genus Elgaria; species Elgaria multicarinata. The sequence goes on from NC_086192.1 coordinate 8,753,570, forward strand.
CGGAAGGAACGTGCTCCTGCAAAACGTCTGGCTCAGCAGACGTCTGCTTCTCACCAAGGGAGGCTTGGACACACAGAGTGATGGTTGGTGAAGAGGGCCGAAGAAGAAGGTCTTAATTGGTGGGGGGCACGCATAAGTGAAAGGGGGACATAAGTCCCAGGTCAGGAGGGGCCGTGGAGAGAGAGGTAAATTGCATTACGATTGTCAATCATCAGCTAGGAGGGCCAATGAAGAGGTAACCCAGGGGCGTGTCCAAAAATGGAGCATGTAACGTGGATCTCAATAGTCCCAGTGGGCCTACTCACATTTCTGCCTTTCCGCCAGCGGTCCCCTGCAGCAGGCCGAGAGTCCGCAGGAGATCTCTTTGAAGTCGATGTGATTGTCGCGATTTTCATCGAAGGCGTTGAAGAGGCCTGCAAGTGGGCAGCAGCAAAGGGGAGAGGTGGCGTTTGACCCAGTATGGAGAAATCAGACCAGTTTTATGTCAATTCATGCAGCCCCTTTCCCTGCCTCGATAACCCAGGAAGTCTCTCATTAACCATACTTTCTAATTTTCTCCAAACCATGGACAAACGATGGAAAACCAAAAATCTTAAACCAATTTCAAACTGTGGTTTAAGATCCTGGCTTATTTATTCCCAACCTGGTTTAAGATCCTGGCTTATTTATTCCCAACCTGGTTTAAGATCCTGGTTTATTTATTCCCAACCTGGTTTAAGATCCTGGCTTATTTATTCCCAACCTGGTTTAAGATCCTGGCTTATTTAATTCCCAACCTGGTTTAAGAACCTGGCTTATTTAATTCCCAACCTGGTTTAAGATCCTGGCTTATTTATTCCCAACCTGGTTTAAGATCCTGGCTTATTTATTCCCAACCTGGTTTAAGATCCTGGCTTATTTATTCCCAACCTGGTTTAAGATCCTGGCTTATTTAATTCCCAACCTGGTTTAAGATCCTGGCTTATTTATTCCCAACCTGGTTTAAGATCCTGGCTTATTTATTCCCAACCTGGTTTAAGATCCTGGCTTACTCCCATCATGGCAACCGTCATTTCAGGCAAAATAAGGAACTGTTTTATGTAAATGGTTTTTAAACTCCGTGTACTGTATTTTAAAATGATTTTAATCTTTGTGAACTGCCCACAAAGAGACGGTAAAGAAATGTAATAAATAACAGGCCTCTTCAGACGACGTGCTAAGCGATGGTTAGCAGCAAATGGTTAGTGAGCACGTTTAAACCATGGTTATGTAGCCACCATGGTTAGGGGTGGCCCATACGACATGCTAAGTCATGGCTCACATGACACACAAAGCCATAATGTTTAGCTCAAAAGGCTTAACCACCATGGCTTAGCATGTCATCTGAACATGGTCTATAACATCAGGGCCTGCTTTAGTTGGACACCCACACCCACAGGGCTGTCATCTTGACCCTGTGGGGAAGAAGAAGGAGCTGTTGGTCTGCCCTCCATTCGGAGATGAGAGGGGGGAGCAGGGCCTTCGTATCAGTCCTGCTAAACAGTCTCCTTAATTTCTTTTTCCCCTCTGCCCTCCCCATCGCCTTTTCCTCGCGTGTCATCTCTTTTTTTTTTTTTTAGAATGTAAGCCTGAGGGCAGGGACTGTCTTCTTTACTGATTTATTACTCCCTGGGACCACAATACCTGATGGAACGCCTCTCCCGACATGAACCTACCCGTACACTGCGCTCAACATCTAAAGTCCTCCTCCGAGTGCCTACTCCGAGGGAAGCTCGGAGGATGGCAACAAGGCAGGGGCCTGCTCAGTGGTGGCCCCCCGACTGTGGAATGATCTTCCCGATGACGCTCGCCTGGCGCCAACGTTGTTATCTTTTCGGCGCCAGGTCAAGACGTTTCTCTTCTCCCAGGCATTTTAACAGCATTTCACAACGTTAAGTTTGTTTTTAATGCACCCCAGAATTGTTGTTTTTAAATGGATACTGTTGTTTTTATACTGTTTTTTATGTTTTTTAAATTTTTGTATACTTTTAATGTTTACTATTTTTAATTGTTGTAAACCACCCAGAGAGCTTCGGCTGTGGGGCGGTATATAAATGTAATAAAATAAATAAATAAATAAATAAATTGTGAGCCGCTCCGGGAGCCATTTGGGCTGAGGTGCGGGATAAAAATACTCGAAATAAATATAAATAAATAAATAAATGATAGCAATAATAAAACAACTATGGTTAATTGGAGACTTCCTGGCTTATCAAGGCATAACCACACAGGGGAGAGCACAGGAGCTACAGGCACAATTGCCTGAATGCAGCCATTGTGTTGACATATTATTATTATTATTATTATTATTATTATTATTATTTATTTATATAGCACGATCAGTGTACACGGTGCTGTACAGAGTAAAACAGTAAATAGCAAGACCCTGCCGCATAGGCTTACAATCTAATAAAACCATAATAAAACAATAAGGAGGGGAAGAGAAAGCAAACAGGCACAGGGTAGGGTAAACAGGCACTGGGTAGGGTAAAACTAGCAGTATAAAGTCAGAACAAAATCAAGTTTTAAAAGCTTTAGGAAAAAGAAATTTTTTAGCTGAGCTTTAGTGACGTCTCAAATTCTCAAGGTTGCGGTTCCCCCATCAGAACACAGCGGCTAAAGACACACGGATCGCTCCAGCCTCCGCTCCCACCCTGCCCTTTCCCCCATTATTGACATCCATTTATTTTTCGCAAATTGCTCCTTGAGCCTGCGCAATGGGAAAGGGTCTACTCAAGTGTTGGAGGGGGAAACAGGACCTTTAAGACGTTTGAAGAAGTGGCGGTAATTCTCCCCTTAGCTGGCTTGCTAAGATACTTTAGATACTTTACACTCCTCCTCCAGCAAACGTTCTCCTGATTTGCAGCCCTGACGTTGCGTTGCTTAAAGACCGTCTTCCCATATTCCCAACGTTTAGATCTGCTAATCCGCTAACCGCCCGCGCAGTGCTTTTAAGATGGGACAAGCTGGAAGAGTCCAACACACTCAGACGGGCGTTCTCAGACGAAACTCACACAGACCCCCAAAAACATAAATGAGGATGTTAATCGAAACAGCCGAGGTAAGCCGTGGATTTTCCATACCTTCCCCCAGAGACGGATGAATGGGCGGAGAAACCAAGGGGCCGAACGTTTCCAGATCAAAACGGCCCGTTCTCGACTGAGCCTTCAGGAGCCAGTAGCGTTTCTCGAGATCGATGATGTCCGATTCTTCCACTGCGTAAAGACAAAGATCGACGTCAAAACATGTTTCTAAAAGGGTTTGATATCCGTGCAGGGGAGGCGGAATGCTTCGCGTGGGGAGCCACCTGAACAGAGCCACGGCGGTGATCTGGGTTGCTTTGTACGGGGAGAAAAAAACAGTGTTGTGCTTGGAGCAGCCTTCTTCAACCTGGGGCGCTCCAGATCTGTTGGACTACAACTCCCAGAATGCCTCAGCCAGCTCGGCTGGCTGGGGCATTCTGGGAGGTGCAGTCCAAGACATCTGGAGCGCCCCAGGTTGAGGAAGGCTGGCTTGGAGGTAACACTGCAATGGGACATCAGAAGAGCCCTGATGCTGGATCAGACCAAGGGTCCGTCTAGCCCAGCACTCCGTTCACACAGTGGCCAACCAGCCATCATCCAGGGACCAACAAGGCACGACACAGTGCAACAGCACCCTCCCGCCCACATTCCCCAGCAACTGGTGCCCACAGGCTTACTGCCTCGGATACTGGACCAAAGCATGCGCACCACATCACTGTGGCACGAGCTTTAGCAGGCAATGGGCTATGTCCGAGGAACTGTGGACCAGAAAGGTGGTAGATACTTTACACCCAGACAATTTCCCCCGCACCCCTTTTAGTTCTGGTTACATAGGTCAAGTAGTACATCATACATGTACATTCAGTTTCGATACAGATGCCCGCCTGGATTTAATATTATTTAACGTTAACTTACTTAAGATACCGTGTTTCCCCGAAAATAAGACAGTGTCTTATATTAATTTTTGCTCCCAAAGATGCGCTAGGTCTTATTTTCAGGGGATGTCTTATTTTTCCATGAAGAAGAATACGGTACACATTTATTGTTGAACAAAAAAAAAGGTCTTATTTTCAGGGGGATGCCTTATATTACAGCGAGAGGCAAAACTGGAAGTAGGTCTTATTTTCGGGGGATGTCTTACTTTCGGGGAAACAGGGTACTTAGTTTTCTTACCCCGCCCCCCCCCTATACTCTCCATAACTCCATATATGCCGAGGGAGGCATTCTCCCATCTTCTTCTTTATTCACAAAATCAATAAATTTCCTCCATACCCCTTCAAATTTAATCGCACTTAGTTGTCCTCGCACTATCCTTAGTTTTTGAGTCAGTTTTTCTAAGAGGGCAATCTGCCCTACGCTCTGGTACCAGTTATCAATATGGCAGCCCTTGGCCATCATTCCAATGCTTGGCTATCAACCATCTAGCCGCTAACAGTAGATGGCTTATTAATTCCTTACTTAACAAGTTAGTGTCCGGCCCTCTATATAAATTTCACAATGCTAGATGGGAAGACGGTCTACGCCCAGACAATGACTGGGTTCACACAACACGCTCACCCACATTCAGTGGTTGAGAGTAGGTTAGGCTGTTCTTGAACTGTGGGTTGTTTGCTGAACCGTGGGTTAGCGTGTTGTGTGAACCCAGGACAGTTTTCGCAGGGCGGCTTGTTTATTTATTGATTACATTTTTATACCGCCCAATAGCCGAAGCTCTCTGGGCGGTTCACAAAAATTAAAACCATGAAGAGCGTAGTAAAACAACCAACAATCTAAAAACACAAGTACAAAACACAATATAAAAAAAGCACAACCAGGGTAAAACCACACAGCCGAAATTAAAACTGGTCCTCTATATAAATTTCGCAATGCTAGATGAGAAGATGGTCTACACCCAGACGATGTCTGGGTTCACACAACACACTCACCCACATTCAGTGGTTGTTAGCCATGTAGCGTGGCTTGTTTTTCTCGAAGAAGCCACGTTGAGAACCCATGGTTTGTTGCTGGGCTGTTCAGCGTGGTTAGCAAGCCGCACTGCTTGGTTAACAAGCAACCTTGCGGAAGATGTCTTGGGTTCAAACACACGTTGCCTCTAACTTGCAAGCGTGCCAACAATAAGCTATGAATGTATTTATCATCTTAATAAAATCAATCTAGTTAGGAGGCAAATGTGCCCACGCCCTTAACTGAGAGGCTGAGCTTCGAAATCGCCATTTTCAGCAGCATTTTCACCGTGAAATATCTGTGAAAGTTACAACGGCGCTGAAGACGGGAGCCCATTAAGCAGTTCCCAAATATCTTGTAACAAAGCTGTCTATATTTAGCCTCGTCATGTGTGATCTCATTCCCAGATGGGCCTGAGCCCTTAAACCCATGCCAGCTTTATAATAGGATTAGACTCCAGCTCTTCGGACCGGTGACCAAAAAGGAACACACACACGCAAACACACACAACTTGTGAACAAGGAAAACAGCAAACTAAGACAGAGGCCGTTTACGCTTTGCCTTCGGGTCCTTTGTTCGGAGACCCCGAATGGGCAACCTGGATACAGAGATAGCCGAGTTCTCCTCTCCCAACAAGGTTGCAGTAGCAGAACCGAAATACTCACGCGGCAAGACTCCGTTTCTCTATGAAGTCAGGTCCTTGCAGGATAGACCCCCCCTCGCCCATGGGGGTGATAGGGGCACCCTAATACGGGCGCCGCTTAATTTATTTATTTATTTATTTATTACATTTTTATACCGCCCAATAGCCGAAGCTCTCTGGGCGGTTCACAAAAACCGGTTCACTTTATCTATTTCACTTAAGGGCACCAGCAGGGATGCCTCCACTCAGACGGGGCGGGCGCAACGCGTCCAGTTCCGACACGGGACCCTCTTTGGAGGCGCTCGTCCAACCCGCCAGGCCTGCTCACCAGGGTGCAAGGAATGAAGAAATCAAAGCTGCTGGACCCGTCGGGAGCAGGGGCTTGGGCTGCAAGGCCCTCGTCTTGTTTCAGGGCGAGTCCGACAGTTCCATGAAATGTTTCCAGGCTCCTTCCTACAGGAAGACCGTTTTGCTACATGTTCGGCAAGCCAGAATGGGATAAAGGAGGGAGACTGGAGCAGGCAGGCACCATCAGAGCCTGCTTTAGTTGGAACCCCCCTCCCCCAGGGCTTGTGGGGAAGAAGGAGCTGTTGGTTTGCCCCTCCATTGGGAGATGAGAGGACGGAGCAGGGCCTTCCCACCAGCCTAAACAGTCTCCTTAATTTTTTTATTTTCTCCCTCTTCCCTCCCCATACACTTTTCCTTGTGTGTCATGTCTTTTTTTTTAGAATGTAAGCCTGAGGGTAGGGACTGTCTTCTTTATTGATACATTGTAAGCCGCTCCGAGAGCCTTTTGGCTGAGGTGCGGGATAAAAATACTCTAAATAAATAAATAAAGGGGCTCATTGCCTTTTAAACGTCAGCTGCCAAAACGGCTGGTTGAAGAAGAGGGAGACAGGGCAGGCTTTTAAAGTGAGAACCCACCCCAAGGTCTGGAGCAGGATGCTCAGGCACGAGCTTCGGTTGTGGTGGGTTCTCACTTTAAAAGCCCGCCCTGACTCCCTCTTCTTCAACCAGCCGTTTTGGCAGCTGACGTTTAAAAGGCAGGAAAAGGAAAGGAACCTCTCGTGCAAGCACGGAGTCATTACTGACTCTTGGAGGGACGCCAGCTTCCGCTGACGTTTTCTCGGCAGGCCTTACAGCGGGGTGGTTTGCCGTTGCCTTCCCCGGCCGTGATTACCTTTCCCCCAGCTAGCTGGGTACTCATTTTACCGACCTCGGGAGGATGGAAGGCTGAGTCGACCCGAGCCGGCTGCCTGAAACCAGCTTCCGCTGGGATCGAACTCAGGCCGTGGGGAGAGTTTCAGCTGCAGAAACAACGAGCCCCTTTATCCCACCCTGGCTTATTTATTTATTGCATTTTTATACCGCTCAACAGCCGAAGCTCCCTGGGCGGTTCACAAAAACTAAAACCATTCACGGTATAAAACCAGACAGTATAAAAAACATGATATAAAAAACAGGTTAAAAAGTGATTTAAAACATACCACACGTGATTAAAACGTCTTTAAAACGTCTTTAAAACATCCTAAAATTTCACTGGATAGGCCGGCCGGAATAGATCATTTATTGCTTACCGAAGACGTAGCAAAACGGTCTTCCTGCGGGAAGGAGCCTGGAAACGCCCTGCGCCTGTGTGTTTGGTTTCTTTATCTATTTCACTGACATCCCGCTATTTCCCGCCAAGGAACTCAACGCGGCGTGCATAATCCGCCTCTCCGTTTTATCGTCCCAACAACAACCCTGTGAGGTAGGCTGGGCTGAGAGTCTGTGACTGGACCAAAGTCACCCAGTGAGCTTCCATGGCCAAGAGGGGACTAGAACCCAGATCTCCTGACTCCCCGTCCAACCGTACACCACACTGGCATCAACGTCATCAGCATTATTATTATTTTCTCTTTTCTCGCTCATGGCGGTTTTTCTAGACGGACATGACGGGCGTTGCCAAGTCAGGCTGCCTTTTACTGAATCATGAATTTCCTGACTATTGAGCACGTTTTAAGTACGACTGCTTTCTGGATGGTGGTGTGGATGTATTTTGGTAGGCCCAGTTCCTGAAGGTTTTCTGTATAGTTGTTTTATGATGGTTTTAATTTTTGCGAACAGCCCAGAGCGCTTCAGCTATTGGGCGGTATAAAAATGTAATAAATAAATAAATAAATAAGCAATATTAATGTGATGCATTAACGGAATAATTGTGACCTTTTCCTGTTGCCACAGTTATATTGTATTTTGTATTCGTGCTTTTAACCTGTTGGTTGTTTTATTGTGGTTTTAATTTTTGTGAACAGCCCAGAGCGCTTCGGCTATTGGGCGGTATAAAAATGTAATAAATAAATAAATAAGCAATATTAATGTGATGCATTAACGGAATAATTGTGACCTTTTCCTGTTGCCATAGTTATATTGTATTTTGTATTCGTGCTTTTAACCTGTTGGTTGTTTTATTATGGTTTTAATTTTTGTGAACTACCCAGAGAGCTTCGGCTATTGGGCGGTATAAAAATGTAATAAGTAAATAAATAAATAGTTCATCATCATCATCGTTATTATTATTATTATTACTATTATTATTATTATTACCACCACCATCATTATTATTAGGTTCATCTCGGAACAGAAAAGAATATTCTAAAAGTAAATAACCGAATTAAATAATCTAAAACATTTCAAGATTTTAAAGTTAAGAGAAAGACTGTATGTTTCAGTGGGTTGGATTTCACTGAACATTGCAAGCAAGTGTTTCCTCGGCTTATCTTAATCGCTTGTGTCCATATAACCTTTCGAAGGGGAAGATGATGTTTTATCTGCATTTCTGCCAAGCAGAGATTGGAAAAAGCAAGGTCAAAGAAACCAAGTGTTTTCAAGCTGTCCCCTTCTGAAGAATGACGAATGCGAGGAGCACGGAAGAATGAATGACAGGCAAACGGGTCCGTCGTATTGACTGGAGTCGGATCGCGGCAGGAAGATTAGCCGCTGTGGGCAAGAGGGAAAACTGCAACTAAGTGGAAAAGAGCATTTACCGCATAACTCAAAACGACGCAGCATCAACTCCATTCATATTCAAGCTATTGATTGTGAATTAGGCAAGCCACCAATTTGAACAGCTCCAGCTGACGGGCCAGGTTCTTTGCACAGGTCCTGAGCCAGGCAGGTTTTCAAAAAAAGACACGCTGGGCGCCATCTGATCCATGTTTAGACAGGAAAAAGTCCTACGGCTCCCACCGCTGGCTGGGCCATGCTGGGAGTTGTAGGACTTCTGTGTAAGCATGCATAGGATTGCACCCTTAAGGCCTTAGGCTGTGTGTATTACACTTAGGGAGGGAAAGCAGTCATAGAATAGCAGAGTTGGAAGGGGCCTATAAGGCCATCGAGTCCAACCCCCTGCTCAATGCAGGAATCCACCCTAAAGCATCCCTGACAGATCCAGCTGCCTCTTGAAGGCCTCTAGTCTGGGAGAGCCCACAACCTCCCTAGGTCATGGGTTCCATTGTCGTACTGCTCTAACAGTCAGGAAGTTTTTCCTGATGTCAAGCTGGAATCTGGCTTCCTTTAACTTGAGCCCGTTATTCCGTGTCCTGCACTATGGGAGGATCGAGAAGGGATCCTGGCCCTCCTCTGCGTGACAACCTTTCAAGTATTCGAAGAATGCTATCATGTCTCCCTTCAATCTTCTCTTCTCCAGGAGAACACACTTGTGTCCAGGCAAGCCAAATCCAGCACTAAGGGAAGGTGAGTTCTTCGCCTTGAACGCATCAAGCAAATTAAACAAATCTACTTTTTCATTCATTTTGCATAATTTATTCCAATAAGTACATGAAGGGTCAAGGAGCTACGCACAAATTACTGCAGCCTCGCCCCCAACCACTGGAAATATTGTTCAGCTGGGGGGTGGGGCACCCCAACTTCTGAGATTTGAATGGGACCACCAACTTGCAATCAGGTTTTTTTAGCAGTCATAAAGGCTAGAAACTTGTTCCTTAAAACTATTTTTAGAAATAGAAGCTGAGAGTTTTAGGAAAGTGAATTCTTGCCCCTAAATGACTGCTTTTCACGGTCTAGCTCCTTCCTATCTCTCCTCTCTCATCTCACACTATCGCCCCGCTCGTGCTCTTCGCTCCTCGGATGCCATGTTTCTCACCTGCCCAAGGGTCTCTACTTCCCTTGCTCGGCTTCGTCCATTATCTTCTGCTGCCCCTTACGCCTGGAACGCTCTTCCAGAACATTTGAGAACTACAAGTTCAATCGCAGCTTTTAAAGCTCAACTAAAAACTTTTCTTTTTCCTAAAGCTTTTAAAACTTGATGTTGTGCAGACTTCTACTGTTACTTTCTACTGTTAGTTTTACCCTACCCTGTGCCTGCTTACCCTACCCTGTGCCTGTTGGCATTCTCTTCCCTTCCTTATTGTTTTACTATGATTTTATTAGATTGTAAGCCTATGCAGCAGAGTCTTGCTATTTACTGTTTTACTCTGTACAGCACCATGTACATTGATGGTGCTATATCAATAAATAAATTAATAATAATAATAATAATAATAATAATAATAATAATAATAAATGCCACGTTCTGTTCTCCCAAGAAGTCACGCCATATATGCAGCCTTGAAAAGTACCCCATACATTGGACCGCTTGGAAAAATATCTTTGTATCACACATAAAGTTCCGTCAACTAAATATTATTACGTCAAGAGCCCTCAGATGCTGGCATAACCCTGCTCACAAAAGAGCGTAATGTCATTCCCTCTCCCATCTGCCTTCCGCGGTCACGGCGTTCCTTACTCGAGAAACACTCACCCGAGATGGCCCGCTCTCTTTCAGCAACAAGCCACGCCCGCCGTACGTAGCGCGAGGGGCTTCTCAGTGGTGGCACCCCTGCTCAGGAATGCCACCGGAGGAATGACCGGCGTCAACTCTGTATTCTTCCTGGCGCCAAGTCAAAACGGTTTTTATTTGCCCAAACATTCCAAAGGGATTGTTCTGTTTGCTGGCTGAACAGTAGTCAGGCCTCTCCATTTTATGGTATTGATTTAATTTTTATTGCTGCAATATGTCGCCTGTTTTTAAATGGTTTGCATACTACCCTGGGATCCTTTGGGGATGAGCGAGTGCCGGAGAAATGCACATAACTGCCTCTCTACAACCAACCTGTGTTGCCAAGACCTTCCCCCACCCCCCAAGAAAGGATGATTTCTACTCACTACTTACACACCATGAAGGATATTTTCAAGAGTTCTAACTCAGAGTAGAAACCATGCCACATATTTATATGCCCTGCAATTCATAGTGGCTAAGAGAGCCCATTTACACACCAACCCGGGGAAGGGGTTCATAATTCCTGAGTGCATTTGGGGTCGAAGCCACGGTGGGCAGAAGGTAAATCTACAGGTATTTGGGATTTCGAGCCATTACCAGCATGGCCAACTGGTCAGGAATGCTGGGAGCCAAACTCCAAAACATCCAGAGATTTAGAGATGTTTATTTGGGGGGAAAGGGCATCTTAGAATCAAAGAAATACTACTTCCCTCACTGCCCAGCCAACCTCCTCCCAACCCCTCCGTGCTTTCTTCTAATGGTTGTGTCCTTTTCTTTTTTCCCTCTGTGCGAGAAGAAACCGCCGTTTGCGCGGAAAATCGATGGGACTTCTGAATAAATTTAGGATTTCCGAAGCACCTTCAGGACTAACAAAAAACCAGGTGCTTACCCAACCAGCTCCTCCTCGCTCGCATGGCTCTTGCTGCTGCAGGAGCTTCCTCTTTTCCTCTTACCGTATTTCTTCGATTCTAAGACGCCATCGATTCTAAGACGCACTCCATTTTTAGAGCTGTTTATTTGGGGGGGAAAGTGCGTCTTAGAATCGAAGAAATACGGTATTATTATTATTATTTTTAAAAAAGAGAGCAAAGTTCAGATAAAACTTGGGTTCTGGTAAAACCACGGCTGGTCGTTCAAGGAAAGTTTCCTGAAACAACGTTTTCAGGAGGTGCCGGAAACAGCGCAACAGTGGTGCCTGCCTGACTTCCAAAAGCAGGGAATTCCATAGGAAGGGGGCCACCACACTGAAGGCTCTTCTCCTGGTGGATTCTAATCGGGCCATAGGTCCATGTGGCACCACCAGGAGCATGCCCTCAGACGACCTCAGTGACAGGGCAGGTTGGTAAGGGAGAAGGCCCTCCCTCAGGTAACCTGGTCCCAAGTTGTTTAGGGCTTTGTACCCTATTATTATTATTTATTTATTTATTTATTTATTTATATAGCACCATCAATGTACATGGTGCTGTACTAGTACTAGAAGCTTAAACCTGGCGTGGTAGTCAATAGGCAGCCATTTAGGGTTTGGGTATCTCATCATTCAGCCCCAGTTAGACCTTCTTGGGATGTTTAAGAGCAGGTACAGCTATTCTTTTCATTTGCAGAAACAATATACAGGAATTTAACATCCCAACAGGCTGGGCTGGGGAAACGACAATCCACCAGACGTTGATCAGCTCATGAAATACGCAAAATTGATTTGAACGTTCCAGGATGCTTTTGACGAACGACTTTTCCACCCCAGCTTAAAGACGCTGTTATTAAAACCCCGCCACAAAACCCCGGGCCCGCTTCATATTTGGGGCTTTCCTTCGTGAAAATCAGTTTACATCTGAATTAAAGGAGACGCCTAGTTCCAGAGAGCCTGTCCCTGCATCTCAGCGGTTAGGACCGAAACTGAACGTTTCCAGAACAGGCCTCCAAAAACCCCTCTATTTACCCATCCAATTTTCTTTTACCTAGATTAATCCCAAAGGCTCTGTGCGGATTACGAGAAATGGATGCGGGGGGCCACACGGGAGAAACGAAATAAAAATGGGGTGAGTGGTGAACCACTCGTAATGTCTCCTTTTCCCCATTCCCCATCCGCTCCTCTGATCCTGGCACCCTTGCGTTTTCACAGGTTTCCGCCCGGTCTCAATCCAGATACAATCTAGTAGACTCCCCCTTCCCTCCTCTCCCAAAATCCCAAGCCTGCCAACTCCGGCATGCTATTATTCCCCCAATGCCATTTTGTTCCCCAACCCGCCCTCCGAACCCGGTTCAGATGGGTTACCCACCTAATGGGGCAATTCTCCGTGGTTCACAGCAGTAGCAGCACACCATGTTGGTCTCATTTTAACCGCCCCCAGCCTGCACCAACAGTGCCACGTCCTCAGCCAAGTCCAGTTGCACAGCCACGGAAACCGCCCCGCGTGGCCAAGCGAAGCGCCCGTTGGCCGAGGGATGGGCCGAGGGCCTCCTCTTGAACAAACGCGGCCATTTGTTCGCTTTCAAACCAACAGCCGGTGAAAGGATCTGAGTCGACAAGATCTGGTTATGGGGACACACAATGACCCAGAAGCTAAGAGGATCAGAAGGTGGAGAGATGGGAGATTAAAGCCACGCTAGGAAGGTTTTGCTTCACGGCCAGGAACGGGCCGGAATACTTTCATCTCTCTCTTTCGTTATCAAGCAAAGGAACAACTAGGAAGGTGTGTGGTTTATATTCGGACTGAATATGCCGTAGGAGTCCCCCGTTCAGGCGTCCGTTTAAGAGAAAAAGCATCGCGATATAGCCTTGCAAATAAATTTCAAGGTTCCCCCAAAATTTATTTATTTTTTATTTATTCTATACCGCCCAATAGCCGGAGCTCTCTGGGCGGTTCACAAAATATATATTGATTAGTCCATGTGTTCACATATATCAATATCAGTAACCGTTGGTTCGCTGAAGGATTAAGAATGAAAGAAGACAAAGAAGAAGTTCTTCACACAGCGCAGAGTTAAACTATGGAACTCACTACCACAAGATGTCGTCATGGCCACCAATTTGGATGGCTTTAAAAGGGGGTTGGATAAATTCCTGGAGGAGAAGGCTATCAATGGCTACTAGCCCTGATGGTTGAGTGCTAACTCCAGTATTTGAGGTAGTAAGCCTACATACACCAGTTGCTGGGGAACATGGGTGGGAGGGTGCTGTTGCACCATGTCCTGATTATTGGTCCCTGATTGACAACTGCTTGGCCACTGTGTGAACAGAGTACTGGACTAGATGAATCCTCGTTCTGATCCAGCAGGGCTCTTTTTTTCTTAAAAAAGGGGCCTGTTGCCCTCTCGATTCCAGAAATTTAATCTCGCCGGTTGCTTGCCAGTTTTGAACAGCTGACGTCCGCCCCGGTAGGGTCTCAGGCGGCCCGGGTATTTTTGCAGTGATTCATGACATGCAATGGGCTTGAAGGATGGGCCCATTGCCTTGCTGGTGAGCACTCTGGCAGAAATAAAGACTTCATTGCTTCTGGTTTAAGAGCCCAAGAGCGAGCCAGCGGGCGCTGCCATTTTTCTGCGAGTTGAGATTTACGGCACACTCTGACCCAAGGTCTCAAGTGCAGGTAACGGCGTTGTATACTACAATGAGAGACGGTCCACTGTCAAAACCTCACGGCCTAATTCAGACAAAGGAAGCTGTGGGAAATTGAAGGAAACGGTCAACGAAGACAAGGTGAAGCAAATCCACCCTGTCCTTGAGCGATTCCTCTGGATCCTGATATCAAGGGCTGCAGGATTGGGAGAAGAGAAACCAAGTTACCAACAAAACGGAACAAAAATACCGCCATGCTAACTTCTAGCTTCAACAACGACCCTGGAAGAATATTTACGGTTTAAATGAAATGGAACAGAATTTGATTAAAAATTGGCAAATGTGTGCAACTTAGTGTGACTCTCAAAAAAACTCCTTTTGTAATTTGGGGCCAGGGTGAAACATAATTAAAGTCATCTGCCTTCCAACATAAATGTTATTTACAAGTGAAAAATTATAATTCGTTTTTTTCTAAAAAAAAAATAAAAAAATGTTTCCCTGATATCTCGCCTCATTAAGTAAATTTAAATGGAGTCACTGGACCTTCACAGTAAATGTTTGCTGTCTTTTCCACCCCCTCAAATCAAAAACGTAATAACTTTTCCCTGTTTTCAATCAGGGCTATTTTTCACGCCTGTGCCAAAGTGGTTCAAAGAGGTTCAGTACAGGAGCCAAAAGCCGGAGTTAAAACGCCAACAGGGAGCAATGTAGGATTTTATAGTTAGCTATCTGTCCTTAACTTAAGAACTAACCAATACAATGGGTTAAGAAAAACAAGTCCTCAAAATTAAATCCAAATTCATGTCTCAAGATCCATAATGCCAGTAGGTGTCCATCAGTACTGGCGGACAGACCACGGCTGGGCCCAATTCAAAGTGCTGGTACTAACATTCAACGTTCTAGACAATTTGGGGACAGGCTATCGAAAATATCGTCTCCTCCCCTCTCACATCTGCCTGGACCCTAAAATCAGCTTCAGGGGTCCTGCCAAAGGAAGTGAGGCGGGAGGCTACCAAGAACAAGGCCTTTTCTGCTGTGGCACCTCGGTTGTGGAATTAACTGCGTAGAGGCTCAGCTTTCCAGACTCTGTTGCCCTCCAGGTGTGTTGGACTACATAGAACCATAGAATGGAATCACAGAATCCTAGAATAGTAGAGCTGGAAGGAGCCTATAAGGCCATCGAGTCCAACCCCCTGTTCAATGCAGGAATCCACCCTAAAGCATCCCTGACAGATGGTTGTCCAGTTGCCTCTTGAAGGCCTCTAGTGTGGGAGAGCCCACAACCTCCCTATGTCATTGGTTCCATTGTCGTACTGCTCTAACCGTCAGGAAGTTTTTCCTGATGTCCAGCCAGAATCCAGCTTCCTGTAACTTGAGCCCATTATTCCGTGTCCTGCACTCTGGGAGGATCGAGAAGAGATCCCGGCCCTCCTCTGTGGGACAACCTTTCAAGTGTTTGAAGAGTGCGATCATGTCTCCCTCCAGTCTTCTCTTCCCCAGGCTAAACGGGCCCCATTCTTTCAGTCTCGCTTCATAGGGCTTGAATTAAATAAACAATGAACGTAGATTGTAAGCCATATGGCAGATTGTCTTGTTTTGTTTTATTCTGTACAGCGCCATGAAAATTGATGGTGCTTTATAAATAAATATTATTAATAATAATAATGAACACACCCACCCACCCTTAGAGAGCTGCAGTGAATCAGCGTAGGCAAGATTTGGACTAGTGAATTGACTCAGAGAAGACAGCTTCCCATGGGCAATCTAGAGAGCCAACAGGCTTCTTCAGGGAGTCTTTTATTTGTTCCTTAGTGTCATGAGATACCCTTATGGCATCTAAACCCACCTTTCCTAAGCCCAGCTCCAGCTTGCAACACGGACCCCGTACGTGTTTCTCTTCCTCTAAAACCGGGGATTTGGGAGCTTGCCGGGACTGCAACACCCATCGTCCTTGACCGCTGGCCTTGCTGGGTGGGGCTGATGGGAGCTGAAGCCCAACATCATCCGGAGGGACACAGGTTTCCCACCCTGCTCTGGGGGTGACCACCTCAAAACGAGGCCCCTGTGCTTTCTGAACGGTTTATAGAAGAGGGGAATTTTAGTAGTCGCAGCTCGTCCGGCTGCAATGGCAAAAGCGGCCCCTGCCATAATTCCAGCCTGAGACTCCCTTGTGGCTTTGTGGGCTGTTTGCGAGTTGTTCAACAAATGTTAAAGAACTAAAAAGAACAACAACAAAAAAGAAAACCCAAAAAGAAATTAGGGAGGCGTGAAGAATTCGATCTTCACAAATTCCGATATGAACGGATCCAACTTCCGCTTCTCGGACTTAATCTGTGGATCAGAACTTCAGTTTATCCGCCAACGTCTGCACTTCCGGGCCGTTCCGACGCAGCGTTCGGCTCAAAAGACCTTACGAGAAAAGACGTGTGATTGAAATATACCGCAGGTTAATGTCGGATTAAGGCTGATTTGCCTATCCCCATAAAAATCAGGCAGTGGCTCTCCTCGCAAGTGAAGCTGAGCCGTCCCTCAGCCCGGCAATCGCAAAAAAACAAGTGATTCTAAAGTAAAAAGAGATCGATTCCAACGGATAGGCATTGAAAGAACAAGGGAAAAAGGAGAAAGCATCCCAGACCATGAGCCAACCAGGTAGGAATGATGTCTCTCCCTGCTTCCTGGGCCTCGTAAATTCGGAAACAAATTACTCTGTTTCACAGCACTTACAAGTCCTGCTGAAACAGCCCACAAAGACAGGAAACCCCATGACAAATGCAGACATTTCTGAAAGCCGTAAAAGTTCGTCTGGCTTTTGCCAGCGGGATCACAGCAGCGCCCCCAACAGCGCAATCCTAAAACAATCAGTTTTCCTCTGTTCTCTCGTAAAACATTTTTTTTATTATTTATAAAAAATGAAGTTTCTGGCCTTCTTCTAACAATGCAATTAAGCCTCAGTGCGAAGAATCTTTGCGGCTGAGGATGCAAACAGGAACAGTTGGAAGCCCTGAGTTCAAGGCAAGAGACAGTATTAAACTTAAGGGACGACGTACCAAAACAATCACAACAGGAGTTCTTGAAAACCTTCCCCTAAGCTCCACAGGACTTCCCAGAGGATGACAGGGCAGAGTGTGGTCCGATCTCGGTGGCTACTTTATGTGGGGAGATGCACAACGCCCAACATTTTGACCCACGGTGGACTAGAGTCGGGGGCAAAATTCGCACGGTCCGCATTTTAATACAAAGCGACCGAATTCACACTACATGAATCGGAGAGACAGTGAGGTGCAGTGGTTAGAGCGTTGGGAGTCGGGGGGATCCGGGTTCTAGACCCCACTCGTCCACGGAAACCCGCTGGGGGACATTGGGCCAGTCACAGACTCTCAGCCCAGCCTACCTCACAGGGTTGTTTGTTGTGAGGATAAAATGGAGAGGAGGGGGATTATATATGCCACCTTGGATTTGGCGGGGTGGGGGGGGGAAAGGCAGGATATAAATGCAATCAAGTAATCAATGCAATTATCCTTCAGTTTTTGCATTTCCCCAGATTTTGCGATGCCGTTGTCTGCTCAAAAGACGCATGCAAAAATGCATACGTTCTAGAAAACTGGGTACAAAAAGACATATATTAGGGAAAATAAAACGGTATATTATAAGGGTAGTGCGTGCTAATAATATTCATGGCTACGAAAGCACGTATGGATCTCTGACTTCTCCCGGACAAAGCGTCATCCCCAAACGAAAAAGCATAGGAGCGACAGGGAGAAATCTCAATGTGATCAAGTGTTTTCTTTCTTTTTTTCTCTCTTTAAAATAATACGATCAGCCAAAAGGAAGCTGGGAAATATTCTTCTTGAGTTCAGATATCTGTCAATCATTATGGTATTATTAGGAGCCCGGTATGGTAGGTAACCTGGTGCCCTCCAGAGGTTTTGGACAACGGCTCCCATAAGCCCCCCCAAATGGTTAAGGAGTATGGGAATTGTAGTTCAAAACAGCTGTAGGGTACCAGGTTGCCTGCCCTCGGTACAGCAGTTAAGAAGACCGAAGTTCAAATCCCGATTCAACCATGAAGCTCACTGGCTGACTTTTGGCCAGTAATTCTTCACCAGCGTGGCCTACCTCTCAGGACTGATGTGAGGATCAGGAAGGGAGGGGGACTCAAGTCTGGTTGCCTTAAGCTCCTTGGAGAAAAGGCGGGATATCAATAATAAATACGCAGTTCCACCTGCTATCTCACCTGCAGGCTCAGTTCCTGCCAGGTTCTTGGACATCCTATGATGAGATGGGGGGGAATGACACGTTGACAACGTGTTAGCTCAACGCAGGTCATGAGCCTGAAAGTCCAAATCATGGATTGTAGGCTTGGGAACACACACCCTGGGCTTGCATGCTCCATCTCTTTCACGCATCAGTTTTCTATAAACCAGCCCACTCCACAGTGCCGGCCCTCCCATGAGGCGGGGTGAGGCAGAAACCTCAGGCCGCAGATGATGGGCGGCAGCAGCAAGGAGCTGGCTCTGCACCCAGTTAAGTTAGCCTGTTGGCTTCAAGTTCAGTGGAGAACATTGCCCCATCAATAGCGCGGAAGACAGATTCATCGCCAGACCAGTCAGCATTTGTACATGGGACGGGAGGGGGTCGCCACCTTGTCCTTCGCCTCAGTCAGCAAAAGGACTTGGGGCAGCCCCGCTTCCCCAACTCGGTGCCTTCCAGATATGTCAGGCTACACATCTGTAGCGCATCCAGTTGGGGAAGGCTGCTCTAATCGCACTTTGCCTCGACACGGAGATTTGAAAGCGACGGCTGGCACCCCGCCACCTTCCCGTGCTTTGAAACCGCACTTTGGATCCAGCGCCCACCAGACTTTGGGAAGGGAACACAACACACCCCACAAGCTCAGAGCTGCGGCATTCAAAATTAGATTGCAGTAAGTACACAGACGGTGCACTCCGTATTTGCAGATTCGGAGGAGAACTGACAATCCCAGAACGCGTGAGGCCAGGCGCTGCTACGAACGGCCACGGGAATTCAATTCACGCGCGAGAGCAGGTCGCTTGTCTCCCGAGAGCTCCCCAGGAGAAGCTGCGTATTCACAATGCCGCAGGATCAAGGCAGGTTTGACGCGAGACGACTCCGTCAGAGCGGCTACTTACGGTGGGTGACGCCGGCGAGGGTTTGGTAGAAGGTGGGGGTGTCGCTGTCATCTGTGAGCGTAACGTACACGCCTCCGGACAGCAGCCAGCGGGAAAACGTGAAGGCCTCTTTGTTGTGCAGCAGCCAATTTCTGAACCTCTCGTAATTCACCTTTTCACCCTAGATCAAAGCAAAGGGGGAGAGAGATGAAGCAAAGCCGGACCATTTCTGCTCGCCGACTTAACCACCGAAGACTCCTGAACAAACGTAGCAGTCATGGAATAAGAGGAGAGGTCCTCTTATGGATCAGTAGCTGGTTAAAGAACAGAAAGCAGAGAGTAGGAATAAGTGGTCAATTCTCCCGATGGAGGGAAGTAAATAGTGGGGTCCCACAAGGATCGGTATTGAGACCCCTTCTTTTCAACTTATTTGTAAATGATCTGGAATTAGGAGCGAGCAGTGAAGCGGCCAAGTTTGCCGACAACTCCAAATTATTTACGGTTGTTAAAACACAAAGGGATTGTGAAGAGCTCCAAAGGGATCTCTCCAAGCTGGGAGAGCGGGCGTCCAAAGGGCAGATGCCGTTCAGTGTAAGCAAGTGTAAGGTGACGCACGTTGGGGCAAAAAAACCCAACTTCAAGTATAACCCAATGGGATCTGAGCTGGCGGTGACCGAACAAGAAAGAGGTCTTGGGATTGTGGTGGACAGCTCGATGGAAATGTCCACCCAGTGTGCAGCCGCTGTAAAGAAGGCAAACTCCATGTTAGGCATGATAAGAAAAGGAATTGGGAATAAAACTGTCGGTATCGTACTGCCTTGATACAAATCTATGGTGCGGCCACACTGAGAATACTGTGTACAGTTCTGGTCACCGCACCTAAAAAAAGATATTATAGAGGTGGGAAAAGTGTGGAAAAGAGCAACTAAAATGATCAAGGGGCCTGGAGCATCTCCCCTAGGAGGGAAGGTTACATCAACTGGGATTGCTTGGCTTGGAAAAAAGGAGGCTAAGGGGAGACAGGATAGAGGTGGACAAGATTATGCAGAATGTGGGACAGGGAGACATTTTTCTCCTCCTCTCAAAATACTAGAACCAGGATCATCCCATAAAGCTGATTGGCGGGAGATCCAGGACAAATAGAAGGAAGGACTTATTCACACAGCACATAATTAACTTATGGAACTCATTACCACAGGATGGAGTGATGGCCACCACTTTGGATGGCTTGAAAAGGGGGTTGGATAAATTCCTGGAGGAGAAGGCTATCCAGGGCTACTAGCCCTGATGGTTGTGTGCTACCTCCAGTATCCAAGGCAGTAAGCCTGTGTACACCAGTTGCTGGGGAACATGGGTGGGAGGGTGCTGTTGCACCATGTCCTGCTTTGTTTGTCCCTGGTCGACAGCTGGTTGTCCACTGTGTGAACAGAGTGCTGGACTAGATGGACCCTTGGTCTGATTGCACTTTTTACATTCTTATGCTCTTGGTGCATAACACTCAGACGACCTGCAGGTGTTTTTAACCCCTTTGGCACAAAGGGCATCAGGTTCTGACCCAAACACGCTTATCAGGAACCAGCAGCTTGGGAAGGAAGAAGACGTTCCGCGTGCTGGGCGACGGTAGCCACGCGGCTCCCTTTCATGGGATTACCACGGCAAAGCCTGGCGGGCGTCTCTGCAGAAATAGGTTCCAAGTAAGGCGCCCGCGCTTCACCTGGGGGGAGGGGAGGGGCGCTCTGCGTAACGCTGCAGCAAACCTGTCGTGGCGTAAATGCGAGGCGGCTCATAACAGGATTTCTGAAGGCAATGGAATCTCAGGAAAGCTTTTAATGGGGGCTTTGCGAAGAAGCATTGCGTTCGCTGTGGCTTCTTCAGCGACGCCTGGAGGGTGTTCTACTTGGAGCCTCTTCGCCTGCTGCTTTCCCAAAGCAGGAATCTCAACCCAGTGCTGGTTATGACCTATAAAGCCCTATATGGCTCGGGTCCAGGTTATTTGAAAGAACGTATTCTCCCTTATGAGCCTGCCCGTGCTTTGAGATCTTCTGGAGAAGCCCTTCTTTCAGTCCCACCATCTTCACAGGCGCGCTTGGTGGGAACATGGGAGAGGGCCTTCTCGGTGGCTGCTCCGGTGCTCCGGAACTCTCTTCCCGGGGAAGCTAGGCCGGCTCCCTCCTTGATGAGCTTTCGGAAGCAGGCTAAAACTTTTTTGTTCCAGCAGGCCTTTGGAGAATAATCCGGCCCTCCATCTATGTTAATGTCTTATAATTTTGTTGTGTATTTTTTAATTGTTTATGGTTTTGTTTCCCTTCCCCCCCCCATGTATATTTTAAACTTTGTAAGGCCGCCTTGAGGCCCAGCATTGGGCAAAAGGCGGGATACAAATAAATAAATATAATAATAATAATAATAATAACCACCAAGGACGAGCTTTTGGCGGACTCTGACTTGCCATTGCTACGGGTCCGCCCTTGGACGGGACCCGGCCCATTCCTCCATCATGGGGTGCTGCCCCGTTTCAAGCCGGGGGTCTTGTGGGCGCCCTGCGCCCGCCTCCATTGTGGCGAGGGCTTCGGGTCCTGGTGGCACTGCTGTAGCTTGGGTTGCAGGGTGCTTACGAACCGCTTGGGGATGATATTATATTTAGAGGTATATAAACATCCCTAAATAAATAAATAAAAACAGAAGAAATGCCATGCTGGAACAGACCTTCTAGTTCAGTCTTCTATTCACACAAAGGCCAACCAGCCATTGGGACCCACAAGCCGGACACGAGTGCAACAGCACCCTCCCGCCCATGTTCCCCAGCAACTGGTGCATATAGGCTTACTGCCTCTGATACTGGGGGTAGCACAGAGCCATCAGGACTAGAGTCAACCGCGATGCCGAACAGTCACGTAGAAAAAGTAACAACGCTTGAAAATACGTATCGTGCTTTCAAGCGTTCAGAGCACTAGATATACAGCTTACAACAGCCCTGTAAGGTAGCTCAGTATTATTATCCCCCATATTGCAGATGGGAAGGTGGAGGCTGAGGGAGAGTGGCTTGCCTAAGGCCACCAGTGAGAGTTCGTGGCGGAGGCGAAATTCGAACCGGGGACTTCACGATTATTCGAAGCTCCGTCTCCTGAACAAACCAGTCAGCATGGCACAGGGCGGTTTATGTATTCCCTTCCGTAGAGAAACGTCAGCCTGGTACAAATGAACAGCGCCTTAGTTTTGCTCTTTCCTTTCACCCACACGCTGGGGAAAAAATATATCTGCCATCACACATGGCATTATTTGAGAAACGGGGGGGGGGGGAGAATAGCAATCATAAGCCTTAAGACGGGAGGGGGCGTGGGTGAAGGAAGCGAAATATTTTTTGCAAGAAATAATGGATCCCCCTCGCCCCCGCACACACAAGCCGCTTTGAAGTTGCCACGGCTTCTGCTTTTCAGCAGAAGAAAGAGGCCTGCTGCAGGAGCGTGAAACTTCTGTGCCATCCAGTTTGCGGCAGAAGCGTCCTCCGGAGATTAACAGGCTCCCGAAATCCACCGGAGAAGGTTACGACCGTCTTATTTTCGTTTCAAAGGGAGATTCAATACAGGGACGTTTCCGGAGGGCAGGAGACGAAGTCGGCGTATTTTTAAGTCGGACACCTTCGCCTCCTGCGTGATCTTCACGGAAGCCGGCTTCTGGATGACGGGCCCTGCGCCGGAACGAGCCTGAATGCTGCGTATTTCCTAGAACAGGGGTGGCCAACAGGCAAAATGCGGTCGCATGGGCCCCGCCGGGCCCAGCACCCCAAAATATACACACACAGGCAAATGACTGGGATTTTATGGTTTTAAATTAATGATTGTTGGTATTGTTTCTGTGACCGGATAATAAAAATCTATCTATCTATCTAAACACACAGGTTTTTTGGGGAGGGGGAAAGCACATGTGAAAAGCTTCATCTATTGGGCCGTTTAGAGGTGTAATAAACACACTAAAATGGCCACTGGGCCTCCCAAAGTTTCCCGGGCCTTGAACTGCTTACTTGTGGCTTCATTGACAGTGGATATGGCAAGCAGGTAGCCGCTGTTATAATAATAATAATAATAATAATAATAAGAAGAAGAAGAAGAAGAAGAAGAAGAAGAAGAAGAAGAAGAAGAAGAAGAAGAGTAAGTATAAAATACATAAAACTGAATTAAAAACATAGTATACATTCTTAAAACATCCTAAAATTCCACTGGATAGGCCTGCCGGAAGAGATCAGTCTTCATCGCTTTCTATATAAAGGAGCGCTGGAGGAGGGCGCGAACTGGGATCCCGGGTGAGCTGGCAGGGTTGTAATCTGGGAAAGGAGTATTGACCGTTTACATGGGATTGGGATCAGTAGCCCCCTGCTGGTCCTCTTGTACCTCCACGCCTAAGTCTGTGCATTACGGCGGACGGTGCACGTGGGCGGCGGAAAGGAAAGGCCGGAGCGGTGCCCTCTGCCTTGGTTGGTGCGTTTAAAAGGCACATCCCTCCTTCTCCAGGTGGCAACAGGGAGATTCAATGCAGGGACGTTTCCGGAGGACAGGAGACAAAGTCGGCGTATTTTTAAGTCGGATCCTTCGCCTCCTGCGTGATCTTCACGGAAGCCGGCTTCTGGATGACGGGCCCTGTGCCGGAACGAGCCTCCCTGCGCTGTGCCAGCGTACTGTATCTGGCACGACGTTCTAGCCTGCAAAGACCGAGTTGCTGGGAATGGGTGGGTGGAGCTGCCCCTGCGGAAGGGAGCTGTGCCAGGCTGCTTAGGCACCACGGGAGGAACGTACAGTGCAAGGCACCAGGCGTTTTCATAAATATGAATGTTTCCAAGCTTTTTACCATGAGGACTAGAACCTTGGGGAAAAAACGAACTCCCCTGAATGTTAGATGCTGCATATAAAGCAGGGAATAGAGCCATGCTGCACTGTGCAATGTGTGGCACTCCAGATAGCCTGGCCTTCAACCCCCAGAAACCCTCACCATTGGTGGTGCTGGGATGGGAGTTGGAAGCCAAAACACATAGAGGGCCACAACCCTGCCATGGAGGGGCAACTGAAATGATCCAGGGGCTGGAGCATCACCCCTATGAGGGAAGGTTACAACAGCTGGGATTGTTTAGCTTGGAGAAAAGGAGGCTATGATAGGGGTGGACAAAATTATGCCTGGTGTGGAGAAGGTGGAAAGGGAGACATTTTTCTCCCTCTCCCATAATACCCAACGGGGTTGTATCCCATGAAGCTGATGGGTGGGAGATTTAGGACAGATCAAAGGAAGGACTCCTTCACGCAGCGCAGAGTTAAATTATGGAATTCGCTGCCCCAAAATGTGGTGATGGCCACCCATATGGATGGCTTTAAAAGGGGGTTGGATAAATTCCTGGAGGAGGAGAAGGCGATCAATGCTTACTAGTTCTGATGGCTATATGCCATCTCCAGTACCAGAGGCAGTAAGCCTGTGTACACCAGTTGCTGGGGAACATGGGCGGGAGGGTGCTGTTGCACCGTGTCCTGCTTGTGGGTCCCTGGCCGACGGCTGGTTGGCCACTGCGCAAACAGACTGCTGGACTAGATGGACCCTCGGTCTGATCCAACACGGCTCTTCTTCTTTTCTTCCGTTCTCACTCAAAAGCCCATTTATGACCCTTCCATTTGTTATCAGCAACCTGCCTGCACGAATTGATTCAGCCGGAGCGCTCCTCGCCGGGATTACAAACCCCGAGCACCGGCTGCACGCTGAACCTCTGGTAAATAAGTGCTCTCTGACTGAGCTTCGAATTAATGGTGCCTGGACATGACTTTTATTGACTTGCTTCGCAGCGCTATTTCAAAGGCATCTCTTTCCTCAACCGTTAACCTCTCGGCTTGGCTGGCGTTCAAATATCCCCGTCTTGGCTGGGTTGGAAATGAAGAAACCTTTGCTTATGGGTTTCAAGGCCCTCTCTTGCTGGGCCCCGTCTGGCTGCTCCCTAGCTGTGTCGACACGGCAAGCAGAAGCCCGGCAAAACAGGGTTGGCGTTGATCAAGTGCTAGGCACTGTACAAATGAGACACGGCGAAGGAGCCCTTGCTGGTGGAGATGGCTTTGCGTGGTCCGACCCCTTCCGAAAGCCGTCTTGATTACTTAATTGCGGAAAGGGAAGGGGTAAACGTGAAGTCAAAGCCAAGATTCTCAAAAGGCAGAATTTTGCTCGGCATGCTACGTTCTGAATTTCTTCTCTGCTCCTATACCCTGCCCTGAATTTCCCAGAGAATCAAGCCCCAAATGCTGGTCCTTGAACAATTGTATCAGTCCACTTTCCGCAACATGGAAAGCTGGGAACTGAGGAGTTCTCCTCCAATCATCTGCTCATTTCAACAGCTGATTCAAACACGAATAAGGATGAGGAGCGGGGACGACCCCCACCCTGCACAGCCAGGGAAGTGGCATTTTCCCTCTCCTCGAAAGGCGCCTCCCAACGGCTTATTTTGCTACACACGCCAGAGCCACCGCACACCATTTGGGCCTTTCTTATCAGCCCAGTTCACAGGATCAAACAGGCCAGTTCACACGATCAAACAGGCCACTGGGTTGTGGCACAGGCAGGCTGGTGGGCGGGCGGATATTCCGAACGGCCAAGCTCCGGCCGCCGTGTCATCCGAACCCAGGGATCACGGGTGATGCGCTGGTTAAACAACCCTTGGAAAACCCAACAACAGACCATGGGGTTGCATAACCCACAGGCCCCGGGTTCAGACAACACGACAAGCTGCAGCCAGGGCTTG
The DNA here is from genome assembly GCF_023053635.1 of Elgaria multicarinata webbii. Taxonomy (NCBI): domain Eukaryota; kingdom Metazoa; phylum Chordata; class Lepidosauria; order Squamata; family Anguidae; genus Elgaria; species Elgaria multicarinata. The sequence continues at coordinate 8,779,462 of NC_086192.1, forward strand.
AATATTCAAAACCTGCCCAGCCCACCGTGGCTTAAATAAGCCACGATGAGCTATTTTCACCGGGCGAACTGGCCACTCTTTTATTGAAATTGTATTAATGTGTGTGTTTTTTCTTTACGTCTCAGCTGCCTTGGAAGGTTTTGCGATGGTGATGGCGGTGATAAGGGCAGCCTTTTGGAAAGGCTGTCGAGCAAAAGAGGGGGGAGCATCATTTTTTTCAGTGCACCAGAAGCGGAAATACCTCGGAGAAGCATTTCTTGAGGGTTTCCGGGACTTTCCCATCCACCACGTGAAGCATCCTTTCCATCTCGTCGCGGACGACACAGCTCCCGGACTCATTGGAGAACAGGCTGAAAATGTCTAGGTGGGGGGAAACACACAAGCCCAGAGCAGCATTAGAACGAGATGCTTTCAAACGACCCCAGTGCAACAGGATTGTCAACGCCTGTTATCGTGTACAATGTTCCGAAGAGGGATACTGCGAATCTTCTTATTAAAAAGTGCTTTACTAGCCCAGTTGCAGAATCCGCTAGGGATGCTAAGTTTACTAAGGGCACGATCCTGTGAAGGTTTATTTATTTATTTATTTATTTATTTAAGGATTTTTATGCCGCCATTCAGCCAAAAAAGGCTCTCACGGCGGCTTACAAAAGTATTTCTTGACAGTCCCTGCCCACAGGCTTACAATCTAAAAGACACGACACAAAAGGAAAGGGGATTGGGAGGGAGGAGGAGGGGGGGAAAGGAAAGCAAATTCAGGCACTACAATCTTAGTTGCAAAGTTCAGCAGTTACAGGTGACAGCAGGAGGGAGGGGGCTCTCAGCTGGAGCTGGACCCAGGCACGGTGGAGAGGTGCCTGGCTGCTGCTTCCTCCCTCACTGGTGGCCTCTGCAGAGACAGTTGACAGCAGGAGGGAGGGGGCTCTCAGCTGGAGCTGGACCCAGGCACGGTGGAGAGGTGCCTGGCTGCTGCTTCCTCCCTCACTGGTGGCCTCTGCAGAGACAGTTGGCAGCAGGAGGGAGGGGGCTCTCAGCTGGAGCTGGACCCAGGCACGGTGGAGAGGGGCCTGGCTGCTGCTTCCTCCCTCACTGGTGGCCCCCCTCCTGTGGAACTCCCTGCCTCTGGAGGTCAGGCAGGCTCCAACCTTGTACTCCTTTCGGCGCCTCCTGAAAACATCTTTATTCCAAGAAGCCTTTCTTTAACACGCAGCCTTGGATTTCTGATTTTTGCTTCTTTTAAAATTTTGTTTCAACTGTTTTATTCTGTTTTTATTTTCATTTTACCTTGTACACCGCTCCGAAATTTTTCAATGGGGAGCGGTATATAAATATTCTAAATAATAATAATAATAATTATTATTATTATTATTTGATGGGCTCCTCCTAGCATCACACATCCACTTAAAAAAACAAGTCAAAATACGTCAATGCGAATTAACTATTTCCATTCAGCACTACGTGGAGCGGTTTCGACAGCAAGACCGTTAAGGGTTTATTGTTCCTTCGTTCCAGTTTTCAACCCAGCTAATTGCTTTAATGACTTCAGTGATTTTGAAAACTCTTCTGTGGAGCTGGGATTACCTGTCCGGGATCCCACCCACCCACCCACCCACCTTGTTTCAATGCTGACGGTACTTACATTTCGCTTTCTCTTCATCTCGGCCCCTTGTCAAGAGGACTAGCCCCACTATCAGGTTATTGAAATGTAGTCCTTTGGACGTGCCGCCAAAAGAGCAGTATATAACCTGGAAGTAAAAACAAGAAGAGGTACGTCGTTATGCTTCGGTGTGATTAGACCGAGGTAGGCAACCTGGGGGCCCTCTCCAGGCCTTTTATTAATATTAATATTAATATTTATTTATATAGCGCCATCAAGTTTTCACGGTGCTGCACAGAACGACTTTGGACTACAACTGCCATAAGCCCTGACTCTTCCATGCTGGCTGGAACTGATGGGAGCTGGAATCCAAAACATCTGGAGGGTATCAGGCTGCCTCGGCCTGATTTGGGCAATACTCTAGTCCTTATGCAGGGCTAACTGCAGGCCAACGGCAATAAACACACACAAACTGAAAGTGCAGTTCCCCCCGGGGGGGGGGGGGGGAGATAAATGATCCGCAAATCAGGAACTCACTAGCAGGCTTTAAAGCCAGCCACCATCAGTAATCTGGAGGGCGGGGTGATGGTGGCTTGCCTTACAGGGCTGTTGTACGGATGAGAACGACATGACTGCGGGTGACGCACGTGGAACAAGTTGGAACTACAGTTCAGGCGTTACGCGTCGTGGTGTGCCATCTAGTCCCCAGCGTTTAGGTGCCCTCGATGGCACGGGTGCGATTCTGAAGCAGTTCTCCCAAAACTGCTCGCGGTGCCCGGGGGAGAGTGTGAGGCGAGGCCGCACCGTACGACGAGGCGCCCCGGGGCGCGCCCCTCGCCTCCACCCAACTCGGCGCCTTCCAGACGTGTTGGACTACAAGTCCCAGCATCCCCAGCCATCTGCCCGGGGGATGCTAGGAGTTGTAGTCCAAGGCGCCAAAAGGGCACTTGCTGGGGGAAGCCTGGCAGAGGCGGGGGGGGGGGAATGCTGGACTAGCCTTTTTGCATGGTCCTGCCCCACGTTCTCCGGGGCACTGACCTCTCTGCCATCCCGGACAGTGCATCCGCTACCCGGGCAAGACCCGGCACTCCTCCGGAAGTCACCGGCGGTGTGGGCGTCCCGTTTCTCCCGCCCGCAAGCCTGCTTGACTCATTTGTCCTCATGCACACGCAGTATATCATATTACTTATTAGCTAGCCTTCAGGGTGAAGTGCCAGGTGATTATTTATAGGTCCGATCGTCATGCGAGAAGTCACCACGGGACAAAATCTCGCCCGCCCCCCCTGGCTTTTAAATTAACGCCAGCTGCCTTGCTTCCCCCACAGCCACAACCAGGTGCATAAATATCCGAGCCTAGCAGCGCCAAGGTTTCTCTGCACCTCTCGCAAAGGATGCTCCCTGACCCTGGCTCCTGGACACGGGCACGTAGAAAGGATCAGACATCTCCCTCGCACCCCGGCAGTCCTAAACGCTCCGGCCCAGTTTATACAAGGAAGGGGAGCAGCATTGTGGTCTCCCTCTAGGTTGCCAGCCTCTGGCTAAGTGGGCAGGCAGAAGAGGAAGAGCTTGCGGGTGAGTAAACGGTTGAGTTATTCGCAATCCAATACGAAAAGCGTTCATCTGCAAACGCGCAAAATCTCCCCCCCCCAGGGTAACTGATGTTTAGGGAACAGCTGGGCAGCTGAAGCGAATGAGGAAGCAGGCAGGGGGAAGCTGGTCCCGCAAACGAGAGATTTTCTTAAATTTTCAAACATAAATTTAGCTCAGCGTAGCTCTCTGACACAGTTAAGCGTGTTTATCGCGAAGCGGGAAAGGAGTCATGGAATCCTAGAAGAGTAGAGTTGGAAGGGGCCCATAAGGCCATCAAGTCCAACCCCCTGATCTATGCAGGAATCCACCTTAAAGTCTGGGCAGGTAGGGAAACGTTACCACCAAAAACAACTGGGCAACTCCTTTGCTGAGGGAACGGCACTGGCTGCCTATTGACTACCAGGCCGGGTTTAAGGTTCTTGTAGTAGTGTACAAAGCCCTAAACAACTTGGGACCAGGATACCTGAGAGAGAGAGCCTTCTCCCCTACCAACCTGCCCTGTCACTGAGGTCGTCTGAGGGCATGCTCCTGGTGGTTCCACATGGACCTACCCTCTGATTGCAGTCCACCAAGAGAAGAGCCTTCAGTGTGGTGGCCCCCTTCCTATGGAATTCCCAGCCTCTGGAGGCCAGGCGGGCGCCAACTTTGCATTCTTTCTGGCGCCTCCTGAAAACGCCGTTGTTCCAGGAAGCCTTCCCTTAATGTCCAGCCACCGAACTAGGGGAGGGCATTTTGCGCCCCTTCAAATGTTTTGGCCTAGAACTCCCATCAGCCTTAGCCAGCATAGTGAGGGATCATGGGCGTTGTTGGCCCAAACACCTGGACAGCCTCCAGTTGTCCACCCCTCTACCAAACTATCCTTTTGGTCCACGCGATACTTCCCGCCTCTCTGCCCAGGAAGTTGCCAGACCTGGGATCGGAGTCCCCGATACCAATCATGTGTGCTGTGTTTACACGAACAGAGGGCCCAATGGGCCTAAATCCAGGTTGTGCTTTCAAGAGCGCAGAAGTTACGGTATTTCCCACGCTGGGGACCCCCGGAAAACACCCAGCTGCGGAGCGCCACTTGGCCGCCTGCTTCCGAGAGGGAAGTGTCCAGCCTGACGCTCCTAAAACTTTTGCGGCCGATTTGTCTTCGCGACGCCCGTGATTTCGATTCCGACTTCCGTGCGCCGGAGAAGGAGCAAAAAGGCGAACTCCTCCGAAACAGATCTGCTGCCGTTGCAATTACAGGCGGTTGCCACGCTGACGGTTACGGGAAGAGAGGGGGAGACAGAGTCCAACTGTGGAGCCGATGCCTCCCCCTCGGAGCGGTAATTACCGAGCTGCGTGCCAGGGCACCCTCGTGGGCTGAGAGAAGTTAAATCGCTAACGGCTCCTAGGAGCCAGACGCGCGGAGAGCTACTTGCTGCGGCTCTGCACTTCGCCAGATCGGCTTCCATGTTGCCACGTCAAGAGATCAGCTGCCAATGGAGCTTTCCCTCTCTTTCAAGGCGGGGGGGGAGAACCAGCAGAAGCCCACCCCCCAAGCCTCTTTTAGACTTCCTTGGCTTCCTTCCAATGGTCTCCACAGCATCACTCTGTCCTTCAGTCGCTCCCAGTTTGATATTTATCTGCCATCAGAGGAAGGGGGCCCAGAACGGTGACTCACCAGAGGCGCTCCCTCCGCGGGCAGGTAATCCTTCCACAAGCTAAAAAGAAAGCCTTCGGAGATGCAACAATGAAGCGTATCCCATGTTTAATTCCAAAGAAGAAATTTAGTATTATTATTTCTAGACGGACATGACGGGCTTTGCCAAGTCATGCTGTCTTTTACGGATCCAGGAATTTCCCGACTATTGAGCATGCTTTGAGTATGTCTGCTTTGTGGATGTTGGTGTGGATGTATGTTGGTTGGCCCAGTTTCTGGAGGTTCTCTGTATAGTGACTGATGTGACTAACGGTATGATGATGACGACGACGATGTATTCAATTTATATCCGCCTATATACCAAACACTCTGGGCGGCAGCTGCCTTCCCAATGTCCGGAGCTTGAAGAAACATCTTGAAGGCAGGCAAGCGTTTTTGATCCGGGGGCCAGGATGACCCCCAACCCAGGACCAAGCCGAGGGCCTAGATGACATCACTGGCAGGGGCCCACCCCAAAGCCACATCCTCTCCGCTGACCTCACCGTCTTCTTCGCTTTTTAACCTCCGGAAAAGGACGGAGGTCGTGGGCTGTCCCACCCTGGAGGCCTTCAAGAGGCAGCCCGCTGTCAGGGATGCTTTGAGGTGGATCCCTGCATTGAGTGGGGGGTTGGACTCGATGGCCTTAGAGGCCCCTTCCAACTCTGCTATTCTATGATTCTATGAAACACATGCAAATACAGGCTTCTTAAACAGCCAAGCCGATCAAAGGCCCCAACGAGGCATACCACATGCAAATACACACACCACAACTGTCGAAATCCACAGGTAAGTCCAGGATAAGGAACAAGGGCTCTAATTTAGGTTACTGGGTTGGTTGCAGTGACCTGGGTTCAATATCTGTTGAGCCCCGTGGAACAGAAAGGTAGGGGCCGTAGCCCAAGAACCCAAACAGTTTTGACAGAAGATGGAGTGAACACCACAGTCCCCCCCCCCAGCTAAGCAGGTACAGAGTTGGTAGGATGTTGCATTTATTTGTTGCGCTTGGTAAGTGGAAAGGCATAGACAGGCCCTGTTCAGACGACACGCTAAGCCACGGCGGTTAAACATTTTGAGCTAAACGTTACGGCTGAGCGTGTTGCGGGAACCACTGTTTAGCGTGTCGTGTGACTCGTTCCTAACCATGGTGGATACATAACTACAGCTTAAACACGCGCGCTAACCATCTGCTGCAAAAGGGGTAGCAACCTAACCACGGCTTAGCGTGTCGCCTGAACAGGCCCATCAGTAAGTATGGGGCAGTCATGATGTATAGGGAGAACAACTGAAGGGCAGAGAAGCGATGTTCCTTCCCACGCCATTCAATCGCTCTTTATTCGGCGGCCACCTTCTCTTTACTTCCAAATCGCTTTTCAAGCTCTGAAATCATGAGGTCTAGAAACTTCACATGCCTTCCAGGGGTGCAAATTCTGTGCCAGGTACCCCGTTCAATGCGTCACTGAAGTTTACATGCAGCCCCACATCGCATTAGTGCTCCACACCCCTACCTAGATGCCCACTTACTTGCGGGCACAGGCTCCACAGAACCAGGAAGAGAGGCAGGCAGACCTATCAATAATTGCTTCTCCAGCGACAGGGGAAAAAAATCATTACCCCATTTCGTTTCAGATAAATAGGTTGCGCTTCGTTCTGAATTCACTTAATGGGAGATGCCGACAGACACCTAATTGTTCATACCCAAAAAATCAATAGCTGTATATATCACAGATGGCCTCCAGGTTGAGATTATTTTTTTTAGAAAAAAAATATACGCCCCGAGCTCCTGACTTTTTCGCAGCCTTGACTCGATGCCGCGTACTCCTCCGGGTTTTCCCCCCCCTCTGTAGCCATGAGGCCTAGCCACTTGCTTTTGGCTCAAAAACAACTGTAGCGATTCTATGAATTTCAAATTCTGTTCCAGGCCTTGATTCATCTTTGAATCTGGCCCAACCATCGGGGTGGGTGGGAATTCCACAACCTCCTCCTGCACACACACACCCCAAAAAATCAACACGGATGTTTTGATTTGGGAAAATGCTCCACAGGGCACGGGTTATAACGCTGCTCTGGTAAATCCCTGCTCGGCAAGACTAAATGTTCTCCCTTTAGCAGTTCAGCTAGGACAGTCTTCCTCAACCTGGGACGCTCCAGATGTGTTGGACTGCACCTCCCAGAATGCCCCAGCCAGCAGAGCTGACTGGGGCATTCTGGGAGTTGTAGTCCAACACATCTGGAACGCCCCAGGTTGAAGAAGGCTGAGCTAGGACGATATAAGAGATTACCAATTAAAGATAGAGTATGTGGATGTAATGCAGTCTCTATCGAAGACCTAATTCATGTTTTGCTTGAATGTCCTATGTATAACGATCTTAGAAACATATACATTTCTCCTTTGCTAAAATCGCTGAAGGGCTCCTCATCACATGCTAAAGTTTGTCATTTGTTATCAGATGCAAAAAAAAAAAGTTTCTTTTAGAGTGTCGAAATTTTGAGCTAAGTCTACTGCAGATACGTTCTACACAATGCATGAAGGGTTTGGGTAGTGACCCCTTTTATGATGCTCAATTATTTTTATTGCAAATCGTTCTTTTTTATATCTTGTGTATAATGGCTAACTGCTTGTAACACAATAAATTGACTGAAATCCCTGGTCAGCAGGTAGAACACTGCTAACAAGGGTGACATTTTGCTGCCCAGTCCCATTGCTACGCAGGGTGCTAAACTGCATTCCTTTTACCTCTGGGCTCAGTTTCAAGTGGCTCACCACTATGCAGTGGACGCAGGTGGCTCCAATGTCAGGGGGGCAGTGAATCCGCTCCAGGTTTCACTCAGAACCCTAAAAGAGCAGAGAGCTCCTTTAGAGTTTTGACCAAACCCCGGAGCGGATTCACCACCGCCCCCCTGACCTCGGAGCCTCCAGTGCCACTCTGCAAACCGCCTTAGGTGGCTACGAATGGATCTGCTTTTAACTTTCCTGCCAATGATCAAGAGCAACCTGATGATCCCCCAATGGGTTGGACTGCAACTCCTATCTTCCCCAGCCAGCCTGGTGGCTGGGCAGTCCAACACACCTGGAGGCCATGACTTGGGGGAAAGCGGCGTGACTTAAGAATGAGAGAATCCTGTGCCAAGGGATTCATAGAATCATAGAATAGTAGAGTTGGAAGGGGCCTCTGAGGCCATCGAGTCCAACCCCCTGCTCAATGCAGGAATCCACCCTAAAGCATCCCTGACAGATGGTTGTCCAGCTGCCTCTTGAAGACCTCTAGTGTGGGAGAGCCCACAACCTCCCTAGGTCATTCATCCCATTGTCGTACTGCTCTAACAGTCAGGATGTTTTTCCTGATGTCCAGCTGGAATCTGGCTTCCAGTCACTTGAGCCCGTCATTCCGTGTCCTGCACTCTGGGAGGATCGAGAAGAGATCCCGGCCCTCCTCTGGGTGACAACCTTTCAAGTATTTGAAGAGTGCTGTCATGTCTCCCCTCAATCTTCTCTTCTCCAGGCCAAACAAGCCCAGTTCTTTCAGTCTCTCTTCACAGGGCTTTGTGAGGACCAGAATGGAACAGGCCTCTATCCCGTTCCACACACAAAAAACTACTTCTGGTCACCCTAAAAGTTTTTTCTTCATTTCAGCAGAGTCATTTAGGGTGGAAGGAGGGGTCGTTTTTGTTACTGCTATTGTGAAGCATTTGGAAGTGGGAAATCCTTGCTGATCTGCTGCAAATCCGCCAGCGATCTACCAGCAGAGCCAAATCAACTTTCTGCACACCCCCAAAGTATTATAGATACAACTTACTCCCTCTCCCTGTTGAGAGGAGCTGTTATTCCCATGCACGAGCGGGTTTTGCTGATGCCATCAGTATTTTAAAACCCTGGCTTATTCTCCGCCTTTCCCTGGTTAACCTCTCTGGCTCCATTTCTGTAGCCTACGATTTGCACGACACAACAGTCCAGCACGAGTTAATTTACCTTTGAGGAGCTGTGGCACGTGCCAGCCGCCACTACGAATATGCAGCAGGGATTGCTGCAGCTTGGCGTGTTGTGCGAACCCGGCCGGTGGGGGATCTTTGAGGGTTAAAACAAACCTTGCCTAAGCCACAGTCTGTTTTAGGGTTGCTGTGAAAATATTTCTATTCTTAGCCCTTGAAGGGACTGGGGCCCACTCGTAAAATGATTGTTACCCCTTAAACCGTCACGACTGGGTGGAAGAGAAATCTAAACTGTAAGCCTGTGTACCCCAGTTGCTGGGGAACATGGGCGGGAGGCTGCTGTCGCACCCGTGTCCTGCTTGTGGGTCCCTGGTTGACTGCTGGTTGGCCGCTGTGTGAACAGAGTCTGGACTAGATGGACCCTGGTTAGGCCTCATCTAGAGTATTGCGTCCAGTTCTGGGCTCCACAATTCAAGAAGGACGCAGACAAGCTGGAGCGTGTTCAGAGGAGGGCAACCAGGATGATCAAGGGTCTGGAAACAAAGCCCTATGAAGAGAGACTGAAAGAACTGGGCCTGTTTAGCCTGGAGAAGAGAAGATGGAGGGGAGACATGAGAGCACTCTTCAAATACTTGAAAGGTTGTCACACAGAGGAGGGCCAGGATCTCTTCTCGATCCTCCCAGAGTGCAGGACACGGAATAACGGGCTCAAGTGACAGGAAGCCAGATTCCAGCTGGACATCAGGAAAAGCTTCCTGACTGTTAGAGCAGTACGACAATGGAATCAGTTACCTAGGGAGGTTGTGGGCTCTCCCACACGAGAGGCCTTCAAGAGGCAGCTGGACAACCATCTGTCAGGGATGATTTAGGGTGGATTCCTGCATTGAGCAGGGGGTTGGACTCGATGGCCTTGTAGGCCCCTTCCAACTCTGCTATTCTATGATTCTATGACCCGTTCTTCTGTTCTGAAACAGAAACACCAGGCCCCGCTTAAACCAACAAGAGAGTTTTGATCAATAGAACAGTGTTGGTGGGTTCACTTCAATGGACATGATAAACAGGAAAGCATCTTGTAAAGAGATGTTATTCTTGCTCCACTCACTGTCCAGTCTCTCACTGGGGGAGGGGGGAGATAAACCCATTTCAAACCGCATGGGAGAAGTGATTTGGCGAATACCGTCATTGAGGATCCGCTATTCGTACGGACGTGATGCAATGGCGGCACTGTAGTTCCCCCACTTCCCTTCATAGCACGATGCTTTTCATGCGTAAAGTCCAAGGTTCAACCAGAGCTGGACGTGGTCCGAAACTGAGACCCCCAAAACCTTTCAGAAGCAACATGCCAGACCGCACCGGCCTAGCCTAAATAGATCAGTGGTATTTATATGCAGGGCTCTCTGCTAGTTTGCCCTTAAAAACAGAAAAAAGAAGCAATCTCTAGCAATCGGTAAGCAAAGATGGGTCAGTTTGCACGGTTTCATATTTCTCATTCATCTCTTCTGCCATTTGCTTTGCCAACCTGGGTCATTTGTTCTGATTTTGCAATTTTGCTGGAAGCGACAAGGAGCCATTACAGATCCAACCTCTGGAAATGTTATTCCGACACCTGCCCAGGTTGAGAATTTAGCAGATGTTCCAAACATACCTTCCTAGCCATAAGGGCTAATTTTTAAAACATAAAAAATGGGCTTTTGAAAAAATATGTACCAGCTGAATTTGTCAAGAAGTTGAAACGGGCGTACACCGCCACAGTCTGTTTGCAAGACATACAGCCCTGGGAATGCAACCACTCCTTCTGCTTCTCAACAATTTTGCCATGCTTGTTCCGTGGGTCACAGATCACACGCAACTGGTTTGCAACTGGGAAATGGGACCGGGGGTGGGGGGAGAGTTAACTGAGGTGGATTTAAACATTTATGACTGAGCGTTCCATCGCTGGGACAGAGGCTTATGTGCCGCTCGCACGGCTGTTGCTTGCTGCGTGATTAAGATGAGTGCCTAAGCTAGCTTTGCTGGTGCAATAATATTTGGCTGTTTTATTATGCCAAGTGAGCTCACGGGAGAGATTTCTACAGGCTCAGAGGTAGGTTTCCCAGGGCTCCTGAAAGAGAACTAAAATATAACCAGCCTAGGAATGTCTGTTACCTCATACACGTCCGTGATGGCTTGCAACAAAAAGAAGTCCCTCTGTGTTCTCCAAACACATATCATGTTACCGTCTCCTTTATGGTAGGAGGGCCTTCTCCGCTGTGGCACCCCGGTTGTAGAATGAGCTCCACAGAGAGGTCCGCCTGGCGCCTACACTGTACTCCTTTCGGCGCCAGCTGAAGACCTTTTTATTCTCTCAGTATTTTAACACTTAATTTTAACTTAAATTTAAATTTTACTGTTCTCTGTATTTTAATCTTATATCAATTTTGCTACGTGGTTTTTATCCTGGTTGTGCTTTTTATACTGTATTTTGTATTTCTGCTTTTAACCTGTTGGTTGTTTTATGATGGTTTTCATTTTTGTGAACCGCCCAGAGAGCTTCGGCTATTGGGCGGTATAAAAATGTAATAAATAAATAAATAAATAAATATTCATTCATTCATTCGTTTATGTCATTTCTATTCTGTCCAATAGCCAAGCTCTCCTTCCATATATACCTGCCCAGACCCTAAGGCCATCCTCAGAGGCCCTTTTCAGGGTACCCTGGCCAAACGAGGTGAGGCAGGTAGCTACTAAGAAGAGGGCCTTTTCAGTGGTGGCACCCTGGTTGTGGAATGAGTTCCCCCAAAAAGGCTCGCTTAGCAGCTACATTGTAGTCTTTTCAAGGCCATGTAAACCCCTTTTTGTTTTCCTAGGTGGTGGTGGTTTTTTCTAGTCCTGCAGTTTTTAAAAAATATCCCGTTTGCATTTTTAGGACTTGGCACTGCTGCTGGCTTCTATCTTCCATCCATTTTAAGGTTACGGTTTTATATTGCGTTTAACTATGTTATTGTATTTTATGGTTGTATACTATCTTTTACTAGGTTACTTTTTAAGCGTTGCCTTGCAAACCACTGTAGAGCTTTGGCAGATGGGCTGCATTGGAATACAACGCAAGGCAATGAAACGGAAATGAATTTATTGATTGATTGCATTTCTCTGCCGCCCAATCGCCGGAGCTCTCTGGGCGGTTCACAAAAATCAGGACCGTTCAAAGTATAAAACAACCGTATAAAGACAATATAAAAGCACATCCAGGATAAAATCAGCAGCAGGGCAGAAGTACAAATTTAAAATGAAAATTTAAAACAGCAAAGTGAAAAGTGCAGTGAAAGAAAGAAATATTGTCCTGGTTGCTGTGGCCAAATTGTAAAGCCAGGGATATCGGCCCTCATCAGGACATATGAAGCTGCCTCATACAGAATCACACCATTGGTCCATCCAGCTGAATACTATCAGCATCTCAGTAAGCAGTCAGTACTGGGCAGGATTGGTACCAATGCTCCATGGGAGCGGAATGTGTTTCTCCAGAACAGGGGAGGACAGAAGGTAGATCTCCAGGTATTTCGGACTTCGACTCCCAGAAGCCCATGTCAGCATAGCCAATTTATTTTTCACCCTTTGGCAAGTCTCCCATATTTTTAAATGCCTTGAGAAAAGAAGGAAGTCAACAGATGCAGGGATGGGGGGGAAATTAGCAGAAAAGGCCTCTTTGTTTATGTGTAAAAATTACTACTTCTACTACTACTCCGCCTCTTCCGACAGCCCGCTCGCCTAGGGCGAGCGATGAAAAACAAGGCTGTGCTCTATCGTGCCGACACCCCGCAATCTTGTACGCTGCGAGACGTTCAACCAAATCAGAACGTTCTCTCGTTAAAGCTTTACGCATTCCCGGAAAGCAAAAACTAAGATAAGAGAGAGAGAGAGAGACGTTACAAAGCGGTTCTTAAAAAGGGAGGTTACAGGAGCTCATAGAAGAAACCAGCTCACGCTAGGGCGGGTCATTAAGGAAAGGCTTCCTGGAATGACGTTTTCAGGAGGCGCCGAAAGGAATACGAAGTTGGCGCCTGCCTGACCTCCAGAGGCCGGGAATTCCACAGGAGGGGGGCCACCACGCCGAAGGCTCTTCCCCTGGTGGACTCCAACTGGAGGATGGGTCCATGTGGCACCACCAGGAGCAGGCCCTCGTATACCCACAGATTTTGGCGTGGCTGCTCAGCAGTAACACAATGACTGATATTGGGGTTGATCTGAGGCTACAAAGGGCTATAAATATTGAGCAAGCGTTCCTAGAACAACTTAAGTGCTGCGACTCAGCTATTACACGCCAACGTATGGGAGAAAATAGTAATTACCTCTGCGACCTTTGGAGGAACGCCATCCCCGAGCACGTCCCTAATGAAGCATTGTTGGCTCATGTAACACGAGAGTCCGCAGGTCCTCTTGAACGCATCTTTCAGCCGCTTCAGTTCTACATCCGTAACTGCGTCGAAGGGGGGGAAAGGGAGAGGAGAGAGTTAGGGATACCCTGTGATCAAGAAACTTGCACAAGGAAAAAAATATGCCTGCCTCCAAAACATGGGAACAGAATATTGTCCTTATGAAATCTCCCTACCATGCGGGCCCAGAATTAGAACACAGTACCCTCAGGGGCCTCAGACTGATGCATGCTCACCTGCCCTCACCCCCAGAAATATGGCGTTCCAGAAGCCACAATACAGCTGGAGGCGCTATTTCATTTTCCCCACAATGCTCTGGGCTCTGCATCCATCAAGGGCATTGTGGGAAACACAAAACAGCCATCGCCAGAAAACATGACAGGTGGGAGGCCGCTGCCTTTTAGGGTTGTCCACCATTTTGTTTTCCCCACAATGCCCTGGACTCTGCATCCATCAAGGGCATTGTGGGAAACACAAAATGGCCATCGCTGCAAAACATGGTCGGTGGGAGGCCACTATCCTTTTGTGGTATTCACCATTTTGTTTTTCCCACAATGCCCTGGACTCTGCATCCATGTAGGGCATTATGGGAAACACAAAACGGCCATCACCAGAAAACATGGCCAGTGGGAGGCCATTGTATTTAAGGGTTGTCCACCATTTTGTTTTTCCCACAATGCCCTGGGCTCTGCATCCATCTAGGGCATTATGGGAAACACAAAACGACCATCACTAGAAAACATGGCCAGTGGGAGGCCACTGTATTTAAGGGTTGTCCACCATTTTGTTTTTCCCACAATGCCCCAGATACCACATCCGGGGCACTGTGAGATGATGGACGGCTGCCTTTCCTAGGAGCGCTTTGCTACTCCTTACACTTGCCATGATCTAAGACGCTCCTTCAGACGTGCAGAATTGATCGTGTCCATCCGGGTCTACACTGACTGGCAGCAGCTCTCCGTGAGGGTTCAGATAGCGTCTCCTCACCCTATCTGGAAATACCAGGGCCTGAACCTGGGACATGCAACACCTCACCCTTGCAAGCCACCGCCGATAAAATGGGGGAAGGACATTTGCAGTGAGAACATCTTCTGCATATTCTACACGAGGGGGAAGGAAGGAAGGAGGCAGAAGACGCCGGGCTCTCAGCAGCAGCCATGACGCCCAATTCTGCTGCATGTTGACGGGAGTTCAGGGTGGATAAAAATCAATGATTTTTTTAAAAAAACAAACAAAAACCCCAGGTTTGTTTGATTTAAATTGGATTTTTTAAAATAAAATGCTTTTTGAGGAAAAATCTATCTAAAAGTAGTTTTCTACTTAAGATACATTATAGTCCAAAGGTTATTCATCATGAATAACCTGGAGTGTGTTCAGAAGAGGGCAACCAGGATGATCAGGGGTCTGGAAACAAAGCCCTATGAAGAGAGACTGAAAGAACTGGGCCTGTTTAGCCTGGAGAAGAGAAGATTGAGGGGAGAGACATGATAGCACTCTTCAAATACTTGAAAGGGTGTCACACAGAGGAGGGCCAGGATCTCTTCTCGATCCTCCCAGAGGGCAGGACACGGAATAACAGGCTCAAGTTAAAGGAAGCCAGATTCCAGCTGGATATCAGGAAAAACTTCCTGACTGTTAGAGCAGTACGACAATGGAATCAGTTGCCTGGTGAGGTTGTGGGCTCTCCCACACTAGAGGCCTTCAAGAGGCAGCTGGACAACCATCTGTCCAGGATGCTTTAGGGTGGATTCCTGCATTGAGCAGGGGGTTGGACTCGATGGCCTTGTAGGCCCCTTCCAACTCTGCTATTCTATGATTCCATGAGTCTATGAAATAAGGATTAGTATTTAATTACGTTGCATGAGGCGGTATATTCATGCAAGGTTTAAATTTTGGGGTAAATGAATTCCATTAATCCGTTCACAATGCCATGCTGTTCCAGAGGTTTCTGTAAGATTATTGGGCAATTTTCCGATCTAGAAGTTATCACAGATGCTTGGTGTTACAGTCCTCAAAACCGTGGATTTGTGTCTACAGAGATCACAATCCCATTGCGCCTTTGCGAATCGATGTACACAGAATCAACCCTTTCCCTCTTAAGTGCGAAGTTTCAAAAAATTCAGTGAATAGAGTGCACTTTTTGGTGGGGGGGAGTCACATGATTAATTCGAGTCTTTCTGAGTAGTGATTTAAATCAAATTGACTTAGGTCAAATCCACCCTGCGGGAGTTACGGCCCACTTTTCTCCCCCTGGGTCACAGGACCACGGCCAGCTCCCTAGACTGCACGCCCTCCATCCATCAACACGTGCCCCCCCACTTTCTTCCAAGAGTTGGATCAGGAGGTCTGTTTTGATCCCCGCCAAGGGATGTAATGCCATTAGGGCCGAAGCAACCGCTGTCTGGTATCGGGCGTCGTTATGAAAATGATACGCACGCTGCATCCATCTCGTAAAACCAGCAACAACAAAAATGAAAAGAAGAACAAATTCAAGTCAGCTGTCGACCCTCCGGCTTGTACATTTCCAGCAGTGACCTTCAATGCTGAATTAGCTGCCCACCCCGGAGCGACGGCGCGGGATTAGAACGCGAGGCTCTTACAGCAAATTAAAAATTGAAGCTTCATAAATGTTGGGGTTGGGGGAGGGAGGGAGGAAGAGAAACGTTTGGAGTGATTTAGCAGACTCTTCAGATGCTGTGTCAAAAGGAAGACATGCTCTCTCTGTCTCGCTCGCTCTCTTTTCTGCCTGTCCCTCGAGGGTAAGAAAATGGCAGCTTTGGCTGTGAAGCTCACGTCTGCCGCTCTGCTCTCAAGGGGTCGTCTGCAACCACAGTGGAAAGGTTTCAAGTCCCGGGGACAAATTCGAATCCTTACACCCAGCTCCCCCATCTGTTGCCAGCGAGGACGCTACAGTTCCCAGGCCTGAGCCTTGCCGGTTTCCAGGGGGCCGGGACCGTGGTTTGCATCCGAACGTCTCCTCGGAGGAAAGAATCAATATCGCGAATGGCGGGCGCGGGAGGCAAGTTTTCCCCACCCGAGTCGGCTCTGGAATTAACGCCAAGGGCCTCAGCCTTTGATGACGATGGTTCCGGTTCGGAATCATTTCCTCTTTCGGCCCAACACAAACCCTCCGGAGCAGGCGCACAAGTCCTGACTTCGGTTCTGATCCCGGACTTCAGGATTTTTCACAATTTAAGGGTGTGTGGTCGAGATGGGGCGGGGCAGTAGGTCCGAGGCGGGGCACATGCTTTGCTTGAAGGAAGCCACAGGTTCAACCTCTGACATCTCCAGGCAAAAGGATCAGTTTGTCACGTCGTTGCTGGAATCCGAGGAGGAGGAAGAAGAGTTTGAGGTCCCAATAGAGGACGATGCCCAGTTCCTGCCAGGACCCGCACCACCACAGGGGCCTGAGTCTGTAGAGGTGCCTGCTGACGTCCCAGACACTCAGGAAGAGAGGGTCTCTGCCTCAGAGGAGGAAGCTGAGCACTGCCCCAAGTCCCAGGGAGCAACAGCACCAGAGGAGGCCGGACCAACTCAGGGAACCTCGAGGAAGTGCCAGGCTGCAGCAGAGATCTACTAGAGAAAAAAGCGTCTCCTCATGGGTAGGGCTCTGACCAGCGAGCTGTAACATACTGTAGCTGAGCCCTGGGTGGGGCTCAGCAGGCTCTGCTGTTAAAGGCCTTCAGCATCTGGCTAGCCAGGGTGGGGAACAACGCCATTCCGGCAGCTCCAGTGCCTTGCCCTGTAACTGATGTTCTGTGATATTGCCCCTTGGACTCTGTCTTGACTTGCTTCTGGATGGCATAATGTATCCGATTGCTGAAGTGTCTTGACCATTTGTCTGCTCAACTGACCACTCTGTTGTTTACATCCCTGTACTGGGGCTAGCAAAAAGCCAGGACTCAATTTAGAGCAGAACCATGAAGGAGAAAGTCCCTGCTCTGCCCCACAGCCTAGAGAGCCACTATGAGTTTGGAACACATCAAACATCTCCCAACCTGGTACCCTCCAGAACTTTTAGACTATAACTCCCATAAGCCCCAGCCAGCACGAGCAATGGTCAGGGATTATGGGAAGTGTGGTCCAAAATATCTAGAAAGTCCCATGTTGGGGAAGGCAATATTTCTAAGATTCTAGGGTCACCGCCTTGGATTCCGCAGGACCAAGTATCTATTCCGTTAGCGCTGCACCCTTTCTTCAGCCTTTAAAGTAGACAAATCTTTTCAGGTTACAACTCCCATCACTCCTGAGTACCAGCCATGCTGGCTGGGAATGATGGGAGTGGTGGCCCAGCAACGTCGACATTACGCCAGCAGTATCAGATGGTCTTCAGGGACTTCTCGCTTGGGCCTAAGAGCAATTCAAAGGTCAGGAGCACAGAGAAGGCACGGAATACAGAACCCGGGAATTCAGCTGTGGATTTCGTTTCACAACCCTTTCCCCTTGAAAAGCAGGTTTCTAGCCATTCTGGCTCCAGAGCGACGTTAAAAAAATAGAAATAAAAAAATGAACAGGCCGTGGCCCATGAAATAAAATGCCCAGCGGCTGAGGGTGTTGAGGCTTCCAAGCTCAGCATAAGTTCCTTCTTCCCTTCCTATGATGAGCGAAGCAGAATTAATTATGCAAAATAGTAAAGAAAACCATGCCGGCCCAGGCACTTGTCTTGCTGTAGAACTGGATCGCCTGAGCACACGCTTTCTGTCGAAGTGGGGGCTGCAGCATCACCTAACCCACTGGTTGCTTCCCCTACAGGAAACCCGATCCGACTCCACGAAGCGATATCGACGTCGCTTCGCTCAATAAAAATCATTACACGGACACACTGCAAGCCGCTCCTCCCTCTCCATAAATCCAACTGACGCTCCTACTTAAGATTTACCTGCCTTAATAATTAATGGAACACATGCCATCCCAGCTACGGTAACGTAAGAAAGGGACGCCGTATCTTTCGTTGGGGCCGCGTTGCAAATTATCCCTACAGGAGGAGCGGCGAGGAAGGGGGTGGAAGAAGGGGAAAAGGAACCCGGCACCGAAGAGCTGTGGTGGATTCTGCGGGGAGACTCCTCAGCCCCTTCCAGGATGTGCAGTATCATGCCCTCATTCGCCAACTCTTTGCTAGCCAGTACAGGGATGTAAACAGTTGGGGACCTTCGGGGTGCACGGTGCTGCCCCCACCCGGGCTAGGTTGACAAATAATTTGACTTGGTAAAAAGGCAGTTTCCTAAAGACCTCCCTCCCAAGGTCTAGCTGATCATTTACTAGCCGTTCCATTGCACAAATAAGGACGCAGTCTCTGGGGAGAGCCGTAGCACAGTAGTAGAGCCCCTGCTCTTAATGCAGAAGATCCCAGGTTCAATCCCCAGGCTAAAAGGATTAGGTAGCAGGGGATGGAAAATATCCTTCACTGTCTGAGACCCTGAAGAGGCAATACACACTTGACCAGACTGAGATTTCTCCCTGTCACTCCAATGCTTTTTCGTTTCGGGGTGACACTTTGTCCAGGAGAAGTCAAGAGATTCATGCGTGTTTTCGTAGCCGTGAATCTTAGTACGTGCTACCCTTGTAATATACCGTTTTATTTCCCCTAATGTATGCCTTTTTGTACCCCGTTTTCTAGAACGTATGCATTTTTGCATGCGTCCTTTGAGCAGACTACGGCATCGCAAAATCTGGGGAAGTGCAAAACCCCAAGGATAATTGCGTGGATTGATTGATTGATTGGACTCGATGGCCTTCTAGGCCCCTTTCAACTCTACTGTTCGGTGACTGCATTTACTAGGCTGAAGGAGCAAGTCCTCGGACCTGGTATCAGGCCGCCTCCTGCGTCCGCCTCCCTGCCTTTGAAAAAGCGTTAGCAAATTGAAGTAAAAGAGCTAAAAATTTCGCAGGCTCTGTGGGGTTCACTCCCCTCTCTCTCTCACACACACACACAAGCACACACTTTTAATCTTCTGGATCCTGTACATTCGTCGGTTGGGGCGGAAATTCCAAAGACCCGACGTCGTGGGCCTTTCTTGCCTGATTCTCCAGCTCCCCATTACAGGAGCCGCCCAGCCTGATTTATATTCATAGGCTGGAGAGATAGGAAGCCGCTTGATTTGCATCCAGCCCTGCCCCCCCCCCGCCACCCTCCTGGCATAAATTTCTACATGGACAGTATTTTTTAATAGATACGACGCTTTGTTTACATACTCAAAAGTGTTATTGATTTAAGCCGGCACCGCGAAGAGGAGTGAGTGAAGCGAAGCGCACGCTCTTGCCGATTGTGATTGAAAGGCGGCTTTACCCTTTCCGTCCCCTCCGCAGACCCAAATGCAGAACGGCAAACAAGCCGGCTGGATGAGGCCTCATCAGCTGACTGCGCGGTGCCAGGGAGAGACTTTACAATTGCAGAATTATCCTCTTTATCGGCCATTCTTTGCATACCTTCGACAGCCTGCCTTCATCCGTGGTTTCCCCCCCCCCCTTTTTCGGCCAGAAAGTTAGCAGAAATTTAGAAAGCAGCTTAAGGAAAGATTACAGCCGAGACACTCCCTCGGCGCTCTCTAGGGAACACCGCAGCTCAAAGCCCTTCAAGAGCTTAATTAAGTTTAAGGGAAAACTCTGCAATCTCAGCTAAAATTCTACTATGAATCATCGCGGGTGCTAATAGATCTTCGGCCTACGCAGCCTGGGAGATCAATTAGGCTTCAAGACGTCGGCGTATGAAGAATGTGGCTTGCACAAAGGTATGATTAAAAATACGCAGAGGCTCATAGTTTGTAAATATTGGGTGTCGCAGTAGGGCTATTGAAACGATACCTTTTTTTTCCTCTTCCCTCCCCAACTCTCTTTCCTTATGTGTCGGGTCTTTTTACATCGTACGCCTGCAGGCACGGACTGTCCCGTTCTCCTGATTCCCTGTAAGCCACTCTGGGAATTGCAGGCTGACATATCTGGAAAGCCCCTGCGCGGGGAAAGCTGACCTAGATTGACAAACAGGCCTCGTTCACAAGTAACGACAACCCAGAGGTATGGGTTGTTGTTGAATTGTGGACAGACATGACATGTGAACCCTGCACTATGGTTTAACTATGGGTTGTTAAGGAAGAGAACCCATGTTTTGTTGTTGAGCTGGATTGCACGACCAAATAGCCCACCGTGGTTTACTTCAGCCGCGGCGGGCTGCGGCACAGGCGGGTGGCTGTTCTGAAGATTCAAGCCACGACTGCAGCTTGGCATGTCATCCAAACTCTCAAACAAGGCATGGTTATGCAAGGACTGTTTAACCCTTGCACAGCCTACTCCCGTCAGGTTCACATGACACGACAACCCGCAAGCCAGCCCCATGCGATGCAGGTAGACTGTTCGATAGTGTGAACCAGCCCAGAGTTCACAACCCAACAACAAACCATGGCTTCCCTTCCTGGGTTGTTTGTGGTCAATAACCCGTATTTAAACCATAGAGCAGCGTTCGCACGTAATGACAACCCACGATTCAACAACAACCCATATTCAATTTGTTCTCTGGGTTGTCATTACATGAGAACCAAGTCAAGGACTTGTTATTATTATTTATTTATTGCATTTGTATACCGCCCCGTAGCCGAAGCTCTCTGGGCGGGTTCACATAAGATAAAACACTTAAAAACAATATACAAAGAATAAAAACCACAAAAACAAGCAAAATACACATACATTTAAAACTACTAAAACAACTTTAAAAACGAGCCCCCAAAAAACCAGACTCACGGTCATTATATATTGCTAAACGCCTGGGAGAAAAGTCTTGACCTGGCGCCAAAAAGATGACAACGGCGGCGCCAGGCGGGCCTCGTCAGGTAGATTGTTCCACAGTTGGGGGGCCACCACAGAGAAGGCCCTCTCTCTTAGCATCATGGAACTATTCAGAAGCCAGGAATTCCTATTTTGCCAACACGCACTCTGCATACCGGGGAACAATATTCCATCTTTGCTCCTTTGGAACATACAGAAGCCTGATATAAACACCGAGCAGATATGTTCGCCTGTCCGCAAGTTACAAATATAAGCAAGGAAAAATATACCGGGGGTGGGTGAGGGGGACATGCCATCACACAAGACAGAGAACTCTAGGGAAACCCAAGTGCTGTTGTCCTCGTTCAAGGACGCTTGGAAACAAACCTCCAAGTAGGACGCAGAAACGAAACCGAATAAAACTTCAGGTGCAGAGAAGATTGGCAAATAAAGCCAGGCTGTATTACCTCAGCCGTGTTTGCCGAAGTTAAATAGGAAAATTCATAGGGGGAAAAAAACATTGTGTGCATATTAACTGAAAGGAAAGCAAACAGTAAAAAGAGAAGGGGGGAACCCCACCATATCTATTACACGGACTTGCCACCCTGCTTACACATGCCATAATGAAGTCCAATTATTTCACATCCCATAGCTGTACGTTCAAGTCCAGACATCGCTTCAGATGTACAGATATTCCAGCACTAACTCCTTCGCCTTCTGCACGGCTCAGATGCTTTCCCCGCTCTGTGGCAGGAATTCTAATCACAGTAAATGAAATATAAAATGGATACAGCGTTGGGAAGCTCAAGTCGAGATGGGAGAACACCTGCTCCCATATAGACCTACCCGGCCAGAGACAGAATCCCCAAGAGCATAAAAATATAATATTTTAATAGTATTAAAATACTATTAAAGGCCCAGGGTGTCGGTGAAATAAATAAATAAATGCGAGATTCAAGGGACTATTGGTCAGATCCAGCAAGGGAAGTCTGATTCCACAGATGTCCTAGGAATTTCTCACCCCCTTTGACATTCTTGTGAGCCCAAAGATGAAACTTGGGGGATTATTCACAATGGGATTAAACCCCAAAGAAGAGCACAGCAGGTAGAAGAGGAGAAAAGTAAAGGCAGAGAATGCAACTGGAAGGAATATATATATATATATGGGCACAGCCTGAGCCTGTTTTGATTCAACTTTCAAAGACGGAATATTAAGAATGAATCCTCACCTACCCACAGGGTGGATTTGATTTAAATCAATTTGATTTAAATTGTTGTTTATTCGTTCAGTCGCTTCCGACTCTTCGTGACTTCATGGACCAGCCCACGCCAGAGCTTTCCGTCGGCCGTCGCCACCCCTAGCTCCCCCAAGGTCAAGTCCGTCACCTCCAGAATATCCTCCCTCCATCTTGCCCTTGGTCGGCCCCTCTTCCTTTTGCCTTCCACTTTCCCTAGCATCAGCCTCTTCTCCAGGGTGTCCTGTCTTCTCATTATGTGGCCAAAGTACTTCAGTTTTGCCTTTAATACCATTCCCTCAATTGAGCAGTCTGGCTTTATTTCCTGGAGTATGGACTGGTTTGATCTTCTTGCAGTCCAAGGCACTCTCAGAATTTTCCTCCAACACCACCGTTCAAAAGCATCTATCTTCCTTCGCTCAGCTTTCCTTATGGTCCAACTCTTGCAGCCATAGGTTACTACGGGGAATACCATTGCTTTAACTATGCGGACCTTTGCTGTCAGTGTGATGTCTCTGCTCTTAACTATTTTATCAAGATTTGTCATTGCTATTGATTTAAATTACTACTCAGAAAGACTCGATTTATTCATGTGACTTCCTCCCCCCTCAAAAAAGTGCACTCTATTCATTGATTTTTTTGAAATTTAGCACTTAAAAGAGGTAAGGAGGGTTGAGGTACACAGATCTGCAAAGGCACAATGGGACTGTGATCTCCGCAGACACAAATTCATAGTTTTGAGAACTGTAAAACCAAGCAGCTGCGATAGTGCGATAATATCCTCTAGATAGAAAAATTGCCCAATAATCTTACAGAAACCTCTGGAACAGCATGACGTTGTGAATGGATTAATGGGATTCATTTACCCAAAAAATTTAAACCTTGCATGAATATATAGCCTCATGCGACATAATTAAAAACTAATCCTTATTTCATGATGAACAACCTTTGGACTATAATGTATCTTACATAGAAAACTATCTTTAGATAGGTTTTTCCTCAAAAAGCATTTTATTAAAAAAAATCCGATTTAAATTTTAAAAAATCAGATTTTATTTTATTTATTTTTAAAAAAAATCATTGATTTTTATCCACCCTGCCTACCCACAACCTCTCTTATTTTGGACTTGCCGCTTTTTAGCTAGAGGGATGAACATTTCTGTTTTCCCAAGTTCCTCAACAAATTAGCAGCCAAATCCCGTTATTTAATGAGTAACCGCTTTGCAGGTTCGGCATCAATCTTGCGGGGCATAAATTAATCTCCGGTGACTGAATTATCTTCCCTGTAATCAACGGCTCAGTGTTCCCACCCACCCATCCCGGAACTTCTGTCCTACTTAGACATGGAAATTGGTACTTTATACAGGGCACCGTTACATGTTGATGACTTGAGCTAGGGAAACTGTCAAGAACCAGACCGACGTACAGAGCATTTCTGCCACCTGCCCAAAGAAACTGGAAAAGGAAAGGAACCTCTCGTGCAAGCACTGAGTCATTGCTGACTCTTGGAGGGACGCCAGCTTTCGCTGACGTTTTCTTGGCAGGCCTTATAGCGGGGTGGTTTGCCGTTGCCTTCCCCGGCCGTGATTACCTTTCTCCCAGCTAACTGGGTACTCATTTTACCGACCTCGGGAGGATGGAAGGCTGAGTCGACCCGAGCCGGCTGCCTGAAACCAGCTTCCGCTGGGATCGAACTCAGGCCGTGGGGAGAGTTTCAGCTGCAGAAACTGCTGCTTTACCACTCTGCGCCACACGAGGCTCGCCCAAAGAAACTACAGGGTATAAAATACAAAATGTGTGAAGGGGATTGGGGGGGGGGAGCAAGTAACACCCGAACATGCAAAAAACCCACAAAAACAGCGACTGTTACTATACATGGAAGCATTCTAACTTAGGAATTTGGTGGAGGCGTATTTGCCTTGCGTTCTAAATTTGGCCTACAACTCCCATCATCCCCTAGCCAGCATCACCGATGGCGAGGGGTCATGGGAGTTGTAGGCCAAAGCATCTGGAGGGCCACCCCTGTGCTAAAGACTACATGAGAGACGCATGGTATGGCCCACGGTGATCACGCATGCTCGGTCTTTTATTTTAATGACTACGATAGCTGCCAGTTTACGGCGGAGGGCGACACCTTAGAACCATTTGGCAACATCGCCTTTGAACTGTTATGCTGGTAAAAACCGATTAACTCAACCGGGCGAGCGATCAAGATCAGACATTATATGCAGGTGAGGGTAGGGGCGTTGTTATTTGCAAAAATGTTGATTTCCAAACATAGTCTCACGCCCTGCCTAAGGCTCAATCCAGGAATTGCCCCAACACAAACCGCTTCAAGCCATGACTTCCAATTCTGGTCACAGGGGATAGCGAAAATGATAGCGGGCCAAATCTGGACACTTTGCCAACAAAGGTTCCTGAGCGCGTGAAGCTATGAACTGTACAGGATTTGAATGTATTGTTGTAAGCATCTTTTAACTGTGCCTGTAAGCCGCCTTGAGTGTCATTGGCTGGTAGAAAAGCGGAGTATAAATCAAATAAATAAGTCGGTCGTAGCACAATTTTAAATGACTGATTTGCAGGGAAAGAAGGCTAGAGCAATATGGACTTTACTGCTGGTAGATGTTGAAAACTGACATTGACCGTGATTGTCTATGGGCAGAGTAATATCGGTTTCAACATAGGCACCCTATATACTTTATGCAGGCAGTTAAAGGGCCAGGGGGAAGTCAAACAAGTTCTGTTTTAAACTGGAAGCGCTAATAAGGAGGGGAGTGCAGGTCAGCGACAGAAGACATGCTTTGTATGCAAAAGGCCCCAGTATCTCCAGTTTGAAAACGTGGGGCCTGTTCAGACGACAAGCTAAGCCATGGTTAGGCCGCTAACCCTTTGGCGAGGGTGTTCAAACTGTGGTTATGTAGCCACCATGGTTAGGAAGGGTTCACACGACACGCTAAGCCATTATGTTTAGCTCAAAATGCTTAAAAACCATACTGTCTGGACAGGGTCATGATGTACCAGGCGCTGGGAAAGACCTATCTGAGACCCTGGACAGACACTGCTAGTAAGAGAAAAGCAGACATGGGAAACCTCTTTCAGCTCAGGGGCCAGATTCAATGCTGGGGAAGCTCTCCGGGGCCACATTCCAGCGTTGGGAGGAATGGGGCGTGGCCAAAATACCGGCACGTTTTAGCTTAAAGCTCCAAGTCTTAAGAGAAGCATTTCTACCTTTTAGAATTGGGGGTTGGGGGGAGAAAGGGGAAAGCAAGTGAATGATTGCTGGCCAGGGAAAGGGGGTGTAACTATGAGGGGTGGACTGTGACCCCGCGGGCCTGAGGATCCCACCCCTGGAGTAAACAATATTGGCCTGAATGGACAAAGAGAACGCAAGCTTTAGGACAGCTCAGTCTAGGACTGCAAAGATGTGTGGGTCTAATTTCTCTCTCTCTCTCTCTCTCTCTCTCTGCTACGAGTTGAGCTTCCTTAACTGTAGCACGGTGCAATGTCTGAAATGAACGTGAGCTGGAAGGCCTCTGGATCAAATTCCACCTCGGCCACGAATTCACCAGCTGACCTTGGACGCCAATGTTTTCATTGATCTGCCTGAGCTCCACCCACCAGCAAAACGGGCGTTTTATTTATTTATTCATTACGTTTTTATACCGCCCAATAGCCGAAGCTCTCTGGGCGGTTCACTGACCTGCATCCCACGGCGGCCGTGAGGTCTCCACGCTGCGCACGGCTGTGGCTCAATTTGCTCAGCACGCTCCACCACCACCCCTTTTTAATGTAATCGACACGGACGCCCAAATTCTGAGCAGAGGGAAAAACACAGTTCCACCACCTCTATCAATTCAGGGCGCAATCCTATGGATGTTTAGACCGGGGGGCATTCCCCTGCCTGGGGAATGCTGGGAGTTGTAGGACTTCCCCCCCCTGCCTAAACATCCATTGGATTGCGCCCTAACGAGTGATGTGGGTTCCCCAGAGAAGTTTGAAACCGAGCTTCCAACTGCTCTAAGAATCAGACATCCCCAATCTGGTTGCCCACCAGATGTGTTGGACTACAAGTCCCATCGTCCCCGGTTGCTGACGGGGTGGGATGCCTGGAGTCGCAGTCCGACACGTCCGGAGGGCAACTGGGCTGGGTCAGGCGATCACGGCTGACAACCCAGCTGAACGTCTCCCGGCTTTTCCACGGATGGTGTGGCAAGCAAGCTCTGAGCCACTCGGGCCTCCTCGTAGCCAAAAGGGCACACCTTGGTGGTTTCCAACCTGTGTGGCAAGGAACTCTGGATCTTCTAAAAGGCTCATCCAACTCGGAAGATGCAGGGCTGGCGTCCAAGGGCCTGCACCCCAGAAAGGGCCCATGGACAAGCGCCCTCCGGAACTGCTTCTCCACCACTGCAAGCCGCTGGTTCACTTGCCTCTTGCTCTGGCCCAGGCAGACGACCCGTTGAGGGCGCCTTCCTCAAAACCTGGAGCTGGCCCTGGGCCGGTGCGTTAATCCAGCTCTCGGAGCAGTCCAGGAAACACACCACGCGGCAACCATCTTCCCCCCCCCCCCGGCCACGCCCACGTTTCTTCAGCTCACCCACCGCGCCCGACTGTAATCTCAAGACGGCGCAACGGCGGAGAAATCCCGCTTACGTAACTCCAACCTGATTTGCCTTCGGAACTCCGGTGCAAAGGGCAAACACATTACCGGCTGCTGAGACACTTGCCGGAGGGTTATATATGGTTCATACGCAGGGTGAGAATACCTGGAGATCTCACATCCGAGGGCAGGGAAAGCAATTCCGGGAACGAAGCATCACTAATCCAACCTGCTCGTCAGCAACGGGCCTCTATTACAACAGAGTTCATCTGAAAGGAGATAAACCTCCAGAGAACGAAGAATTGCTTGGCCAACGTTAAGTGGTTGCATTTCCCATTCAGGAGATTTCTCCAAACTTCTGAAATTAATGGGGGGGGGGGGGCGTAGAGAGCAAGGAAGAGAGACATCAACCGCCCACCGGCAATTAAGATAAAAATGCATTTCCTTCCCAGTCTTATTAAGACATCATTGCCATGTACTGTCATTGGCACCACTTACAAATTCTCCGCTTCCATTGGGTACGCGCAAGGATTGACGGAAAAGGTGAAGGCCGTAATGCTTTCAGGCCAACTGAGAATGCAACAATGGGGGGGGGGGGGGCAGGGATCTGGTTTTTTTCCAAAGTTCAAGGATTTTAACTCTATGCCACCTGCAGCAGCCCAATCCTGAAATCATAGAATCATAGAATAGCAGCGTTGGAAGGGGCCTACAAGGCCATCGAGTCCAACCCCCCTGCTCAATGCAGGAATCCACCCTAAAGCATCCCTGACAGATGATTGTCCAGCTGTTTCTTGAAGGCCTCTAATGTGGGAGAGACCACAACCTCCCTAGGTAACTGGTTCCATTGTCATACTGCTCTAACAGTCAGGAAGTTTTTCCTGATGTCCAGCCGGAATCTGGCTTCCTTTAATTTGAGCCCGTCATTCCGTGTCCTGCACTCTGGGAGGATCGAGAAGAGATCCTGGCCCTCCTCTGTGTGACAACCTTTTAAGTATTTGAAGAGTGCTGTCATGTCTCCCCTCAATCTTTTCTTCTCCAGGCTAAACATGCCCAGTTCTTTCAGTCTCTCTTCATAGGGCTTTGTTTCTAGACCTCTGATCATCCTGGTTGCCCTCTTCTGAACACGCTCCAGCTTGTCTGCGTCCTTCTTGAATCGTGGAGCCCAGAACTGGACGCAATACTCTAGATGAGGCCTAACCAGGGCCGAATAGAGAGGAACCAGTACCTCACGAGATTTGGAAGCTACACTTCTATTAATGCAGCCCAAAATAGCATTTGCCTTTCTTGCAGCCATATCGCACTGTTGGCTCATATTCAGCTTGTGATCTACAACAATTCCAAGATCCTTCTCGTTTGCAGTATTGCTGAGCCAAGTGTCCCCCATCTTGTAACTGTGCATTTGGTTTCTATTCCCTAAATGTAGAACTTGGCATTTATCCCTATTAAATTTCATTCTGTTGTTTTCAAATCTCCCAGCATTCACTGGACCGCACCCTACTGCCTTGAGTGGGAAGCCAGGGCCCGATCCGGGCAAGGGGAAAGGCCAGAGCTGAAGGAGGAACATCACACACATCGACAGCCCTGCTCAGCGAAGACACATTTGTTGGTGGGACATTTCGTGGGCGAGGCAGACACCGGCGAAAACACATGACGCGCTTACTTCCATAATCCTGATCTCGGTTTCCCCAATCTTCTACCAAGACCCAAAAGGGAAGCCAGGAGGCAGAATTCGAAAACGGGCCGGGATTGAGGCTCAGCTCGGTGTGCCCTGGGAGCATGCAGGGGGCCCAGGCAGTTCCCACGTACTGGCGCAAGCCGGAAGAAGAGGCAAGCACATTCTTTGTTGCATTCTCAAAGCTTTGGAAGCAGGGTGGATTGGATTTAAATCACTACACAGAAAGACTCAATTTAATCATGTGACTTCCCCCCCCCCCAAAAAAAAGTACACAGCAGGTAGAGGGGGGAGAAAAGTAAAGGCAGAGAATGCAACTGGAAGGAATATATATATATATATATATGTTTTGATTCAACCTTCAAAGACGGAATATTAAGAATGAATCTTCACCTACCCACAGGGTGGATTTGATTTATATCATGATTTAAATCACTACTCAGAAAGACTCGATTTAGTCATGTGACTCCCCCCCCCAAAGTGCACTCTATTCATTAATTTTTTTTGAAATTTAGCACTTAAGAGGTAAGGGGGGTTGATTCTGTGTACACAGATTTGCAAAGGCACAATGGGATTGTGATCTCTGCAGACACAAATTCACAGTTTCGAGAACTGTAAAACCAAGCAGCTGTGATAATTATATCTTCTAGACAGAAAAAAAAATGTCCAATAACCTTACAGAATCCTCCGGAGGAGCATGGCATTATGAATGGATGAATGGAATTCATTTACCCCAGAATTTAAACATTGCATGAATATACAGCCTCATGCTACGTAATTACAAACTAATCCTTATTTCATGATGAATAACCTTTGGACTATAACGTATCTTAAATAGAAAACTATCTTTAGATAGATTTTTTCCTGAAAAAGCATTTTATTTTAAAAAAATCTGATTTAAATTTTAAAAATCCGATTTATATATATATATAGAATCTGATTTATATATATAAAAAAATCCAATTTATATAAAAAAAAACTGATTTTTTTTTTTAAATCATTGATTTTTATCCACCCTGTTTGGAAGACTCCTCCTCCTCCTCCGTTTCCTTCCCCTCTCCCTTTCCTTAACAGTGCTGCCTGGACAAGTTTCCCAGCCCATGGGAATTTCCCCATCCTTGGCATGCAGAAGACACTGGGGAGTGTGACCACTTCCCCTTTTGAATGTTCCAGGCACATCAATTCCCAGCGTTCCTTGCAATCACCCCGTCAAGTACATCTGTTTAATTATCCCCATATTTCGGACTCAGATGGAGAGGACTGAGGCCATCTTAGCTTGCATGAAGCGGCCTAGAAAATTCAGAGCCGAAGTCTTCCCGGTGGCACCTACAGATGTGAAGGACCAGAAAAAAATCCGGGGGAAATCCGGGTGGAGGGACTGTTTTCACCCTGAGTTGTTTTTTTCTGAAGCCTTTTGTTTTCGGTTTTCGTAAAAATTGGGGAGGGAATAATGAAAAAGTGGGTTTGGTTTTAGCGTGATGAATAAAATGTTTAACACAAGGTTTTCATGTAGTTACTTCTCCAAATGGTTTTTTAAAAATATGTACAGTATCAGATTATTACAATTTCTGTGCACCGAGGACAAGCAAGTGCGAATTTTCTGAAAATTTCGGGGGGGGGGGGGGTTTCCAAAAAACAAAACCAGGGAAAAACAAGTTTCAAAAAACAAGCTTCAAAATTTCCAGAAATTTTACATCTCTAGTTGCATCACACCAGCTCTCAAAGAACAGCAGAGAACGCAAGATGGGAAATTGGGACACCATTCTGGTTGCCAACAGTCCGGCCTGCACCGTGTCCTTGCCTGCTCTCTGTAAGCCCTTTGCACAGATTTTTGACATAGGTATATGAAAAAACAAACAGAAAAGCCCAGAAAACAAATCAAGCATTTAATTTTTGTATGGTTAAGGGCTGGAACTTGACCTCTCGTATTCTCTAAAGCGCAAATCCCAACGATTACGCCATTTAAATAAATAAACAATGGCACGACACTGCACTGGTTCCTTCAGCCCTTCTTTGCCCGAAAGGTTTTGGCCTACAAGGCCAACATACACAGTTAGTGCCAGGTGGGAACTTATATCCGCAAACCAACGTCCCCATGGGGGATTTGAGGATCTCAAGAGCTGATTGGGCGCAAGGAAACAAAGAGATTTGAGGATCTCTTCTCGATCCTCCCAGAGTGCAGGACACGGAATAACGGGCTCAAGTTAAAGGAAGCCAGATTCCAGCTGGTCATCAGGAAAAACTTCCTGACTGTTAGAGCAGTGCGACAATGGAATCAGTGACCTAGGGAGGTTGTGGGCTCTCCCACACTAGAGGCCTTCAAGAGGCAGCTGGACAACCATCTGTCAGGGATGCTTTAGGGTGGATTCCTGCATTGAGCAGGGGGTTGGACTCGATGGCCTTGTAGGCCCCTTCCAACTCTGCTATTCTATGATTCTAAATGGGACTAGAGTTTGAGAACACACCTTCTCAGTGCTTTAACAACTGCACTGGCTCCCGGGGACAGTTCAAACTGCTTATCTTTAAAGGCCTCTTCCGTTTGGGACCGTTGTATCTGTAGGATTCCCTGCCTCCATGTCAGCCTGCCCTTATATTACGATCCTGTTTAGATGCCCTCCGTCAGGTGGCCCCTGCCGTCCAAGGAGGCACGTACCCAGTGCGAGACTGGGCCTTTTTGGTGGTCACACCCTCCTGACCTTGGAATGTTCTTTCCAAGAAGGTTTGCATGGCCTCCACTTTTCCTTCCTTGAGTCAGGCAGCTTCCCTTTTACCTTTTTAATGACTTTGCTCTCATATGCAGCAAGCTTTGTCAAAGCCTTTCCTCGGGTTATGGGAAAGGGAATAAATTTAATTTATTATTACAGGAACATAGGAAGCTGCCTTGCCCATAACAAGCAACCTTGGGTCAGTATTGTCGACATTATCTGGTTCCAAGCCTTACCTGGAGAGGCCGGGAATTGAACTTGGTGTACTACAACTGAGCCTCTGCCCCCCCACTCCCCTTTATGAAGAACCCTAAAGAAAACCTCAAAGAGCCAATGGATTCCACCTATATTTCTGTCTGCAAAGTAAAGGGGGCAGGGAGTTAAAACATACCACCCTCAATAACTACATTTAAATTTGGTGCATTTTTGTTTGCCTTTGTATTTGGAAAGTTCGTAAAAATGGTTTTGCTCACAATCAAATGGGTTTTATGTAGCTTTTATATGCCGTCTTGCTTATTACATTAGTTTCAGATTCACTGGCATGTGCTTTTTTAAAAAAAAATATAAATAAATGCCATACAGCCACCAAGGAAAGAAAGTATTTTGAAAGGCAGGAAATAAATATTTTAATTAATAGTTGGGAGACAAACTGACAGGCACGTTTTGAGGATCGGGCAAGCCCAGAGCCTTGGAATACAACTGAACAAGAACGTCCCGTAACGATCAAAATATGTCAGCCCAAAACAGTTGCAAAAGTCATCCAGTGAGGTCAGTCCATTTCTGCAGCCTGTGGCCAGCTGCATGCCTGGTCGCCTTTGGCGTGTCCGGTAAACCTCGAGGCGATCAGGCCAGAAAGCTTTAGAGAAGTTTTTTTCTCTCTCGATTCACCGCAAGCGACTCCAGCGGGGTGCGTGGGTGGGCTTGCTAATTTTAGGGACGTCTGTGAAGGCTGTATTAAGAATCTAAGGGAAGCAGCTTCTCCATTATGTGAGCTCCCGGGAGCCAGCATAATTCCACGGCTGTTATTTGAAGAGAGCCTCCAAAATGCTCCCCCTTTTCAGCTCGTTCCCTCTTCAAAACCCTCCTCAAACGGGCGAAGCAAAGAAAATTAACATTGCTCAGCACAGCTTGTCTCCTCCAAATAAGAAAAAAAAAGGGGGGGGCGGAAGGAAGGACAAAGAAGGAACTCTTTGACAAGGCGAGCTGAAGATGAGGAAGGAACAGATATCAGCAAATGACCGGCGGAAGGCAGGCTATGAAGCAAGCAACACGTGGGTCCTAAACATAGCACAAGAGAGGAGCAGAAAACGAAGCCCGATGCGGGGACAGCCAAAGACCTTTCCAGGAGCAATAAGGAAGTCAAATGCTGCCTCTCTGCCTGAGGTCGTGCACTGGAGTCACTGTGTCGCAAAGAACACGGCCTCACCTGTGGTTGGGCGGACATCAATTGGGCCATGTAGTCCTGAGATCAGCGTGTCTGTATGAACACGAACACACTTACTCCACCGTGAGCTCAAGAACCAGCGCCTAAGATTAGGAGCAGGAGAGAGGAAGGCGATTTCATCTTCCTTAGGGCCTTCTCAGTGGTGGCCCCGGGCTATGGAACTATTTACCCTTGGAGGCTTCCTTTAATGCCTTTCAGGCACCAGGTCATAGCACTATTTCAGCAAGCTTTTGGCCTGAGCAAGAGTTAAGATGCTCTTCTCTTTTGATGCCTTAAGGTTGGCAACCCTTGCGCTATTTTTTTTTTATTAGTCTTTGTTTTAGTGATTTACTGCATTTATCGTTTTGTTGCATTAACGAGGACAGAAAGCCACCCTCTGGGATTCCCTATGCAGACAGAAAGGCGTGGCAGAAATCAAGAGAATCTTCTGAGCAAGCTTTTGAGGATGGAAGTGCAGCCGTTTCAGCAAGTTCAGATTTTATTGCTGCCGACAGATGAACGTGGGGTTTTAAATTAACTACCCACAACCACCCCTTTTTCCATAGTTGTATTTGTTTTAAAAACATGTCATAAACCACCTTAACTCATGGGAGAAGCAGGATAGACAACGTTATTTAAATTCGATGTTTTAGAGAGTTACAATTTTATGCATCATTTTACTGTTGGTTTGTTTGTTTTTACGGTTTTATGATAAAGGAGCGAAAATGTTTTGAAAAATGGGTTGGGTACACCCATGATTTAACACATTTAATTTATAATAAAGCAAAGAAAATATATTTATTTTTTTAACTAAAACCGGAGCAGGAATGGTGGGGAGAAAGAAAGACACACAATCTAGACACACAACCTAGAACCTGAAGGCGCAGGTTCGTAGCTTGGGGGTTCTCCTAGAACCATCTCGGTCACTTGAGGCTCAGGTGGCCTCGGTGGCACGGAGTGCTTTCTACCAACTTCGGTTGGTGGCCCAGCTACGCCCCTATCTGGACAGGGATAACCTAGCTTCAGTTGTCCATACTTTGGTAACTTCCAAATTAGATTACTGCAATGCCCTCTACATGGGGCAGCCTTTGAAGACGGTCCGGAAGCTGCAGCTTGTGCAAAATGCAGCGGCCAGATTGATAGCTGGAACAGGGAGATTTGAGCATGTAACACCGATTCTGGCCCGCTTGCATTGGCTGCCTATACGTTTCCGAGCCCAATTCAAGGTGCTGGTTTTAACCTATAAAGCCCTACATGGCTTGGATGATACCTGATGAATCATACCACAATACCTGATGAAACGCCTCTCCTGACATGAACCTACCCGTACACTGCGCTCAACATCTAAGGTCCTCCTCCGAGTGCCTACTTCGAGGGAAGCTCGGAGGATGGCAACAAGGGAGAGGGCCTTCTCAGTGGTGGCCCCTCAATTACGGAATGATCTCCCCGATGAGGCTCGCCTGGCGCCAACGTTGTTATCTTTTCGGCGCTAGGTCAAGACTTTTCTCTTCTCCCAGGCATTTTAACAGCATTTAAGAACGTTAAGTTTGTTTTTAATGGACCCCAGAATTGTTGTTTTTAAATGGATACTGTTTTTATACTGTTTTTAAGTTTTTTTTAAAAGAAAAAATTGTATACTTTTAATGTTTACTATTTTTAATGTTGTAAACCGCCCAGAGAGCTTCGGCTGTGGGGCGGTATATAAATGTAATAAAATAAATAAATAAATAAATAAATAGTAAATTTAGAACGGGGAGTTGAAATTTTATTGTACCTTTACAATCCTCACTTGCAATGTCCTCCAGACCTTAGTACACAATGCTCTCCTCATACAAAATGATGCATGGTGTAGAGAATGTGGACAGGAAGACGTTTTTCTCCCTCTCTCCTAATACTAGAACCCAATGGGGTCATCCCATGAAACTGAATGGTGGGAGATCCAGGACAAATAATAATAATAATAATAATAATAATAATAATAATAATAATAATAATTCTTAGCCACCTCTCCATCTGGATCGAGGCGGGGAACAAGTATAAAATACATAAAACTGAATTAAAAACGTAGTATACATTATTAAAACATCCTAAAAACATCCTAAAATTCCACTGGATAGGCCTGCCAAAATAGATCAGTCTTTACAGCTTTCTTAAATGCTGTTAAGTTGATGAATCTCCTCCAGCAGGCCATTCCACAGCCTGGGAGAAGAGAAGGGCCTCTGGGTAATACTTGGCAGCCTAATTTTGGCAGACTGAAGTAGATTCTTCCTCGAGGAGCTGAGTGCGTGGGGTGGATAGTATGGGAGAAGGCGATCCCGCAGGTAGCCTGGACCCAAATCACAAAAGGAAGGACTTCTTCACACAGCGCAGAGTTAAACTATGGAATTCACTACCACGAGATGTAGTGATGGCCACCAATTTGGACGAATTTAAAAAGGAGTTGGATAAATTCCTGGAAGAGAAGGCTATCCATGGCTACTAGTCCTGATGGTGGTGTGTCACCTCCAGCATCAGAGGCAGTAAGCCCATATTCACCAGTTGCTGAGGAACATGGGTAGGAGAGTGCTATTGCACCCGTGTCCTGTTTGTGGGCCCCTGGCAACAGCTGGTTGGCCACTGTGGGAATAGAGCACTGGACTAGATGGACTCTAGGTCTAATCTAGCAGGTATCGTCTCATGTTCTGATGTTCACCACATGAGACCGGGGAGCCATCACTGCTTGGGAAGTTATAAATCTCTCACATGCCCAAGAAGACAGCCTGATCCCTTCCAGAGCGCCTTGCTTACAATAGCAAACACAGAAGAGCTTCCACGCTCCCAGTGCCTAACACAATTTATAACATCTGCCTGTTTCCAAACGCCGGATTTTAATATAGCAAGAGTGACACCAGGAAGTACGTTCATAAATCCAACCGTCAGCAAGGTTCTGTATTGCAATTGGCAGAGCCTGCAGTAACAGAAGGTATTTTTAAAAAGGGATCTTTCTTGCAACTCCTCTGCTGTCACAGTGTGCTAGTTTTAGTGTGTGTGTGTGGTTTGATATCCACATCCTGCCCTAACACAGTCATACCACTAAACCCAAGACAAGAGCTAGGCTGTGATGCTACAGCATCTAATGCAGCCTTCCTCAACCTGGGGCGCTCCAGATGTGTTGGACTGCATCTCCCAGAATGCCCCAGCCAGCTGGCTGGGGCATTCTGGGAGTTGTAGTCCAACACATCTGGAGCGCCCCAGGTTGAGGAAGGCTGATCTAATGGTTCAGCACAACTCACACTGTAAAACTACTTTGCTCTCAAATAACGTCCTGGAAGAACCAAAGCTGTAGAGCAGGGCTGCAGAACCTCATGGCTAGGGGACAAATCTGGTCGTCCAACTTTCCCCAGATGACCCCGCCCCCTTTCCCTGGAACTGCGCCCTCTCCCCAATCACCAATCATTGGGTGGCTTTGCAGTCCCGCCCCCACACCCATTTTATAAGGTTAAAAAAAAACTCTCCTAAAGCTTAGCCTCTTGGAATAAGATCTTCAAGCTACAATATGGGGTGGTATTTTTTGGTCCCACCCGTTCAGCGGTCGGCCCACCACGGTAACGCGGCCCCTGAGCGCTTCTCCAAAATGGAATCCATCCCTCGGGCTGAAAGAGGTTCAATACTCCTGCCCTAGAACATGGCCCCAGAAATCTCTGTGACCCACTAGGGCTTGACGGGGGGTGGGGGGAATCCTTGAAACTAGGAAATTTAAGAACAAAGGAAGAGCCCTGCTGGATCAGACCAAAGGCCCATCTATTATTATTATTATTTATTTATTTATATAGCACCATCAATGTACATGGTGCTGCTGTACAGAGTAAAACAGTAAATAGCAAGGCCCTGCCGCATAGGCTTACAATCTAATAAAATCATAGTAAAACAATAAGGAGGGGAAGAGAATGCCAACAGGCACAGGGTAGGGTAAGCAGGCACAGGGTAGGGTAAAACTAACAGTATAAAGTCCGCACAACATCAAGCTTTAAAAGCTTTAGGAAAAAGAAAAGTTTTTAGCTGAGCTTTAAAAGCTGCGATTGAACTTGTAGTTCTCAAATGTTCTGGAAGAGCGTTCCAGGCGTAAGGGGCAGCAGAAGAAAATGGACGGAGCCGAGCAAGGGAAGTAGAGGCCCTTGGGCAGGCGAGAAACATGGCATCAGAGGAGCGAAGAGCACGAGCGGGGCAAGAGTGTGAGATGAGAGAGGAGAGAGGTCCAGGGTTCTGTTCACGCAGTGGCCAACCAGCTCCCTACGGGAAACCCACTCACAGGTTATCAGCGCAACAGCTCCCTCCTGCCCATGTTCCCCAGCAACTGGGATACATAGGCATACTGCCTCTGATATTGCAGGTAGCACAAAGCCTTCAGGACTAGTAGCCTTTCATAGCCTTCTCCTTTCAAGGAATTTGTCCAACCCGCCCCTCTTGAAAACCATCCAAATTGGTAGCCATTGCTACATCTTGTGCTAGTGATTTCCAGAGTTTAACTCTGCGCTGTGTGAAGAAGTCCTTCCTTTGATCTGTCCTGAATCTTCCACCCATCAGCTTCATGGGACGACCCCGGCTTCTACTATTATGGGAAAGGGAGAAAGATGTCTCCCTCTCCACCTTCTCCACACCCGGCGTCATTTTGTCCACCTCTGTCATGTCTCCCCTTAGCCTCCTTTTCCCCAAGCTGAACAATCCCAGCTGTGGTAACCTTCCCTCCAGCCTTTTGATCATTTCAGCTGCCCTTTCCGGCACTTTCCCCAGCAATACGCTATCTCTTTTTTTTTAAAGGTGCGGTTTAAAAACCACGGCTGTGTAGTGACAACGAGGACAACCAGATAAAGCGCTGTCAGTGGGGCTCGTGGCAATGCATTCGCCGTGCCAGATTCGGGATGATAAATCCATCCTGATCAGATAGCACGCCCCGTTCCAATCTCCCGAGTTCAACCAAGAGCAAACGCCTTGCTAGACCATTCCCGGGGCAAAGTCTGTGACACAAAGACACACACAGAGCACTGAACATTCTTGGCGAAGTTTCCACAGTGATGGCTACGTTAGTTTGGCAACTGTTTTCAGCACTCCCAACTGGGAAAACCCCAGATAGGCTTGCAAGGAACTCCAGCGTTCCCTGGGACAGAGCTTGCAAGATCAATGGCCTACCCAAGCCTTACCTAACTCCACATAGAATCATAGAATAGCAGAGTTGGAAGGGGCCTACAAGGCCATCGAGTCCAACCCCCTGCTCAATGCAGGGATCCACCCTAAAGCATCCCAGACAGAGGGTTGTCCAGCTGCCTCTTGAAGGCCTCTAGTGTGGGAGAACCCCCCAACCTCCCTAGGTAGCTGATTCCATTGTCGTACTGCTCTAACAGTCAGGAAGTTTTTCCTGGTGTCCAGCCGGAATCTGGCTTCCTTTAACTTGAGCCCGTTATTCCGTGTCCTGCACTCTGGGAGGATCGAGAAGAGATCCTGGCCCTCCTCTGTGTGACAACCTTTCAAGTATTTGAAGAGTGCTGTCATGTCTCCCCTCGATCTTCTCTTCTCCAGGCTAAACACGCCCAGTTCTTTCAGTCTCTCTTCATAGGGCTTTGTTTCCAGAGCCCCGATCATCCTGGTTGCCCTCCTCTGAACACGCTCCAGCTTGTCTGCGTCCTTCTTGAATTGTGGAGCCCAGAACTGGATGCAATACTCTAGATGAGGCCTAACCAGGGCCGAATAGAGAGGAACCAGGACCTCACGTGATTTGGAAGCGATACTTCTATTAATGCAGCCCAAAATAGCATTGGCCTTTCTTGCAGCCATATCGCACTGTTGGCTCATATTCAGCTTGTGATCTACAACAATTCCAAGATCTTTCTCGTTTGT
The DNA here is from genome assembly GCF_023053635.1 of Elgaria multicarinata webbii. Classification (NCBI taxonomy): domain Eukaryota; kingdom Metazoa; phylum Chordata; class Lepidosauria; order Squamata; family Anguidae; genus Elgaria; species Elgaria multicarinata. Next base: position 8,817,912 of record NC_086192.1, read on the forward strand.
AGTATTGCTGAGCCAAGTGTCCCCCATCTTGTAACTGTGCATGACCAATGAGCACGGCACACATACACACATTCCTTCCCACGGCCAACATCTCTGTCCCACGCACATGGCTTTTAAACAAACGAGGCACTGTTGGTCCTGTTATGCGGGGACGTTTGCCATCACATGGAGACAAATAAAAATAAAATGGTGTCTCCCAGCTAGACCGCAGCGGTGACACTTTAAGCATTCTTTGCCGGATGTGGAAGTGCCGAGGGGTAGAGCAAGCGACGGACGAAGCCACGTCCATCCAACCCCCTCAGTGGGACGACCGCCTACTGCTGCCATCCCCATAGCCCTGGGCCATCAAGGTGATCTGCTAAGGAAAGTAAACAGCGAATACCAAAGAGCATTGGTGGTTATGGAAGAAAGAGGTTCCAGTGTCTAAGAACTTTGGAATTTTAAAATCCCAAAATTCATAGTAGGGCAGTACTATTATTGGGTCAACCACAACGTCACAAAATAGCGAGCCAGCTTTTGAGCTCTCCAGAACCATTCATCAGCCTAGATTACGGGTCGGCAACACAGCGCCCGTGGGCACCAAAGCGCCCCCAGACACCTTTTTTTGATGCCGTACTCCTCGCACTGATTTAAAAACATTAACACATCTTCTCGGCAGCTGGGACTGCTGTGAAATAGGTTTCGGTTGACGCTAAAAACAGTGGGTTCAAAGGTGTTGTTCAGTGCGTTGGGGCTCAGACCGCAACTCCGCCTTGTTCACCGTCTTTTGGGCAGAACATTTGCCCTTTGCCACGCCTCCTGTGGCAGCCATTTTGTGGTGGTGCCCGGGACTGTTTCTTTGCCCACGGCTCCAAAGGGTTGTCTACTGCTGGACTAGATGTTAAACCAAGTGGGAAGAAGGAGGAAAATAGCTGGCTAATATTGAAGCCATGGGGTCTGCATTTAGTCACTCTTAAGATGGAATGCAAGAGGAGGCAGAAGACAATTAAATTGGGGGGGCCTACTAATTGCTGTGCAAGTTTCAGGTTGCCCCTGTGACTGCTAGGACGAAGAAACCTACAATGACTGAGTCCACATTTTTGAAAATTTAACATCCAGCTGTGACCCAGATTATACAGCTGGATTTTACATCTGCAAAAATGCGGGTTCAACCATTGCATGTTCCTTCACCCCAGCAATGTCCAGAGTGCAGGACATGGAATAATGGGCTCAAGTGACAGGAAGCCAGATTCCAGCTGGACATCAGGAAAAACTTCCTGACTGTTAGAGCAGTACAACAATGGAATCAGTTACCTAGGGAGGTTGTGGGCTCTCCCACACTAGAGGCCTTCAAGAGGCAGCTGGACAAGCATCTGTCAGGGATGCTTTAGGGTGGATTCCTGCATTGAGCAGGGGATTGGACTCAATGGGCTTAGAGGCCCTTTCCAACTCTGCTATTCTATGATTCTATGAATCCTAGGTGCAACCTGAACCCTTCACAGCACCTCATCAAGTTTTCTGTCACCTTCTCCTGTTTTCTGTCTTAAGACTGTGATTACTTACCCTCCTACAGATTTTAGAGTTGCCCACACAGCTACCTTTACTTCTGTGCTTCTGACGGTTGTCCGTTGAACAAAACCAAATGTGTATATGGGAAGCAGAGATTATAAAACACCGTACTAACGTCACTAACGGGAAATGCTCTGCCCAGCATTTCAACCTGTTGTAGGGTTTATGTGGCCGTTTACTTTTTTATTATTTATTTTTTATTTACCAGAAAAACTCCAAAGTTGTTTTTAACTTCCCCCTTGGGGCAGAAACTGAAGTTTTTCAGTTGCTTACACCAAGCCTCCAAGGTAGTAAAGGTTATAAACCCAGCAAGAGCTCCAAGAACTCTTAAGAAGATTAGAAGGAAGTTAAGTCACAGTGATGCTGTCTAAGGACATCCAACGAAGCTAACCAATATTGAGCAACTTACGTTTTGTCTAGAGAGAGAGAGAGAGAGAATGAATCTGAAGGGCTAATTTCCTTGCAGCAAGACACACGGAAATAAACATTAGGAAGTTGCGGCTTACAGCTAATAATTTGGCAAGGGCAACGAATAATACTTCCTGGGCAGGCAAGCTTGCCGGAGCTCACCACTCAAGCGCTCTTGCGACATTATAAGGACAAACATGTCAATACAATTTTCTGCGCTTGTTTGCAAAGCTACCTTAAAAGACAAGAGCTCCAAACAGCACTCCCCTAGGAATAGCGGGGAGAAACATATTCAAAATACAGTTCGCTTCTGACTGGGCCGTATATATTGCTATTTAACGCAACCTCTCTGGGCAATTCCCTTCGCCTCCTCTGTCACCTTCATTTTATTCGTCTAATCTCGATGGCGAACTCTCTCTCTCTCTCTCTCTCTCTCATCAAGGATTACAACAGGCCTATTAGTGGAATGCCAACAAATCAAGTCTCTTCCGTTGGTTACCAACCAAGAACAAATGTCCAAAGAGACCAGTAACTGGTCGCGGTATCCCTAGCAACAGGCAATTATGAAATGCAGTTGTTAAAAACCTGTTCCCCAGAATTTAAAGCAGCAACAGGAAGAGAAAGATGGATTATTGAGGAGTTAAGTATGGCGTATGGGTGATACCGAAGCAGTACTACTTATTTTACTTTTAATTCTCCCAATTATCAATGTTCTCTGGGTAGATTACTGCATCCTCAACTCAACAATCCCTTTTGACAGTCAAAAGGGAATGCATTGTGTGCCAATCTACTAAAGAAAATTTAAAGGGTGGGTGGGTGTTTGTGTCTATAAACACACACACACACACTTACTTTAGGGCTTGGTTCTCTGGCAAAAGTGAGCAGGGCTATGGAGAAACAGTGAGAGGGGCTGAAAAAATCCAACCCCTCCAATTCAAAGCCTTTTGTTGCCAAGTTATAATAGGAAGCACGCCTACTCAGAAGTAAGCAGGACACGCCTCTGAACAAGGCTCAGAAGGATGAAGGACAAAATCACCCGGTAACACTTTCTACTCAGAAGTAAGTATGCACATCATGTCTTCTCAGAAGTAAGCAGGACATAGCTCTAGGGCTAAATCACTCAGCAGCCCTTTCTGAGGGCTGCAAATTACATCGCCTCAGAAGTAAACAGGACACACTTCTGCATGTCTACTCAGGAATAAGCAGGGCAAGGCTCAGTAGGAAGCAGGACTAAATCACTCAGCAGCATGGAGCCACCATGGTTAGGAATGGTGCACACAACACGCTAAGCCATAATGTTAAGTGCAAAATTCTTAACTACCATGGCTTAGCGTGTCATCTGAACAGGATCAGTGTGTGCCTAGCCATTTTACCTGCTATTTTTTAAAACTATTGGGAGTAGGAAAATCTTGCTGATTTATTGCAAACCACCAAGATATTGATCCGTGGATCCCTGTCTACTTTAGCTTGCCCCGCTCTAGAACTAGCCCAGAATCCTCTGCAACGCACAGAGGCTCCTGGGTTACTTGGAAGATGATCCCATGTGGAAAGGTTTCCCCAAAAGGTAGAAAGTTTGAAATCTGCTGGCATAGCTTCTTACCAAAAACTAGGGGATCACAACACAGTCTGGACGCAACTTAGATATTCCAGATGAAACATTGGGCCGAAAGAAAGAATAACTTAGTTCCTGCCCACACACACCTTGTACCATGAAGAGCACAATTAAATTAGTTTCCCCCGCTCCAAAAAAAATGTAAAACGTCAAGCGAAAACCTGCTACTGTTATGAAGCGAAGGTTGAAAAAGCTAAAAGAAAATCATTGTAAACAAACAAAATCAGGAAATCTATACTGGAATCACCAAGACGCAGATATTCTGCTACCAGTAACAGGACCAGAGTTCTTTTAACCCTCCAGTTAACTTGCTAGAAATAAGAAGAGTATTAAAAGTTGAGCAAATTGGATCTTTTTTTTTTTAATTGCTTGTAAAATCCGACATTAGGCGGCTTTCGCCCTCTGCAGTAGCTGTTCTCGCCAGAAGCGTTTGTCGTCTCATTATGTAAATGACCTTTTCATAGGGAACGGAAATGTTAAGGAACTCACACAAAGCATCTTTTAAGCACTGCAAATACCATATAGGCGTTCAGCCAGTTGGATAAGGTTTACATTAAGATAACGGGACCATTTCCAAGACGACCACAAGAGATGGATGATTTGGTTCAACAATCACCACCTGACCAGTGGAGGCTGGTGGCTCCAATGACAGTGGGTTGGTGAACCCGCTCCGGGTTTCATCCGCTCCGGGTTTCAGTCAGAACTCTAACGGAGTTCACTGCCCCCACTAGCCTCCATTGCACCCCACTAAAAACGAGTCCAGTTTATGAAACAGGCAGCTAATCGAGGTATCTCAAGAGGTGATAATTAACCATTTGCATAACAACAACCCACACTCAAACACTGAGTGCGGTTGAGCATGCCGTGTGACCAGTCCGCCTGAGATACCGGCAGTTCTCTCTCGCCTGGGAGTATGCGAGACAAGGTTATGATAACCGGAACCAGAAGGTTCAAGCATATAAGACCGATTCTGGCCCGTTTGCATTGGCTGCCCATATGTTTCCAAGCCCAATTCAAGGTGCGGGTTTGAACCTATAAAGCCTTACACGGCTTGGGACCACCATTCCTGACAGAACGTCTCTCCCGACATGAACCTACCCGTATACTACACTCAACATCTAAGGTCCTCCTCCGAGTGCCTACTCGGAGGGAAGCTCAGAGGATGGCAAGAAGAGAGAGGGCCTTTTCAGTGATGGCCCGCCCCTCAATTATGGAATGATCTCCCCTACGAGGATCGCCTGGAACCAACATTGTGATCTTTTCGGCACCAGGTCAAGACTTCTCTCTTCTCCCAGGCAGTTAACAACATATACTTCTTTCAGTCCCACCATCTTCACAGGCGCGCTTGGTGGGAACATGGGAGAGGGCCTTCTCGGTGGCTCCCTCCTTGATATGCTTTCGGAAGCAGGCAAAAACTTGTTTGTTCCAGCAGGCCTTTGGAGAATAATCTGGTCCTCCATCTAGGTTAATGACTTGTAAAATTGTGGTGTATTTTAAACCTTTAATGTTTTAACATTGTATTTTATTTTAATTTTTGTATATTTCTATGTGTATATGTTTTAAATTTTGTAAGGCCACCTTGAGGCCCAGTACTGGGCAAAAGGCGGGATACAACCTTTCCTTTTCATCAAACCCAGGTGAGGCAGTGGCTGTTCTGAACCAGTGCCTGGGCACGGTAATGGACTGGATGAGGGCTAATAAACTGAGACTCAATCCAGACAAGACAGAGGTACTGTTAGCAGGTGGTTCATCTGTCCAGCGAGGTGATGTCTGCCCTGTCCTGGACGGGGTTGCACTCCCCCTAAAGGATCGGGTCCGTAGTTTGGGGGTGCTCTTGGATCCAGAACTGTCACTTGAGGCACAGGTGAACTCAGTGGCAAAAAGCACCTTTTATCAGCTTAGGCTGATATATCAACTGCGCCCTTATCTGGACAGAGATAGCCTAGCTACAGTTATCCATGCTCTGATAACCTCTTGTTTGGATTACTGCAATGCGTTATACGTGGGTCTGCCTTTGAAAACGGTCTGGAAAACTTCAACTGGTACAAAACAGGGCAGCCCGGTTACTAACAGGGAATGGCCGATGAGACCACATCACACCAGTCCTTTTCCAGCTTCACTGGCTGCCAGTCCAGGTCCGGGCACGATTCAAAGTGCTGGTACTAACATTCAAAGTCCTAAATGGCTTGGGGCCAGGCTATCTGAAGGAACACCTCCTCCTGTATGTACCTGCCCAGACCCTAAGGTCATCCTCAGGGGTCCTTCTCCGTGAGCCCCTGCCAAAAGAAGTGAGGCAGGTGGCTACCAGGAGGAGGGCCTTCTCTGCTGTGGCACCCCGGCTGTGGAATGAGCTCCCTAAAGAGGTTCTCTTGGCACCTACATTATATGCTTTTAGACGCCAGGTGAAGACCTTTTTATTCTCCCAGCATTTTAACAGTCTATAAATACATTTTAACTTGGTGTTTTAAATTCGTAATTTTGCATTGCTGCTGTTTTTATCTGGTTGAACTTTTATATTGCACTTTACATTATGGTTTTATACTGTTGTTTTATACTTTGAATGTTTTTAATTTTTGTGAACCGCCCAGAAAGCTCCGGCTATTGGGCGGTATAGAAATGTAATACATAAATAAACAAATATAATAATAACAATAAGCTGAGTTTTTAACTAACCCCAGAACAGTTGTTTTAAATGGATATTATTGTTTATATGCTTTTGATGGTTTTAAATTTTTGCATATTTGTTTTTAATGTTCACTGTTTTTAACCTTTGTAAAACACCCAGAGAGCTTTGGCTATGGGGCAGTATATAAATGTAATAAATAAATAAATAAAGATTGCAAAAGGGCTCTTCAACTGCAGACATCTGTAGCGGCCATCAGAACTGGGGGCCACTACAAGGGCAAAGGGGCTTCAATACTTGTGCCTCCCTCATTCAAAGGGCAAAAAAGAACGGAATAACTTCTGTAGAACAAAAATTCTATATTCTCCTTAACATTTACATGTTGTTGTTTTTATTACGTTTTCACACTGCTTAATAGCCGAGGCTCTCTGGGCAGCATACAATTAAAACCATAAAACGAGTATATAAATTTAAAACATTAAAGGTTTAAAAAATGCAATATAAAATCAGGTAAGTTATAGTCCAGGGAAAGCCTGTGTGAAAAGGTATGTTTTCAGGAAGTGTTTAAAAGATGCTATATTTGCTGCCTCCCAAACTGCATGAAGGTTTTCCAGAGGATGGGGGCTGCTACAGAAAAGGCCCAGCACAGAGGTTATTCATGGTGACATTCTGTTCATTTCGGAATGGCCAGCAAGACCTTCTCTGAAAATCGTAACCTTATGTGCATATAAGAGATTGTGGTCTGCTAGGTCTGCTGATCCCAAGTTTTTTAGAGCTTTATAGTATAACGTTCATTCACAGGAACCTCTCAGCTGGATACATCTATCACTTGAAAACAGACCACTTCTACTATTCCAGGGACAAAAGAAAAAACCACTCTGAGAATGGGATGGAAGTATAGAATGTAAATATCCAAATAAATGATTACATATGAATGCTGGCTATCAATTGCGATGTTTCAGAAAATGGCTTTCTATGTCCCATTCAATAATCTCACTGGGAAGAAATAGAATGCTGTCACCCACAGTTTAAGGATATGAAGAGTGAAATTCTATACATGTCTATTCATACATTTCTTACATCTTTAGAATGGCCGGTAATCAAAGTTCCCTACTCAGAAGTCTCTCCCATTAAGCTCAATGGTGCTTACTCCCAAGTATAGGATTGCAGATTTCAAATGCATTGAATTGTCAAAGCATCTATCCTGCTTTTGTGGAAAGGGAGAAACCAGGAAAATTCAAACTACAACCTTTTTTTAAAAAAAAAATTGCCAAACAGCTTATGGCATTCCAAATGCCTCACCGCTGTGAATCTTCCATATGGGTGTGTGTGAAGGAGTTAAATTCAGAGAATGAAAAAAGAAACTGCAGACCCGAAATTAAATTTTGACTGCCTCTCTCAGGGGCCAAGTAAGAACCGTAAACTGGTTCTCATCTACAACACATTTGGCTAGATGCAAATTTTCATTTAGATCTACAGGAACTGATTAGCACTGTTCAATGCAACAGCACCAGGTCTGTGAACAGCTGTTTCTTGGTCAGCTTTTTAGCGTAGGGATCGACTGTTTTAAGCTAAAAGCAACGCTGCCCCACCATAAATTAGGCTGATGGCCCACAGGTTAATAACATGTGCGGACAAAAATATTACTCGCGTAGCAACCACTGTGGGAATATCTGCAAGGCCGGGATGCACTTTGCATCCAAATTTAGCTTTTTCTTTTATTCTGTTAACCTTGCCTTTAACTTCCACCTGGATTATTAATCCTTCAGTGTCCTTCTACCCATACGTTATCCACACACACACAAGGCAGGAAACCCCCAAGGCTCTTGAAAATCCTACTCTGACAATTCGAGCTAAGATCCAAAGGACATCATTGCTTTCCAGCACACATAGGAAAACAGGAAGATGCTTTATATTGAGCTGAACCATTCATCCATCTAACCCAGTGTTGTTAACACTGGCTGGCAGCAATTCTCCAGGGTCCCAGGCAAAGTTCTTTCCTAGCCTGGCTGGAGATGCCAGCCTGGCTGAACCCGGGACCTTCCGCGTGGCAAGCAGGTGGTCTCCCACTGTGCCACGGCCCTTGGGAGATGTGCGGCTCCATCAAAACACTTGTTGCCACCGTGCCGCATGGCAGACGACAGTAGAAGTGAGAGGGATTTCAATGGCGCTTCAGTGAAACAGGGGACATTCGGCTATTCCAAATTAAAAAGAAAGGAACAGGACACGTGCAAGCCCTTTAAATCCAGGACTAAGGGTTTAAATGTTTCCTCAGCTCTGCACAGACCCTGCAGTGCAACCTAAAAAAACGCGAAGCTGGGTTTATAATGCTATCTATCCCTGCGCTTCACAGAGCCACAAACAAACCCACGGTGTCCCTGCCGACAAACCAGAGAAACAACATTAAAAGTGTTTTTCACCACCTGGGCAAGACAAGAGATTTTTCCAGGCGGATGGCTCGCTGCCAGTTACTGCTGCTTGTGCCACCGCTCTCATGGAGCTACAGCAGCCATTCCCTAAGCAGCCACACTTCAGCTATGCTCGACTCCAACTCCCATCATCCCCAACCAGCATCTGGCTGGGGATCATGAGAGTTGAAGTCCAACACACCTGGAAGACGCTGGATTGGGGAGGTCGGGGCCACATCTACTATTTTTGCCCAAAGGTTTCGTTATTTACCATCATATTCCTTCTCGATTGAGTACCATTTTCATTTGTTAACTTCAGCGTTAGCAGCTTTTGCTTTCGCCGAAGAGAAAAAAAATGGGATAAAATCAGGTGAAATAAAAACAACAAAGGCCTACAGAGGGGAAACACCGGAGCTTCACAAAGCCTCCCGGCTCAGGTGAGATTTTCGCTTGCCACGGGCAACCTACCGTGAGGCTATTGACAAGCCGGCTCCAAAGAGCCACCCAAGTCTGGATTCTGAGTAACCAAGGTCTACTCCAAAATTAGGAAGCTTTAAACACACACACACACACACACACACACACACACAACACCTTCCGCACAGAAGTTGAACGCTTCCACAAATGTACGCAAAAGGGTTATTTTGGTGCAGCGTACCCTGGCTGCTAGCTGCTACTGCCTACGGATTCATCACAAGACCGGGCGCAGCACACGGCTGAGGCAGATGTTTTGAGCGCTGCACTGTTTTTACACACGCACACACACACACACACACACAGACAGAATGATTCACTGGCTAAGTAAATAGGCAGGTAGTTCACCCGGCTCTCTACTTGCAAAAGGAAAACCCACAGCTTTTCTCGAGGACGGCAACGCAGGAGACCCCCTGGGAAAGGAAGGTTCAAGAGAGCTGCTTCGATCGGAGACACTGACCGCATCGCTAAGTCGAGCGCTCAGCCGCCAACGCACCCATCTGACTAACTTACAAGTCCACGTCTTGAGACCTGACTAATATATATTATATAATGCCGATGTTTCAATTTGCAATAGCCAAACTCTGAATGTGCTGAAACACACACAAGTGGCATCGAGTCTTAAGTTACATAATCCTGTTCCTCTCTCTAAAAGCAGCCTGAAGTCAGCTTTGCTAGTAAGCCGACAGAAGTTACTGGTCCACAAGATGACATAGCTGTCTGTGTGCCCCTGCGTATCTGTGGGAGCTACCTGTGCCTTAAAAAGGAAAACACACCACCATCTTTTGAAAGCTTCCCTACCTGGTTGCTTGGAAGCTGTTCTTACTCACCCCAGGAGACCAGCTATTTACAAGCCTTGTCAAATTAGCCTCTGTTCCTCTTTCTCCCCTTCCTCGAAACAATCACCTGCTGACTCATACAGTTTTGCCTTCAAAACCTAAGCAGGTTAACATTTTGTAGCCTCTCTTCCCCTTTCTCAAGTATCCAGAGATAAATGCCACAGTGGAAACGCAACCTGATTTCAACACGCCGAAACGCCAACTGAAGACTCCATGCTTCAAGTGTCAACTTCCCATTTCGAAGTCTTGCTAAAACTGACGGTCATTTTCCCCCCGCTTTGGGAAGAGAAGTTCTGAAGAAATTAACAGCCACCAAAACTCGGAGTGTGTTTCAAGTAAAAAAAGAAAAAAAAAGATGCTTATATACAACTTATGTCATCGCTGATTTTAGGGAAACTTGAGAACAACTGAAAAATCACACTTAGATGCGACAGCAATTGCTTCACGGACTCACCAATGCTACATTAAATCCTGGCCTTGGACTGTTGGGGCCATTTCCTACCTTACAGTCAACAGGAAGTTCCGCTGGATCAAGACTCCGTGATAAACGTATTTGCAAGATATGCATGTATGTCGCATTCTCAGCTTGCCCATTTTAGGTGTATTGGACACCATCACATCGTAACATGTGAAGCGACCCCCTCCAGGTGCATCATGCTTAAGTGACAGGAAGCCAGATTCCAGCTGGACATCAGGAAAAACTTCCTGACTGTTAGAGCAGTATGACAATGGAACCCATGCCCTAGGGAGGCTGTGAGCTGTCCCACACTAGAGGCTATCAGGAGGCAGCTGAACAGCCATCTGTCAGGGATGCTTTGAGGTAGATTCCTGCATTGAGCAGGGGGTTGTTCAATGGCCTTATAGGCCCCTTCCAACTCTACTATCCTATGTGCCTGGTCTAAAGTTCCCAATTTCAATAGATGCCAATTGAGTAAATAGCTAATCTCCCCAAAGCGACCAGCTGGGACATGTTCAACGCACTGCACACCTTTTATCCCCAAAACTTCGCCTTGTAGGACAAGACCTAGTAAAGGCTCATAGAACAAGACGATGATTGCTATCACGATTCTCAAAGGCCGCCTTCCGCAACCGGGGGTGTTGGACGGCACATCCCATAATTCCCCAGCCAGCTCATAATCCCCTGTCCAACACATCTGGAGGGCACCGGGTTGGGGAAGGCGGCACAGAGGCAACGGCCAGCGCTGAACACTTCACACCTGAGCCCGCACCCTCCTCTGCTCCACCCATGAGAATTTTCTCCACGGGTGCTTTTTTATTTTTTATTTTTTAAAAGGAGGGCAAAGAGCACAAACGCAACATGCGGTTATCAAATCAGGAGTTGCTTCCCATCGCCCCAGCCCAGAAAAACACACAGGCAGCTCAAGCCCAGCCGGAGCAGGAAAATAAACAGCAGGTAGGACATCTGTATGCAGGAGAGCGGCACAGCAGCAGGCAGAGAGAAGCCGCTACTCTGGGCAAAGGAAGCTGCATCTTCCGATGCCGCTTGATGCAAGGGAGAGGCGGCAGGCGATACCAGGGGAAGCAAGGTAAACCGGTGGCCAAAAGGCCTGCTTCGCAGCACCAGCACCTGTGCGCCCACCACCCTTACAGCACGGCTGCCTAGCCGGAGAGTGCAAGGCGAGAGCGTAAAAGGGGGCAAAGAAGAAACGTGCATCCCGGCCGAGAAAGCGCCGAAGGACACAACAACCGCAAGGTCCAGAGCCGTCCGTCCGTCCAGTGCCGCCACCCCGGGCTTCCGAGAAAGCTCAAAGTGCAGCCCGAGGCACAAGCGTCACTGCCAGGTCTCCGGTCCACCATAGAAGGCGCTTCACGCCGCTTCGCCCTGACAGACCCCGGCAGCTCCTCATGGCGGGGGGGGGGGGGGGGGAGAGAGCAGCACATTCCCGGATCCCCTCCCTTCCTGCCTCACCAACGTGACAGCCCGAAGGGTATTTACAACCCTCCCCCACCGACCATTCTTCTGGAATCCACTCTCAGGAGCAGCCCTGAAGGATAGCAAACTCCCCCCTCCTCCCTTTTCAGACCCATTTAAGCCCTCCGTCTCCCCCGCAACCCCGTGGCCGATATCACTTTGTCAGCTGCCTCCACACACGCACCCCTAACGATGACAGGCACCCCACAGTCTCACCATGGCCAACCGCTACCCTAATCGCCCCAAACCCTGCTTCCTCCTGCCACCCCCTGTTTTAGAAGCCCTTCTCCCGGCTTCCTCCTTTCGCCACCCAAGCCAGCCCCACACGGCCCCCTTCATTCCTCGTCACGATCCTCCCCACAGCAAGGCCAACCGCATGGGTACACAACTCAACCCGTGCCGCCACCTGCCAGGCCCCGACACTCTGCAGGGAACGCCACCTCGTCGGATTCCACTCAGCCCCACAGGCGGGGCTCGGGCTGCGCTATCGCCCCTACGCAAACGCCCAAACCAAGCACCGCCAACCCCTCATGATCACTCCCTGCCCCCAAACTACCCCCTACTGAACTTACCCCACCATCCTATACCCTAATCCAGAGGTTGGCAAGTGCAGCCCGACCAAACGCTTCAGCTCACAGCTTCCACCCATCCTAGCCAGCATCGCCAATAGGGGATGCTGGGAGCTGGGGGCCGAAACGTCTCGAGGGCCACTCGTTGCCCACCGCTGCTCTGAACCCACACATGTTGACACTGGCCTCTCCAATTATTCATTTCTCGCAATGGCCCACAAGTCGGAACGATTAAGAATCTCCGTGACTATGCAGCGGCCCGACCCATAGTATCCCCCCTTCAGCACCACCCCATCAACCTCAACAGACCCTTTGGCCTCCCGACACGAGATGGTCTGCTGACTCGGCCCCCATTTGTCTTCATCCACATCAGTGCCTGGGGGAGGTAATGACACCCACAAACCCAGCCCCAGAGTCCTCCCAATATTAACAAAACAGTGTCCCATTCAGACAACAGTAACTACTGGGGGCAATTTAAAAAGGGGGAAAGGCACTGCCTGCCTGCCCCACCCCTCCTGTTTCTCCCACTCCCAAGCCTCATTTATAAGTCTACCTAAGGCTGACTCAGCACCACTCCATGAAACCGAACGCGCCAAGACCCCCACTGGAGCAGCCTTAACATCACGGACACACCCTATAGCCCATTATCCCCATCACGGTACCACACTGATGGGCACCCTGAGTTAAATCCAGCCATCTCACCCGGCCTCCCAGCGTCAGAGTCACATCACTTTCACCCTCTCTCCACCACTCGCACGCTACTAACAGCAATTAGCACATACGCCCTGCTTTCGAATGTGCAAAGTGCTTCAAATGTATTATCTCAATAATCCCGTGAGAAACCGAACCCGTCCCCCAGGACCCTCATAGAAGCCTCGATCCAATCGGAGAGGCGGGTAAAAAATAAATTATTATTATTATTATTATTATTATTATTATTATTATTATTAATCTTGCTTGTCCCTCAGCCCTTAAGCTGTCCTTCCCACACATCCCAAACCCACAATTAGGAGCAATTGGAGCCTCATTTAGCTCATCCGATGTACCCAATATCATCCTGAATCAACCCCATCAAGCCACCGGCAGACTCAGACTCACAGCAGCCTCAACCTTGGCTGCCCACACCCGAACTTCACAGCTGCACTCATAAAATTATAGAGTCGGAAGGGGCCTGTAAGGCCATCAAGTCCAACCCCCTGCTCAATGCAGGAATCCACCCTAAAGCATCCCTGACAGGTGGCTGTCCAGCTACCTAGCTGCCTTTTGAAGGCCTCGAGTGGGGGAGAACCCACCACCTCCCTAGGTCATGGGTCCCATTGTCATACTGCTCTAACAGTCAGGATGGTTTTCCTGATGTCCAGCCAGAATCCGGCTTCTTGTAACTTGAGCTCTCACCATGGAACTTTTTAAAACTGAGGTTGTGTCATAAGATGCCTTGAATGACTTATTAGGAAAGAGGGATACGGACCTTTTATACAAAAAAGAAAGAAAACCTAAATAAAACTCCTTCCCCAACATGGCACCTGCTGGAGGTGTTGGACTACAATTCCAGTCATCTGCAGCCAATGTCTGTGATGGCTGGGGATTATGGGGGCTGTGGTGCAACACAGGGTGGGAAAAGCTGCCTTGACTCCATTCTTCTCGAGTTCAACAGGCCATGTGGCCTCTCCCATCCTCTTCTTCCACCCGCCATCACTTCATTCCCTCGCAGAGAGACAAAATACACAATATGTTCAATTCCTTCTCTCGTGTAAGGATCCCCTGGACTCCTCCCTGTTACCCTACAGCCCCCAACCAGCCTCATGCACCCTACACCTCTGCTTCAAGACCCCTTTGCGCTCCACCCCAAGGGCCCCACTCACCATGCCCCTCCCCTCCAAATGCAAACATCCCATCATGCTCCACCTGCTGCCACCTCAACGGTCCACCAGCAACACGGAGACCACCCACCACAACAGCCAGGCCAGCTCCTCTCCCCTTTCCCACTGACCCCAACAACCCTCAATCGCCCCCACCCCAAAGGGAAAGCCTCCACTCCCCACGAAACCTCAATTGCAGGCCTCATTAGCGGACCCTCTCCCCCACCTCCACCTCCACCCAAGAGAGGTCACCCCTCCCTGCCAACTCAACATCCCCTCCCCTTTATTTACATACCTGCCTCATTTGCACATCTTATTAGCTGACCCTCCCCTCATTCGCATGCCCTAATAGTTTACCCTCCGCCCCCCCAGAAAGGTTGCCCCTTCCCACCAACTCAATGGCCCCCCTCTTTATTTACACACCTGCCTCATTTGCATACCCTCATTAGCTGACCCTCCCCTCATAAACATGCCCTAGTAGTTTACCCTCCGCCCCCTTTATTTACATACCTGCCTCATTTGCACATCTTATTAGCTGACCCTCCCCTTATTCGCATGCCCTAATAGTTCACCCTCCGCCCCCCCAGAAAGGTTGCCCCTTCCCACCAACTCACCGGCCCCCCTCTTTATTTACATACCTGCCTCATTTGCATACCCTCATTAACTGACCCTCCCCCCAGAAAGCTCGCCCCTTCCCACCAACTCAACGGGCCCCCTCTTTATTTACACACCTGCCTCATTCGCATACCCTCATTAGCTGACCCTCCCCTCAGTTGGGGGCCTTATCAACTTACCCTCCCCTGCCCCTCCCCTTTATTTACATACCCGCCTCGTTTGCATCCCTCATTAGCATAACCCCCCAGCCCCCGTCCACCTGACTCTGCCCCCCGCCCCACCCGCGACGTGCCCTGCCCCGCCCCGCCCCACCCCGCCCCGCCCCCTGCCCTCCGCTCACCCCTCCGCAGGGCCTCGTCGTAGGTGAGGAAGCCGATGCGGGACTCCTTGTTGCCCATCGCGTCGCCCTCAGTCCATGGCGGACGAAGCCGCCGCCGCCGCCGCCTCCACCCTCGCCGGCAATGGCCGCCCGGCTCCTGCCGCCGCCGCCGCCTCTGCCACCAACGCCAGGCTCTGCCTCGACTAGCGCCGCCGCCGCCGACTCCTGAGGAGGAGCAGGAGGAGGAGGCAGCTCGCCCCGGCCCCGGCCGCCGCCGCCGCCTCCATGCCGAATCACGTGACGTCGCCCAGTAACTGACTCCGCCTCCTTTCAAAACGTCGCCCCGCCCCGCCCCCTCCGGCGTGTCACGTGGCGGGGAAGCAGCCCAGCAATGGGCGGGGCGCGTCCCTGGAGAACAGGAACAAAAGGGAGGGAGAGGGAGGGAGGAGGGACTTGGGGCCGCGCGGGCATCACTTCCGGTGCCCGTTGGGAAAGAGGGAGAGAAGTGTAAAGGCGGGGCTGAGGGAGGCGGGCAGGCACTCTCTCTATCTCTGTGTGTGTGTGTGTGTGTACGTATACACGTGTACAGAACATTTAAGCACGTGTACAGGAAATGTAAACAAGTGTATATGTACCAGTTGGGAAAATATAAACGTGCATGGACACATGCGTGTAGAAACTCTCTCTCTCTCTCTCTCTATATATATATATATATATATAATAACTATTAGTGGAATATACATATATGTGTGTGTCTGTATAGAAAATATAACCACCTATATTATTATTTATATATATAGCACTATCAGCGTACATGGTGCTGTACAGAGTAAAACAATAAATAGCAAAACCCTGCCGCATATATATGTATAAATGTGCGTATATACTGGTACAGAAAATAGAAACACCTGTACACAGGTTAGAAAACAAACGAGTTTATATACATGTATATGTAACTATTAACCCCTGTGTGTGTGTATAAAACAAACAGGTGTATATATACACATGTATATAAAACATAAACACGTGTGTCTACATGTGTATAGAAAATAGTTATATACTGGTAATATGTATGTACTGGTTAATATAACAAAATCCATAAGGAGGTGTGTATAATGCAATGTAATATAATAAAGTACAGTATAATGTAAAATATAGTCTGGACCCATATTTAGTCATGCTTAGATTAGATACATTGAAATCAGAATTTTAGTGAGTCATAGATCCAACCCAATATGCATATTTGTGAATTTATTTATTTATTTATTTAAGCATTTTCAAATGTTTTGATAAAATAAACTAAGTGTCCAATTCTAGGCATGTTTGAACAGGGGAAAAGCCTTACAATCCAGGCTTTGTTGTTGGATTGTGAACTCTAGGTTGTTTGTGCTTAACAAGCCATAGTTAAACCATAGTGCAGTGTTTGCATGTAACAACAACCAAAGTTTCAACGACAACCCATACTCAACTCAAATGCTGGGTTGTCATTAAGTGCAAACCAGGTCAATTTAAAATATACATTGTTGAGCTAGTGGAGAGAGAGGAGGGGTGTAAATATAAAATAAATGAAATCTATTCTTCCCTATCCTATTTTTGACATTGTTTGTCCCTCAAATTCGATTTCGAACCTGAAGTGTAGGGTTGCTATAGTTTCGTAGACTCTGTGCTCCCCTTCGCTTAAAAGTTAACTCCTCCCCTCCTAGTGCTGGCGCCTCACGTGACAGAGGGGATGGGCGGGGTCTGTTGTGGTCCGATCCCGGGAATCCGCACCTCGCAGTGTGTTTTGTTCATAGAGATAAATAATAGACTGGACACTTACCAGCACTTCCGAGGTCAAAAACCAATTTCTTACGTTAACAAAGCGTAGTCTATAGAGAACCCACTATAGAGATAAATACGGTTAGAGTGATACTACAAAGCGTCCGCAGGGAAGCATAGATTGGCCGGAAGTTCCGGCTGAGTCAGTTTATCTATCTCTATAATATTCTTATAAATACTGGACAGAATTGTACAGGACGACCTGAGTGACGGGCAGCGGCCATCTTATGGAGGGGGCGGGGAGAACAAGCCAAACCACAGAGATAGAATAATGTATAGAGTAACACAGCAATGCAGGCATAATTACCTCGCCTTCCAAATATTTTCGACTACAACTCCCAGCATTCCTAACCATTGGCCATACTGGCTGGGGATGTTGGGAGCTGGAGTCCCAAAGATCTGGAAGGTAGGTTGGGGAAAGGCTGGTTCAAGTCTCCACTCTTTCACAAAGCTCACTGGGTGACTTTGGGCCAGTTACTATTTTTCAGCATAGTCTACCTCGCAGGGTTGTTGTGGAGATAAATTGGGAAGAGGAAAACCACGCATATCACCCTGAGCGCTTGGAGGAAGGGCGTGATATAACACGCAAACAATGTCTGTGGGGTTTTAAAGACATAAGCCCTGCAACATTTCGTAGATGAATATTATATTTATATTTATGCCACTCCGCAGCAAGAGTATCATAGAATCATAGAATCATAGAATAGCAGAGTTGGAAGGGACCTACAAGGCCATCGAGTCCAACCCCCTGCTCAATGCAGGAATCCACCCTAAAGCATCCCTGACAGATGCTTGTCCAGCTTCCTCTAGTCTGGGAGAGCCCACAACCTCCCTAGGTAACTGGTTCTATTATCGTACTGCTCTAACAGTCAGGAAGTTTTTCCTGATGTCCAGCCGGAATCTGGCTTCTTGTAACTTGAGCCCGTTATTCCGTGTCCTGCATTCTGGGAGGATCGAGAAGAGATCCTGGCCCTCCTCTGTGGGACAACCTTTTAAGTATTTGAAGAGTGCTATCATGTCTCCCCTCAATATAATCAATTAAATGCGACAATCCCTGCTGGCAGCTTTATATTCTAAAAAGCCGTGACACACAAGGAAAAAAGAATGAGCGAAGAGGAGGGAAGTAATTATTACTGCAGCAGGATTGGTCCAACGATCCCTCTCAATTCCCTCAGAGAGGACACATTTATGTATTTATTAAACACACTTATACTTCTGCTTTTCAGCTAAAGGAAATGTTCACTAAAAAGTTTACAATTAAGAATTAAAATCAATATCCAGCCAACAAAAGTCATAAAACTAATTTGTCAGAAAGAAATCAGTCTTGTCAGAGGCCAAACTATGAGCAAAGGTCTCAACGTCTAGCCAGATTTTGAAAAATGCCTTCGACAAAATAGCAAGAGAGGAAGACAGATGGATCCCTCCAAGAAGGATATTCTGGAGGCACAGCTGAAAAAGCTTTGTGCCTTCTGTTTTGACATGAACCTGGCTATCCACTAGAAGGCACCTTTATATGGGTGCTCCCGAAATCAGAGTGTCGGGTAAGCAGGGGCTGGCTGGAGAAAGGGCTTGTGCCCAAATTACAGAGGTGGAGGGATTAGAGAATGAGCTTGTGTCTCTCATGCTTCAGCTTCCAGTTTGTGAAAGCTGGTTGACACACATTTGGTGAGAGCCTGCTTTAGCTTTGAGCACTTTACTATGAACACATAGCCTGCTACAGGGCTGATTTTTTCACAGCAGCTTGATGTGGTGCTAGTTTGACAACATGTGGTTCTTGGCCTTTTTTATCAGCCCACAAGCAGGTTTGACCTCTACGTCCTTTGGAAACAGTAGATTGAGTTTTGGAAGGACGTCTGTGTTCCAAAAACTCACCCTGCAACATACTTTTTGCCTTTGCCCTTTATTGGTCTGTTTGCTTTGGAATTCATTCTCGTCGGCGCACACCTAATATATTTATTTTGTTTTCCTTCAGAGAGAGAAAAAAAGGAAAGCTGTCAGATAAGAAGCAGTGAGGTCTTGATTTTTAAGCAAATATTTTCGCTTTGAAGGTGATAAGATAAAACCTGGGAAACTTTACAAGTGACAAAGGCTACTTTCAGCTAAACAGGCTTTGGATAAGTTCTCCGCCCCACGTCCATGCAAACCAATTGCAAGCAGAGTTCAGAAAAGGGAATCGTTTTAGTATGGGCATAAAATCATAGAATCGTAAAAGAGCAGAGTTGGAAGGGGCCTATAAGGCCATCAAGTCCGACCCCCTGCTCAATTCAGGAATCCACCTTAAGGCAGGTGGCTGACCAGCTGCCTCTTGAATGCCTCTAGTACGGGAGAGCCCACGACCTCCCTAGGTTGTTGTTTCCATTGTCGTACTGCTCTAACAGTCAGGAAGTTTTTCCTGATGTCCAGCCGGAATCTGGCTTGCTGTAACTTGAGCCCATTATTCCATGTCCTGCACTCTGGGAGGATCGAGAAGAGATCCTGGCCCTCCTCTGTGTGACAACCTTTCAAGCACTTGCTAGGCCCTTAAAAAGATTTGGGGTGAGCGGGCAGGGATAAAAGACACATCTCTAACATAACAGATGCATTTATATCCAGATATTCAAATACAGCAATAATTACTCAGATTTCTTTTAATTTCACAAGAGACCCATAATCTCAAATAGGGTAAAGTCATCCGTTAATTTGCACCCTGTGAGATCCTTGAAAATTAGCCCCTGCATGGAAATTAAGCTGGGGGGGGGGTCACTTTTCCCATTGGCACCAATGGACACTCAGGAGTCTGTAGAATAAACCCAGGGGTGGGGAGAGGAAATACTTTACAAAGGACTTTGAAGACGTCCTCTGGTTGAAGGGCTATCCTGTTTAAAGATAAAGGATCATCAAAATGGAGAGTTGGCCATGAAGTTTCCCATCCATCGTAAGCACCAGGGAGCGTCTTGAACAGGGTGTTTAAATCACAGTATTAGTAAAACAGTATTACCGTATTTCTTCGATTCTAAGACGCCATCAGTTGTAAGACGCACACTAATTTCAGTCCCACCAACAGAAAAAAACAACCTTGATTCGAAGAAATAATAAACGCACCCGCGATTCTAGGACGCACCCCGTTTTTAGAGATGTATATATGGGGGGGGGGGGGGAAGTGTGTCTTAGAATCGAAGAAATATGGTAATTCTGTCTAAATGTGCATCTACGCCTATACATTAGCACAGGCATATTTAATATAAAACTGCTGACTTTTATGGTGATGCTTTACTTCTCCTTTTTGGGTCTTTCATAAGTGGATGCCTTAGTATCCACATAAGGAAAGATGTTTCTCTGCCCATTGGACAAGACGGTGCTAAGCGAAATGGCAAAAGATCTAAGAACATAGGAAGAGTCATGCCAGATCAGACCAACGGTCCATCTAGTCCAGCACTCGGTTCATACATTGGTCAACCAGGGACCCACAAGAAGGACACTGTGCAACAGCACCCTCCCGCCCATGTTCCCCAGCAACTGGTGTACTTGGTCATACTGCCTCTGATACTGGAGCTAGCATACATACAGCCGTCAGGACTAGAAGCCATTGACAGCCTTCTCCTCCAGGAATTGTCCAATTGCCTTTTAAGGCCATTCAAACTGGTGCCCATTAATACATCTCGTGGGAGTGAAATCCATTGTTGCGCCATGTGAAGAACTCTTTCCTTTGATCTGTCCTGAATCTTCCACTAATCAGCTTCATGAGATGACCTTGGATTCTGGTATTCCGAGGGAGAAAAATGACTCTCTATCCACTTTCTCCACCCCATGCATAATTTTGTGTGCCTCTGTTACGTCTCCCTTCACTTGCCGTTTCTCTGAGCTAAACAATCCCAGATGGGAGTTGCTCCAACCTCTGGATTCTTTCAGTTGTGCTTCTCTGCGCATATTCCACCGTGGCGATGTTTTTCTTCGAGGTGTGGCGATAAAAAAACGCACACCGTTTTTCTTCGAGGTGTGGCGATAAAAAACCACACACAGTATTTCAAGTGTGGTCGGGACCATGGGTTTGTATAAGGGCGGTGCAATACCATGCATTTCATTTTCGGTTTGAGATTCACCATCAAACAGATTCCTGTGTTCAAATGTGATGTGCGGGACGGCAGTCCCACATCCCAAATGCTGCTGCTCCCGCTCTGGAAATGCATAAATCAAGGAATCCAGTGTAGTAATCATGCAGGAAATGTAGAGGAAGGCTTACGGAACATACGTGATCCACCTCTTGACTCCCCTTCCAAATTTAGCTAAATCATGCTCCTCCTCCTGGGCTTAAGGAAGTACCTAAGGGCAATGATGCAGTTAGGTAAGGTTAGACTCTGGACCTAATAGTCCACTTGTACATGGCCAAAATGGAAGAAATCCATCACCGACAAAGAGGACGAAACAGGACAACCGATTGGCATCCAGGTTTGCACACGCTAGTTTACGGGCACAGATGCAAATTTAGAAACAATAATTGTGATTTAAACAAAAATGCAAGACATCTCGACATAGTGGGGAAGACGGACATAGGCGTGTGCAGCACATTTCATTCGGGAGTGCACCCAGGGAATTATGGCTTTTTAAAAGGTGAACATGTATTGAATACTCAGTCATAAGTATCATAAGCTCCAGCAGGGGCCTAGTGGCTGAGGGGCCTAGTGGCTCCCAGCAGAGAGATTCCTTTTCGCAACAATGCTTTCTCAGGGGCAGCAGTTCTTCAGTGTAGCGGCGGAGCCACCAGAGAGCAGCCAGAGAACCAATCACACTGCATCTGGATCCCTACTCAATGCCCCCCTTAATTTGGCACTTATTGCTCAAGACATTAGGGTGTGCCTGGGCACACCCCTTGGGCACACTCGGCACACCCCTTGCGCACGCCTATGTAGACGGAACAGGTAAGCTGTGTCTGCAGTCTGCTGTCCAGGTGTTAATGGTTGATGGGCAACGTCAAGTCCTGGCAGCTGTCCCTTGTTTTTAAACCACGGACTCAACACTTCTTCAAATTGGGGACACCTTCAAATAGAAGGCTGTCCTCTGTAATGTAGGACACCTGGCCAACCTAGGCCTGGCTCCTTAGAGCGGTGGCCATCAATTGGCTTTAAAAGGGGGTTGGATAAAGTCATAGAGGAGAAGGCCATCAATGGCCACTAATCCTGATGGCTATGTGCTACCTTCAGTATCGGAGCCTAAATACAGTAGTTGCTGGGGAACATGGTCAATAGGGTACTGTTGTGCCCATGTCTTGGTTGGCCACTGTGTGAATAGAATGCTGGAAAAGATGGACCCTTAGTCTGATCCAGCAGGGCTCTTCTGATGTTCTTAGATGGTAATACAGGGTAAACTCCAAATGGATCCATGGAAATGAATGAGATAATGGGTCTATAAGTAGGACTTGCGTTGAATTTTACCTATATGTAGAGCTTTATCACACCAGCATTATACTGTGCAATCACTGCGAATTGCATGCAAAGGACTCAGAAGTTTTCCACCTTATAATCTGCTTTGATTGTGAAGCACTTCCATGCAGCCTGCCTTAATTGTGCTGTAAAGCCAAAAGATTCGCCATATTTAGCCCCTACTTTCTGAACATATCTTCCGAGCCGCGGCTGGGGCGCAGGAGCAGGATTTTAAAACAAATGCTTACATCTGCGTAAGCTTTAAAGATAAAGACACCAAAATTGGCACACTAATAGATATTAGGGAGAGCTTTAAGCATACCAAATTTGAATTGAATTGGGTCATCCGTTGATTTTTTATGATTTTTTTTTTCATTTCCCTCCTTAAACTCGCTTCCTGGTATGCAAAAGATCGCTGTCGCCCGGTAGCAAAACCAACAACAACGGTGAAAGCTTAGCGCTACGGGGATACTCCGAGGGAAGCAGGTACTTGGGATGAAGCTCATTACTTCCAATTGTGGTAAGCCAGCTTTGCTGCATCTGGGGGGCCTTCCTCTTCATTCTGCTGAATGGGGCCCCGGACATGGGCCCCAAATTCCTACCCTGACAGCACCACTAACTAAGTGTGCTAGGATGTCTCAGCCACATCTGTAGCTGGAACCCTGGAGGCACGGGAGGGTGGTAGCTCAACTCCAGCTCCATGACAGGTCCTCCCTTCTACACACCCATGTCAAAGTTTGGAGCAAGCCCTCAAAAAGCCAACCAGCTGCATCCAGACGTGCTTCACCTGGGATGACTGCCCTTGAACTCCCGTTTTAACCCCCGGTTTCCTTTCCCCAAGGGCTCCATCAGAGGTCAACGGAAGTTCAAAGAGATTCGTCAACTCCCCTGGCAAAAATCAGAAGCAACTCCTTCACTCACGGCTCAGGACAAGCCAAGCAATGTCATCTGTGGGCAATTCTGCGTAATACGAAAACTTGTGTAAACAGACACCGAGTAAGGTAGCTGGCCCACTTTCAAAGCCAATGCAACGTGGGAGAACCAGTTTCACTGGTTCGCTTTGCCCGGGGTTTGCTCCTGCAGAGTCCCAGAATCCGTATACGGGAAATGGATGTTGTTTTTATTTATTTATTTTGGAAGATGGAACTTGTGTCTTCTTAGAGCAAGGGTGGCCAACTGGCAGCCCACAGGTTTATTTATTTATTTATTTATTTATTACATTTCTATACCGCCCAATAGCCGGAGCTCTCTGGGCGGTTCACAAAAATTAAAAACATTCAAAGTATAAAACAACAGTATAAAACCATAATATAAAAGCTCAACCAGATCAAAACAGCAGCAATGCAAAATTACAAATTGAAAACACCAAGTTAAAATTTATTTATAGACTGTTAAAATGCTGGGAGAATAAAAAGGTCTTCACCTGGCGTCTAAAAGCATATAATGTAGGTGCCAAGTGAACCTCCTTAGGGAGCTCATTCCACAGCCGGGGTGCCACAGCAGAGAAGGCCCTCCTCCTGGTAGCCACCTGCCTCACTTCCTTTGGCAGGGGCTTGCAGAGAAAGACCCCTGTGGATGACCTTAGGGTCTGGGCAGGTACATACAGGAGGAGGCGTTCCTTCAGATAGCCTGGCCCCAAGTCATTTAGGGCTTTGAATGTTAGTACCAGCACTTTGAATCGGCCCGGACCTGGACTGGCAGCCAATGAAGCTGTAAAAGGACTGGCGTGATGTGGTCTCATCGGCCAGTCCCTGTTAGTAACCGGGCTGCCCTGTTTTGTACCAGTTGAAGTTTCCGGACCGTTTTCAAAGGCAGCTCCACGTATAACGCATTGCAGTAATCCAAACGAGAGGTTATCAGAGCATGGATCACTGTAGCTAGGCTATCCGTAGCTAGGTTTAATCCGGCCTGCAAAGTCATTCGATCTTGCCTCTATCAGCTGAACTGTTGTTGTTTTTAAATAAAGTTGTGGCGAAAAGCATTATTCACCCAGACCGTGTGTTGCAATGGCTAGAGCGTGTCAGAATAGGACCCGACCTCTTTTCACGCTCGGTGACTTTGGGCCAATTGCTTTCTCTCAACCTAGGCTACCTCACAGGATTATTGTAAGGCAGAGGAAATAGAAGGAATTTGAAGCAAGGCTAGGATAAAAATATAATTTTGTTGTTGTTTATTCGTTCAGTCGCTTCCGACTCTTCGTGACTTCATGGACCAGCCCTCGCCAGAGCTTTCTGTCGGCCGTCGCCACCCCTAGCTCCCCCAAGGTCAAGTCTGTCCCCTCCAGAATATCATCCACCCATCTTGCCCTTGGTCGGCCCCTCTTCCTTTTGCCTTCCACTTTCCCTAGCATCAGCCTCTTCTCCAGGGTATCCTGTCAGTGGCTGAAGTTACATTGGATATGATCCAGATAAAATAAGCCACTGACCAGATTTGGCCAGAAGCAAACCCCACTGAGTCCAGTCGGGATTTCTCATGAGTAACTGCGCAGAGGATTGCAAATATGCAGCCTGAAATGAAACATGGTCCCACTATGCTCAATGGTTCTTACTTCCAAGTTAATGTGTGTATAGGTGGTAGGTCGTGTCCAGAGGGTCGTTAATTTATTTATTACATATAAAGCCTGCTTTCCTCCAAGGAGCACAAGAGGGCAAACGTCATCCTCATTCTCCATTTTATCTCCACAACGACCCTGTGATGTAGGCGAGGCTAAGAGCGGCTTCATAGGGAGCAGAGTTAAGCTACGGAACTCACTGCCACAAGATGTGGTGATGGCCACCCATTCGGATGGCTTGAAAAGGGGGTTGGATAAATTCCTGGAGGAGAAGGCTATCCATGGCTAGTAGTCCTGATGGCTACCTCTAGCATCAGAGGCAGGAAGCCTATATACACCAGTTGCTGGGGAACATGGGCGGGAGGGTGCTGTTGCACCTGTGTCCTGCTTGTGGCTTCCTCGTCGACAGCTGATTGGCCACTGTGTGAAAAGAGTTCACATTGGTCTGGTCCATCATGGCTCTTTTTATATTCTTATTACTAGGGCTAGAACTACACCAAGCAGGATGTAACACTTTGGAAAAGGTTTGAAAACGGTTTGTGAACCGCCCAGGGAGCTTCGGGTATTGGGCAGTATAAAAATGCAATCAAGAAAGAAAGAAAGAATGTGTCCTGGGCCTGAACAGCTGTCAGTACCGTTATTAGCCATTAAAAAGCAGTAGTGTAAGTCCTGCCCTGGTGGCTGAGTGGAAATTTGATTTGATCTCGCCGGTCCTATTCCAACATTCTGATTGCCACATCACACTGGAGACTCTCTTTCCTAGGGTGACCATATGAAAAGGACAGGACTCCTGTATCATAGAATCATAGAATAGAAGAGTTGGAAGGGGCCTACAAGGCCATCGAGTCCAACCCCTGCTCAATGCAGGAATCCACCCTAAAGCATCCCCGACAGATGCTTATCCAGCTGCCTCTTGAAGGCCTCTAGTGTGGGAGAGCCCACAACCTCCCTAGGTAGCTGATTCCACCGTCGCACTGCTCTAACAGTCAGGAAGTTTTTCCTGATGTCCAGCCGGAATCTGGTTTCCTTTAACTTGAGCCCGTTATTCCGTGTCCTGCACTCTGGGAGGATCGAGAAGAGATCCTGGCCCTCCTCTGTGGGACAACCTTTTAAGTATTTGAAGACTGCTCTCATGTCTCCCCTCAATCTTCTCTTCTCCAGGCTCAACATGCCCAGTTCTTTCAGTCTCTCTTCATAGGGCTTTGTTTCCAGACCCCTGATCATCCTGGTTGCCCTCCTCTGAACACGCTCCAGCTTGTCTGCGTCCTTCTTGAATTGTGGAGCCCAGAACTGGACGCTTTAAGAGTTGTTTTGAAAAGGGAATTTCAGCAGGTGTCATTTGTATACATGGAGAACCTGGTGAAATTCCCTCTTCGTCACAACAGTTAAAGCTGCCCTCTTTTAAATCTGGTCACTCTAGTATAGCTCCTGCAGCTTTAACTATTGTGATGAAGAGGGAATTTCACCAGGTGCTGCATGCATACAAATGACACCTGCTGAAATTCCCTTTTCTACCCAACTGTTAAAGATACAGGAGCCCTGTCCTTTTCATATGGTCACCCTACTCTTTCCACAAACGGCCCTAAACAGAGGAAATTCGTACACAGCGGCTACGTGCTGGGTCTCTTCTTCATCATGATGCAAAGGAGTATTTCCCGACATCGATAAGAACACCAGAAAAGTCTCTGGGCAGCCAAGTCCGTAATGAGTCACCAGTAAATTAAGAGGGCAGAAGTCCGCCTGCCACAGTGACTGGGGCAAAGGTGCTTAGAGCAAATCAATTTGTATTCTTGACTTCGGTTTCCCGGGTTACGTCTTATTCAGCAAAAAATTGTTTCGGGTCTATTGGACTCCATGACGCCTTTTCATTAAGGGTTTGACTAACTTGCTCAGTTGCTGGAGATGTAACACATCTAATGCTTCTTTAACTCATATGTTTTGGCAATGCCCCTTTTGGGGAGGAGGTTATAATAAGGATGAACTTTGTACTGGAGCAATCTATAATATGGAACAAGGTGCACGTCCTCCTGGATTACCTACGGGCTTCTTGAAAGTTAACACATGGTCAGCACAGATGGCTCTTCAGAGCCCTTATGACAGCTAAAAGACTTAGAGTATCACGTTGGAAGGACAAATTCACACCTCCCATAATGCAATGGATCGAGGACCTACCAATATTATCAACTTTTGAACGGGTGTTATATAGATGCAACTTGCAAGTGGATAAATACACGGATATCTGGTCAGCTTTTCTTGAGACCTTTGTATAATTCTCTCCCCTAAAAAAAAAATTTTTTTTTGAACGGTACATATGATGGAAATGACGATAATCTTATATACATAATGTATGGTTCCCCCCCCCCCCCCCGCCGCCCTGGTTTGCATGACGCATTTTCTGTTGTGTTTGTTGATATTCTCAATAAATAAATAAATAAATAAATTCTTGACTTCTGTTACGAACTCTCCTCTTTTGGACTTTAATTTACGTTTCCCAAACGTCTCGAGCGCAGAGGGGAATTTTTCTCCTCTGAATTCAGAGGCGGAGGCATTCTTTTTCTCCTGGATCCAAAATTGGTCAAGGACTTGCTTGTCTTTTACAGTCTTCTTCTGAGGCACTTCTCGTAGTGTCCTGGCTTCCAGAATTTACACCCCTCGATAGAATACCTGCTAATTTTGGCATGTCTTAAATACCCGTTTCTCCAAGTCTTTGCACAGTGTAGAAAAACATCTCCTTGGACTACATCTTCTGGTTGTATATTAATTTGGTTTGCCTTATCTCTTTTGGAAATTCCCCTTGATGATGTTAAAAACCATCACCATCAGAATGCAAGACTCTCACTTCACCTTCTAGAAACCTTGCTGAATGATACAAACATTGCCTCAGGTTTGGGGCTTATCTTGGACATTTCTTTGTCCCCTGCACCTCAAACTCAGCTGATTAACTGCGTCTTGTTGTCCCCTTTTCAGTCTAGGGTGACCCTATGAAAAGGAGGACCGGGCTCCTGTATCTTCAACAGTTGTATAGAAAAGGGAATTTCAGGAGGTGTCATTTATATGCATACAGCAGCTGGTGAAATGCCCTCTTCATCACAGCAGTTAAAGCTGCAGGAGCCCTGTCCGCTTTTGTATCTGGTCACTCTACAAAAGAGTGTAAGCTGTACCTGCATTTTTATGCAAGAATATTGTGAGTAAAGCTTTACTCCATTGCTGGGAGCACTTGTGTTTGCTCTTTCGCACCTGCCGATGTTATCTCTTGGGCCTGCCAATGTTATACAGATTGAACAAACTGTTCTTTGAAACTGTACACTGCGCCTGCATTTTTACGTAACAATATTGTGAGTAAAGTTTTCTCCTTTTTTAGCCTTGTGCACATGTGGGACTGATAAACGCTCATTCTGCTAAGCCTTTTGTTTTTCTCTGCTAGCTGCCTTTCTAACAGGAGGCATCAATACTAAATAATACCCATCAGCAACTCCAGACTGTTTCACTGCATACTTTTTTCTGTGCTGAGGATGTGAGTGGGTGGGCAGGGGTGAAAGTGTTGAAGCCAGAAGTAACCTGCCATCAATGCTTACTGAAGGACAAAATAATCTCTGAGCCATCAAAGCACATAGTTGACTTGGCATCTTCAGTTAGTGTTGGAAACATCACCTGACCAATCACAACTGATCAGGGTGTTCATCCCAAAATATTTCCTATTACAGTATGAAGATTTGGGGTTTGGTAGCAGCATAGCAAGAGAGGAGGGGAGAAAGAAAGACAGGAAATTAAAGCCTGGGAAGTATTGAGGTCGCAAGAATTAAATGTGTCCAAGTGCAAAAGAGGAGGATCTGGGAATACAGGAGGAGCAGCCCAGGAACAGAGAATGTCCTAAGGGCAGAGGGGAAAGGCATCTGAGCTTTTGAAATCCGAGACTTCTTAACCACTTTGAAATGGAAAAAAGGAAGAAGCCAACAGAGACTCCACGTGAAGCAAAAACGGTCCGAAAGACCACAGTGACCTTTCAGGGACAAAAGTACGAGGACAGAGGAAGATTCTTAATTATGCTTTTTCCTCCCAAAAAAGTAAAATTGAGAAAGTTTCGCTCCCAGATAGACAAATAGATAGGTGTCCCAGACCTGCCTATCTAACTTTCTAAACAGAAAAGTGAGGGAGTATAAATGTAACACATCAAAACCTGCAGGAGAATGCACAGGATTTAATCTCAGCACAGCTTAGTGCTGTGACCCATTTGCAGCATTAGTAGTTTTTTCTATCAGCCAGATCAAGAGAATAAAAGAGTTATTCTGAAGAAGTGAGGCAGGTGGCAGGTGGCTACTAGGAGGAGGGCCTTCTCCACTGTGGCCCCCCGGCTGTGGAATGAGCTCCCCAGAGAGGTCCGCCTGGCGCCTACACTGTCCTCTTTTCTTCGCCAGCTGAAGACCTTTTTATTCTCTCAGTATTTTAACACTTAATTTTAACTTAAATTTAAATTTTACTGTCCTAATTCTGTATCTTATATCAATTTCTGCTGCGTGGTTTTATCCTGGTGGTGTTTTTTATACTGTATTTTGTATTTGTGTTTTTAACCTGTTGGTTGTTTTATTATGGTTTAATTTTTGTGAACCGCCCAGAGAGCTTCGGCTATTGGGCGGTATAAAAATGCAATAAATAAATAAATAATAAAGTGCAGAGTACTTTTCCTCCATTGCTGGGTATAACTCAAATTCACTTGTCACCACAAAGTGGAACTTGGGCGTAAGAGGTACAAAAGCCGTCATAGTGGTACAGCTCCTGTTTGGCAGAGAGAAAGTCCCGGGTTCGATTCCCTGGCACCTCTAGGCAATGTAATGGTGGCAAATCATGAGTTAATTAATTAATCCATGATTTGCCAGGTCGCATGCCCAGTGCATGCCACAGCCATTGTGAATATGGAACCTCCCCCCCACTTTTTTTTATGAATGTTGTATGTGAGGGAGGGAAATGACATTCCTATGCATGTAGTTTTTGTTCTCCCCCCTGCACCCCACGATTTTTTTCCTGTTCTGTTTTGTTAAATTCACAATAAAGGGGGGGGGGGGAATATGGAACCTCTGATTGGTACAGTCAGAGGTTATTCTGTGACGTGAGAACCCCAAAACTGTGGATTATTCATGGGTTAAACAACCCACAGTTAATCTAAGAACTAATTGTAGGTTAACTGTGGGTTGTTTAACCCATGATCAACCCAAAGCGTCCGAGTTCGCACATCACCAAATAACCTTTGATGTGACTGATCAGAGGTTGCTTATTCAGAATGGCAGCAGCACACAAGCCTACCAAATCGTGGGTTAATTAACTCACGATATGCCACCATGACATGTGAAAAGGGTCACTGAGTCAGAGGTACTGTCTATTCCAGTAGCATCTATTCTGCCAGCAGACTGAGGACTTGAAACAAGGAGCCATTTAACTAGAGATGCTGAAAAATCAACCTGGGGGGTGTTGTAGGTGGTCTACCACTGAGATGTGGGCCCTCACAGAAGAACTACGAGAAGGGTGTCACTTCCAAATGACGCCAGGCTTCTGTCACATGTCTGAGCAGGGGTTCAAACCCTGGAGCATCAGATCAAGCTACCTGAGCAACCAAGCTTTCTGTCTTCCCACCCTCTTCCGTCTTGGAGAAAATTCTCCCCCCGCCCACTTCGATTGTCCTAGGAATTTGGAACCTATTCGCATCAGAGGTGACGTCAGAAAAGAAGGCTTAGGTTCAGACACCTACACGGGCCCAGCTGTGATACACGGGCCCTTTTCATTTTTGTCCCCTCCGGCCACAACCCAGTTCCTGGGAGGCAGAGAAGAAGGAAGTGGTGGGACCCGGCGAATAGAAAGTTGGCGGCACGTGAGGGAAACTCCAGAAGAATGTTGGCCCTGGGAGAGCGGAAGAACAGCGGGGGCTCTCAGGTCTGAGGAATGGGTACATTTTGGTATAGAATACACACACATACCTATGCGTATACACATCCATCTCTCTCTCTCTCTCTCACACACACACACCTGTATAAATACAATATTAATTATAGGTACCGTCCCTATTTACACATTTACGGATTGGTTTAGCAACACTCTTAAATAAGCTTAGGAAATCAGTTGCTTAGCTTCCCATTTTACGGATGGAAAACTGAGCCTGAGAGGCCGAGGGCCCCCGCGGACCAGTTATCCCAGACTCCGTCCCATTGGGAGCCAACGGGGCTTCAGTAGTTGCGACTAACGGTTCCACTGGCTCACAGCTGCACTGAGGCCGCAATCCTAGGCACCCGCGTACCTGGGAGTAAGTCCCATTGAACTCAATGGGACTTCCATTCCAAGTAGACGTGCATAAGATCGGACTCTTAGCCATGATTAAGATAGGAACGGTGCCCATTCCAGATTCGCCTCAGAGGTGATGTCATAAAAGAAGGCTTAGGTTCAAACACCTACACGGGCCCAACTGTGATGTGGACAAGGTACCCTCCATGGAGACCTCCCTCAGTGAGTCTACGTCCTCACTGCCATTGTCACCAGCTGCTCTTGTTCCTCCTCTTCCTTCTAATCAGTGTGACTACTTGCTTGCTCAACAGGTAGAGAGCCGGTAGGCCGTGGCATCCCCTGCTCCTCTTCTCACCACCACTGTTGAGTGGGGGCAGGAGAACAAGCATGGTGAAGAGGAGGACCTCTTGTCAGTAGGCCCCTGCTGGGACATGGGCCACCAGCAACTGCCCAATCATGCCTATCCTTGACGCCATATGGCAGCCGTCCTTCAAGGTTATAGGCAGGAGGTTTTCCTATTCCTATCTGCACTTGCTGGGGTTGAACTGGAGACCTCCTGCTTCTGAGCCACAGCCCTATCCCAGCTAAATGTTTAGGTGGATTGAAGCCAGAGATGTTTCCAAGCTACCTGGTGGCGGGTCCGTTGGAAAACTAGGGACCCAAATTGCTCTGGTCTCCGACTGGGGAATGGCCTGCTGGAGGAGATTCATCAGCTTACCTCTCCCTCCGAGTTTAAGACAGCTATAAAGACTAGCCTCTTCCGGCAGGCCCACCCAGGGCCGGATCTACACTATTTCTTTAAAGTGCTTTATAACAGTTTTATAGCGCTTTAAAGCAGTTAAAGCGCTTTATAACTGTTATAAAGTGCTTTAAAGCAGTAGTGTAGATCCGGCCCAGATGAATTTTAAACCAAGAATTTTAAGAGGTCTTGATTGTTTTGATATTGTATTGGTTTTATATGCTTTTTAATTAATTTTATGTATTTGATTTATATTATATTGTTGTACTGTTGTTCCTTGCCTCAATCCAAAGGGAGAGGCGGGTTGTTGTTGTTGTTACATTATATTATATTATAATTATTATTATACCGTTATTTTTATACTGTTGTTTTTATGTTTTTGGTTTTAAATTTTGTATACTTTTTAATGGTCACTGTTTTTAAGTTTTGTAAACCGCCTAGAGAGCTTCGGCTATGGAGCGGTATATAAATGTAATTATTTATTATTATTATTATTATTATTATTATTATTATTATTATTATTATTATTGTCCAGGTGAAACTATGGAGTCAATGACACTAATCCCAGGGTGTGGTTTCAAAGCACTTGAATGCTAGGCTGACGCTAAGCAGGTCTGAACCTGGTCAGTGCCTGGATGGGTGACTGCCTCAGAATCCTTTTTTATGCCACCTTGAATTCCATCGTGGAAGAAAGACAGGCTATCCATTAATTAAATAAAGCCCAGTTCACATCTGGCCTTAGGATGGCATTGCCGCCACAAGATGTCTGGGTCTCTGCCGTTGATTTCCAGGAGCTGTTTGTCCGTGCAAGTGGGCCAGGAAGGGCCCCATTCCTCACACCAGGGGAAAGCAGCTCAGACTGGCAAGCGAATGCTGAAGCTAGAGCTTTATAGGGCCTGGTGGGCCGGGATTGGCCCTCGAGGGTCAGCTGATGGAATGTTGAAGGAGGGCGGTACTGCAGCCTGGAAGCACACAGGCTTCTCGATCCTCCCAGAGTGCAGGACACGGAATAACGGGCTCAAGTTATAGGAAGTCAGATTCCAGCTGGACATCAGGAAAAACTTCCTGACTGTTCGAGCAGTACGACAATGGGATCAGTTACCTAGGGAGGTGGTGGGCTCTCCCACACTAGAGGCCTTCAAGAGGCAGCTGGACAGCCACCTGTCAGGGATGCTTTAAGGTGGATTCCTGCATTGAGCAGGGGGTTGGACTCAGTGGCCTTGTAGGCCCCTTCCAACTCTGCTATTCTGTGATTCTATGATTCTACAGTTCCACAGTTGCAGGAGAAATCGGCCACTTAGAGGCTCAGACGCATAACCACTTAACCAACCTCTCACAGCGCACGGGTGGATTCATCCACCTTTGTCCTTCACCCATCGCTTAGTTAGAGGTTGCAATTCTTACTTTTCAACAACGGGGATCCAGAAACTGACCTCTCTGGTCTGTGATTGTTTGCAGGCAACCGAGAGCCAGCTTCCAACCTGCTGGACCAGCGAGACCAACACGCTCGGAGAGACCCTTGCTAGGGTTACAGCGCCCGGGGATTCCCTTATCCACTGTGCGGATGGGCTCACCCAGGACACCTTCAAAATAGTGAGAAAAACGGGACAAGCTTTCCCTATCTAAGAAATTATCCCTTTGACCAACCTTCCCCAACCTGGTGGGTCCCAGATCTGCTGGACTACAAATCCCATAATCCCCAGCAGTGTCAATGATGGGAGTTACAGTCTGGGACATCTGGACTACAGCTCCCATCAGGGAGTCAGGAAAGGCTGCTTAAACTGGCAGTGGTGGGCAGCAATGCTGTTTCAGCTGTGCCGTTAACTCATTTTAACGTCCATTTTAATTTCCTAGAATTTCAATTGCCCAAGGTTTTGAGTCTGTACCGGGCATTGGGAACCTGTTGGTGTATTACCCTCCCCATTGCCTTACACACTCCCTGCCTGAGCGTGGTGTTGAGGACCCGCAAAGCTTGTGGTCCTGGAGGACTTTCACATTCATGCTGTCACTAATTTTGTCAAGTGCAGTGTCACGACCAGGCCTGTTCCCCTTAGTATGGGGGAAGGAGTTTCAGGCTATCAATCGCAATCAGATTCTGAACCAGAAGAAACAGGACTAGAAATATACCGGCCTACACAGGAAGCGGGAGAGGAGATTCTCCCAGGCTCTTTACCAACCAGGGATGAATCTTCACCAGACCGTATCAGCGAAAACGTTAACAACTCAGAGTCTGGGGGAACTCAGCAATCCTCAGAGGGGGAAGGTGCTTCAGAACTGACCAATCCCAGAGTCTGCTGCAGATTCAAACGGCTGGAGCTAAAAGAAGGCGAGAGGCTATCAGCTCGGCTAGCTTCTCGCCAAAGGCTTCTTCAGAGGAATCCTCCCTGAAGTTGAGGGACTCAGGGAAAAGACCTCCCCTTTTGTTGAAAGGACAATTGTCTCACTTAGCTAAGTTTTAGCCTAGAGGCAAGTTCCTAGTGTTTAAACTCTCTTCGGGTGCAAAGAGATGTTTACTTGCTGAATATAGTTTTGTGGATTACTTGGCAGACCTCTTTATTGTCTCGCACTGCAGCAGGAGGGCTTGGAAGCACGGCATACAGCTTGAAACATGGGCCAAGTCATCTCCATGCTGCGAACAGGGGCCGTTGGCAGGGGCCCTACCGTGCCTACCTTGGCAGGTCAACCACTTGATGAAACACTAGGCCTTAGGCCCAGCGCCACACTAAGATATCTCTGGTTAAACCCGAGAGGTCCCTGCCAACCAAACACGAAGGAGATCAAGGACAATTGATGCCTTCAACCATGTAGAAGAAGGGATTTGGGCTGACACGACCCATCATAAGTGGATAAGCAAAACTGCCAGTGATAGGGTACTTGTTCATGGGACCCAGCTTGGATGTGGGGCCCCGGCAGCTGCCCAACCACGCCAACCTCTGACTCCAACCCGGTTCTTCCTTTTCTTTTCTTTTTGCTCCCCAGTGCAAGGAATTCCTGAGGCCATTTAAGAAGTGTCTGCGGAAACTGAATTTGCCCAAAGATTTCCCCGAGGAGAAGAGGCTGCTCAGCACCCGGAAGAATCTGACCATCCTGGGGGATCACATCAACGTGTTCCTTCAACACTACTGCAAAACGTGGGAGCGAAAGCACTGGAAGAAGTAAGGCCGCCTCCCCTTCCTGCGTCACAACCGTCCCAAATTGCAAACGGAAAGCGCGGTCTCGTTTGCAAAACTCTTTGATTACATCTCACCCTTCCTCCGAGGGTGTATATAGATCTCTTCCTCCCCTCTTTTTTTAAATCCTCACAACAACCTTGCAAGGTAGGTCAGGCTGAGACAGAATTACCGGACCAAAACCGGTTTTGAAACTGGGTCTTTGTGATCCTAGACCGACACACGAACAAGGATCAGAGTCCATGGAAGGAGATTTTACCTCTGCAGGCCACTCAGTGTCAGGGAAATAAGGGCAGGCGTGGCCCGCACTGCAAGAGTGTTTCCAAGTGCAGTGCTTTACTCCCCATTGGGATGAATGTCAACAATTAACTTATCAGGAGGAAATCTACACGTCGTATTGAAGGCGCTTGCGTGCGCCTCCAGTGCGCTGTCAAAACGATGGTGTAGACGGCGAAAGAAGAGACGGAGGAAGAGACGGAGGAGGAGGAGGCTGGGGAACCGGCCGCGTCCCTGCCGCTGCCGCCGCCGCCTCCTCCCCGCCGGCCTCCTGCTGACGGGGTAAGAGCCACCCGGGTCGGAGAGCTCGGCTTCCGCTTCCGCTGAGCTCTCCGACCTGGGTGGCTCTTACCCCGGCAGCAGGAGGCCGGCGGGGAGGCGGCGGCCGGTTCCCCAGCCGCCGCCTCCTCCGTCTCTTCTTTCGCCGTCTACACCATCGTTTTGACGGCGCACACAAGCGCCTTCCGTACTACGTGTAGATTCCCTCCTGGAAGAAAGCGAAGGGTGCACCCAGAGACTGCATTGAGGTGGGGTTGAAATTTGTTCCCATCCACCAGTGACTCTGCTGTGAATCAACCCTGTTCTTATTTACATATCACTGACTCTTTATCAACATAGTCCCACCTTACATTGGGTTCACACAACATGTTAACCCACCCAATGTGGGTTGCTGTTGAACCATGGGTTATCATATTGCCTGAACACAGCACGTTTTCACCGGGCAAGTTAACGTGCTGTCTGAACGCAGTGCATTTTGTGCAGGGTTGCTCATTAACCATGCGTGCAGTGTGGCTTGTTAAGCACCCTGAACAACCCAGCAGCAAGCCGTGGGTTCTCAAGGTGGCTCGTTCGAGAAAAATAAACCACACTGCAGGATTAACCGGCCACCCTGCGGAAAACATGCTGCCTTCAGACAACGCGGTAACCCACCCTGCGGAAAATGCACTGCCTTCAGACAACATGTGAACTCGCCCTGGGGGAAACGGGCTGCCTAAACCATGGTAGGTTAGCGTGTTGTGTGAACCCACCTTAAAAGCTGATGGAATGTTGAAACCGGCTTAGCCTTATTCCTTTTAATAGCAAACTCAGTTGGATGAGTACCGAGTGAGTTTTGCTCTTAGAGCAGCCGGCCTCAACCTGGGGCGCTCCAGATGTGTTGGACTGCATCTCCCAGAATGCCCCAGGCAGCTGGCTGGGGCATTCTGGGAGTTGTAGTCCAACACATCTGGAGCGCCCCAGGTTGAGGAAGGCTGTCTTAGAGGGAATGATGGTAAGCCAGTTTCAGCATCCCATCAGACTCGAACGTAAGTTCTACCGCTTTATAAACCATTTCTATGATGCCCTGGCTACACGTTGGCATGGGTGTGTCATTCCAAGGGATGGAAAGAGGTTTTAACCAGAGACAGCTTAGTATGAGTCTGGGGGCGCATCTACACCAAACAGATATTCCACTACGAAAGTGGTATGAAAGTGGTATATAAAAGGCAGGAGCCACACAACTGCTTTATAGTGGTATTGAAGTGCACTGACAACTGTTGGGCCCCATTGACACATACCATATACCACTTTCACACCACTTTCATAGTGTTATATCCTGCTTGGTGTAGACGTGTCAACGGGCCCCAACAGTTGTCAGTGCATTTCATTACCACTATAAAGCAGTAGTGTAGATCCTGCAGTGCACTTCAATATCGCTATAAAGCAGTAGTGTGGCTCCTGCCTTTTATATACCACTTTCATACTGCTTCCATAGTGGAATATCCTGCTTGGTGTAGATGAGCCCTGGGTCCAAGGCATCGCCTATTTGGGAGGATAGGGCTACCACCTTGGATAGCTGCTTTAGATGTCTGGCTGTTTCTGACCAAAACCCGGAGTGGATTCACAGTCCCACCGAAATCGGAGCCAACAAACTCTACTGAACATAAAAAGAGCCCTCCTGGATCAGACCAAGGGTCCATCTAGTCCAGCACTCTGTTCACACAGTAGCCAACCGGCTGTGGACCGGGGACCCACAAGCAGGGCACGGTGCAACAGCACCCTCCCGCCCATGTTCCCCAGCATATACAGGCTTACCGCCTCTGATACTGAAGATAGCACGTAGCCATCAGGACTAGTAGCCATTGATAGACTTCTCCTGGCAGGGACCAGGCATACTGGGTATAAAGAAATGATGAAGCCAGTGTAGGCCTTTGAAGCGGTATGAATTGTAACTAGAGTTTGGAATAAAAGCAAAGCACAGCCCTGGCGCATAAGATGAAGGGACTATGGTTTCCAGTCCTTTTTGCAATGTTAGGGCCGTGTGACGCCTATCTCTATCCCTCGCTTGGTGAACGAATAAAATGGGAACTTTCCCCTCCTGCCCACCGTGATTTTAGGATGCTCTGGAGGTTTGCCGCCCTCTTCTCAGCACTCGACGAGAAACAGCTCTGTAAACTGTACAGATACAGCAAGACCGACCAAATGGCCAAGTTCTTGGTAAGAATTATCTTTTGACACCATAGGGCAGGTGTGGGTCAGCAACATACAGCCCAAGGGACTACATCTGGTCTGCCAAGGTTCCCCCCTTCCTCTTCATGGCCCACTGCAGCTGTTTTGTCCCCACATCGCTCAATGAAATTAAATTTCCAGCCAGAGTCATAAAAACATAACAAGAGTCCTGCTGAATCAGACCAAGGGCTTTCCTGCATTGAGCAGGGCTTGGACTCGATGGCTTATAGGCCCCTTCCAACTCTACTATTCTATGATTCTATGAAGGGAGAATTGGCAAGTGTCCCAGTGTTGCCGGTATATTAACTTTGACCTCTTTATGAGTTTTAGTAAGTCCGGGAGAATAAGCAGGACAGACCATGTCACCGCTTCATTGAAAGCCCTGCTATGGTCGATGGCGGTTCTGTCCTGCTAACGTACTGTCTCCCATTCTCAGGGAAAAGCCCGGTGGAGGCGTTTTTAATTAGAAACGTCGCACGCCTCTAAATCAAGTTGGAAGGCCCCAAATCGCAGGCTGCCTTTCAACAACCTTTGTGGGGTAAAAGCCGCAGCCGAACAAAAAGTGCCTTCCTTTATGGTTGGGTCTACTTGCCCCTGCTGTTTCCGCAGGACTTGTTCCAGGAACAGTTGTTGCTCAGACGTCCCTGAACATCCCAGTCGTTGCTCGGACATCCCTGAACTCGGGGGCATCTGAGATTCCTCTGCCCTGCCAGGCTAAAGCCAGCAGGGCAGGAGGAGTGACAGATACACTCTTTGCCTCCCCTCCTTCAAATTGCTTGTATATTTGCTAGATGGGCTTTTTGCCCATCTAGCGAGCGTGATTCAGAGGGAGAGGGAAGGAGGCTGGAAGAGGCTCGGATTAACTCATAAGCTGTCCTCTCCAAACACTTTTGCTCCCCATCTATCAGAACGCCCTCTTTCCTTGTCCATTTTTCTGATCCCAGAGAAGCAGCACGTGGGCTTCTTTCCATGCTGGAGGAGGCAGGATCTGGGCTCAGAACTGAGTTTGGAACGCTGTCTCTGACCTCGGAGGGGTTTCCTGAGCCCCTCTTACTGCTATTACTAGGACTAGGCTGAACCAGCCCTTCCCAGCCTGGTGCCATCCAGAAGTGTTACCCAGCCAGCAGAGGCAACCCGTCCTGGTTGTGTGTGCGTGCATGCGAGTTTGTTTCATTTCAGAAGGCTTACGGCCACTTAGAACACCCCAATTTGGTGACTGTCCCAGAGAACAGCAACCTGACAAAGCTGCAAAATACCTGGGGGCTCCGCGGGGGCGCCAGGACGCAGGAGAAACTGAGCCAGGTCCACTCGTTGTCGCCAAGCCGTGGCCAGCCCAAAAAGAGGTGAGTGATGAGTAGGGGTGCCCATCAGAGCAGGAATTTGGGGCAGATGTCTTGGGCCCTGTGCAGTAGAGTGAGCAGGATGACACACGCAACCAAAAACTGGAGGGATGACATACCACATCTGGAAGGAAGGGAATACCAATGGAGGTTGGTGGCTCTGATGTCAGTGGGGCTGTGAACCCCACTCTGGGTTTCAGGCAGAACATAAGAACATAAGAAGAGCCCTGCTGGATCAGACCAAGGGTCCATCTAGTCCAGCACTCTGTTCACACAGCGGCCAACCAGCCATTGGCCAGGGATGAACAAGCAGGACATGGTGCAACAGCACCCTCCCACTCATGTTCCCCAGCAACTGGTGCACACAGGCTTACACAACCATCAGGGCTAGTAGCCTCCAGGAATTTATCCAACCCCCTTTTCAAGTCATCCAAATGGGTGGCCATCACTACATCTTGTGGTAGTGAGTTCCACTAGCACAAGAACCAGTCAGAACTCTAAAGCAGCTCTAGTTCCTTTAGAGTTCTAATGGGTTTGACCCAAATTCAGACCGGATTCGCAGCCCCACTGACATTGGAGCCATCAGCCTCCACTGGTGAATCCATATTACTATCTAAAGAGCACCCACTGCCCACCGTAAGACCATTTGAAGTAAGTGATGTCAAACGCATCACCAGCTAAAGAATATCCGCCCTCTCCAAAAGCCATCAAGTCCAGTGCCTTTAAAAAGGGCTGTGTTCAATCTCTTTCTGTCAGAGGGATGAATTCTAATTTGGAGAAGCGCCCAAGGAGGCCCAAAATACCAGCATGTTTTAGCTTAAAATTCTTGCTGCCCATAACTTTTCTATATGAGGCATTTATTGTGCTGCCGTGATTCTTGACTCACGGTTGTATACGGGCTTTTCTTTAGAAGTTATGATCCTCCAGTTTCTCTTTTATTTTTTCAGAGTGCTTTCCCGGGTTGTCGTTTTTTAGAGTGGGGAAAATGCGGTATTTTTTCTGAAAGTGCTGGTTCTACTAGTATACTTGTGCTCTTCTACGAGAGCACAGCTCCATCTAGAGGTTATGCAGTGGGAACGCAGGAAATAAAAAGCTCTTTGTGAAAAGCTCAGGAGAGGCCTTTCCATCTTTCAGTATGTGCAAAACTGGAAAACCACCAAATCATCGGTAGATAAGGTAGCGCACTTACTTTTCATGCAGAAGGTCCCAAGTTTAATACCCTGCTTCTCCAGGTAGGGCAAGAAAAGAATCCTGCCTGGAGAGCAGCTGCTAATCAGTGTCGACAATACTGGTCTCGATGGACCCAGGGTCTGACGCAGGATGAGGAAGCTTCCACTTCCTGTTTAAATCAGCCTCCCCCCCCCCGAACCATCAGGATTGGAATCTTCCTCTATTTTTATAGCGGAAAGGCTATAGCGGTAGAGTCCTTGATTTGCATGCAGAAGGTTCCCTCTTCAATCCCCCGGCATCTCCAGGTACGGCTAGAAAAACTCCTGCCTGAAACCCTGGAGGGGCGTTGCTGCCAGTCAGTGTTGACAATACTGGTCTAGACGGACCAGTGGTGAATGAAATTCACAAGCCTTAATAA
Source organism: Elgaria multicarinata webbii (assembly GCF_023053635.1). NCBI lineage: Eukaryota > Metazoa > Chordata > Lepidosauria > Squamata > Anguidae > Elgaria > Elgaria multicarinata. Next base: position 8,858,751 of record NC_086192.1, read on the forward strand.
TGGCTCCCCCCTGCCCATTATGGACACATTATGCTTCCTTCCGAGGCTTTTAAAGCCTGTAGCTAAGAGTCATGCCCATCTTTTGCAATATCCACAGTTGCTTTGACGCTTGTCCCTTTAGGCTCCAAAAGACTTCGAAGAGAAGACGGAAGACCGGCGGTAGTCACCTCTTGCATGGCACTCCACCTTAACAAGAAGCAAAGGGCTGGAGCGTTCTTCAGTATCTCAAGAAGCTCTTTTAAAAACAGACCGCTGACAGGTGCAGCGTTTTTGCCAAAGGACATTTTAAAATTAAAAATATATTAAAAAGCACAAACGCGGACGAAAGAGCAGAGCTCTACTTTTGTGCAACGCTGCAAGACAACTCTGAATTAGATTTCGAATCAGACGTCTGTGACCAACTGAATCAGTCACTTACTTCCCGGGCGTGCGTTTGTGGTTTTTATAATGAACTCTATCATGCTGTATGGCAGGGTGGGCACACCGTAGATCTGGTAGATCCCTGGGTAATTTGCAGGAGATCAGCAAGTATTTCTGACTCCCAGGGGTTTAGCAGCGGTAGCAACAAAATGTACCCCAATCCACTCTAAATTATAACTGCTGAAATTAAGGTTTAAAGCAGTGGTACGGAACCTACGGCCCACGGGTTAATGCGGCCTGCGGAGGCTCTACATCTGGCCCACGGAGACTAGTACCACCTCTGTGGGCCGCTGCTCTTCCACAAGCCTTACGATAACCAGGAGTGGATTTTCGCAGGGAAGGAGTATGAGCTCTGTTCCATTTTGGTATTAAAAAGCTCCTGGGCTTGGCATTCTGGAATTCTACGGCCATGGCTAGACCAGGCCTATATCCCGGGATTGTGCCAGGATCATCCCTGTGCGTCCACATGACGCACAGGGGATCTCGGGAGCAGGGAGGGATGATCCCTCCCTTAACCCGGGATTTCATCCTACCCTTTAATCTCGCTTTTTCCGTTGTCTCGGGATGAGGGCAGGTTGTCCACGAGTAACCATGAGGACCCGGGAACGGGGCACAGAGCTCCTCAGGAGCTCTATGTCCACTGGGGATGGGGTGGGGGGAGAGAGAGGTGTTTTTTTAAAAAACTTCTCTTGTGCTTCAGCGCTCCTGCACTCATTTCCCTTTAAAAACAAACCAATCAAAATGGCGGCCGCAATGTCGCGCACCACGTGTAGACCATGGCGATGATCTCGTGATCATAAAATCACGAGATCATCGCCCTACTACCCCCTTGTCTAGGTGTATGACTTTTGCACCAGGCTCCACTCGGTGGATCCCGGGGTCCTAGTTAAAAAAAGAAAAGAAAAAGAAATTGGCCTGACATCTGCCTACCCCAGCTGTACGTTTTCTGATCTCTGCTCAACAGAACGGTTTGGGGGGAACTGGTTTGTGAAAGGCCAGTGGGGTCCATGAAAAAGACATGAGATAAGTTTAATGATCTTACAGTCAATACTGGACCATAGTGGTAAGATTCCTACCTGAGTAATGGTTTTGTGAAATCCAGCAGTAAGTAAGGGTTTGCGGAAAAGAGCTGTTTAGATCAGACTTTTTTTTTTTACACTGTGTGAGGGGGCACCCTCCAGTTTGTAGCTAAGAACTTCAGAGAAATGTGCAATGCAATTAAATGAATTTGAATTTCTTTGAATCTGTCCTGCAGATACAGCAGCAGACTGGGGGGTTTTTTGCACAAATTTTGCGGACCGTTTTTTAAACTTTCTGGAATTTTACGCAAATTTAGCTGTTGAAAAGTATGTTAAAAAAAAATGGCCAAAATTGTGTATTTCTTCCATAGGCTAAAGCACGACAATACACATTCTGAGGGGGATCTGCACATTTTTGCAAGTGCAAATTCAAAATCTGGAAATGCAGATTTGCACAAATTCAGAAAATTAGAAAAAAAACCCAATTCCTCCAATGAGCGGAGGAAAAGCAGATGGAAGGGATTTTACAGAATCCTCACATTCCTCGCAATAACTTAGTACTTACGTAGTGCTTCTGAGTGATAAGGTGTGTAAAGGGTTGTGACATTTATTTATTTATTTACTTATTTACAATATTTATACACCGCTCCCCATTGAAAATTTCGGAGCAGTGTACAAGATAAAATAAAATAAAAACAGAATAAAACACTTTAAAATAGATTTTAAAAGAAGCAAAACGTACAGTGAACTGTGGCTGGTCATTAAGGAAAGTCTTCCTGGAATAATGACGTTTTCAGGAGGTGCTGAAAAGAATACAAAATTGGCGCCTGCCTGGCCTCTAGAGGCTGGGAATTCCATAGGAGGGGGGCCACCACGCTGAAGGCTCTTCCCCTGCTGAACTCCAATCGGAGGATGGGTCTATTTGGAACCACCAGGAGCAGGCCCTCGGATGACCTGCGTTGAGCAGGGGGGTGGACTCGATGGCCTTATAGGCCCCTTCCAACTCTGCTATTCTATGATTCTATGACCTCAGTGACCAGGCAGGCTGGTAGGGGAGAAGGCGCTCTCTCAGGTATCCTGGTCCCAAGTTGTTTAGGGCTTTGTACAGTACAAGAACCTTAAACCTGGCCCGGTAGTGAACAGGCAGCCAGTGCGGTTCCCTCAGCAGAGAAGTTACATGCTGGAAATGGTCAGCTCCCGACAACAGCCGAGCTGCAGCGTTCTGCTACGTATGAACAACCCCGTAAAGTAGGTGAGTATTTTCTGCATATTGCAATTGGAGGCCTTGAGGCTGAGAGAACAGCTTGCACTTGTACCTACCACCACTATAAGAAACATTTGCGACAGGCAGGCCAAAAAAAAAAAAGGTATTAATTCAGCATGGGAGAGAATGAGACGGACTTAACTGGAAGCTACTCATTTGTTGTCGAAAAGGCACCTTAGCTAAGTTGGAAAATCTGTTTCATTCTGAACTGAAGTGTAGCAATAGTGACATCTAGTGGGTGTCCACCTCCGGTTTGTCTTTGTATAAGTATAGCCTTCAACTTTTGCAACATCTTTAACCCAAGGGGCTGCACTACGAGACCAACTTTTAACTTTTGAACCCTATCCAGTCTATCTCTCTTCTCTCCAGGGTGACCAGATGCAAAGCACAATGGGATGGTCGCCTGCAATCTTGAATATGGAAAAGAGAACAGGGCTCCTGTATCTTTAACAGTTGTGATGAAGAGGGAATTTCAGGAGGTGTCATTGTTATGCCTGCAGCACCTGGTGAAATTCCCTCTTCATCACCACAGTTAAAGCAGCAGGAGCCCTGCCTAGCATGACCTGATACAAAAGAGGGCAGGGCTCCTGCAGCTTTAACTGTGGTGAGGAAGAGGGAATGTCACCAGGTGCTGCATGCATGCATGCAAATGACGCCTGCTGAAATTCCCTCTTCATCACAACTGTTATACAGGAGCCCTGCCTAGCATGACCAGATACAAAAGAGGGCAGGGCTCCTGCAGCTTTAACTGTGGTGAGGAAGAGGGAATGTCACCAGGTGCTGCATGCATGCATGCAAATGACGCCTGCTGAAATTCCCTCTTCATCACAACTGTTATACAGGAGCCCTGCCTAGCATGACCAGATACAAAAGAGGGCAGGGCTCCTGCAGCTTTAACTGTAGTGCGGAAGAGGGAATGTCACCAGGTGCTGCATGCATGCATGCAAATGACGCCTGCTGAAATTCCCTCTTCATCACAACTGTTAAAGATACAGGAGCCCTGTCCTCCTTTCCATATGGTCAGCCCTGATACTGGCACCCGGTTTGCATGTGGAAGGCACCAGGTTTTATCCCAAACATTTTTAGGTATGGTTGAGAAAGAATAACTGGAAGCCAGGAGAACCGCTTCGGACGATGATGATGTATTTCATTGTTCAGTTCAGTTCTATACCGCCTCATCGCTGAAGCTCTCTGGGTAGTGTACAACAATTAATAAAAATACAACATAATAAAAAGTATGGTATACTGGACGGAGCAATGTTCTGACACCTGTTGCCCAGCAATTTATATTTAGAGGCAATGCTAGTCATAACTTGCAGCTTTTAATAGCTTTATGCATAAATTTGTCCAATTCTCCATTTCACCTTTAAATTGCTCTGTGTCATAAAAGCAAAAGTAGAGCCATGTTGGATCAGACCAAGGGTCCATCTAGTCCAGCACTCTGTTCACATAGTGGACAACTAGCTGTCAACCAGGGACCCACAAGCAGGACATGGCGCAACAGCACCCTCCTACCCATGTTCCCCAGCAACCGGTGTATACAGGCTTATTGCCTCTGATCCTGGAGGTAGCATACAGCGATTGATAGCCTTCGCCTCCAGGAATTTATCCAACCCCCTTTTAAAGCCGTCCAAATGGGTGGCCATCAGTACGTCTTGTGGCAGTGAGTTCCATAGTTTAACTCTGCGCTGTGTGAAGAAGTCCTTCCTTTGATCTGTCCTGGATCTCCCACCCATCAGCTTCATGGGATGATCCCGGGTTCTAGTATTATGGGAGAGGGAGAAAAATGTCTCCTTTTCCACTTTCTCCACACCAGGCATCATTTTGCACACCTCCATTGTCTCCTTTAGCCTCCTTTTTTCCAAGCTAAACAATCCCAGCTGTTGCAACCTTCCCTCCTAGGGGAGATGCTCCATCCCTCCTGGATCATTTGAGTTGCTCTTTTCCGCACTTTTCCTACCTCTATTAATATCTTTTTTTAGGTGCGGTGACCAGAACTGTTCACTGTATTCTCAGTGTGTTCGCACCACAGATTTGTATCAAGGCAGTACGATACCGACAGTTTTATTCCCAATAATAAAAAGACATCCTCACCTTGTCTCAGCAAATTCCAGTCTATCAATGCGCTGTGTAAAGTCTTTCCTCTTATCCTGAATCTCCCACTATTCAATTTTGTGGATGACCCTGGGTTCTAGTATTATATAATGTACCATGTACATTGATGGTGCTATATAAATATTAATAATAATAATAATAATAATAATAATAATAATAATAATAATAATAATAATAATATATGAGGAAGCAAAAATACTCCTCATCCAGTTTCTCCTCACCAAAAATTGTTTGGTGTTGTTAATTGTTTTTAATTTTTGTGAACCGCCCAGAGAGCTCTGGCTATTGGGCGGTATAGAAACGTAATAAATAAATAAATAAATAAATAAGTGACTAAATAGTGTATTTTCATGTTTGTATTTCGTTGTGTTTATATTCTTTGAGTGACTATAATGTACTATAACCAAGTAGGCCCGAAGCGGAGCCTGGCTTTATTACTGCGTGTCAGGCGTAAGATGGCGGCTGCCTTAGTTACAGTTGCTATGGAAGGGAGGTTTCAAGATGATAGTTTGAGAAAGGTGTTGTCTGTGTTTGGATTGGGGGTGTGTGAATGTGTGCCTAAACAGCCCCTAAATAACACAACTGGTCAGAGGTTCTGGCTAGGATATTTATACAGCGCATAGTTTAGGGTGACCATACTTAATAAGTATGTTGTTTTGTTCATCTTGTAAGATCGTCTTTAGTGATGGAGCCAATTCATGCCTGTGCTATAAAAATCAGGCTACTGAGTTTTTATAAGGAACAGAGGCAGCGGTTAAAGGTTTTATAGTTGAGGTAGCATTCCCTAAATGGCAGGAAGTTTCATAGACTCGCCATGCCTGGCCGGGGGTACTGGAAGTTGTAGTGCAACAGAACTGGAAGGTATCATGTTGGAAAAGGCTGCCATTTACCAAAGCCTCAAAGTTTTAAAAAGGAAACATGGGTGGGAAACCCATGGTTTTCCGTCACATCTGGTGGCAGTAATAGGATATCCTATTACTGTAACAGCAGGGGAAGGCAGTCTTTTCAGCCCAAGGGCACAATTGGAGAAACTGTCCTGGGAGCAACCATAAAATGGCTACCATGAGTAGGCATGACTTGTCACAAAGGACAAATAACCCGCACTGAGACATTCATGGGAAATTAAGCAAATAGAGGCTCCGGTTCACTTTGAAGCAATCCCAGATCATAGAATCACAGAATAGTAGAGTTGGAAGGGCCCTCTAAGGCCCTATAGTCCAACCCCCTGCTCAATGCAGAAATCCACCTTAAAGCATCCTTGACAGATGGCTGTCCAGCTGCCTCTTGAATGCCTCTAGTGTGGGAGAGCCCACGACATCCGTAGGTCATTGGTTCCATTGTCATACTGCTCTAACAGGCAAGAAGTTTTTCCTGATGTCCAGCCGGAATCTGGCTTCCTGTCACTTGAGCCCGTTATTCCGTGTCCTGCACTCTGGGAGGATCGAGAAGAGATCCTGGCCCTCCTTTGAGTGACAACCTTTCAAGTATTTGAAGAGTGCTATCACGTCTCCAGTAAGAATTATGTGAAAATATTTTAAAATAAAAAAATTGAGAGGTAGTGTCTTGGGTGGGCACCAAGGAAGGTGTCTGGCAGCGTTACACCACAGATAATTTAATAAACTTCGTTCACCCCACCATTACTTGTCTGGTTTCTCAAACGAGGAATCCCAAAACGTTGCAACTTTCCCACACAGGAAGCGTTTAGAACAGTGCACAGTTGACAGCCAAAAATCTCTGAAGCTCACTAGTTCCTTCCAAAGCGCCACACTTTTCCCTAGCGTGGAACAAAGCACACCAGTGGGAAACGCAGGAACACTATATTTATTAAGTCAATAATTCATTTTAGCAATACAATTACAGAATTATCACAATGTTGGTTACAAACATATTCAGTATGGTTTGATGGTTACAAAGAATAAAATTGAGCACTGAAGTCCGGTGCGGTGCCGGATACCAAAAAAAATAAAAATAAAAATAATGTTGACACAAAAGAGAATGATAAAGATGCCTTCATATAAATAAGTGTGGCACAAAGAGATGGGGACACAGCTTTAGAGACCATTTGAGAGGCTTGCTCACTCCACTTTCAGCTGTTTTCGTTTCCGGCAACGCTGCCAATGTACAGGTTTATTTTTATTTATTTTTAAATATATACATATTTTTTTTATCCCCTGTTAAGTTTCATGAAGCATTAAAAAAATAATAGTACTGAACTTGGTAATATTCAATAAAACGTAAGCGTTCATTCACCTCTAAAGTTTCTCTCTGTCTTTTTTTTTTCTTAATAATTTCCATGGCAACACAGCTTCCTATAAAGGAATATACAAAGGGGAGCAGGGGAAAGACATCACACATATGGTACCTGCAACAGTTAGTGATCCAACACTGAAAAAAACTTGTGTGCCAAACACCAAGTTTCTAGATATCTCTATATATTTATATAGTATATATATTTTCCCCATCTTAATTTTTTTTTAGTGTTTTTGAAACAACAAAAAAATATGTGCACTTAAAAACAACTCACTAAGGCCTCTTCATGCTATAAGATACCTAGGATTGCAATGAAAATATTTGTTAATGTGAACCTGGAACACACACACACACACACACACACACACACACACTGTGATATTTATCCCATGGAAAAGGGAAGCGGATTTCACTGCCTTAAACATTCCTGAGTGGAAGGGGGACAAAAAGCGTAGTCACCAGAGCTGTCAAAAGAGAATCCCGCAAGCATTTGTGTAATTTTCTTCTTCCTTCCTTCGCACCCCCCCCCCCAAAAAAAAACACCACCAACAAAACCTAGCAAAGGAATTCCCCAAAAGGCCAAGAGGTGAAATGTGCAACAGGCCAAAAACTGTGTGTCAAAGACACAAAACCAACCGAAGGAAAAAAAATATCCGTCATGAGCACAAATATTCCAATTCACAATAATAGCACTTGGACACTTGATCGGGGCGAGGACGGGAGGGGGAGGGAACGCCACCGAAATGCGGCGAAGGTATTGAAATGGCAGTTCCTTCCCCTCTAAATGCAGCCGCGTGGTAGCTTCCGCCACAAAATGGCACCTTCTTGGATGCTTGAGTGTTCAATATGGAACACATTGATGGATGGGCACCACATCTGCTTCCACCACACAGAGAGCCAAGCAGCACTTTTAGGGGCACCGTAACTTAAATCTGAATTTTGGGTAGCATTGCCTCTTCCTGCACCACAAGATGAAACTCTTTTGCTATTCATAGTTTTCTCTGTTCTAAAGGCAAGGAAGGACCTTATACACAACGCATGTTATATCCAGAAGACTTCTACAGAGTCCATGGAGATAAGGAACGTTTGACTGAAGGGAAACCTTCGCTATCACACAGTCCAAGCCAAAGAGTTAGAACTTGGTCAACCTCTCCAGAAATGGGTTTTTTTAGGCACAATGCATTGGAAGTCACAAAAAAAAGAAAAGGAAAGCAAATAGACATGTACCCCCTCCATTTTCTGTACCATTAGAAGCAACGTAATAGTAACTTGATTAAGACCATGTCAGAATGCAGCATCCCCCTACTGTATTAAGGGGTTGCAGAAGAAGGCAAAGATTAAACAATTGTACAACTCCCAGTAACTCCAGTGAGAGAGATTTAAGCATGTCCTTAAGGGTGCTTATAGTTTTGGCTGGATTGTGTCCAATGCTTACGAGAGCTGAGAATTCACACATTATGTTGGATCAGCTTTCTGCTGCTGCGAGAGTCACTGTAGTATTTGCATTTATGGGAGAAACTTAGCTGACGATAGAATACGTCTCACAATTTGTATACGTCGGAATCCCCAACTCATATTTGATGGAAATCCCATGAACACAACTGGATGGGGGTGGGATGGATCTCACGTCACACAAAGTGTGAATCGGCCCTTAGGAAACCACCGAACGGAAACAGGCCTTCAGAAATGACCACTATATGCAAAGTACACCTGTCCAGGGCTCAAGAAATTGGCTTCTGTGCAATAGGAATAGATTAAATCTAGAAGCAAGAATTTGTTCCAACAGATATGAACAGTACCGCTCCACCATGTAGTGGTTCAAGGGTCTTAGAAGCAGATGTTTACTAACTCCTAATGATTTTAGCAAGCTTTACTACTGCCAAGTATGCTTAGGATTTCAGCCTCAGTTTAACAAGCATGCGTTGAAACAGACAGACTGGCTTCATAGCTAAACCTCGCTCAAGGACAACTCAGTCGCACCCAGGACTCGCAGAAGCCTGAGCGAATATGTCCAGATGATACAAGAGCCGCAGTTACTCTATGTGCAAAGTTTTAATTGGTCCAGAATTGAATTCACACAAACACACAAGCACACGTACACAATTACCCTTCCGTTGAAAACACTCAAAATTCTGTATAATACAGCCAAACTGCGTGGAATTGTGCCCTCCGCTATAGTTTTAAGTGGATACAACGCCATAAGAGATATTCTGAAGGAGAGGACATTGGCATGTACATATTACAAGATGTTTTATTCTTCCGTCTCCAGTTGCGCTACAGACAAGGAATAATCGGTTTCTGGGGGCGGTGGGCGGGGCGCTCAACAGCAGGGGGAGAAAGGAAGGCTAAATCCATTTCTAACCAGTTTCCTTCGAAGTACAATAACTACCTTCTGCACAGCTGCATAAGAGTTGTGCTATTCCCATGTGGCTTGCTTCGTAATGTGATTGAATATGAAGGGACTCTTGGATCCTTTGTTTTTAGCAATCGAACACTTTTCCCTAAACACCTTCATACCCCGAAATCAGCAGAAGCTACAGAACAAGCGACGCGGAACGTCCCACCCCAAAACAGACCTTGGTATGCGAACGGTTGCCTCTGAACATGAACCTGCACAGAAATAAAAACCCGTCTCAAAAACATAAAGCCAAAAGAAAGTGTCCAAAACCAAAAGGCTCATTTCTGCATCGCCTTTCTAGCAGCTAGGGGTTTAAACTCTCCTGCCATTCTTGTTTTCTCCTATTATGATGCACTACTTTTTCTTCTGACCGTGAAACCAGACAAAACTCCAGGTTTTCAAAGTCTCGCTGCCAACTATTTTAAAAACGTCTAAAGGAGCCTCCCCCAACCTGGTGTTGTCCAGATGTGTTGGAATACAACTCCCATCCTACCAGCTGTATGTAGTCCAACATACCTAGAAGGCACCAGATTGGGGAAAGGGATTTAGGGAGAAGCAATTGAATTTTTTCCCCTGGTTACTAAGATATCAACCCTGGTGAAGCACCCTACTACAGAAGCAGCAATTGAGGACCTAAAAAATATACTAAAACATCTTCTCGTTAAATGATGCATCATCTTGCAAACAAAAACTATAAGCGCTGTGCTTATTAACTAGAGAGGGAAAGTTAACAGAGAGCGATAACTAGAGAGAGATTTTTTCCTCTACTTATGGAAGTAGCCAACTCGTCACTAGTACCATTTCCACCATGGCTACATTCCCTAGAAGTTAGTTTCATTATTTTGAAGGCCGTGGGGACTGCAAACACCCCAATGCTATTCCTGGGCGGAGATGAACAATAGCAACTGGGGAAACAGCTCTGAGAACATCCCAACAGGAAGAAGAAATCTAGACACTTTGGACAATCAAAGCAACAAGTCCCCTGTGTCTTCACTGGGAATGGAGGGGGGGGAGGTGTTACAAATAATAATGAAAAAACTTGAAAAAAGCTCTGTGTTAGAGTCTATATGACCCTCCGATACAAATACACCCTAATCAAGAAAATTCCTTCTTCCAACATACAGTAAATTGGGACACATCCCGGAATGTAGTTATCATGATTTAGGGAGCAGGAACTCCCTGATACTGGATTTTAGCGTTGACCGGGGTGCCGGAAAGAGTAGAGAGAAAAGCAATTGTTTTATAATATTCCATTGGGAATGAAGCTGCACACACCAAGGACGCCAAATGTTTATACTCTACACCTGACTGAGGATTCACTCGGAGAGAGCAAAGGGTAATAACAGGGAAAGGAATGCCTAGGAACAGCTCAGCACCATCGATAAAAGATCGTGAAGTCAAAATCAGGGGCTTGACACTGGATGGAGACTCCTTCCCCTCTGTTAGCAAGAATCAAGGAGGAACCTGGAAGTCCTGGTCTACACAGGCAGGAGAACAAGACTGTACCCATTGACAAGAGCTGGTAAGAAAAGCCATTTTTGAGTAAGGAAAAAACAAAAAGAATTCCCCCGCCCCAAATTCCCTGCAATTAAAAAGCTAGCACATCAAGTGCAAAGTGCTGCTGTCTTAATTTTCTACCTGCAGCTTGGGAATCTTTTACATAAGGGGACATTCAAGTGTTCCCCCTGCAATCTAGATGTGGTACAGTCCCCTTCTACCAATTCACTCTGCGGCATGTCAAGCTCAAGAGTTGAGGAGGAGGCTGGGAAGAGGGAGCAGACAGCTGCTCAATTCATGCTCGATGCGTCCCAGAAACGGACATCCAAAGACTTCGAGAACCTGTGGACTCGCTAAATGACCCCGTTGGAAAAGAGCAACGAACGACAACACAGCAGGTATAAGGATATTGTCCAGACGTCTGGTATCACGGAGGAATTGTGGCTTCTAGAAACTGCAGTGAGCTTCTTCTGGCACCGTGTTCAAGGGAGAACTGAACCCCCTATGCCTGCCAACTATGGGAAGCAATGAGCATACTGGACAGGTTTGCAGTTATCTAAATACAGTAATCATCAGGGCTGCTCAAATCTGCTTCTAGGATTCCTCCCACCTTCTTTTACAAGTCAGAGAGGTAACACATTCAAAAATCAATGTCGTACAATCCAATTTGTCCATTACTGTCTTTCTGTGCCCAAAGTCTAGGCCGGGGTAGACAGCCCGGCATCCTCCAAAGGTTTTGGACTGCAACTCCCATCAGCTAAAGCCAGCATGGCCAATAGTAAAGGGATTATGGGAGTTGTAGCCCAAAGCAACTGGAGGGCAACAGGTTGGCTATTGCTACCCTAGACTCAAAACCAAAGTGTTTTCCCAGAATGGGCTGGTCTCCACAAGTCAAAAGATGTAAGTACCCCCAAAGCCTGCATCTAAAACTCTCTGTTCTGTTTGGAGACAAACAAAATGAATAAACTTAAGTTGCAGAGTTGCTTTTAAAAGGAATAAAATTGCCTGACAGGTCGCGATTGCTCCCATGGCAGAGCTGTAATAGATGTGCTGAGATTTTAGCACTGGGGCTCTGATGCCCTGTGAAATTCCAGTTATCACACCACTCTGAAAGCTTGGTCTAAACTATTTATACTTGGCTAGTCAATTGAAAGAGACTTTAATGGGCTCCTGTTAAGATCCAAAGACAATTATCTGAGGCTTAATACCTATGGGGTTAGTGTGGCAAACTTCTGTAGACTCTGACATACTTGGATGAATAAAATAGCATACAAATATTAAGATCTTTCCACAAACTCACATTTTTGCATGAGAGTGGGTCCCCGTCCCCCACCTAAAAGTAGCTCTTTTGGGTGTAGCTCCTGGGCAAATGGGTTTTTTGATTGCAAATGTTCGGTTTCAAAACCAATCATCCACCTTTCGGAGGCTTGCGGTGTAGAATCCACGCGGAGAGCACCGGGCAGTGAGGCCACGCCTGACCTACAAGGACACGCCAGGGTGGTCTCGCTACCGTGGGTGGTTCTGCATCTTTCCAGCCTCCGCCATCCCATAGTAAGAGGCGCTGCTGCGCACACACGTCTGAAATAAACACCCTCATTTTGAGCACGGTATTTCGAGATGCCCCTTCCCAGAACAGGAAGTGTTTTCGTTTTTTGTTTTTAAAAAAAGGCACTAGTGTAAAACGACAACTATCAGCCGGCAATGTTCCAGGTTAAAAGCCAAAGCTATTGCTATAGTTCGGGATTAAAAGAAATATCCAAAGTCACCGACCACTAACCTTTGCTGCACTCGTAACTTGACATACCTTCCACACCGCCCCACCCCCCAAAATCACAAATTGAAAGTAAGTGAACAAAATTCACTCCAAATACTAGAAAGGCTCTTGCTAACTCGGTCTTTTCCCCATGGGCAACTTATGAACCCCCTGAAAAATAGGGGAGCCGACCCAACGAATACCCTTCACTACAGAGGCACTGCCTACGCCTCCATATTACGAACTGAGGTATGAACAACTTTCTTTTTTCCTTTCCAATCTAGGAGGGTATTATGCTACACAGGTGTTCCAAAATTTCAATTTTTACCTCTACGTCAAACTATGGTTCAATGAAAATAAAATAAAAGAAACCACACGTACGCACACCCGAAATTAAGACAAGCTAGTGAGACAGGCATAGTTATCTTTTTTGTTTTGTTCTTAAACATAGGACGTTTTAAAAAATATATATATAAAGAAAACTGGTTCTGGCTGTTTTTAACGTTAAAAAAATGAAGAGAGAGAGAGAGAGAGAGACCAACCTGTTGTGCTTTTTTGGCATTATCCACTGAACCCTGCAAGCTGTACAATAAATTGTCATCTCCAGAAATTAAAATAAAATACAACCAGATTCTTGAGCGGACAAAAAATAAAATAAAAATCTAGGTAGCACAAGCAAGTTACAGCCTTTCGAGTGAGCCGATTCCGAAAGAGAGGGAGAGGAGGAAGCGTTTTAAAGTGTTTTTTTTCCCTTATGGCAAGAACATCTATTTTACCTGTGTAGCCTTAGTATTTTAAAAGACATGCTATTGCAACTGCCAAAGAACGAAACTCCTAGTTTTGTTATCTATTACACGTATATAAAGTCTCTTGTTATCACTGAAAATACACGCTTGATGAAATAATCCTACTGGGTAAAAGTGAATGCAGGGGGCAGAAATGGTTTTAAAAAGCCGTTGGTCCAGCTGGTCTGCTTTCTTCTTTCAGGTCCTGTCATAGAAAACTCTCGCCCTGTACCAAAAACAGAAAGAAAAGAAAGCTAAGACTAAATATTCTATGGGAGATTATCACTTTCAGGTGAACACTGGTCCAAGCTCAGTTGCTCGTCGAAAGCAAAAACGGTGGTCAGACGGCGGCGTGCAGTTCAGAACCAAGTGTTGCTTCTCGAGAGTAAATTTGCCGTCGCGTTTCTCCGTAAGGCAGCCCGAGACATAAATCCAGACCATCCCCTTTCCTGTGTGTGTGTGAATATCCGTGATTGACGTTTCGTCAATTCATACCAAACGAGACAATTCTTTTTTTAAAAAAAACCCAAACGCATAAAGAGGGCGACTATATGATACCGTATGACTTTGGACTTGTCAGTATTGCGAGACGATACCCTCCTTTCAGAATTAAAAATGCAACTCTTAAACTGTTAAATGGTTTTATTTCTCGCTATTCTTGCAGGGGTTTCCTGGAAAGTGGCTCCTTTTGGACAAAAATAAAAAAATAGAGAAAATCGTTGGGAGTTATGGGATTTTTTAAAAATATATAGATAGATAGATAGATCTATGTATATATCTCTCCGAAGATGAAAACATGAGCCAAAATGAAACATGCCGTACTCATGCTGGTAAGGATTTTAGCACACATTCGTCTGTACGGTCACTCCATCTGAAGTTGAGATCACCCCCAAAACGGGATTTTTTTTATGGACTGGACCAGTGTTTCAATGCAATTTTTACAGCTCCCTCACGAAGAAAAAAAAAATTATAATAAACTACATGGTTTCAAATTTCACAGTATGACTTTTCCCATGTGAATTTTGGGGAAAACGAAGAAGAAATGAAAAAAAAAATGTAGCGGTTGGTAAAATTGACCAAGTTCCTTAGCAAATTTGTTCCTCGACGGTCTGAGAAATCAGGAAAGACTGGACAACTTCTTCGGTGGACTGAAGGCTGGTGCTGACGTCCTCCAGGGCATCCGTAACCGAGAACTGCCGATCCCGCAACCGGTTCCAGTTGGCCAAAATGTTGTGGTATTCAAATACTTTCTCATAATTGCCAATGGAGTTGTACAGTTTAATGAGGCCCCTGTAGTCATATTCTAGTCCACTGTAACCTTCTCCGAAAAGCTTCTTCCCTAGAACGACAATAATGCGTTTCAAAACGTGATCCGCTAAGGGAGGTGGTTCTTAAAACAGTTAAGGGCGGAGGTTCCCAAGGCGGTTGAGGACCTTCGAAGGCGCCCGCGGTGCTCTCTGCACCCTGTCCCCTTCAAAGACTTATTTTTCATAGAAAACTTGAAAAACATTAGGGCGCCAGGTTCTCCTTTCCGCTGTGTGGTGGGCTTGAACAGGAGGAGAGAAGTGCTTCCTGGCCCAACCCACACTTCTGTCCCCACGGATCTTTCCCCTTCGCTCTCTCTCCATTTCCAGCCTTCCTATTTCTCTCCACACAACCCTTTCCTCACGGTTTCTCTCCCTTCCCCGTCTCGAGAGGTCTCCTTTCTCTCTCTTCCTAGCCTTGCTCTTTTTCTCCCACCTTTTTACCTCACGGTTTCTCTCCCTTCCCCGTCTCGAGAGGTCTCCTTTCTCTCTCTTCCTAGCTGTGCTCTTTTTCTCCCACCTTTTCACCTCACGGTTTCTCTCCCTTCCCCGTCTCGAGCGGTCTCCTTTCTCTCTCTTCCTAGCCTTGCTCTTTTTCTCCCACCTTTTTACCTCACGGTTTCTCTCCCTTCCCCGTCTCGAGCGGTCTCCTTTCTCTTCCTAGCCTTGCTCTTTTTCTCCCACCTTTTTACCTCACGGTTTCTCTCCCTTCCCCGTCTTGAGCAGTCTCCTTTCTCTCTCTTCCTAGCCTTGCTCTTTTTCTCCCACTCTCTCTTCCTAGCCTTGCTCTTTTTCTCCCACCTTTTTACCTCACGGTTTCTGTCCCTTCCCCGTCTCGAGAGGTCTCCTTTCTCTCTCTTCCTAGCCTTGCTCTTTTTCTCCCACCTTTTTACCTCACGGTTTCTCTCCCTTCCCCGTCTCGAGCGGTCTCCTTTCTCTCTCTTCCTAGCCTTGCTCTTTTTCTCCCACCTTTTTACCTCACGGTTTCTCTCCCTTCCCCGTCTCGAGCGGTCTCCTTTCTCTCTCTTCCTAGCCTTGCTCTTTTTCTCCCACCTTTTTACCTCACGGTTTCTCCCCCTCCTGGCCTCACTATTTCTCTCTCAAGGTCAATCCCCTTTTTAACGACCTTATTGCCAGGCCACCAGACCCTCAGCCGCCCCTTACACTACCCCAGTCAACTCTTCTGTAAGTGGGAAACCCGTGCTTTAAGTGCCAACGCACCAATTGCTATGGATCGCAAATAAAGCTTTTCGGCGTTTTCGTATTGATTCATGTCGTAGTTGTAAAGTGAGGCCAGGTGTCCCACGGAAAGCGCGACTTCGTAATCTTCTTGGCCCAAGAGCTGTTCCTTGATCTGGATCGCTTTGATGTGCATTTCTTCCGCTTCCTGCGGGGGGGGGGGGGGGGACGGGGGACAAAAAACAAAGTTGACACATTCTTCTTAGGAATCTTTATTACTGTTTGGCACAAAAGGACAGAGTTCCTGCCCTTAGCAGGTTGAGCATTTCAGAATCCGTCCATTACGTGCAGGCAACAGAAGCAGAAAGACTTCAGATGGCCAAAACCTATATTTCTACCACTCCCTCATTTAAGAGCAGGGCCGAGTGATATTTATTTATTTATTTATTTATTAAATTTATATTCCGCCCCATAGCCGAAGCTCTCTGGGCGGTTTACAAAAGTTAAAAACAGTAAACATTTTTTTAAAAAAAACCTATACGAAATTTAAAACCATCAAAAAATATAAAAACAACAGTACAAAACAGTATCCATTTTAAACAACAGCAGTTCTGGGGTCCATTAAAAAACAAACTTAGCATATGTTGTTAAATGCTTCTTAAATGCCTGGGAGAAGTCCATTTAACGAGAATGGACAAATTGGGTTGTACTACCTTGATTTTGACTTGTGGTATCTCCCCAACGTATAAAAGAATAAAATAAATCTTTCCAGGAATAGGTCTTGATTTGGCTTTAATGACTACAGATCCCCTTATTTATTTATTTATTACATTTCTGTACCGCCCAATAGCCGGAGCTCTCCCTTAAAACAACGTTTGAAACTCTTACGACTTGAAGGGGATGAGCAGCGTGGGCATGGGAGCAGGCGAACACGCGAAGGCGGTGTGTGTGTGTGAACAAGATTTCCAAAACGCTGACATTTAACATAGCTCCTTGCTGCTCTAACATGACTAGGTAGGCTCACCCTATGCTGAAGTCATTTTAGCGACAGCTAAAGTCCTTTAAACAACAACACTCTCCGGTATTTTAATGTGTGAAATGTTAATCCCCGATGTGGGTTCTACGGCTAATGCCACTCTTTTGAACCTGCTGCTTTTACTGACTGCATTGTTGTGATTTGTAATGCCTTTTATTCTGGTAAGGTGCCCTGGGAAAGTTCCCTTGAAGGGCAGGGTATGAATGTTTAAAATACTGCAAAAAATTAAACAAATACGTAGCTGAATTCTGCAAGGAGGGTTAAGGCAATGACATGCACGACTCCCTTGGTTTTTGTAATCTGTGCAGAGAGCAGACTTCCTCACTGGCTGTCCTTTTTTTAACGCACGCAGGCTTAGAAAGATGCAGGCATACCTGGAGCGGCTCAGGAACAGAACGACGGTCCAGACATTGCATATAACAGAGTTCATAAAGCTCAGAATCTCATGTAAATAAAAGCCATCCGGCCGAGACTAAAACCAGTCAGTTTTCCCCTCCCAACATTTCTGTGCCCTGAATGAACACACGCATCCAAACTGCAAACAGCACCGTATCTCCGTCCTCTTGGCCGCACTGTGCCTCTTCGCATCTTACCTGCTTCTCTTCCATGGCCTCCCTTTCCACTAGCTGGGTCAGCGCCTCTACACTTTGGGGGGAAAGGCGGTTGCAAGGGAGGGTCAGAGGGGAGAGCAATGGGCCTGGGAGCTTCGAGATCTCCACCGAGGCAGCCCTTCTACGCTTTAAATCGTACTCCCTACTTCTGTGTCTTGCCGGTGATTGGGACAGAGCCATGTTTAAAAATCCGGCCGTGAAATCGCACACAGTTTGGGCCCCGTTTATGAAGGAGCGGCCTGAGCTGATGACTGGCAACCAGATTTCTTGGAGGGCCACTCTGAGATCAGAGCGGAGGTGGACGTCCGAGGCAGCAGGGCCCGTCCCTAGACGTGGCTTGCTGGCGGGTTCTGCTTCCATCCCTCGATTGCCTTTGGGTTGGCAATCGGGTAGGAGGAATGGGTAGAATTGGCAAGTGGGTAGAATTGGCCCAAGGTCTTCAGGGCCAGATCTACACGTCGTTGCGAAGGCACTTCCGTGCGCCTTTTTTAAAGACGTACCTAAAAGAAGCACCTCTTTCTTTACTGTGTGTACTGTGAGCTAGGCAGCGCCGCCTGCGGAAGAATCTCTACGCCATTCAAAGACGCTGCTCTGGCCGCTTCCCCCTCACGTGTTCTTCCATTCAAATAATCCCCCCTCCCACCCGGCGGCGGCGGCTCCTCCTGCAAAACACTTTTCTCCCTCAGTGTGTTTGTATTTGCATTTGCATGCGCGTGTGCGAGCACACACCGAAGAGAGTCCCAGGGAGATGACACCGCGGGGGAGAGCGAGAGGCAGGAGCTGAACTCGTCCGCCGCGTGCACTTCGCAACGACGTGTAGATCTGGCCGTAGTGTTGATTCCTTCTTTAACCCTATGTGGACAGTGAAGCTAGGTGTGGCAAAGAGGGGGGAAAGGCACCACAAATACATTGCAAAAATGGAGCCAAGTGGCCAACCAGCTTCGATAGGCTATTGAAGAAGTTATTAAAGGTGAGAACTTTTTACCAGCCCCAGAGCTTGTCTCCATTTTTACAGTGAAGCTAAGCAGGCGCGGATCTGGGGACCGCCCCGCATAAGCCACCCTGAGCTTTTTAAAAGGAGGAACAGGAGCTCCAATGCACGTGCCTCCATCACTCCCTGCACCCCCAAACCGAAGGACCGGGGAGGATTAGATGACTACAGGGGTGGGGTAGTGGTGGGGGTACAGGTGGAATAGGAACACACCGCCCCGAGAAAGCTGCCGTTACCTTAAACTTCCTCATCGACTGGTAAAGTCTGCCGAGGTTACCGTAGTGTTTCGCCGTCTGCACGTTGAACTCCCCAAAGGCTTTTTTGGCTAGCTGGAGCGAGGACAGGTGCAGGTCGTGGGCTTCTTGGAGCAACCTCTGCTCCGTTTCCTTGTTGTGACAGTCGATTGCGATTTCCTCCAAGATAAGCGCTTGCAGGGGAAGGAAGGCCGGGGGGGGGGGGGGAAGAGAGAGAAGAAGAGGAGAAAGCCATGTTAACAGGCCGTAAGCCTATATGTACCAGTTGCTGGGCAGGAGAGTGATGTTGCACCCGTGTCCTGCTTGCGGGTCCCTGGTCTTCTGATGTTCTTAATTTGGATGGCTTTAAAAGGGTTTAGAGAAATTCCTGGAGAAAGTTATTAGTGCCTGCTAGTCCTGATGGCTATATGCTACCTCTAGTAATAGACGCAATATGCCTATGTGCACCAGTTGCTGGGGAACATGGGCGGGAGGGTGCTGTTACACCCATATCCTGCTTGTGGGTCCCTGGTCGGAAGCCGGTTGGCTACTGTGTGAACAGAGTGCTGGACTGGACGGACCCTTGGCCTGATCCAGCAGGGCTCTGCTTATCTCCGTATGATCCAGGACCCAAAGGTATTCAGTGAACCAGGAAAGCACCAAGCACCGATGTTTGAGTCATCCAAACAGCCCTTGCACTGTACTCTTGCCTTTTTCCATCCCCAGTGACAGAGCCAATGGGGCTGAACATCAGGGTGTGGAACCTTCCGGCCCAAGGGCCAAATTCCACTCCAAAGCAGCCTGGGGGCCCCATTCCAGTTGGTGGGCAGGGCCAAGAAAAAAAGAGGCAGGGTCAAAAATACCAGCCTACTGCTTGAAGCAATTTACTGCCCGTGACTAAGCCACTGGAGGGGCATTTCTATCTTTTAGAATGGGGAAAACAACACAGAACTTGGGAATCATAGAACAGTTGGAAGGGGCCTCTAAGGCCATCAAGTCCAACCCCCTGCTCAATGCAGGAATCCACCTTAAAGCATCCCTGACGGGTGGCTGTCCAGCTGCCTCTTGAATGCCTCTAGTGTGGGAGAGCCCACGACCTCCCTAGGTCATTGGTCCCACTGTCGTGCTGCTCTAACAGGCAAGAAGTTTTCCTGACGTTTTGTCATACTGCTCTAACAGTCAGGACGTTTTTCCTGAAGTCCAGCCGAAAACTGGCTTCCTGCAACTTGAGCCTGTTATTCCGTCTCCTGCACTCTGGGATGATCGAGAAGAGATCCTGGCCCTCCTCTGAGGGGTGACAACATTCCAAGAGTGCAATCATGCCTCCCAACGATCAGTGGCTTGGAGGAAAGAGGGTGTGGTATTTTGGGATTGTGGGGGGTTGTGGTGGTGGATTTACCCCCCTTGGCTTTGAAGTTCTGCATCCTTATTTCAACAGCTGGATGGGCCCCTGACTCAGACACTAATTATTCAAGAGAACAGGCACCGGGAGGAAAAAAACAAACCATTGGATTTTCCTGCAACTGGATCACAATTCCGCCATGTGGGGAACACATTTATTTCCCCCTGATTTATTTATAATCAAGTGTAAGGAACTGTGGAGAATTTACAGGAAGGTGCAATGCTAGCTATTAGATTTGTGTGTTGCCCCCCCCCCCCCCCGGCCCGGCACTTTGAGCAGGCCCCTTTAACTTGGAAAAATGCAAAGCGTGCAGAGAGAAAATCCTCTTAGGCAGTATCTGATCTTATTGGAGACTCTCTGCTAAGTAGAGGTGAGGGCCAAATTGGAATCATGGGCCGGAGGTTGTGCATCTCAGCTGTAGACGAAGCTCAAATATCCCTGCTCCTTTTGAACATACGAAACTGCTAGATGCATTCAGATCTCTGGTCCGTCTAGCTTAGCGCTGCGGACCCTGACTGGAAGTAGCCCTTGAAGGATTTAGGAAGACAGTTGTGAAAAAGGAGGGGAAAAGCACCACGAAAAGGCTATAGGAAAAAGAGGCGACTTGCTCTGGTGCTATGGAATGTCGAAAAGGTTTCTTTATTTTTCTTATACGAAATATAAAAAAATGTTCTAAAAACTTTAAACCAAACTTGTACAAATGCTCAACGTTTCGGATCTTGTGGATCCTTCGTCAGGAGCTATAAGACATTCAAGACAAATTATAAACAAGTTCATCCAACTTAAAATTAAATAAAAGGAAACAACATTCATAGTCTAATACAATATATGGACCTTTACACTAAGTTTCTACTGGACTAATCTTCTCATGATATAATCAACTCAACCGTTTGTATTATATCATGAGTAGGTTACATCATAGCACCAGAGCTAGTGGCTTCTTTTTCCTATGGGATTTAGGAAGACACCTTTCCCAATGCTACTATGGGAAATCTTTCGAAATAAAAGCCACACACGGATACCTTTAACTCTTTTGGAGGAGGCGAGGAGAAGGTGGTCTTCTGGAAGGATGTGGGTTATGATGCCAATTGCACGTTCTGCGTGGAATCTAAGACCAAGGACAGCAGGCGCATGAGGAAAATACACATCTCCCCATCGTGGAAAAAAAACACCCCAAACCCACGTTAAAAAAAGGAATTCCAAGATCCCCTACAGAGGAATATCAGCATATGTGCACTTTGGGTTTATTTAGGAACCAGGGCAGTTGCTAGGAACACAGTGCGAAACACAAGATTAAAATCTTTCCATCACAGATACTGTCTGCAGGACTTCTCGGAAAAAGGCACAGCTTTCATTTAAAAAACAAAGAGCGCGTTTGTCCGCCTGATGGGAAGGAGAGGAAAAAAAATGTGTTCACGTTGGGGAATTTTTTCTCCCCCTCCACCAGTTATGTGCTCTTTGGGATCATTCAAGGAAGCTGACAGGCAGTCGATTCAAAGCAGAACAACAGCAAAAAGGCCTTCTTTATGCAACACGTCGATTCACAGACGCAAGTTAGGACGCAACCATACGCATATTTCAACAGGGGGAAAAAAACCCTCTTACAACCCCCAGCATCCCCTAGCCAGTATGGCCGGCTGGGGAATGCAGGATGACTTCTTTTTTTCTATCTAAACATGCACAGAAAAAAAAAAGTGGAACCTGCAACAAAATGTTGCAGCGCAGAGGGCTCCTTTTCGCGTTTCCAGCCAGCCTTGCAATTCTGCCAGCCCACCGCATTCCACCACCCACCCAGATTTCCCTTGCAACAGTGAGTCAGCATTCTGCGCCCAATGAGCGCGCTCAGTTCTCACTGGGCTGTTTCTAGGCCTCTCCCCCACATCCAGGTCTGTCCTTCTATAGATTTCTCGTACTTCTGCAAACCTCGGGGTTTTCCCAATCCTGCTGATTCTTCCCTCTGGTGTGTGGATGTTGCTGATCCGCACACAAGAGAATCGAGTTAGCTATTAATATATAGCTGGCTGGGCAGGAGGTAGATCTGCCGATGTTTTGGACTTCAACTCCCAGAAGTCCCTGCCAGCAGGGCCAAAGGCCATGAATGCTGGGAGTTGAAGTCCAAAACGTCTGGAAGTCTCCTTTCTGCCCAACATAAAGGATTCCTGGTGGAAGACGGGTCCGTCGACAGTTATTAGGCTCAAGAGCTAAAAGCAACCCTCATATACAGAGTTTTGGGGTCATCCCATGAAGCTGATGGGTGGGAGATTCAGGACAGACAAAAGGAAGGACTTCTTCACACAGCAGAGAGTTAAACTATGGAACTCACTACCACAAGATGTGATGATGGCTTGAAAAGGGGGTTGGATAAATTCCTGGAGGAGAAGGCTGTCAATGGCTACTAGCCCTGATGGCTAAGTGCTACCTCTAGCATCCGAGGCAGTAAGCCTGCGGGCACCAGTTGGCTGGAGAATTCTGGGAGTAGTAGGGACTTTCTTCTGGCTAAACATGCATAGGATTGCACCCTTAGACATGCAAAGCTAGCCTTTTTTGACAAAGCAAGGTGGGTCAAAGCATAAAATTCAGATACACACTGAAAACATATAAACAGTGAGCTGCAAAATGCCCCACCCATCCTCAGAACTGCAGGTCAAAAGCTCTCTTTGGACCCACCGAGTACAGAAACGGTACAGCTCAGCAAGATCGCCCCACGTGCTTTCTAATGTTTGAACTTTGCTTCCCGTTACAGAACAGGAAATGCAAACAAACAAACACCGGTCCCGAACTCAACGTTAATACTCACAGCGCATTGTCAAATTTCCCCGAACTGTACTGGTGAACGTAAGAAGAGTACGCCAGGTCTTCGTGAGCGGTGGCTACGTGGATGTTTTTGCCGCCAAACACAGACTGTCTGATGTCGAGCGCTGTCTGAAATGATTTGTGTGAAGACCGCGAGTCAGTTTCATCGGCTACAGTTTCAGGCGTTTCCAAAGAGATATGTAATACGAGGTAAGCGTAGAAGAATGCGGCACAATGTCAGACCACCGGTGGGGGATACTACTTCTAACAGGACCGTACGTTCAGCCAAGCCATGTACTCAAATTATTCTTTCAGCCTGCACATGATGGAGTTTCCCTCTTCTTGTTAAAATAAATAAATAAATAAGGACCTCCCTTCAAGTAGAAAGCAAGCACATCAGGAGAAAGGTGCTAACACAGCTCTCCTAACTGTGCTAGCTTTCTTCTTGCAGGGAGTTGGGCAACTTTGGTTTTCGTTTTAGATTTGGAGGGGCATTCACAATGCTTTCGGAAGTGATTGAGCCCATTCCGTCACCCCAGAACTTTAATTCCTCAATCGTCTTTAAAACAAACCTGCGTATTTTATTACACGATAGTTTGAGTAGCAGGTTTCATAGACATCGATTTAGATAAGACACTATGCTTTTGTTAATGCAGCCTACGATTATACTTGCTTTTTTTGCAGCTGCACTGCACTGCAGGCTCATGTCCAACTTGTGATATTCTATTTATAATAGACTGTAATAATTATGGAATGATCCGCCCAGTGGCACCTCTCTGGTACCAACACTGTCATATTTTCCGCACCAGTTAAGACTTTTCTCTACTCTCAGGCATTTGATAGCATGTGATAAGTTTTAATCAGGCCTTGGGATTTCTCATTATTGTAATCGATATATAGATATATAGATGTGTGTGTGTGTGTGTGTGTGTGTGTACGTCTGTGTGTGAGAGAGAGAGTTTATGTTTGTAAATAGTTTTTATATTATGAACAATATTGCATTTTTAAGCTTTGTAAACTGCTCAGAGAGCTTTGACTCATAGGTGGTATAGAAATGTAATAAAAGAAATGAACGATTTGTTGGTTTGAATTTTTTGCCTTATTTTTGTATATTTTTGTATATTATCGATTGTAAGCTGCTTTGTGTAGCAGTAAGTGTCATATGAAGGCAACAAATAGAAATAACCGTAGTAATTAACAACCAAAAACGCCCCATCCTATTCTCTTACAATAAAGAATGACATGATTTCAAACGGAAACACGAGGGCCGCTAAACAGCATTCCGAACGTTAACACATACACAGCCCAGAGCTGTACCTGATAAATTGCAACCGACTGGCATATGTTGTCTACGTTGAGCAAATAAAACCCATAGTCTAGTAGCGTGTCTGAATATTTAGGGTGTTTGGCTCCAAAATGCTCCCTGAAAGATAAAAACAAACGAATCAAATCAAGTTGGAAGAGTAGAACAGAGGAGATACAACGTGCGACCGGACTCCAAAGCAGGGCTTTGCTTACCGTGCCAGGTACACTGCGTGTTTTATCAGTTGTTCGGCTTTCTTAAATTCACGTTTTACGACACAAGCCTGGACCAAGAGGACGAGAAAGCAGGCATGAGAGACCATGAATATTCAACAGGCGTTCTTGTGTACCATATCGACACGCGATATTTCAAGGACTGGGTTCGGATGATCGCATACAGAGAAGAAGCCACTGGGCCTTCTTCCCTCACCCCCCCCATATGTGAAACCGCCATTTGCATCATCCACGGCATTGGGTTCGCGTCTTGTCCGAACCTGGTGTGCAGGGCAGCGGGGTGTGTGTGTGTGTGTGTGTGTGTGACGCTAGACCCATCCAAAAACCCACGACGTGCAGTAGAGGTGGCAAGGTGAGTATGAACTCATCCCTGCCACATACCAGGTTCTGATGACTCGCCGACCCGCACTGCATTGTGGATGATTGTGCAAATGGCAGTTGTGTGGACAGCAGGGGCAGGCCTTTTTAAGATTTGCCACTGACCTGGTTCGCACATAACAACAACCCATTGGTTAAACAACCATGCATAAGCAGGAGAGAGAGAGCTACCTGCACCGTGCCCAACTCTTCTGCTTCTACTCAGCAACCCAGGATTGGCTCCTGCTGAACCTGGAGCACTGGGTTGTTTAAGGACTAAATCCAATTCTGAAACAAATCTCACCCTGTTGCTGGCATCCCTGATAGTTCAACCACTTGGTTGTTTAGCCCCCAAACAGCCAAGTGGTTAACCCATCAGGGATGCCAGCAACAGGCATCACTGGGTTGTTTAAGGACTAAACCCAATTCTGAAACAAATCTCACCCTGTTGCTGGCATCCCTGATAGTTTAACCACTTGGTTGTTTAGCCCCAAAACAGCCAAGTGGTTAACCCATCAGGGATGCCAGCAACAGGCATCAGATTTGTCTCAGAATTTGTCTCAGAATTGGGTTTGGAGTACATCAAACTAAATGAACCACACCTGGAGAACCACTGATTGTTCATACATGTCACAGAGCCACTGGACACAGGCAGACAGGTAACTCTCTCCACCCACCCACCATGAATGGGCATTGGCAGGTATTTATTTTCTCAGCCCTTGACAGTGCTGGTTCTGACATTATCAAATACTAGCCCCTAAAAAAACAGGGGATGGTTTCCAATCCTGCATGCAGGCTATCTGTAGAAAAATTAAATTCACCTTAGAAGCTTGTCGCAAAACATCCACTACCACTTTGACTGGCAATCCGACCGAGATCTCCTTCATGGCTTCTATGCACCATTTGTAAGCCTGTGGAGCGCATAACAATATTATTATTTACCATTTATAAGATACCTAAATATTTCTAAGGGCTGTACAAATATTTTGGGGGGAGTGAGGGGAAGGAGAGGGAATCACTCTCTGCCTGCTGGCTTGCTATCTAATATACAGAGAGCTTCAGCTATTGGGCGGTATAAAAGTGTAATAAATAAAAAAATAAAATACATGATTCAAAAGGAAAATATCATGGGGAGGGTAGAGGAAAGCAAACTCTAGTACCACTACCAAGCATATAATAAACTTAATATTTGGTGGGGGGAGATCACTCTTTGCCTGCAGGCTTACTATCTAGCAGAAACGATTCGTAAGGAAAATAGGAACGGGAGGGTAGAGGAAAGCAAATTCAATTACCAATATCAAAGCACTTAAAAAACTTAAAACACTCCCTTATTCAATCACGTATTACTCATAGGCTCAGTTCAGACAACGGTGGTTTTAGAACTCCACGGTGGAGTTTTTACACCACCGTTGAGAAATGTGTTGTCTGGCGGGAGAACTCCAGACGAGAGTTCCTGCACAACCGTTGTATTGCATGTTGTGTGACGGGCTCTGTGGAGTTTTCCATTGCGTTGAGTTGACTTTCCCCACTGGCTACAGAGTTCTCTCACAAGAGCGGCGAAAGGAGTGAGCGCCGCTCTAGAAGAACTGCCAGGATTAGTTTTTTGCAGCAATGGTTGATGGGATACCATCAGGAGGACAGGGGAGGAGAGAGGGTGGAGGAACTGTCAAACGTCGCAATGGATTTTAGTCAACTCCACGGTAGCCCACACACACACACACAACGGGAGAGTTAGAACATGTTGTGTGGTACCTCCTAAAAACTCAACCGTTGAATGGAGTTTTCCCACTGTGTTGACTAACGTGTTGTCTGAACTGAGCCATACTTTGCCACTAAAAATGGGCATGTTTTCGACAGCCCATTTGCGGAGATAAATGCGGAGGCGGGACAGAACCTCCAACGAAAAGAACAGGTGTGTGTGTGTGAATCTCAACAGGGCTGGCAGAACCCTCTTCTGCCCAGTGCAGCCTGAGATAAGGCCCCTCCACGCTCAGCTGTTAAGGCAGAGGGGCTCAGTGGGTAGCGCCCCTGCTTTGAATGCAGAAGGTTCCAAGTTTGATCCCTGGCAGATAGGGCTGGAAAATGTTCTGCCTTAAACCCTAGAAAGCTGTTGCTGCCAGTTCGTGTTGACAACACTGGGCTAGATGGACCATCCGTGCGCCTTGGTATAAGGCAGGTTCCTATGATTTTATCAGAGGCAGTAAGCCTGCGTACACCAGTTGCTGGGGAACATGGGTGGGAGGGTGCTGTTGTACAGTGTCCTGCTTGTGGGTCCGTGGTCGACAGCCGGTGGGTCACTGTGTAAACAGAACGCTGAGCGAGATGGACCCTTCATCTGATCTAGCACAGCTCTGGCTCTTCTTATGTTCTTAACCTCGCTGGCCTGACCCTTATCGGTTGAACTCTGGCCAAAGGCAGCTCACGCCCAACAATTCAGCACCCAGGGTGCTTACAGAAATCTCGCTCGTGGAACTTGGCTTTCAAACTTTGTCCCTTCGAGGAATCGCTGCTCTAAGTGGAATATCAAGCGTGCAAAGGGGGTGGAGGGATGAAGTCGAGAGCAGAGGGACAGGCTGTCCTGGGGCACAAAGTTCTGGCGAACACCAGGGGAGAGGGAGCTTGGCGGAAAACGCCGGGAGCCAGCAACGCCGGGAGACTCCCCAGCGCCACCCTTGTCTCGCAACGGTCAGGCGCTGATTTGAGCCGAAGGCTCGTTTCATTTGGCACCCCCTAACGAGTTAGAATTTTGGCGCCGAGCCACAGCGAGGCACGCTTCTGTCGGCCCACGTGCGCCGCTGCGGAGTCGACCCGCAGGGAAACTCCACGACGCGCCCTTTCGAGGATGTGCCGACAACGGCTGAGGATGGGTTCGGCGGGACACGCTCACCTCATCGTAGTGGCTTTTCGCAAAGAGCAGGGCGCACAGCTCCCCGTAGAGGGCTGCCTTGTTGGCTTCCTGCCCGTGCTTTGCGAGCTTGTCCATGTAGGACTGCGCGAGTTTGAACGTTTCTTCGCCCAGGTGGTATTTACAGTTGCCGTTCCGGACGTGCAGCAACCTAGGGAAGACATGAACCGCCTTGAAACCCTGACGTGGCAAAACTGCAGCGTGTTGAGTGATTCCCCCACAGGAACGTTAAAAGTTGATGATCTCGCCGCCTCAAAGAAGAGCGAGAATTCGAGGAGTCTCGTTCGGGTTTTAAAATCTTAACATCCTAAGCAAAACAAGCATGTCAATAGTGCAAGAAGTAAGGTAGCTTGGTTCAGATGTAATGACCTCAATCCAATAAACCATGGCTTCTTGGATTGAGAATGAGTGTTGTACTCATAGGGCTCTTTCTCTCTTCTCTTGCATGCCGAAACGCAAAACGCCTGGCTTTTGTTAAACCAAAGTTTCCTATTCCATCTGAAATGTCTGGTTTGGAGCTGGAAATTAAACCACGGTTTCCTGGTTCCTACAGGATAGGAAACTGTGGTTTAATGAACGTCAGAGGTTTTGTATTATGGCATGAAAGGGAAGAGGGAACCACACACAGGCATGGTGTGCTTCCGCGCCCCAATAAACCATTATTCATTGGGCTGAGATCGTTACATCTGAACTAGGCCAGTACACCTCTGAATACTAGATGAGTTTTAAGATCATACATTAACAGAGGACTAAAAAAGCAAACCAAACCATATTTTCCCTTGAAGCACAGAGATTTGTGCTTTGGGAACACCTATCAAGCACAGAGGCCCATTTCACCGTTTGTAACAGTAGTCAGTAATTACGTGGTATCAGTAAATTGGCTAAACAGCCTTGCTTCTCATGTTTCTGTGTGCTCGTAGTTTTGAAATAACTAGTTTGCTTCACAGATCAGAGGGGAACAAGAGCTTCGGCTATTGGGCAGTATAGAAATGCAATAAATAAATAAATAAATAAATAAACTCTAAGTGCCTGCACAGAATTAAGAACCTCTTTTTTGTATACGTACACAGTATCTACAAGCTATTTCCCCAACATAAAATTAACCATCCACAAACGTTCAACAAAAGTGATTCCGTTCAAGCCGCTGTCAAAATGCGGTTTAGGGAAAGCCCAAACGCGAATACAAAGCGTTAAAACGAAATCCTTGAGCGCAGGAAAGGCAGTTTTGCAAGACAGGCTTTGGAACAGTCCCAAACAGGAATCTCCTACCAGACCGCTAGTAACATTTTAAACTGCACAGATTAATCGAAAGTGAATACAACATGATTGATATATAAAGGGGGAGGGGAGGGCATATTTCCTTCCGTCAGTCAGTTGTGCAGGACAAGGAAGTGTAGGAAATCACAGCTAAGTGTGAAGTCAGCACAATCTCAAATAAGTCAACAAGCCAGTGGATGAGGAGAAGGACTGCAACTAAATGCCTCTTAAGCCAAGCAGTGTCACCTTGTTTGTGCATCAGCAGCACACAGCGAAGATTTATTAAGACACTGGCCCAGTTCCTGGACACACAGCCCCCAACCATCTGACCTCAAAAATTAGTTTTGAGCAAGTGCAAAAGGAAAGAAAGAAAGAAAGAGTCCCCAGACACTGAAAAAACAACAGAGTTGCTCACCAATAATGGTGGTGCTTCAAGGGGGAATCTGTGCAGCCATGAGGATGGGGCGGTTCAGAGACCATGGTGGGAGATGCAGGACAGAGAAAAGGAGGGATCTCTTCACACAGTGCAGAGTTACATTCTGGAACTCACTACCACAAGTTGTGGCGGTGGCCACCCATTTGGATGGCTTTACTAGGGGGTTGGATAAATTCCTGGAGGAGAAGGCCATCCATGGCTACTAGCCGATGGTTTTGTGCTACCTCCAGTGGATTTGGCTGGGGTCTTAGTGGAGAAACTGACCAGAATTGCCCCTTTTTCATCCTCTCCAAGGCTGTTTTTGAGAGCTTGGAGAGGCAAGCAGAGCGGTTCTCTCTGATCTATACAGGTGGTCTCCACGAACAACCATTTATTAGTAGTACTAGTATTATTATTATTATTATTATTATTATTATTATTATTATTTATATAGCACCATCAATGTACATGGTGCTGTACAGAGTAAAACAGTAAATAGCAAGACTCTGCCGCATAGGCTTACATTCTAATAAAATCATAATGAAACAATGAGGGGAAGAGAATGCAAACAGGCACAGGGTAGGGTAAGCAGGCACAGGGTAGGGTAAAACTAACAGTATAAAGTCTGCACAACATCAAGTTTTAAAAGCTTTAGGAAAAAGAAAAGTTTTTAGTTGAGCTTTAAAAGCTGCGATTGAACTTGTAGTTCTCAAATGTTCTGGAAGAGCGTTCCAGGCGTAAGGGGCAGCAGAAGAAAATGGACGGAGCCGAGCAAGGGAAGGAGAGGCCCTTGGGCAGGCGAGAAACATGGCATCAGAGGAGCGAAGAGCACGAGCGGGGCAATAGTGTGAGATGAGAGAGGAGAGATAGGAAGGAGCTAGAAGTAGCAGTAGTAGTTCAATGTTTGAGTTGCCCTATAGTTGAAGCCCTCAGGACAGCGTACACAATAAAAACAAATGAAACTAACAAGGAAAGCAACGGCAATAATTCAAAACAATTTAAAAAGAAGAGATGACGATCCAAACCGTGGAAAAAAGACCGTTTTTAAAATGCAACATTCAACATGTCCCTGAAGATTCAAAAAAGAAGCTCTTTTAAAAGGCCTGGGAGAATAAAAAGGTCTTAACTGGTTACCGTGGTGGCCTGATCCTCCGTTTGTGTACATTGCTGACTTTTCGCAGCGTAGGATTTTCGGGGCGGGGCTTACCTCACGCAACACTCAACCGCACGAAACCAGTGAAGCATCTCATCGTGAAGGGTACATAACTGGAGGCAGGAAAGGAAGACCTTCTCGGCGTCGCTGTACCAACCGGCGTCCGAGAGGAAGCCTCCTGGGAAAGCAAGCATCAAGGAGGCCTTGTTTGTGGTGGCACCTTGGCAAAAGAATCCTAAACACCCTCGGTCTTGTTTACTAAAACATCTCTATCCTGTCTGCCCTCTTAGGACCCCTGGCAACCATCACCGACCAAGCAACCTCTGGGTTACAAGCTAGAGCCTGCATCGGGGCTCAGCGTGCTGTCCGACCCCAGCCTCTCTCCGCCTAACCTCCCTCAAAGGGTTGTTGTAAGGATAAGTAAGGTAAGAAAGGCTTCGTGTGTGCTACCCTGAGCTCCTTGGCAGACGGGCAGGAGAAAGATAAAGCGAGAAATCAATCAATCCCGTGGCTCAGTGCAGTAGCTGAGAAGTAGGAGCTATAAATGTGGCTTTGTTTCGTTATATTTTTACCCCATGGTCAAACATGGTTCTGCGCCCCCCATTTTAGGCTCACAACAACCCTGCGAGGTAGCTTAAGCTGAGAGATGCAGCGACCGTCCCAAAGTCATCTACTGAGTTTTCATGGGTGTGTGGGGACTGGAACCAGGTTTCCCCCAGTCCTAGCCTGCTAGTCTCACTCAGGGGGTATCAAATACCCTTCAGCCCAACACCCGAATTACATTTTGGAAAGGCTCTGAGGAGCCGCCTTCAAGTATTGGGCAGGGCCAGAGATCAAAGGAGCCGATCCAAAAGGCCAGCCTATTTGAGCTCAAAGCTTTTACTGCCAGCAACTAAAGCTTTAGGAGAAGCAGTTCAACCATTCAGCCTGGGGGGGGAAACGTGGAAAAGCGAGAAAACGGCCCAAGAATCAGTGGGTGGGGAAAGGGGAAACTCTGGAGGGCCAGGCCGAGACCTGAGTTGGGCAGGATTTGTCCTCCCAGGGCTAATGAGGTCCAACCCGCCCGCACTGACTCAACACCACACCGGGCCTGTTCAGACGACACGCTAAGCCAGGGTTGGGCCCCCAACCCTTTTGCAGCAATCGGTTAGTGAGCACGGTTAAACCGGGGTTATGTAGCCACCGTGGTTAGGAAAAACGCCATCCACACGACACGCTAAGCCATCATGGTTAGCTCAAAATGCTTAACCGTCATGGCTTAGCGTGTCGTCTGAACAGGGCCACTGTCTCTCACCCCAGCTACACTCGCTAGGAAAACTGAAAGCAGCCCACCCCGCTGCACTCTCCATCTCAGCCCGCGCAAATCTGTGAGTGTTCCTTTTTTAAAACACAAGCGTTACTTTTTCAGTCGCAGGGGCTTGAAAGCAAGCGAATTAACCTAACATCCTGTTTTGCCCTCCATTACCTAAGACAAATCCAATCTGGATAGCTTTTTCTTTTACGGTCGCGTCTGATTCCGCTATGTAGGAGCACCTCCTGCTGAACGAATAGGCCAAGACCGAAGCTACTTTGACTCCGTGGTCCATCAGCGCCTGAAAGCAGTGATGAAGGAGATGTCTGGAAGAGAGAAATAAAGAAGGGTGAAGAGAACAGGAAGTTTCCCCCACTCCAATTAATGCCATGCCCCACCGAGTCCAGGGGGACGTCGTCCTGAGTAAACATACCCAGCATTGCACTGTGAGTACTGGTTTTAAGGAACAGATGCTGAAATAAACGAGCGATTCCCCCAAATTATCCAAATAAACTCCAGTGGAGCAGCAGTGGGCGGGTGTGCAAAAAACCGATCCGGTTAGGCCCCAGAAGGCCTGCGTGTTGTTCACCCCTGAAATTAAGAGACAGTGGCCCCGTGCAGAAGACACCTTAAACCATGGCTTTAACCATGTTAGTTAAGCCAGAAAGCTGGGCCGCGTTCAGAAGACACCTTAAATCATGGCAACTAAGGCAAAAGGCCTTGTTCAGCGTGGTTAAAGACGTAGTTTAAGGTGTCTTCTGAACACGGCCCGGCTTTCTGGCTTAACCAACATGGTTAAAGCCATGGTTTAAGGTGTCTTCTGCACGGGCCCAGTCTGTTTAAACTTTTTGGAACAGATGTATCCCCTTCCCAGAGTAACTGTCTCTTCCTTTTTATTTTTATTATTGCATTTGTATCCCACCCTTTTTTCATCCAAGGAACCCAAGGCGGTGTACATAATCCTCCTCCTCTCCATTTTATCCGCACAACAACAACCCTGTGAGGTAGGATGGGCTGAGAGTCTGTGAGTGGCCCAAAGTTACCCAGTGGGTTTCCGTGGCTGAGTGGGGACTAGAACCCGGATCTCCCGACTCCCAGTCCAACACTTCAGCCGCTACACCACCCTGGCTTTGCTGCAATAAAGGCGGCCAGAAACACAGGTGAAATGCTAACATTCATCGAAGATTTGAAAATGCACACACACACTTCCAAGTGCTGGATTTTAGACGCGAAAATGGATTTACTTAAAGGGGATGGAAAAACATGCACCTATGCAAAAGAAACAAATAAACCATTTTCCACAAATATCACCTCCAGCAGATTTGCAAAACAGGAAGCAATCCATCCTTCAAAATTCTAGCCCAGGGTGATATCAGCCCTGTGAAATATGCTAACAGTACAAGGCTAGCAGCTCTTAATTTGAAGCAACTGCATGTCTGTGTGCAGGACCAGCCGCTGCTCTCCCTTACTCCATCTCTCCCACCCTGGGTTCTCTGAAAGGGCAAGATCATTCAGGGAGAGGAACGGATGTGTTACGTCTGTCGCAGGAATCATGCTGAGATCTCTGCAATGCATCGGAGCACATGGAAGAGAACAAGGATATAGGTGTGGCGTGCTTCTGAGGAGTTTCTGAACCCCTAACCCAAAAGAGTTTCCCCCCTGTTTGATTTCATTAATATTATTATTGCATTTATTTATTTATATAGCACCATCAATTTACATGGTGCTGTACACAGTAAAACAATAAAACAGCAACACCCTGCCAAATAGGCTTCCATTCTAATAAAATCATAATAAAACAATAAGAAAGGGAAGGGAATACACCCAACAGGCACGGGGAAAAATAAAACTAACAGTGTGAAAGTAAGATCAAAGTCAAGGTCTAAAAGCTTTAGAGAAAAAAAAGAAAGGTTTTCAACTGAGCTTTAAAAACTGTAATTGAATTCGTGGTCCGCATATGCTCTGGAAGAGAATTTCATTTTGGGATCTGTAGATAGCTTTGCCTTCCTAAAGGAAGCCCAAACCAGCTAACAAAAACAACATGAAAAAGGTTATATTTGTCAGTAAAAAATTTACAGTAACCTAAGCAGCATTTTGAATCAATGCATTAAGAAAAATATTAATCATTCGATTAACAAGGAGAAGACATGTGCAAAGGCTAAATCAATAACATTTTTATTTTTAGAATGGAAGCCTGTGGGATTGTCTTAAAAAAATATTTTTGTAAGACGCCTTGAGAGCCCCCCCTTTTTTTTTTTGGCTAAAGGGCAGGATAAAAGTGCTATAATAAATTAAAAATGACTAGAGTATGACGAATGGATAGCAATGCAGAATACTTTAGCAAAACCGCCCCACAAAAAGACACCCTCATATTCAGCAGCCAGACTTCTACGTTCTATCAAGCAAGCTAGAGATTCTCAACCTTTCTGGATCAGTGGGCGCATTCAAAATGTTAGGAGAATGTTGTGGGCACTCTCACAAAATGGCTGTTATAGGAAGGACCTTGGCCATTCACAAAATTGCTGCCATGGTGGCCATGGCTTGTCACAAAACACCCATTTCACAGAAAGGTAAAATTGGTGAAACTAAAGGTCTGAGACCGCTAAGTGGTCTGAGTTCCGAAACACACAAAAAAAACCTCTTTTGAACCCATCACTTTTTTGCCCCAACGCTCATTTCACAGAAGGCAAACTGTTAAGGCTCAGAGACGTGGGGGCTCAGAAGCATTTTCGGAAATGAAGACGCCACTAGAGGCTGATATTTTTGGAAATGAAGATGGCACTGGCAGGCTGGCATTCTGATACTGGAGCCAGTATGCCAACCTCCCAGTTAATTTTGTAATTAATTTTTTTTGGGGGGGGGGGAGTTACAAAAAAATAAAAATCAGAAGAAGGAAGGCTGGTGGGTGTCCAGAGAGATGTCTGCAGGCGCACTGGTGCTCATGTGCACCACACTGAAAGCCTCAGTAATTAGTAAACCATTTCTTCTTCCCCGGTGTGTTTAAATAAAACGGGGTGCCTGGGGCGAGTAAGGACACCCTCCAAGTAACTAGGCAGAGAAGCTTTATACCATTTCCTTTTTTTAAAAAAGAAAACCCCACAGTTATATGCAGGTAGCCAAGCCAAACTGCACAACGCCATGGTGAAAACCGTTCCAAAAATACAATCGTATTTTTGCAAAGCGATCCTTGCAAGAGGGTGAGTGTGATCCAGCCAGATTTAAGAACTGAAGATCCACACACACAGAGAATTAAGCACATGCTTAGATCTCTCCCACTGAAACCGGTGGGAGTAAAAAGTGCTCAGCGGCGGTTGTACCATCTTTAGTAGGTTTTTCAGTTTTGGCCAAGTTATTTTTCTTTAAGTCTCGACAGTTTGCCTTCTGTGAAATGGGTGTTTTGCGACCAACCAGGCATACATGGCAGCCATTTCGTAAATATTTAAAACAACAACAACATGGCAGCCATTTTGTGAGAGCGTCCAAGACACACACCCAAAATTCCAAATGAGCCCAACCATTCCCAAAAAGGTCAGGGTAAAATAAATAAATAAATCTATTCATTCTGAAAAGCAAAAAAGACCAATATTTTTTAAGCACAGGATTACCTTTTATCTAAGGCTCGAAGCACCTTGGCAAAAACTTCTAGTTCACAAAATTCACTACCCAGCTGGCATAGCCGGCCTTGTTGGTAAAGCTGCAGGAAGAAAGAAAAAAGAAAAGGAGTTAGGAGTTTCACAAAATGACATAGGTACAAATAAAAAAATGTGGCTAGCACATCATTTGCTCCAGGGATCGCTTTCCGCACACACAGTAAGACTATTTAGAGTGCTTTTTAGCTTAACCTAGCAATTTATCTATACATCCCCCTTTTTTCCTCCAGAATGTCAATATCACGGGGCCTGAAGAGCTACCTGATGGACAGTGAGCGATGTACCTCTGCATGTAGGCCTAAGTCACAAGACGGCACAGGTGCCGTAGCATCTCAAGATGAACAAACACAGGTCAGAGTACACAAACGACATTTTCGGGCAGAGTTAGTTCTTTGTAAAAGAAGTGTCTTAGCCTGATTGCTGGACCTAGCAGAATTGTGGCCGCAAAGTGAAAGAATCATAGAATCATAGAATAGTAGAGTTGGAAGGGGCCTACAAGGCCATCGAGTCCAACCCCCTGCTCAATGCAGGAATCTACCCTAAAGCATACCTTGAAGGCCTGTAGTGTGGGACAGCCCACAACTTCCCTAGGTAACTTGTTCCATTGTCGTACTGCTCTAACAGTCAGGAAGTTTTTCCTGATGTCCAGACGGAATCTGGCTTCCTGTCACTTGAGTCCATTATTCCGTGTCTTGCATTCAGGGATGATCAAGAAGAGATCCTGGCCCTCCTCTGTGTGACAACCTTTCAAGTATTTGAAGAGTGCTATCATGTCTCCCCTCAGACTTCTCTTCTCCAGGCTAAACATGCCCAGTTCTTTCAGTCTCTCTTCATAGGGCTTTGTTTCCAGACCCCTGATCATCCTGGTTGCCCTCCTAGGCGAACTAGACACGATGGAACAAATGTAGCCTAGGGCATTCTGTATATAGGCAAGGGTATAAATTGAATAAGCAATAAATTTACAGGTAAAGTGGGGAGCGGCATGCAGTCTTTGTTATCTTTTCGGCACCAGGTCAAGACTTTTCTCTTCTCCCACGCATTTAACAGCATATACGGAGTTTTTTAACTGACCCCAGAATAGCTGTTTTAACTGGATATTGTCTGCTTTTATGGTTTTTAAATTGTGTATATTTGTTTTTAATGTCCACTGTTTTTAATTTTTGTAAACCGCCCAGAGAGCTTTGGCTATGGAGCAGTATATAAATGTAAAAAATAATAATAACATTAATAATAATCTCTCTAAGCTTGGCTCAGGCCCTCGGAGTGACTCAAGAGGGGTTGACAATGAGCTTGCAACTTTTAAGTTATTAAAAAACATGTTTCCGTCTCATTACACTCTCTGAAACAGAGCCGTTGACTCATCGATTGAACTCACTCCAGAACGGGTTTACTCAAATTTACAGTCCCAAACTCCCAATGTACCAATATCAGGATGAGCAGGTTCAAGACCACGTTCCATCTCAGTTTCCCTCCCCTGTAAAATCAGGATGTCAGCAAAGATTTAGCAGACAGAAATCAATTCTACTTCTTTTTTAAATTAACATCCTATTAAATTTCTCTCAAACTGGTTAGAGAAAAGAAAATAAGGGGGGTAACCGGTAGAAAGGCAAAGCAAAACGGCCCAGTTTCAAAATTCTGGAAAGGTTTTTAATTGTAAGTCACCTTGAGACGATTCAAAAATAAATGTACAAATGAACAGATATTGGCTGCACTCTTATGAAATGGAAGCTTATGACATAATACATTTGTTAGTCTTTAAGGTAGCACAAAACTGTTTTTTCTGCAAAGACTAATGAAGTTTTCCTTCTGAATACACAAAAAAACGTACGTATTGGGAGCCTTCTCAAAATGAAAACTGCAGCCTCTTTTAGTGTTCATTGTTCTTGACTTAGGGCACAATCCTATGCATGTTTAGAAAGAAAAAAGTCCTACAATTCCCAGCACCCCCCAGCCAGCATGGTGCATTGTGGGACCTTTTTCCTGTCTAAACATGAATAGCATTGTCCCTTAAGACTATTTCTTCCTTAATTAAAGGGGCGAGGGGGGGCGGGAGAGGAGAAACCCATGATTTTCTTTCTCTCTTTTAATAAAAAGCTTTTTTGGACTGCATGTTCTTTGCTCTTTGTAACACTCATATGAACCATTAGATTTTAACAGCTTTGTTCTCTTTGATTTGGCAAGTAAAAAAGCACTTCTCCCAGCAATTTTTATGGAGTATAAGCCAACAAAAAAATTGTTTACTACATTGCATGCTTTGCTGCTGCAGTCAAGCTGTGTGCTCTGTTCTAAGGGAAATGAAGCTACAAGATCTACTAGAAAGATTATTGCTGTCCAAAAAAAAATAAAAAAAAATCTGCATCAGGCAAATTTGAGGATATAATATTAAATGCTTGAATGTTATCATAGGAACATAGCAAACTGCCTTATATTGACAGGATTCAGACAACACTTTAACCCACAGTGAAGGGTTGAGTGTGGGTTGTCATTGAACCATGGGTTGTTGCTGAAATGTGGATTAGCATGCTGTTTAAACCCAGCAGCGCTAACAAACCATGGTTTCTTAACAAACCAAGAGAACCCATCGTTTGTTGTTGTGTTGTGAACTGTGCAATAACAAATCATGTTTTGTTATTGCAGCTGGGTTCAGACAACACGATAACCCACGGTTTAACAACAACCCATGGTTCAATGACAATCCACACTCAATCCTTGAGTGTTTGGGTCATCATGTTGTCTGAACCCAGCCACTGAGCCATACCATTGGTCCATCTAGCTCAATATGGTCTATATCAGGGGTGGGCAACTTTGGGCCTTCAGTTGACTCCCACGATTCCTCACCTTATATATTATGCTGGCTAAGGCTGACCAGAGTTGTAGGCCAAAGCACCTGGAGGCCAAAAACGAGTTGCACACCCCTAGTCTATATACTGGCTGGCAGGTGCTCTACAGGGTTTCAGACAGGGATCTTTCCTACTGGTAGCATGACCTGGAGGTGCGAGGGATTGAGCCAGCAAGTGTCTTCACCGAGTTACATTCCTTCCCATCAAACCAGACATGCAAATAGACCACTTCTGACTCACCTGAGGCGAATAAGAACTGCCTGCAGGCGATCAGGCAAGGCTGTTTACAGGAAACGGTAGATTTAATCCAGGCATCAAGCCAAGTTATGCTTTGAGCTAGCTAGGGTTTAAGAACCCAGGCCAAAACTTCCAGAACGTACAACAAGCAAGTCATGTTTGCTACAACTGTCTGTCTGTGAGGTGCTCTGGTCTCCTGTTGCAGTGGCCACAAGAGGTGAGGCAACGGCTATACTTATAGTCCAGGTTTAGGCAACCTGGTGCCCTCCAGATGGTTTGGATGACAACTCTCATAATGCCTAGCCATTGGGACATACTGGCTGGCGCTGATGGGAAGTAAAGTTCAAAACAGTTGGAAAAGACCAGTAGTTCTTCCCCATGCTAAATTGTGCACATTCAGGTATCACACCATGGTTTCCAGAACCGTCTTCAAACCATGGTTTCAGATTCTGGTTCCACAGTCAAGTACAAACTACGGTTTCTCAATTCAGACCTCATCGCACCAAGCTTCCTTAGCCATGGTTTATTATTATTATTATTATTATTATTATTTATTTATTTATATAGCACCATCAATGTACATGGTGCTGTACAGAGTAGAACAGTAAACAGCAAGACCCTGCCGCATAGGCTTACATTCTAATAAAATCATAATGAAACAATAAGGAGGGGAAGAGAATGCAAACAGGCACAGGGTAGGGTAAACAGGCACTGGGTAGGGTAAAACTAACAGTATAAAGTCAGAACAAAATCAATTTTTAAAAGCTTTAGGAAAAAGAGTATTTGAATTGAGCCATAATAAACAATTAATATTTATTTATTGCATTTCTATACCGCCCAATAGCCGAAGCTCTCTGGGCGGTTCACAATTTCTCTCGTTTCAGGCAAACGACATATTGATACGTTTGGTGAAATGGGTTTTTAAGAAGTGTACGGGCTACCAGTTCTGTGTTTTTTTTGGCTAGGTCATTTTACATTACTACGCTCTATATTCTTAGAGTCTATCGTAATCCTTTGGGATATAGGAACTGTATTGCCAACACACCCGTGTTTATGCTTATTTGTACAGCAACCCTGGCAAATGTCTCATTTTCAAGCACCTTTGCTGTTCTTCGAAGTAACCGGAAGCAGGGCTTGATCATTTAGGAATTGTACATTGTTAAGTGTTTGTGGAGTTCCCTCTCATCTATTAAAAGATCTGCAGGGAAGAGGCAACCTTTGATCCAGACTGCCAACCTAATTGGTTGGCCGCCAAGCCTTTATGAGAAGAACTATTCCCACGAAGGCTATTGAACTCAAGGAACATTTGAGAAGTTGTTTACTCAGACGCACTGCACTTAATTCCAAAAAAAACCTATACATCTTTACCAGCCTCCGAGGGATGGGAGAAAAGGCAATGAGAACATAATTAAAGCTTAAATACCTGCAATTATTAAATACATTATTACAGTAAAGAGAAGTGGTAATAACCAGGCCAAAACTAAGACCATCAGGATGCAAACCTATGTACCATAAGTACCATTGAAATCTATAGCACAATGTAGCCATAATGTCCTAATGTCATCAAATCATGCATATGCTTATGACCTTGTACACTCTTTTAAGGTTTCCTTCAGAAAAAGCGTGGTGGTGTCCCCACATTGGGGCTAATCTTGGTTAACACTACCCAGGATTGACTTGTAACCCTGGCCTCCAATCCTGGTTTCAAATAATGGTTAAAGAGGGTAATCCTGGTTAGCTCCAATGTACACAAGATGCTACACCAGGGTTAAAACATGGGAGGAGAGATGTGTTGAATTGCAACTCCCATAATTCCCAGCCAGCAATACTGGCTGGGAATTATGGGAGTTGCAGTCCAACACATCTGGAGGGCAGTTGGTCGAAGCAGGCTGATGTAAATACTTGTCAGGAACCATGATATATTGAGTATACGCTGTTACACAGCAGGGTTTGTTTACTAGGTCAAAAGACTGCACTTTACTGAAAAGAAGTTTAAAGGGTCTTTATTCAAAATTGGCCAGTTTCCCTCACAGTGAACAAGCTGTATTGGTAGGCTGGTTTGGTCTTTAATAGCCTTATCAGAAATTCTGAAAGCTCAACATATTGCTGCTACTCTTTTTCCTTAAATATGAAGAAGCAGGTTCTATGCTGGCTGGCGGAATTCCAAAGTTCTGGAGTAGCATCCAATGTTAGTCCTACACAGAGCAGACCCACTGAAAAGAATGGGGCTTGAATTAGCTACGACTAAACTTATTTCAATGGGTCTACTCTACGCAGGGCTAACATTGGATATTATCCAATATATCCAAGTTGAATTAGCCAAAAAAAAAAAAAGAGGCTGATTCAATATAGGGAAAAGGGAACCGTTTTTAAATTAAAGCAAAGGCAGATTCCAAGATCATGTTTCTTTTTGAAACTTCCGTTCTAA
Source organism: Elgaria multicarinata webbii (assembly GCF_023053635.1). Classification (NCBI taxonomy): domain Eukaryota; kingdom Metazoa; phylum Chordata; class Lepidosauria; order Squamata; family Anguidae; genus Elgaria; species Elgaria multicarinata. The sequence continues at coordinate 8,899,870 of NC_086192.1, forward strand.
GGAATTCGGGTGTTCCTTGGGATCTTATTAGGGGTTTCTCTAACTTCTTAAATAAGTTTGCTCCCAGAAGACCATACTGCCGTTCCTTTATCTGAATATGCGGTTTATTAAAGATTGCACTCTCCAGGCCACTATTCGGATATTTGGTCAACGTACACCGATAACATAAGAAGACCCCGATGGGTCAGACCGAGGGTCCATCTAGTCCAGGACTCTGTTCAAACAGTGGCCAATCAGCTGTCGGCCAGGGACCCACAAAGCAGGACACAGTGCAACAGCACCCTCCCACCCATGTTCCCCAGCAACTGGTGTACATAGGCATCATTTGGAGGCCCAGTATTGGGCAAAAGGCGGGATACAAATAAAATAATAATAATAATAATAATAATATAATTTATTTATTTAGAATATTTATATACCGCTCCCCATTGAAAAATTTCAGAGCAGTGTACAAGGTAAAATGAAAATAAAAACAGAATAAAACAGTTAAAACAAAATTTAAAAAGAAGCAAAAAACACAAATCCAAGGCTGCATTTTAAAGAAAGGCTTCTTGGAATGAAGATGTTTTCAGGAGGCGCCGAAAGGAGTACAAGGTTGGCGCCTGCCTGACCTCCAGAGGCAGGGAGTTCCACAGGAGGGGGGCCACCACGCTGAAGGCTCTTCCCCTGGTGGATTCCAATCGGAGGATGGATCTATGTGGAACCACCATGAGCAGGCCCTCGGATGACCGCAGTGACCGGGCAGGTTGGTAAGGGAGAAGGCGCTCTCTCAGGTATCCTGGTCCCAAGTTGTTTAGGGCTTTGTACACAAGTACAAGAACCTTAAACCTGGCCCGGTAGCGAATAGGCAGCCAGTGCAGTTCCCTCAGCAGAGGAGTTACATGCTGGAAAGGCCTCTGATACTGCAAGTGGCACATAGCCATCAGGGCTAGCAGCCATGGATAGCCTTCTCCGCCAGGAATTTATCCAACCCCCTTTTAAAGCCATCCAAATTGGTGGCCATCACTACATCTTGTGGTAGTGAGTTCCACAGTTTAACAGTGCTTAAGTATCAATGAAAGCTTATAGATGCCTTTGAATGCACCCTAACTTTATTATTTATTGAAACATTATCACTGGGATCTCAGAGCCGCACCATACATCCAGTCCCACCCCTCTCTTTTATTTATATGGCAAGGAAGAGAAAAATCTCATTAAAATATATCTGGGGAAAAAAATAGTTTGCCCTTAGACACATGGACAGTTAGGGCTACAGGACTGATTTAAATTTCTCGCACATAAACCTACCTGGCTATCAAGATCCTTTTGTACACCCGCCGTGAGGTGTGACAACATTATGCATGGTGTGGAGGAAGGGGACAGGGAGACATTTTTCTCCCTCTTTCATAAGGGGTCATGCCAGGAAGCGGAGGGTGGGAGATTCAGTACAAGGCAGCACCGTGGGGCAGGCGAGAAGAGCATCTGAAAAGGGTGGAAAAATGGGTTGCAAAGTTCCAGGGAGGAAGGAGGAACCTCCAACGAGGCTAAAGAGACTCTGTTAAGAGAAACACGCCGATTCACACTGGATTTGTGAAGGCCACCCCAAGTCTTATTTGGGAAGAAAGCTAACTTGTTTTTAATGGTGGTGGTTTTTCCCCCCCTGTGCCTGCAGCCTTAGGAGGAAGACATTCCTTTCTTTATTGTCAGGGCTGGATTAACGCCCTAGTCCAGCCAACTGCGTGCCCAGGACTCGGTGGAAAGGTATATACGTGGTTGGAGCTGCCGAGGGCAGGAGGGGAACGAAAACCCACCACCACTGCCTGCCCACCACTGCAATCTGGCCCAAGAGCTTCTCCGAAATCAAATTCAGTCCCTTGGGCTGAAAGGCCCTGTTCAGAAGACACCTTAAACCATGGTGGTTAAGGCTTTTTTGGGGCTTAAGGAGTCTGCTGAACAGGGCCAAAGAGGATAAAGAGTCCTGATGCAAATAATGGTTGCACAGGTTTTACAGGTTCTATTTTGCTAGGACTCCAGTTGGACCCAGATACAAAATAGCGTCTCAAGGAGGCAGAAAAAGAATTGCAGATTGTGCCTTTGAGCACGTACTCAACTCAGGAATTTGTTTTCAGTACCAGAATGGGAACTTGCAGGGCCCACCCCAAAATATTCGTTATTTCAGCAGCTTCATTCAAGAGGAGAAAAGCCTTTTTACGATGGCCATTTTTAACCGAAAGCCTTGTTAACCTACTGTGATTTCACCCAGAGACCTACTAGTAGATTTATCTTCTGCTTGCCCGGGAGTAAATGATCACATTGGAGAAACATACATATATGGACCTGAGCAGCATCGACGCAAGCCGCGTTTAGAGCAGAGCTCTTTCAGCCTAAGAGCTGAATTCTGTGGTGGGCGGGGCCAAGGGGCGGAGCCAGAAATACCCAATATCCCCACATATTTTATGTTAAAGGTCTTTCTACCATTAATTAAGTGGTAGGAAAGGCATTTGAACCTGGTAGAATGGGGGAAATAACGGCTTGGGATCACACTACCTGACAGAACGCCTCTCCCGACAAGAACCTACCCGTACACTGCGCTCAACATCTAAGGTCCTCCTCCGAGTGCCTACTCCGAGGGAAGCTCGGAGGATGGCAACAAGGGAGAGGGCCTTTTCAGTGGTGGCCCCCCAATTATGGAATGATCTCCCTGATGAGGCTTTCCTGATGCCAACACTGTTATCGTTTCAGGCCAGGTCAAGACTTTTCTCTTCTCCCAGGCATTTAACAACGCTAAGTTTATTTGTTTTTTAACGGACCCCAGAATAGCTGTTTTTAAATGGATACTGTTGTTTTTATACTGTTTATGTTTTTGATGGTTTTCAATTTTGTATACTTTTTAATGTTCACTGTTTTTAACTTTTGTAAACCGCCCAGAGAGCTTCAGCTATGGGGTGGTATATAAATGTAATAAATATATAAATACATACATACATACAAAAGCCCGGAAACCAGCAAACTATCAGTGGTCAGGGGAAAGGATCGTGGCCATTTGACAGGGGGAGACTACCTGGACACGCACAGACCCTGCCCCAAATCGGATGCTGCACTAAGCTTGTGACAAGAAGAGCAGGAAACAAATGCATTAGATAAATAAAAATACAAGCTGGCCTTTCACTACTGCTCTCTGATACTCTGCCAGGGTACAAGCTCCAAATGAAATCCATAGCAAGAAGAATCCCACTGACTTCTCTCTACAGGATTAAGAGACTTTAATCATAACTCCCATGTTGCTATTGAGGGAGGAGAGCAACACGAAATCCTCTCTCAGGTTGTTTTCGCTGCTCTTTTCCTAATACAGCGTCGCCTTTTCGAGATAATTTATATGCATCACCATAATCCTGCCTCTGCCAGTTTTTATTATTGTTATCATTCCTTCACAACCTCCTAAGTCCTATTTCGTAAATAATTCCTGCTGGAGAAACAAAGAGAATACGTTACAAGAGGAAATACATTTAGCTGGCTATAAAAGGGTCTCCGTCAAATGGGGAGGGGGGGGAGAAGAGAAAACACACATACCTAAGAATATAAGAACTGGGTCAGAGAAAGAGTCCGTGTAGTCAACAAGGCCTAACCTGCATCAGCTTTTGGATGCTCCTAGGATAAGCCTTGTCCTCTGCCTCTGCGTGCCCACAGGGATATGTTTAATATAGAGATAATGGCCATCGATACATCTATTCTACATGAATTTATCTAGCCCTTAAAACACACACACATCTCTAAATTAGGGGCCGTCACCAAATGCACAGCAGAATCTGTTGGTGGGGAGAGCTGTAGCAAAGTGGTGGAAGTAGGACTTGGCGTGCAGAATGTCCCAGGTTCAATCTCTGGCATCTCCAGGTTAAAAAAATAAATACATCCCCAGCTGAGAAAAGCCCTCGTAGCTGCTGTTGGTCAAGGTAGATCAGCCTTCTGCCAAGCAACCAGGTGCCCTCTGGATGTTTTGGACTACAACCCCCGTCGTTCCTGACTGTTGGCCATGCTGGGTGAAGCTGATGGGAGTTGAAGTCCAAAGCATCTTCAGAGCACCAAGCTGGTGTAGACCTGCACTAGATGGATCAGGATTGCTAAGGCTAACATGTTTTCTTGTGGCACAAGCTTTCGTGGGCTAGAGCAGGCTTCTCCAACTTGGGTCCCGGCATATGTTCGGGACTACATCATACCTGGCTAGGGCTGGTGGAGCTTGCTGTCCAAAACATCTGGAAGGACCCGAGCAGAGTCTATTTCAGCCTTCCCCAACTTGGGGCCCTCCAGTTGTGTCCGGTCGGAATTCAAGGTGTTGGTAATGACGTTTAAAGCCCTAAATGGCTTGGGACCTTGATACTTGAGGGAGCGCCTCTCCTTATATATGCCTGCCCGAGACTTGAGATCTGTTGGAGGAGCCCTTCTCCACATCCCACCAACACAACACATTCGCTGTGATGAGACAAGGGAGAGGGCTTTCTCTGTGGTGGCCCCCCGACTGTGGAATGCCCTCCCCTTGGAGGCCTGACTGGCGCCTACGCTGATTTTATTCCAGCGCCACGTGGAAACATGGCTTTTTAATAAAGCTTTTAATGGCTGAATTCACTAAGATGGCACATTGCTTTTAAAGAGAGCTCCGGCTATTGGGCGGTATAGAAATGTAATAAATAAATAAATAAATAAATTGTTTTACTGCTTTTAAATTATACATTGTTTTAACTTGGTTTATGGTTTAATTTGTTTTTAGCTGCATATATTTACTGTTTTATATTGTATGCTTTTATCTGTACACCGCCCTGAGATCTCATTGATATAGGGCGGAATATAAATTTATTTTTATATAAATAAATAATAAATAAATAAGACTACAAATCCCATCAGCCCCAGCCAGCACAGCATGGCCAAGCTGGCAGGGGGTGATGTGAGCTGAGTTGCAGTACGACACGGCAGGTTGCGGAAGTCAGGTCTACTTCATCAGACGCTCGAAAGGTTATTCTGAACTGGCAAGTTTATAACTGCACATTGAGGGGAGACATGAGAGCACTCTTCAAATACTTAAAAGGTTGTCACACAGAGGAAGGCCAGGATGTCTTCTGGATCATCCCAGAGTGCAGGACACAGAATAACGGGTTCAGGTTACAGGAAGCCAGATTCCGGCTGGACGTCAGGAAAAATTTCCTGACTGTTAGAGCAGTACGACAATGGAACCAGTGACCTAGAGAGGTTGTGGTCTCTCCCACACTAGAGGCCTTCAAGAGGCAGCTGGACAACCATCTGTCAGGGATGCTTTAGGGTGGATTCCTGCACTGAGCAGGGGGTTGGACTCGATGGCCTTATAGGCCCCTTCCAACTCTTCTATTCTATGATTCTATGAGCATAGAGCGGGTATAGGCAAATCAGTGCCCATCAGGTGTGTCAGGCTACAATTCCTATTAGCCTCAGCCAGCATGGCCAATGCTGGCTGGGAATGTCAGGGGTTGTAGTCCAAACATCTGGAAGGCACCAGGTTGCATACTTATAGTATAGAGGAAAAGAATATTTTTTAGCAGTAAGGTCAAGTGACAACGGAATGGAGAAAGAACAGTCTGATACTATTTATTTTGCGTAATTTAATAGCGTCAGGCAGAACTTTATACATCCCTTTGCCATTTAACCCGTTCTCATTTCCCTCCCTCTCCCTATCTTACATCCTGGAACTTGCCAACCGAGGAAAATCCTTCATGCATCTGATGAAGTAAGACTCTAGTCCGCAAAACTATGTGTCGTAATCAAATTCGCGGCTTCTGTTAAATTGTGGTAGTGAATCCCATAAGTTAACTCTCTGCTGCAATTTGAGTAAAAATAGACACTTCCACAAATTTTCACACTTCCTATGTGGAAGTCGTCACCATGTCGGAAAAACGTATAAAGAAAACGAAACAGCACCAAAATGTCCTGCAAACGATCTAACTGCAATGCATGCGGAAAGGGCATCAATCAATTTAGAATTGCCTTGTCCAACCTGGTGCCCACTCCTATCATCCCTAGCCAGTATTGCCAAGCTGGGGAAGATTGGTTTAAAAACTATGTCACAAACTGGGTGTCATTCTATCTAGAACTTCTATCTAGCATTTCCACCCCTAGAATAAATCTGTAGAAAAATTAATTAAATGCAAGAACTAGATTAAGGAACAGTGTGTTACGAAGGAGATACGCTCACATCTTGAGAAGCACAAAGCCTCACGTAAGGAATCTACTGGGTGCTTGCCAGAATACACACTTTGTTAATTCATAGTCCTGCCTACTCAATTAACTTTTACACATGTTTCATAACACGGAATGCCCATAAATGATCTACCCTGAAGACAACAGTAGTAGTTGGCAAACCTAACACAGTACTCCATTTTTGTCGATACCAACAATACATTTATTTATTTTATCTGTACCCCACCCTTTTGAAAGCATAATGCACTGTACGTAGGGAGTCTTCACTTCTCTCTCATCGTAACATCCCTTTATGGTAGATTATACTGAGAAATCGGCTGCATTCTGATGTCACAACAAACCATGGTTTGTTGGGATAAGAATGCCCTGGGTTTGCTCACCATATCTGTACGCCGCCCTGAGATCTTAGTGATATAGGGCGGGATATAAATATTTTAAATTAATAAATAATATCCCACTCATCATACGAAAGGGAAAATTCAAATTTCTGCTCAGTTTGATTCATCTGTAATTTTTTTACACCACTTAATATGCCAAAATCTCTAAGCAGCGTACAATATAAACAACTCCATTTTGTTCCAATATGAAAATCTGTGGTCTGTACAAATCATAGTTGGTTAAGGACTCCGATGCAGAACCAGGATCTGATGGTTCCGCATCGGAGTCCTTAACCAACTATGATTTGTAAAAAAATAGGGTTTGTTCCAATTTCTGAACATGGCTGCATTCAAATGAGCTTTCAAATGATGGAAAGAATCCTCAACTTACTTATTTATTACATTTTTATACTGCCCAATTGCCGAAGCTCCCTTGTGGCTTGTATACTCCCTATTCTCTTCTAATCCCTTCCCCTTGTATGCAAGGAGAAGAGATTAGAAGTTTCCCCTTCTGGTTTCTCATCAGGTGTACCAAACGGTTGTTTGCTCAAGTCGTAGACTGCCTGCAAATCATAGATCAAACCATGGTTTGAGATCTGTGAAATACGGCTGCAACAGTGTGATATGGCTGCAACAGTGCGATATGGCTTCAAGAAAGGCAAGTGCTATTTTGGGCTGCATTAATAGAAGTATAACTTCCAAATCTCGTGAGGTACTGGTTCCTCTCTATTCGGCCCTGGTTCGGCCTCATCTAGAGTACTGCGTCCAGTTCTGGGCTCCACAATTCAAGAAGGACACAGACAAGCTGGAGCGTGTTCAGAGGGCAACCAGGATGATCAGGGGTCTGGAAACAAAGCCCTATGAAGAGAGACTGAAAGAACTGGGCATGTTTAGCCTGGAGAAGAGAAGATGGAGGGGAGACATGAGAGCACTCTTCAAATACTTGAAAGGTTGTCACACAGAGGAGGGCCAGGATCTCTTCTCGATCCTCCCAGAGTTCAGGACACGGAATAACAGGATCAAGTTAAAGGAAGCCAGATTCCAGCTGGACATCAGGAAAAACTTCCGGACTGTTAGAGCAGTGCGACAATGGAACCAGTGACCTAGGGAGGTTGTGGGCTCTCCACTAGAGGCCTTCAAGAGGCAGCTGAACAACCATCTGTCAGGGATGCTTTAGGGTGGATTCCTGCATTGAGCAGGGGGTTGGACTCGATGGCCTTGTAGGCCCCTTCCAACTCTGCTATTCTATGATTCTATGATCTTAGTTTGCAGACAAACTATGGCTTGCACAAAGGTTTTTCCAATAGGTAAAAGCAGCTGAATCGAATTACATGACTAGGAAAAATAATAATAATAAAGCGCACATGTCTACGTATGCATAGGATTGTACTGGCTGTTTGGGGCAGGCTGGGAGTTGCAGGACTTTTTTCTACCTATACATTTGTACCCTTAGCTACTTAAAAATGGTATGTACTTGAATTGCAGCATATCCTTGAGAAAAGGCTGGGTAACAGCGCTGTCTCTTACATTCTGCTGACATCTTGGAATCTGAAATATGCTCCCAGTCCTTTGTCATTTAATGAATATGGCAGACACTGACCGGGGAAACACTGAATATATTCTGAGATTAAGAGCAGAAAATGGATCTGCCAGGAAAAATAATACCAACACAGTAATATGGAAATGATGAGAGTAGAAGAAAATCCGCACTTTTAATCAGGACTATAGTCACTCGCCTTTGGTGATTCAGGTTCATCTCCAGCAGATCAAACAAACACATTTTTGTAAACCAGAAGTGAGTTGGTTCTCTCTTTTTTTCTTTTCAGCTGTTAAAATGGGGTCAGGCAGGCTAATAAAATTTTGTTGCAGGCCAGTAAATTCGATGAGCTTATTTGCAAAGATGCTTTTCAAAATTTCCTCCATTGTTTTCTGGTCCTCTAGCTCTCCACCGTCCCATTTCAAAGTTCATAACTGCAGTTATAGGGTCTAGAAACCCCACAGAAGTATAACTCATTCCTTCACATCATCATGTTTTCAGGCATTCTGGTGCCGCTGCACCTTCTACCCCAGCTAGTTAAGAACTTTCTGCCTTACCCAGATGTTTCTGCCTTACTGGTGCCCTCCGGATGTTTTGGACTACAACTCCCAGAATTCCTGACCATTTGCCATGCTGCTAGGAGTTCAAGCTGAAAACACCTGGAGGGCACCAGGTTGGGGAAGGGTGCTTCAGACTCATTACGGTTCCTTTTTTAAAAAACAATAACCTGTTTTGAAGTGGTCATGTAAAAAAGCATTTCAGCAGAGTTCTTGATAAAACCAGAAAAGTGTCTGGCATTCAAAACAATACAGTGCATCGTTTCAGCTATATTATCCCGACATTCCTTTATTATCTTCTGGAATTAACAGCCTAACATATATCAGCACATTGAGACCCTAGTAATAAAGGTCTACGCTGGTTTTACCAGTCTGCAGTGCTGCAGTAACATCACAGTTTGTTGCACTGCTCCGGAGTACTGTGGCCTGCAAAGACCCCAAGCGTTCAGTTGCTCACACAGGTCTTAATACCAAACCATAAATGTGCCAGGCAGCGCAGCCATGACCTCATTAAATTATCCCATTTTACAGGTAGCGAGCTTGCCAAAGGCAACTATTACGACAGCAGCTGGGGACCTGACCTCTGGTATACTGAAAGCGGCTTTCGGAAAGGCACAAATGGGACCTGCAACAAAATGTTGCAGTGTGGCATGTTCCTGTTCAATGCCTCATCCAAGAGCCTCCATTCCGTCCCCCAATTTTCTGTTTCTCCCCATCCCTACTAGTCAACCAGTATTCTGTGGCTACTGAGCATGCTCAGTCCTCAATGAGCTGCTTTAAGGTTTCTCCAGGGTTAGGTCTTCAAACATTTTTTTTTTGTACTTCTGCAAACCTGGAGGTTCCCCGAAACCCGCCGATACCTTCCTCTTGTGCACGGGCGGCGCCATTTTAGCTAAATAATCAAAAGCGTTTGAGCCTGATCATCAGGAACAGAGGGAATAATTTCCAGCTTATATTGCTCATGAGCAAATATCACAAGATTTACATCTAGCACGAGCAGTTAATAGAACAGAACCAGAAGGGCATCTGCTGTACACCCGTCTGCTCAGGGGCACATTCATCCACCCACCCACCCACCCAAACTGGACTACTGCCTGTCGCAATAAAACAACAAAGCTCACCGAAAAGCTTGCTTAGCATTCACAGTGCCTAGAAAAACATGTGTGAAGTTGGGACGTCTCGCTTTCCTCATCACAGAAAGCTAGAGAAATGAGCTAAGATATCTAGCTTTCAGCTAGCATATGGGGAAATTTCCATTTTGCTCTTCTTTGACTGGCATAGATTTCCTGGGCTCTGACAGGGCTCATCCTTCCGTTTTTAAATAATGCAGCTCCATCCTGAGGAAGCGGTGGCTTTAATCTCTAGCGCAGAGACACATTTTGGGGGCGGGGGAGAGAAACCCCTCTTGTAGAAAACACCCGAAAGCCTTCTCAGGTGTGAGGGAGAACCGTGAACTAGAAGCCTACCTTCCCTTGAATGCTCTTTAATGATACACCAAAGGTAGAGGACATCTGGAAGTGACTTAAATGGATCCCATTACAGCTCTGCGATTTGATTGTCCTTCTAGACTAGGTCAGTGGTGAAAGAAAAGGGGGGATTCCTCTCATTTGTGGAACCTTTTAAAGCTCACATACAGAATGGGGAAATGTCGCTCACACAAGCACATATATACAAAGAGGGTGGGGAGAGATTAGCTATTATCCTTGCAGCCTTCTTAAAAACAAGGGTCATATACAAGTACACCTCTGCACTGTCCCCCAAATGTGTGGAAATGTGGTATTTTCCACCATCAAGAAAAGAATCTTAATAACCAGGATGACTTTTTTTAAGGAATACTAAATAAACACCATAAAATAACGTGCTACACAATAATAAGATTAGTGTCCAAGAATGAAGAAATCTGTATGCAGCCCAGAGAAAAACACTTTTTCCCCTCTAGGAAAATACCAAGAGTGGTTTGCACCCAGGCTATAAGTAGATAGTACTTTGAATGTGTAACCAGAGAGCAAAAAGCAGAGCCAGCAATAAAATCAAGAGATGGCAATTGCAGAAAACAAAACAACTCAAAAGACATACCTTCTCTGTTAAAGGGATGTTTAAGATTAACAACACCAGCTCCTATAGCCTCAATTCGTAAAGCTAGCCCAACTTCCCAGGCTAAAGTTGAGTGAGCACAAATCTGCCTTTATTCTTATAGGTACTGAAGGAAAAGTCACTACGACCCCAAAATAATACTCAGGTTATCACACTGCAGTTGGGCGGCAGGTAGGGAAGAAAGGTATAAATTAGTCATTTGGGGTCCTATATGGCTTTTATTATCACTACCTGAACCTTCAACTTTACAGAGCTCCTAACTCCATGATACCCCACAGTTCCTTAGACCCAGAGCTCAAGGAGGGAAAAGTATGAAGCAAAAAAACCCAAATAGATGTTTCTTGAGGGTGGGCATGTTGAAAATTGAGCTAAGTGCTAATGCATAAAGTTGGATGGTATATTGGTGCATGTCCAGGAAAGGTGTACCTCCATAAAAGTTGGGGTTTAATACAATTGAGGAGGCAAACTTTAGGAGAGGGTAACAAAGGAGGGGAATAAAATTTTCAGGAGGGGGTGTAATTGCTAGAGGAACAGAGCAGAATGGCCTGGAATTTTACAATAGGGCAGGAGGAATCTTGGTGTGGTCACTCATGGAAGTGTAAAAACAAAAGACAGAATATATTCTACAAGGGGAAAATTTTACAGTGAAGGGGTACAAGGGAAGAAAGAACTACTTTTTTTTTAGGTGTGGGTGAGAAGTAAATGCAAAACAACCAGAGAGGGATGCAAATTCTACAGTTTGGGGGTGCAGAAAAATGGGAGATTACAAATGTAGATTCTAGAGGTTGAGTGCAAATTCTACAGTGAGGGGATGCAATTTCCCCCCCCCCCCCACAGAAGTGTGCGTGGGGCAATAGGCAGTGCAGATTTTGAGCACTGAATTGGGGTGGCCAATTCTACTGCAAGGGCATGCAAATATAATAGGAGGAGAAGTAAGGCAATTAGAGAGGGTGCAAATTATTATTTTTCAAGAGGGGGAAAGAGAAACAAAGCAGATTATCTATGCTGGGGTGCAAGATGTACAGTTAAGGGGTGCAGATTAGGAGGAGGGAATATGCAAAGCAAATTCAGGGAGGTGCAAATTCAGAGAGGGGGATACGCAAGGCGGATTCAGAGCAGGGGTGCAAGACCTATAGTTCGGGGGTGCAGATTCAGAGGGAAGAAAATGCAAAACAGATTGAGAAAGGGGGTGCAAGTTCTAATTAGGGGGTGCAGATTCAGAGGAAGGGAATATGCAAAGCAGATTGAGAAAGGGGTGCAAGTTCTAATTAGGGGGTGCAGGGTCAGAAGAGGGGAATATGCAAAGCAGATTGAGAAAGGGGGTACAAGTTCTAATTAGGGGGTGCAGATTCAGAAGAGGGGAATATGCAAAGCAGATTGAGAAAGGGGGTACAAGTTCTAATTAGGGGGTGCAGGTTCAGAAGAGGGGAATATGCAAAGCAGATTGAGAAAGGGGGTACAAGTTCTAATTAGGGGGTGCAGATTCAGAAGAGGGGAATATACAAAGCAGATTGAGAAAGGGGGTGCAAGTTCTAATTAGGGGGTGCAGATTCAGAAGAGAGGAATATGCAAAGCAGATTGAGAAAGGGGGTGCAAGTTCTAATTAGGGGGTGCAGATTCAGAAGAGGGGAATATGCAAAGCAGATTGAGAAAGGGGGTGCAAGTTCTAATTAGGGGGTGCAGATTCAGAAGAGGGGAATATGCAAAGCAGATTGAGAAAGGGGGTGCAAGTTCTAATTAGGGGGTGCAGATTCAGAAGAGGGGAATATGCAAAGCAGATTCAGAGGGGGGTACAAATTCTACAGCTCGGGGTGCAAATCTTTTCTTTTCTTTTTGAGGAATGGGTGGGGGCAACAAGCAAAACCGGTTCTGAGGCGGCGGGGTGGGGGGCTTGTTCCGATTCTATACCTGCAGTCTCGTATGGGGAGGGGGTGGGAGTGGAGGAAGGGGAAGCCATTGCCTCCTCGCAAGGCCAAGTCTGAGGGTGGCGGGGGTGGGCAACCATCTTGGCGCCCCCTCCTCAGAATAGGAAGAGATGAAAAATGGGGTGCGGGGAGGGGGGAGAAGAGAGGGAAGGCGGGAGCCCCCTTCTCCGGGTCTCCCCTCTTCTCCCCCGTCCACCCCGGTAAAGAGAGGGGGGTCTCCCCTCTTCACCCACCTTGTAATAGACGTCGAACTGGATGTTCTCGGGCAAAGAGCGGATGTCCCTGCGGCGCGCCCGGCCGTAGCTGTCGACCACGGCCGAGATGGCGGTGTTGTAGAGCGTCTCGGGCACCCACTCCAGCTCCACGGCCGCCATCTTGCGTGTGCCGACAGGGAGGGAGGGAGGGATGGATGGAGGCGAGCGGCGGCGGCGGCACCCGCCTCTTTCCCCTCCTTCTCCCCCTCAGCCTCCCGCCCAGGCTCGGCTGGGCTGCGTTGCGGCGCTCGGGCCTGCTCGGGCCTAGTCGCTCCGCCCAGCCCAGGCGCTGAGGCGAGGGTCGAGTTCCGTCTGCGGCTCGCTTTCGCCTCAGGAGGCCGCGGGGCGAGGCCTGCTCGGGCGGGAGCCGCTGGGGGCGCCGTCGCCGGCTCGGAAGGAAGGAAGGAAGGAAGGCAGGAAGGAAGGAGGGGGGAAAGGATAAGAGGGAGGAGGAGACCTGAGGCGACGGTGAAGGCCGCAGGTCTCTTTCTCTGGGTTGGATCCATGCTTAAGAGGAGAGCCATTGAAATCGCCAACCAAGGTTGCACTCCTCCTATGTAGGGTGACCCTATGAAAAGGAGGACAGGGCTCCTGTATCTTTAACAGTAATGTAGAAAAGGGTATTTCAGCAGCTGTCAATTGAAGAGGGTGAAATTCCCGCTTCATCAACACAGTTAAAGCTGCAGGAGCCCTGCCCTCTTTTGTATCTGGCCACTCTGCCATAGCTAGTGTAGCTTTAACTGTTGTGATGAAGAGGGAATTTCACCCTCTTCAATTGACACCTGCTGAAATTCCCTTTTCTACATTACTGTTAAAGATACAGGAGCCCTGTCCTCCTTTTCATATGGTCACCCTAGTCGTGTGGCCCAAACGTGGGCCGTGAGATCAATCCAGATGGGCCGTGGTTGGGCAACTGTGAAATTGCGAAAGTGGGTCCCATGTTGCAGTTTGGGAGTTTGAGGTGAGCCTCCGGTCTGGACCACTGTCGTAGACAAGGTAGACTTCTTGGGTCGATAAAGTGGGCTATACAGTCCACTAAAGCTTGTGCCAAAAAATAAATGTGGTAGACTTTATGATGCCACAAAACTCTTTGTTGCTTTTTGCTGCCACGGATTTAACATGGCTTTCCCTCTGCCTATATGTGCCTATTCCATAGAAAAATCCCACTGAGCTCACTAGAGCTTACTCCAGGTAAGGGATTACGGAATTGCAATTCAAAGCTACATTAGATCCAACACTTTCTTCACTTTAATGGTTGCGATTCTAGTCTATATTTGCTCTTTATTACCCCCTCCACAACTCACCCTTTTTTTACCTGGAAGTAAAAGCCCAATTGAACCGAAAAGTATCCCCGCCCCTTTTACTCCTGAGGTTAAATTAAAACAAAGCAAAAAATTAGAGCACAATCTGTAGAATTGCAAGCTTAGCAATTTACATTTATTATATTGTATTTTGTTCTTTTAAATGTTGTTTTGTATTTTATATTTTTAAACTTTTAAAATGGCATTTTAGCTTTTGAGCGGGTTGTAATCCGCCCAGAGAACATTAGTCATTGAGCGGATTAGAAATGTACTAAATAAAATAAATAAATGCATTCTCCCCCTCACCCCAGGCTCAGCATGTGGATGTCTGTCTATCTGTCTGTCTATCTATCTGTCTATCTATATCTACCTGCTAGTTTGAGTTGAATAGGGTGACCAAATGAAAAGGAGGACAAGGCTCCTGTATCTTTAACAGTTGCATAGAAAAGGGAATTTCAGCAGGTGTCATTTGTATATATGGAGAACCTGGTGAAATTCCCTCTTTATCACAACAGTTAAAACTGCAGGAGCTATACTAGAGTGACCATTTTAAAAGAGGGCAGGGCACCTGCAGCTTTAACTGTTGTGATGAAGAGGAAATTTCACCAGGTTCTCCATATATACAAATGACACCTGCAGAAATTCCCTTTTCAATACAACTGTTAAAGATACAGGAGCCCTCTCCTTTTCATAGGGTCACTCTAGAGTTGACGGACTGTGTCCATGAAAACTTATGCCAAAATGAATCTGTTACATGCTTAGCTCAGAAGTAAGCCCCATGGAGTTAAATGGGACTGACAACCAGATAAATATGTGCACTAAAGCTTGCACACTTATGCAGTTACCTGGGAGTAAATCCCAGTGTACTCCATGGGGCTTCATTTGAGGAAACATGTATTAGGGTTTCCCTGTCAGTATTGTAAATTTGAACAAATATAAATAGCCTCTGAGAATGGGCAGAATTGCTTCTCCTTCATCACTGAGGAACCACAACCCACCTCCCTTCTTTGGGTTTCTTTCAAAACGGGCTCTTTAACTCTATTGCCCATTCACTTTTGCCTCATTTTCTTTTATTTTGCTCTTCCTGTCCTAGTTAGAGACACAGAGGCTGTTCAGACAACGCCCTAAGCCATGGCTAGGGCCGCTAACCCTTTTTCAGCAAGCGGTTAATGAGCATGGTTAAACCGTGGCTATGTAGCCACCACAGTTAGGAAAAATGCCATTCATACGACACGCTAAGCCATCATGGTTATCTCAAAACGCTTAACCATCATGGCTTAGCGTGTTGTCTGAGCAGGCCCATAATAAGCCTGTGCTATCTGTCAAACATTCTGACTTTCCCATTTGTTTCTTGACTTGGGGAGGTTCACTGGTATAAAGCTTAACCGCTGTTTTGGGGCCAAAAGTATACAATATTTAAAATATGTTACTGTATTTTAAATCTTTGCATGGCTGCTAGTTTTCATTTTTTTTTTAATTTGGTGTTTTTTTTCATTTTGGTTTTATTCTGTAGTTTAAAACTTGTTATTTATTTATATTATTCTGTAGTTTAAAAGTTATTTATTTATATTATTAATTACCTTTATATACCACCCAGTAGCCGAAGCTCCCTGTGTGGGTCACAACAATTAAAACCATAAAAATACAGCAAAAATAAAACATGATATAAATTATTTATTGTTTCATATTTTTATCGTTTTAATTGTTGTGAAATGCCCAGGGAATTTTGGCTGGGAGGTAGTATACAGAGGTAATCAATAAAATAAATAATGAGGCAATAGATGATGCTACTGACTGTTAACAAAGCACTTATTTACTGCACTTTACATTTTCGCAACCTTTTACCGTTGGAGAACTGAGGCTGCCACATAGTGGCCCTGTTCAGAAGACACCTTAAACCATGGCTTTAACCACAGTGAATAAGGCTTTTTGTACTACTGCACCCATGTTCTTCTTGTGGGTTTCTCACAGGCAACTGGATTCATGGCTTGATCCAGTATAGCTCTTCTTATGTTCCAAAGTATAAATATATATCCATTTGTGTGGCCCCACTCCCAAATCACACTTTGAAAACACTTTGAAATGTATCTAGCTGAAATTTATAGCCCACAAGAGATGGGGGTCAAATGTGGGTGAAAGAAGCTATATTTTAAAATTTGCCTTCCTCTCCTGCAAACCATGGTCACACCTTATTCTTTTTGCTGTTCAGATATTCCCCTCTACTCTAAGGGTGCAATTCTATGCATGTTTAGACAGAAAAATTCCTAGCATTCCCTAGCTAGCATGATTGGCTGGTAAATGCTAAGAGTTGTAGGACTTTTCCCTATTTTTTTTTATTATTATTATTATTATTATTATTATTATTATTATTATTATTTATATAGCACCATCAATGTACATGGTGCTGTACAGAGTAAAACAATAAAATAGCAAAACCCTGCCGCATAGGCTTACAATCTAATAAAATCATAGTAAAACAATAAGGAGGGGAAGAGAATGCAAACAGGTACAGGGTAGGGTAAGCAGGCACAGGGTAGGGTAAAACTATTTATATACATGCATAAGATTGCACCCTAAATGACATTCCATTACCACCTCATAAACCCTGCACTATTCTTTTCTTTGTGACCAGTATATAGAATTGGTGGTGGTGGTAGGTCAGCAGCCGGCAGTCAATGGGCCAAGCTATGTCCTCTTAATATGCCTTGTGGCCCTTCAATTGGTCATCCTCTTTAGTTGTGTAATGGAATTTTTTTATGGAGTCTTTGTAAGTGATGGGTTTTTACTGCGAGATCTGTGTAGGTACTGGAATATTACTGATAAGCCTGTGTATGCAACCTACATATCCTGACGGCTATGCTTGTGGGAAACACCCAAAGTGTTGAGCCAGCTTAAAACTGAGATAAGAAGTAGAAAGTAGTCAGGGCACGCATGGTAATAACCAAGTCTTATCAGTGTAGCTGTTAACAGGACTTGTCAAAGCAGTAGGATGATCAATGACGACATTTAACCTATATATGTTACCAACAGCGGCTGAGACGCAGTCTCTTGTTCTTGCGTGTTGAAGTGTGGTCTATTTTACTGATAATAAAAGGCCGTTTGGGCAAGAAAGCAACCTGAGTCGTGTTCAGTGTTCTGAAATTCCATGACAAGTTTTCTTTTCTTTCATATGCTCAAGCTTTTAAATGCTCTTAATGCTCTATAGAACCTATACTAGATTTTAAAAATAGTTTAGATATCAGCTGTAATGCCGTTGTGATAAACTGCCCCACTTTTATCCATTTTAGTGAGTACTATTGATTGGCATTGATTTAACAGATTGTGTTTATTGGTAAGATGGAAGTCTCGTTGTTAGACTTTTCAGCCAAAGAGCAGGGCAAAAACAGCTAAAGAAAATAAATACCCCAAAGAAAGAATACGAGCATTATGGCTACTAGCAGCAAGGTGTTTTGTGGGTGGGTGCGAATGGAGCAGTAGACTTTGGCTCACCACTATTCCTACTCAGCTGGGACAGTGCAGTGTACTGGTCATAGTATCAGACCAAGACTTGAAAGGCCAGGGTTCAAATCCCCGCTCAGCCAGTCAATCTCTCTCTGTGTGTCCTACTTCACAGGGTTGTTGTGAGGATAAAATTAGGGTGAGGGAGAACCCCTTGGAGGAAAGGCAGGATATGAATGTGCTAAATAAATTAAAAAATGAAAAGAGCCCTTCTGCAAAGCTAGCTACTGATCAGGGGTCTGCAGACACTAGCTTGAACTAGCATAGGAGGAAGATCGTATACAACTCTCCTAGAAAAATCCTTTTTCCTCCCTCTCTTCGAAATCTGAACTCGATTGGTTAACCTGGTTGCCTTGACAACAGCTTAGCTGACCGCCCAGAAGCACGCTTCCCCTTCTTTGCTCCTCAGTCTGCAGCGTTCTTATGACGCCATTAGGATGCGCGCAAGGTATGCAAGCCCCTCTAGGGCGCATCGCGCAGGCGCAGGCCCATTTGTTCTTTCATCTCGCCCGCCTCCCCTAAATGGTGATTGGTCGGCTTTGGATTCCTTCCCGCCGGCACCCTGGAGGCATGCTGGGAAGTGTGGCGGATGAAGGAAGAATGTCCTAGTAAATATGGAGGGCAGTTTTCCTCCCCAATCCTAGCCTTCCCTATACGAGTTATATTGCTGGAATCAGACAAAGGTCCATCTAGCTTAGTGACATGTTTCCAACAGTGGTCAGCCAGATACTTATCATAAGCAGCAGCAGCACTACTCTTACTAGCTCTCCCCTGTTAACTGTCCCCAGCTTGTGCCTCTAAAAAATGAAGTTTCTGTTTCTAAGCATTTTCCGAGTCTTGTGACACTTTAAAGATTAACATATGTATGTTCAGTCAGTAAATGGCCTACAACACCTGGCATTGCCCAGCCAGTTTAGGATTGGCTGGAAAATGTTGGGACTCCCCCACCTTTCTAAACATTATTATTATTATTATTATTATTATTATTATTATTATTATTATTATTTCTTACCCACTTCTCCCTTTGGATCGAGGCGGGGAACAACATTAGTACAGGAATCAACACATTTAAAAAATTCTTGATTTTACATTCATCTGGGTAGGCCTGCCGGAAAAGGCTAGTCTTCAAAGCTGCCTTAAAATCACAGAGTTAATATTATGAATCTCCTTTAGCAGGCCATTCCATAATCTAGGGGTGACAGAAGAGAAGGTCCTTTGGGTAACAGTTATCAGCCCAGTTTTGGCTGACTGGAGTAAATTCTTCCCAGAGGACCTGAGTGTGTGGGGCGGATTGTATGGGAGAAGGCGATCCCGCAGGTAACCTGGACCCAAACCATGTAGGGCTTTAAAGGTAATAACCAACACTTTGTACTTCGCCCGGAAACTAATTGGCAGCCAGTGGAGTGATTTTAATGTTGGGGTAATACCTAGATGTACTGGTGACCAACCTGGCTGCCATATTTTGAACAGGATTCAGCTTCAGTTTGTTTTTCCTCATCCAGCCCATTACCGCCTCCATGCATAGGATTGCAGTCTTATTCTGGCATAAGCTTTCGTTGGCTAGAAGTGGACAATGACCACAAAAAATTATGCTAGAATAAATTTGTGAAGTCTTTTAAGATGCCACAAGACTCCTTGTTGTTATTCCTAAGCATAATTGCGAATTAAAATATACGAACGTTCCTGCCGGATCATGCCAAAGGTCAATCTAGTCCACCATCCTAGTTCCAGCTGCGATCAACCAGATACCTCAGGACAAAGATGGCCATTCCTTGTTTGTTTGCTTGTTTACAACATTTATACCTTGCCCTTTAGCCAAAACTTACAAAAATAAGTCCCTGTCCTCAGGTTTACAATCTAAATTTCAGACATGATACACAAGGGTAGATGTCTCTGCCATTGACCTAGCTGATAGGAATTGCAATACTCATCCTTTGCCATGGAGTTGCCTTCCTTCCCCCCTCCCTTTTTTAAAAAAAAGTCTTCCAAAAAGCCATCTCAACCAGGCTGGGGCTGTCTGGACAGTGCCTGGACAGGAGACCTCTATGTACACTGCCTTGGAAGTCCGTGATGAAGGAAAAACGGTGGGATATTAAAGCAATAAATTTACTAGGGGTGCAGTCTAAAGATGTTTTAGGGCACAATCCTTTTTATTCTGCATCCTATTTCTTCTGCACCTCTAAATTTGGAGCCTTATGAGCATCTGGAGCAGAATGGGAAGCACAGCTGAGGCTATTGTCGCTTTTGCTGCTCTTTCCGCTCAGGGTTTTTGCCTGTTTAGCTGGGGGGCATTGGAGGGGGAGGGAAGGAAGCTGGAGAGGCCTTGGGATAGCTCGTACCCTGGCCTCTCCAATCCCCTCTACTCCCTGTGTCCATCAGAACACCCCCCTCTATCCTGTCTCTGAGGCCACTAGTGTGGTTCTCTCTGCGCCATTTACAAGGGATAGGGGAACGGCCGGGGATTACTGGTTCTGAGGTTGGAGCACTGTCTCTGACCTCGGATCTGGGAATCCAAAGTATCCTATGTCCCTGGGAATGCAAAGTATTCTCTCCCCAGCCCACCTGGGCACTGTCTAAAGGCTATAGGATTGCTCTATTCTTCATTGGAATTGTAGTAAACTAGTTAACATATCAGTTAAAATCTGCATGTGGATAAAAGCAATATTTATGAAGGAAGAAACATCGTTTGCCTTTAAATAACGTACAACTCTGCTGTAACAGGCAACATCTTGGAACAGGCTCTCCCTCCTACGAAAGAGAGAGAAAAAGAGGACTGCCTCTCTTAAGATGGTTCTTGTCACCTTTGGTTTTAAGAGGCTGCTCAATTATTGGGGACATACATTAAAGATTTCCTGCCACTGGGAAAAAGAATGGATCAACCTAACCGTTTAAACATTACAGCCCTACAATTTACATAGCATTTTTGAGATATTCAAAGTGTTTTTTTTTTAACACTAGGGAGCTTCGAGATCACTACCAAGAAAGCAATCAAAGATTGGGAGCATCTTGATTTCATCACTAATAGCTCCTGATACAATCAAACAAGCCCCATTAACTAAGCCTAAGGATACATCTTTGAAATAATCACATATGCTTCACATTTACCCTGCCTGCATTCTGAATCCCTTTCTCTGTTGTTTCCTCTGTGTCTAATAATTTAGATTTCCAGAGGGGTAGTGGCGTTAGCCCATTTCAGCAAAAACGAGCAGTGCAAATCCATATATTTATGTATTTATTAAATTTCTTAAACACCCCATAAACAATGTCCCAGTATATCTACTTAGAAATACCCCTCCCCTTGATTTTAGTGGGACTTACTCCCAGATAAGTTTGTAGAGGCAACTTAACACTGACAAATTTATTATGGCACAAACATTTGTGAACTACAGTCCATTTTATAAATGCATGTGAAATAATAAATTAGACAGTTTTAAAGTCCCAAAAAACTCATTTCCCATTTGCCTGTAAAGTGTCCCAGGCACCCCTGTGATTCCTGGGTGGTTCCCCGCCCCCCCCGGTTTCTTGCACCACCAGTCAAACGAGATCGTGCACTTTTGCCTTTTTCTCTCCAGTGGATTTTCTGGCTGGTTATCATGGGGGAAACGCCCTGCCTAGTCCACGGAATTTTGTGGAGGGTCCAGACGTTGACAGCTTCTGCTTGGTTTCCCACAGCTTCTCGCATCGTAGTTCTTTCCACAGAAAACCCTTTAAAGAAGAGAAGACGGAAACAGCTGTGTGATGGCTTTTACTTTCACCCCCATCCCCACCCCCACCCCCACCCCCAAAAATGCCAACTTTGATTTTTAAGAACAGATGTTTCCTGGAAAAAATAAAAAGCACAAAACTTGAAACTGCTAAATTTATTTTAAAGTGCAAGAAGTACGTCATGCCAATAATAGCAAACAAATTGGAAAGGAACGTCTATGGGTCTAAACTGCATTATTTAATAGGAATTTTATTATTTATTTATTTATTTATTTATTACATTTTTATACCGCCCAATAGCCGAAGCTCTCTGGGCGGTTCACAAAAATTAAAACCACGATAAAACAACCAACAGGTTAAAAGCACAAATACAAAATACAGTATAAAAAGCACAACCAGGATAAAACTACGCAGCAAAATTGATATAAGTTTAAAATACAGAGTTAAAACTGTAAAAATTAAATTTAAGTTAAAATTAAGTGTTAAAATACTGAGTGTTAAAATCATCCCCCCCAACTCACACACTTGCGCGCATGCACACACAAACTCAGCATCACTCACTCCAAACAAACACAGGCATGAACACATGCATTCACTCAAAGACCCCATGCACCCCATTCACCTATACATTCTCTCTCCCTTTCTTCCGGGTGCATTCCGGAAGTCCGAATGTGGAGCTGCCCCACCCCCACCCCAGCATCCCTGGCTTCACTTCGGCTGGGTGGGCGCGGGGCACCATCTCGCCCGCCCAGGCCCAGCTGAATCCTCGGGCCGGGCTGGCTCACAGCCAACGCGCATGAGTGCTGCACTGTGCCCGGCGCCCGCCTTAGCTTGGCGCTCTAGACGGCCGCCTGAGTGGCCTCTATGGTAGCACCGGTCCTGATTGTGTGAAAGCCCTTTAAATTGCCCTTTCAGGACCAAAAACGACATATTTGTTGCTGGGGGGAAATCCATTTCTCCTCTAGCTGCTGTGAGAAGTACAGTTTTATTTATTTATTTATTTATTTCAGCATTTTTATGCCGCTATTCAGCCAAAAAAGGCGCTCACGGCAGCTTACAAAAAAGTATTTCTTGACAGTCCCTGCCCACAGGCTTACAATCTAAAAGACATAGCACAAAAGGAAAGGGGATTGGGAGGGAGGAGGAGGAGGGGGGAAAGGAAAGCAAATTTAGGCACTACAATCTTACTTCAACTCAGAGAAACGGGATGGTGAGGGAAGGAGTCCCCGCTAGTAGAAAAGTGCCTGGGTCCCACTTCCAGATGCTAAATGTTTAGACCGTCAATTCCCAGTATTCCTGACCATTGGGCCGTGCTGGAAGGGGCTTCTGGGATTTGTAGTCTCCCCCCCTCCAACCCCCCTAAAGTAGGGTGACCATATGAAAAGGAGGACAGGGCTCCTGCATCTTTAACAGTTGCAGAGAAAAGGGAATTTCAGTGTCATTTGTATGCATGCAGCACCTGGTGAAATCCCCTCTTCATCACCACAGTTAAAGCTGCAGGAGCTATACTAGGGTGACCAGATTGAAAAGAGGGCAGGGCACCTGCAGCTTTAACTGTGGTGATGAAGAGGAAATTTCACCAGGTGCTGCCTGCATACGAATGGCACCTGCTGAAATTCCCTTTTCAATACAACTGTTAAAGATACAGGAGCCCAGTCCTCCTTTCCGTATGGTCACCCTACCTAAAGAGCTACTTTCTGCCCAACACCAAAGGAGGATGAAAGCTTTTTCTGCACCCCCAAAACTCCACAAGGCCTCATCCGGGTGGGAAGCACACTCACCCACCCACCTACCCCCGGGCCCGTTTCTTCCTAAAAGCGGCCTGTAAACTCATTAGCATCACAACAACAAACAACAACAACAACAACACGTAGAAGGGTGAGTTTTGGAAAGGAACAAAGCACTTTCACTCCGAGATAGGGAGGGAGAGAAAGTGGAGGGTGCGCGTAAAGCCTCTTTGGAGAGGGGAGGCGGAGCGACGGGCGCTCAGCGCGGAGTAGTAGTGGCGGCGGCGCTGCTCCTCCTCCTCCTCCTCCTCCCCAACCCCGCTTGGAACGTTGAGCTCCCGAGCGTTCCATCGGCGATTGTTTCTCCCCCTTTCCGCCCGCGTTCCGAGCTCCGCGCGCGCGGAGGAGGGAGGAGGAGTCGAAGCCCCCCCGAAAAGGAGAGAGGGCATGTCCGAACCGCGCCGCCGCCGCCGCCGCTTCCCCCGACGGACATAAACAATAAAAGTCGCCGGCGGCGAAGGAAAGCAGGACTCGCTCCGGGGAGGAGGAGGAGGAGGGGGGGCGCAGCGCCCTTCTTTTTTTCTCTCCCCCCCCCCGCTTTCCCGGAGAGGAAAGGGCGCGGGAGGCATCGGCGGAGAGGCAGAGAAAGGGAGGCTCCCGTTTCCCGCATGGAGGGTCTGTGCTCGCTGGGGGTGAGCCTCTTCTCGGACCAAGGGGGCAGGAAATACATGGAGGACGTGACCCAGATCCTGGTGGAGCCCGAGCCCGAGGAGAGCGGCCGAGGAGGCGCCGGGGCGGCCGGGCCGGCGTCGGCGTCGGCATCGGAGGAGCGGCCGCCCCCCGGTCTCCCCTCGCCCGCGCCGGGCTGCGGCCGCTCGGTGGCCTTCTTCGCCGTGTGCGACGGCCACGGCGGGCGGGAGGCGGCCCACTTCGCCCGCGAGCACCTCTGGGCGTTCATCAAGAAGCAGAAGGGCTTCCGCTCGCCCGAGCCGGCCGCCGTGTGCGCGGCGCTGCGCAAGGGCTTCCTCGCCTGCCACCGCGCCATGTGGAAGAAGCTGCGTGAGTTGCCCTCCTCCTCCTCCTCCTCCTCCTCCGCCGTCCGGGCGCCGCTGGGGTGGGGTGGGGTGGGGTGGGGGGACGGCCGGCAGGCGCCGCCGAGCGCCCCCGAGCGCGGAGGGGTTACTCGGGAGTAAGGCCCGCCGTGGCCGTTACTCCCAAGGGAGCCGGCACCGCGCGCCGGCAGCGCCACAGCCCCACCGGTGCTGGGTTTGCTCCGGAGTAAGGCCCGCTGTGCTCAGCAGGGTTGGCTGCCCCGTCGGTGGGCGGGAGATGGCAGCTGGACGGCTGACTCTGGAGGAAGCCCCACAGTGTTTAGCGGGGTTTACTCTCAGGTAAGGGGGCACAGGGCGGCAGCCGCAAAGCTCCGCTGGTGCTGGGTTGACTCTGGAGGAAGCCCCACAGTGTTTAGGGGGGTTTACTCCCAGGTAAGGGGGCACAGGGCGGCAGCCGTAAAGCCCTGCCGATGCTGGGTTGACTCTGGAGGAAGCCCCACAGTGTTTAGGGGGTTTACTCCCAGGTAAGGGGGCACAGGGCGGCAGCCGTAAAGCCCCGCCGGTGCTGGGTTGACTCTGGAGGAAGCCCCACAGTGTTTAGGGGGGTTTACTCCCAGGTAAGGGGGCACAGGGTGGCAGCCTCACTTCCTGATCCTCTGCGTGTCCAACTCAGAAGTAACTCCCACATGTATTGTTTTATGTATTCAGTTCAATGGGACTTACTCCCAGGTAATTGTGTCTATGATGGCAGCCTTACAGCATGAGCCTGTGTGTGTCTACTCATGAAGTAAGTCCGTCAGGTTTTGATGGGACCTGCTCTTTGGCAAGGGAGCCTTGGATTGCAGCTACAGAGTCCAGTCCTTGTCTCCTTCTCAACTCCGGCTCATTTACTTATTTAGTATTTATTTATTTTTAATTTTATTCATTGAATTTGGTGCAACTTACACCTGAGTAAATGGGTTTACGGTTGCAAGGGATCATTCCATACACACACACACACACACATATTATTGCGTGTGCGTTTCTGTATGTTTTTTCTTCTGTTCTGTCCCCTACCCTGGTGAAAGAATTCATTATTTTTTTCTCCAAGGTTCAGTCCAGCAAAGACAAATCTGGGTTTAAACGCATCTTGTATTCGTTTGGGCCACTGTTGTGAAGGACCCTTAAATTAGATGTATGTAAAAAAAATAAAAAAAATAAAAATTAGTTAGGTTAGCATTTGGTTTATTATTATTGAATTCTTTCTCTTCTGATCTGTTGTCATGATGCTTGCGAGGGGTGCATTTACAGCCACAGGTGTGGCGGGAACAGCCATCTCCAACCTGGTGCCCCCCAGATGTTCTGGCCTTTCATTCTCAACAGCCTGAGCCAGCGTGGGTTGTGGTTGAGGATTATGGGGGGTGTACCCCCAAAACATCTGGACGGCACCAAGTTGGGATTGGCTGCTTTGAACTGGAGATGCCTGGACTTCCTGCGGGCAAAGCAGATGTTTTGCCCTTCATCCAAGGTACCCTAAAACCACCAGGCCTTACTTCTACCCTAAGTTTGCAGAACTGTGGCTCAACCTAGAACACATTTAAGCGGGAGGCACATCTGGCCGAAAAGTGTACATTGGATGGTGCCACAGTTCTGCTCTGGCTTGCTTACTCCTCACAGTGGCTACTAGCCCTGCTGGGTAAGTGCTACTTCCAGTATCGGAGGCATTAAGCCTGTATACACCAGTTGCTGGGGAACATGGGTGGGAGGGTGCTGTTGCGCTGTGTCCTGCTGGTGGGTCCCTGGTTAACTGTTGGTTGGCCGCTGTGTGAACAGAGTGCTGGACTAGGTGGACCCTTGGTCTGATCCGTCAGGGCTCTTCTGATCTTCTTACCTGGTGGGTGAGCTGTGTAGCTGAGTTGGAATTTGATTTGATCTCACCGGGTTCTAGTCCACCGTTCTGGTCTGGTCGCTACACCATGTTAGCTAAAGACTGAAGACTCTTTCTAAAAATGGCCCTGAACAGAGGAAATTCGTACACAGCAGCTACGTGCTAGGTTTCTTCTTCATTATGATGCAAAGGGCTCTTCTTCTCCTCAGCCCCATGGATGAGTTTCTAAGCAGGGTTGAGTTCCACAAGATGTAGTTTGAGTGGGACTTCGTGGGGCGCGTGAGGGTGGAGAGAAAGCATTTATGCGCCTTCCAAGTATTGCACTCTCCTGTGAGCACGCAGGACCTCAAAATTCATTTGGAACTCTTGATCACAATGGTTAAATTTGAGCTTAGGATCTTATGAGCTAGAGTGATGCCTTCATGGACCCCGGGGGCTCATGGACTGTTCTTCTCCTAGAGATCTAATTAAGGATGTAAAAAGAGCTGTGCTGGATCACACCAAGGGTCCATCTAGTCCAGCATTCTGTTCACACAATGGCCAACTGGCCGCCCACAGGAAACCCATGAGCAAGACATGAGCACAAAGGTACCCCTCTGCCCATGTTCCCCAGCAACTGGTGCACCTAGACATACTGCCTCTGATACTGGAGGTAGCACATAGCCATCAGGACTAATAGCCATCGATAGCCTTCTCCTCAAGGAATTTATCCACCCCCTTTTTGAAGCTGTTCCAACTAGCGGCCATCAGGACTTGTTGGTGGCAAATCCCATAATTTAACTGCGCGGTGGAATTCGCTACCACAAGATGCAGTGATAGCACTCATAGAATCATAGAATAGTAGAGTTGGAAGGGGCCTCTAAGGCCATGGAGTCCCACCCCCGCTCAATGAAGGAATCCACCTTAAAGCATCCCTGACAGCTGCCTCTTGAAGGCCTCTACGGCGACCTCCCTAGGTCATTGTTTCCATTGTGGTACCGCTCTGACAATCAGGACGTTTTTCCTGATGTCCAGCCGGAATCTGGCTTCCTGCAGCTTGAGCCCATTGTTCTGTGTCCTGTTGTGTGGTTTTCCTCTCCTCTTATCCCCGGAGGTTCAACAAAGCCTGAGCCCAAGTTTCTCTTTTAAGTGTTTGGTGAGATCTCTGTGGGTCTGGCTTTTGGGATACAGCTATGAGGGGTTTGGGCGTTGAAGGCAGCAATCCTATCATACTTTGGAATATATCTGAAGCTTACTGAGTAGACATGCGTGGGACTGCACTGTTTGTGTATCTTATGGTGTACAATCCTGTACCCTCTGGCCTGAGAGTAGGACCCATTGAACTCAATGAGACTTACCTCTGAGCAGACGTGCATAGGCTTACACTGTCAATTTTACTTTAGGTTGTCAGAAATTGGCATGGAAGCCTGACAAAATGGAGGGAGGTCATATGGCTGGCGTTGGGTGCCTATCACCTCTCAGTTCTCAATTTGTATGATGTAGAGGTTAGAGTGCTGGACGGAAACTCAGGAGATCTGGGTTCTAGACCCCACTCGGTCATTGAACCTCGCTGGGTGAATTTGGGCCAGTCACTGACTCTCAGCCTAACCTACCTCGCAGGGTTGTGGGGAGGATAAATTGGGAAAGGAGGATATCATGTAAGCCACCGTAGAGGCAGGATATAAATGTAATCCTAAATAAAAAATGTAAACTTCCACTCTAAATCCAAAATCAAGCAGTTCTTGAAACCTCGTAATGTATTCAGAGGAGGAGGAAAACTTGTGACAGGTGCCCAGGCAATGCAGAGATTGACTAGAGTTAAAAGTTAACTCTGTTATTAATTTTGTAATATTTTGAACTGCTTTGTGTGAAGACTTTTTGCTGATTTGCCTTAACGTGAAACGGCCTTGTACTCTTTACAGTGCAATCCTATCCATGTCTACGCAGAAGTTAATCCCACTGAGTTGAATGGGATTTACTCCCCGGTAAAGGACTTGGAATTAACATTTAAAGCCTGGTATTAACATTTAAAGCCCTAAACGGCTTGGGGCCAGGCTATCTGAAGGAACGCCTCCTCCCATATGTACGTGCCCGGACCCTAAGGTCATCCTCAGGGGTCCTTCTCCGTGAGCCCCTGCCAAAGGAAGTGAGGCAGGTGGCTACCAGGAGGAGGGCCTTCTCTGCTGTGGCACCCCAGCTGTGGAATGAGCTCCCTAAGGAGGTACGCTTGGCACCTACATTATATGCTTTTAGACGCCAGGTGAAGACCTTTTTATTCTCCCAGCATTTTAACAGCCTATAAATAGATTTGAACTTGCTGTTTTCAATTTGTAATTTTGTATTGCTGCTGTTTTTATCTGGTTGAGCTTTTATATTGTATTTTATATTATGGTTTTATGCTGTTGTTTTATACTTTGAATGGTTTTAATTTTTGTGAACTGCCCAGAGAGCTCCGGCTATTGGGCGGTATAGAAATGTAATAAATAAATAAATAATAAATAAATAAGGGGAGTAAATCCCCTTATTGTCTCTGCTGCAATTTCCCTCCAGTTATGTGCCCTGTTCTCTTTTTGTGAACCGCCCAGAGAGCTCCGGCTATTGGGCGGTATAGAAATGTAATGAATAAATAAATAAATAAATAAATAAATAAATAGGCATGCGCAGCACATTTCATTAAGGTGTGCACCCAGGGAATGTTTTTTTTAAAAAGGTGAACATTTATTGAATACTCAATAATAAAAGATATTACTTTTATTCATTTATTTATTAAACACTATAGACACTGATGCGCTACTCCACATTCAGCTTGCCTGACCATAGGAGGGCTGTTAGAAGCATTGGTGGGGATTTATATATTTAATTTATTGCATTTATATACCTCCCCATAGCCGAAGCGCTCTGGGCGGTTTGCAAAAGTTAAAAACAGCGAACATTAAAAAGTATACAAAATTTAAACCATTGAAAACATAAACAGTATAAAAACAACGGTATCCCTTTAAAAACAACAGTTCTGGGATCCGTTGAAAAACAACAACAACAACTTAGCGTTGTTAAATGCTATTGAATGCCTGGAAGAAGAGAAAAGTCTTGACCTGGCGCTGAAAAGATAACAATGTTGGCGCCAGGCGAGCCTCATCGGGGAGATCATTCCAGAATTGGGGGGCCACCACTGAAAAGGCCCTCTCCTTTGTTGGCATCCTCCGAGCTTCCTTCGGAGTAGGCACTCGGAGGAGGACCTTAGATGTTGAGCGCAGTGTGCGGGTAGGTTTGTAGTGACACTGTCCAAAGGAGGGGATTAAAAGGCGATATTAGCCTTTGGGGCCCTTCCTCATGTCCTGTTTGAAGCGTGGCTCCTGGCAGAGCGATTTCTTTTCACTCCTGCTGCCGGGAGCAATGGTGTGCTGTTGGGGGCAGCAGAGAAGCCTGCTGTGTCTGCATCCCCCTCTGGATCCCTACACAATGGCCCCCCGATTCAATGCTTATTGCTTGAGACATTAGGGTGTGCCTGCGCACACCCGGCACACCCCTTGCACATGCCTGTGCCTGTTCTATTATCACAGCTGTTTCACCACCTGTCCTATCTATCCTCACTGTTGCTCTGGTCATGCTCAGCGTTGCTTTTTTAACCATACCGTAATTTGAAATTTACGGTCAATGAAACGAACAAACCAAGACGTTAGGTTTAGCAGCTTGAAGAAGCCGGTCAGCGTTACTGAACTCGGGTATGTGCTAAAACGGGGGGTGGGTGGGTGCCAAATTCTGGGTTGGCCAGATGGCCACGCCCCTTTCCCCAGGCCACACCCCTTCCCCAGCAACTACCAATAGTTGGGAGTTTCCCATCTTTTGTGCACCCCTGTTCTAACAGGTTGAAATGTCTCGCCTTAGTATGAGCTTTAAATTCCAATATGCTGGTATTCTTAGCCACACCCTTTCCCTCTCTGGCCCCGCCCAGCACAGGAAGCCCCTCCCTCGACCGAAATGGAATCCGGCCCTTGCTTCCCGCCGCTGCAATAAAATCCGGAAGGGTTTAAAACAAAAACCCAGTTATCAGAACAGCTTGCAGTGCAATGGCCCTATAATCGTGTGCGTGAGAATTTAGAAATGCATCTCACCCCCCAGTGGTACCTTTTCTGCCTATGTCACTTGGTCTCTCTCCCACCATCTCAGGTCCCCTGCCTGCTCTACCGGTAGAATTGGCCTGCAGCTGTTGCAGCAGCCAAACAGGCCTGGATTGAATTAGCGGCTGGAGAGGAAATGGCCAAAATGTATATTTCAAGCGCAGGCTTTTGATAGAGAATGTGACATGGCTTCCAAAGCTCCGGTTTCCGTCCTTAACGGTTCTGTGGTGCAGATCCGGATTATGGTGTGCCATTTCAGGGGAGCATGGGTTTATTTTTCTGCCCCCTCCCCTGCTAGCTCCAGTGTGATGGCAACCCTCTGCAAACTACCCCCCTCCCCTGTGAAACACCCCCTCCAACATGGCTGCCTCCCCCGTGGGTTTATCTGGAGGCAGCAGCAGGTTGGAAACCGCCGCTTTGAATTCCCCACAATCCCCCCCCCCCCACAAAGCTCCTGATGTAGCGTCTGCTCCAGGAGCATTGTGGGGAATTAAACTGGCCGCCTTCACCGGGCGGCTTTCATTTTAATTCTCTTGCAGTGACGTGGCAAGATGCGGTTAATCTAACACGGATGCGAAAGCATTCAGATGCTTCTTCTTCGTCACCATGCAGGAGGCGTGTGTGAGGTTTAGCGTCATGTGTGAACCAGCCCTGTGTGAATAATATTTGATGGTGGTACCTAAATATGGAGTGTAAAAGCAGTTTTCTCAAGGCCTCCGTGTTGGACGTCGACTCTGTCTTAATGGTACCCTCGAATCTGTTCAGTGTGGGTCCTGAGTGCGTCGGGCCCCAGGTTTAAGACAGACTCACAGGATGGCCAATGGTCAGGAATGTTGGGAGTTGTAGTCCAGAATATCTGGAGGGCACCAGGTTTGGGGATGATGGTAGAAAGGAAAGAGGAACTATTAAAATGAGTTCCCTTGCTGTTCTTTGATGTTCCGGAGTCCAATTATAATTTCAGTGTGACGGGCACATCCCGAGTACATCCCTGGGACTGGCGTCAAGAAAGAATCCTTGTCTCTCTGATGTGCATCCCTTAATGACTTCCTGTCACCTGGTTGTCTGCCTGTTGAATTGCTCCTTCCACTTTCCGCAGGAGAATGGTTGTACAAGTATGCTTTTCCTGCCTTAGGGCAGTTTTCCCTACCTGGTGCTCTCCAGATGTTTTGGATTCCGACTCCCATCACCCCCAGGAATGTGGGGAGTAGTCTTTTATTTTATTTTAAAAATTGATTGTATATTAGCTCCTCGTGGGCACCTTTATGGCTGGAGAGTGGGATAAGAACTGTAAGTAAAGAAATAAGAAATCAAAGCAGGATATATATTGATATGTATCTTGATGACTGTTGATTCTCCTTGCGGGAGTTGTTATGGGCACTATCATACTGAGCTCCTGTACAGCCAAAATTTAGCACCACAACGTGCTGGGAACAACGTGGATAACGCAGATGACCGGAATGACATCTTGGCGAAGGAGGCAGCAGAGACAGACTGGCATAAACGAGGGCAAAATGTGGAACTATATTTGGGGAAAGCAGATCGTGAAACTGCGGTGGTGGTGGGGGGAACCCAAACCTGGGAAGGGTCTTTAGGGGTGGATATTGGGAGCTGGGGCGTAAAGGAGATGGCTTATTTATTTACTTATTAAGACATTTGTATCCCGCCCTATATCACAAGGCTGTCAGGGCGGCATACAGATAAAATCATACAACCAATATAGAACAATAAATATTCACAGCCAAAAACAAATTAAACCATTAATAAGCTAAAACCAGTATAGAATTTTAAAATAGTAAAACCAATTAAAACTATGTACAGGCTTGGTGAATTTAACCATCAAAGGCTTTGTTAAAAGCCCGTGTCTTGACCTGGTGCCGACGTGAAGCCCGTGCCGGCTCCAGTTGGGCCTCCCTTGTCATTCTTGTTTTGCCTGTTCCTGCGTCCCTTCTCGCTCCCACGACCCCTCCGCGACTGCCGACTCCTTGGGGCAGAGACCTGTCTTCTTGCTTACACAGCTCTTTGCAAAGGGCGAGATACATTGTGTGTTGTATTTTTCATGCATGCTTTTATGCTGTTTGTTTTATACGTTGAATGGTTTTAATTTTTGTGAACCGCCCAGAGAGCTTCGGCTACTGGGCGGTATAAAAGTGCAATAAATAAATAAATAAATAAATAAATTCACTGATGCTGCTGTTATTTTCAAGGAAACAAACGCATCCTCTCTTGAATGTGCAGTCCAGCGACATCTGGAGTGCCACAGGTTCCCGAACCCTGAAACTTCCCTAACCTGGTCGCTTGGAGATAATTCTGTCTCGCCCTAGGCGCACGGATATCTGTGACTCTGATTTACGTTGCGTCCGTGACAAAAGACCGCTTGTAGCGCCTCTCTAAGCCAACGTTCACTTTGTCGTCTTTCCCCTTTGCAGCCGAGTGGCCAAAGACTATGACCGGCCTCCCGAGCACGTCGGGGACGACCGCCAGCGTGGTCATAATCCGGGGCTCCAAGATGTACGTGGCTCACGTGGGCGACTCGGGTGTGGTGCTTGGAGTCCAAGATGACCCCAAAGACGACTTTGTCCGGGCCGTGGAGGTGACGCAGGACCACAAACCCGAACTCCCGAAGGAGAGGCAACGCATTGAAGGCCTTGGGGGCAGGTAACCGTCTCGGCTTATTAACCCTTGGCCTCCCAGGAGGAGGTGTTTTCACAGTGTTGCTGCAATATCAGACTACGTCTCCCATCTAGTCAGTATTGTCTTCTCTGAGCTGCAGTGTCCCTTGGGGTCTCAGGTAGAGAGGGTTTTTTGCAGTTGCTTGCTCCCTGATTATTTTAACTGCAGATTCCAAGGACTGGACCCGGGTGTTAGGTACTTAGCAGAGTTTAACTAAACGCATATCAGCCTTCGACCCTTTGCTCGACGACAGAGTGCCCTCTCACAAGAAATACCCACAGGCGTGGAGTTTCTCCAGTAAAAGCGTTTACTGAGGCATATCAACATGCCAACACATAATCTTCCATCGACCAGCAGCAACGAGAAAAATAACCGTTCAATATGTACAACTATATATACATTCAGAAACTAGATGATGACACTACTGCATCAGTCAATTATTCAATTAGGGACGAGGGGGGAACGTCTCCCCTTATCTTTAACCTTTACAGTTTCATCGTTTAACTAGCAACACCTGCTGTGATACTGAAACGCGGACTCTATGCCAAGTGCAGTTTTATTCAGGGCTTATCTTTCTGTAGATAAATTTTCTGCCCTGACACTGGGTTCCCAGGGTTAAAACCGCAACAAACACCGCTAAAACCGGGCAACAAAAAACCCTCAAAAAACTATAAAGGGCATCGTCTCTCGTATCAATCTCCCTGTGTGCTGAGCTTTACATCTGAGGGTCTTCTCCAGATGTGTCTGCTGTCCAAAGGGAAATTCACCTGGTGCCTATTTTGCTATTTTGTGTGTGCCTGTCGACACCCCCCCTCAACTTTCCAGCTTTAGGCAACGCTAAAGTTTTTAAGGGCACGATCCTATGTGTGTTTAGACAGAAAAAAAAAGTCCTACAACTTCCAGCATTTCCCAGCCAGCCAGTTCAGTTGTGGGACTTTTTTTTCCTGTCTAAATATGCATAGGATCGTGCCCTAACTCTTTTTCAAGATGATGCGAGGTTTTAATCCTTGTGTTGTGATATTGTATTGTTTTATCTGTTTTGTTATACTCGGTTGTACGTTGCTCTGGGAATGGTAATTGGCCACTGTAGAGTGGGATATAAACTTTTAGAAATATAGGAAATAAGTGTTTAAAGGACATGGCTTGCCTGGCTGGAATTGCAGCATAGATCTCTTCTATGATCTTGCCAGACGATCATAAAAGGAACAACACTCTTCGGTTGTATGGCACTAGCATCTGATATTGAGCAATGGTGCAGACACAAAGGCTCAATTTAGACCACATGTTTCTCAATGTTGGTTTTAGAACTCCATGGTGGAGTTTTTACATCACCGTTGAGAAATGTGTTATCTGGTAGGAAAACTCCAGCTCACAGTGGATGGTTGTTGTTTTTTTGGAAAACACTCCAAATTGAAAATCCACGCTGTGCAGAGGAGTGTTCCTGCACAATGGCGTGTTGTGTGGAGGATTCCGTGGAGTTCCCTGTTGTGTTGAGTTGACTTTCTCCACTGGCTACAGAGTTCCCTGGCAAGAGCAGCAAAAGGAGTGAGTGCCGCTCTAGGAGAGTTGCCGGGATTGGTTTTTTTTTTTGGCTGATGGGATACCATCAGGAGGACCGGGGGAAGGAGAGAGGGCGGAGGAACTGTCAATCAAACATTGCAGTGGATTTTACTCAACTCCACGGTAGCCCATGGTCACACAATGGTGAAGTTAGAACATGTTGTGTGGGGAGTACTCTGTAGGAACGCAACGTTTGAATGGAATTTTCACACTGTGTTGACTAACGTGTTGTTTGAACTTGGCCAAACTCTGGTTCCTTGCAAGTCATAGCATTTAATTCATGACCTACCTTTCTTTCTGTCTGTCTGTCTGTCTTTCTTTCTTTCTTTCTTTCTGACACTGACATTTAATTCATGACCTATCTACCTTCCTTCCTTCCTTCCTTCCTTTCTTTCTGACACTGGCCCCAGACATGGTCACTTTGGCATGGTTGCCAACCCTGGCCAATGCCAACCAGTCAGGGTTTCCATCCCCACCAGAGTTTCAAGTGGATTTGTAAGCCTTCTTCAGGCTAGTATTAACCTTTCTTTCTGTTGCTGCCACTAGATGTGTTCTAGTGTCACTTTGGCACAGATGCCAACTGTGGCAAGTTCCAACCAATCAGGGTTTCTGTCCTGATCAGAATTTGAAGTGGGTTTGTAATCCTAGGTCAACCTTTCCCTGTGACGTGTTTTTTTAAAAAAAATGTTGAGGGTTTTATTATTGTTAGTAGTAGTGTTGTGGGGCCTTTAATCATGCAATCTGAAGATTCCCTTACAATCTGAAGTGGTATAGCCCAGACATAACTTGTGAGAACTTGGCCCGTACCTACGCTGTTGATCCAGTTAAATAATGACACCAGCTCTGTAGAGCATCTGTATTCATGACCTCCATAAACAACAGCCCTGTAAGATAGGTCAGTATTATTAACCTCAGGTGAAGGGGAAGGAACGAGCAGGAGCCTTTCTTCTGGGAGGAGAGACTCAGCAATTTTGGCAGCTGTGTGGTACCTTACCCAGAAGGGAGAGTAATAATAAGAAGGGTTTTTATACCATCTCAAGAAAAGCAGTGACATCACTGCTCACAAGCACCGGAAGTGATGCTATTGTTGTGGGAGAAAGACGTAACAAAAGAGAGTATGTTTGAGAAGATGGCTGTACTTGCCAGAAACATCCCTTCAACAAAAGATGACCCTACACCCAATGACTGTCTTAAGGTGTCCAGGCTAGAGTTTAACAATAGGAACATATTAGCAGGTATATTACCAGTTATCACTCCTGCTATTCAGCTTTCATATTTTGTTCAATTTTACCCCCACCTTTGCTTCTGGGCCATGCATTTTGGGAGGTCTATTAGAAAATGGATTACTTGACCTAGCCTTCTGTGATTGCTCTCAGTCCCTTTCCTGTGCTTCAAGATGGAGTCAGTACCATTCATTCATAAGAGAGCTGCTTTGTAACAAAGCCCTGCTGAACTGAATAGAGCTTATTTCTGAACAAACCTGCATAGGATTGTAATGTGAATAGATCTTAGATGCTTTTCTCAGAAAAGCCTAGCTATCCTAAAACAAAAATTAAAATATACAAAATGCTGCTTTTGCTTTTTGTTGTTCTTCTATTATTATTATTATTATTATTATTATTATTATTATTATTATTATTATTTCCAATTTTTAGATGCTTTTCTCAGAAAAGACTCTAGCCATCTTACAACAAAAATTAAAACATACAAAAATCTTACATTTTTAAAAAAATGTTATTACCGTATTTCTTCGATTCTAAGACGCCATCGATTGTAAGACGCACACTAATTTCAGTACCACCAACAGAAAAAAAAGCTTTGATTCTAAGAAATAATAAACGCACCTGCGATTCGAAGACGCACCCCATTTTTAGAGATGTTTATATGGGGAAAAAAGTGCGTCTTAGAATCGAAGAAATACGGTATTTCTATTATCATCATCAGTTTCTTAGATTATTATTATTATTATTATTTATTTATTTATATAGCACCATCAATGTACATGGTGCTGTACAGAGTAAAACAGTAAATAGCAAGACCCTGCCGCATAGGCTTACAATCTAATAAAATCATAATAAAACAATAAGGAAGGGAAGAGAATGCAAACAGGCACAGGGTAGGGTAAACAGGCACAGGGTAGGGTAGAACTAACAGTATAAAGTCTGCACAACATCAAGTTTTAAAAGCTTTAGGAAAAAGAAAGGTTTTTAGCTGAGCTTTAAAAGCTGCGATTGAACTTGTAGTTCTCAAATGTTCTGGAAGAGCGTTCCAGGCGTAAGGGGCAGCAAAAGAAAATGGACGAAGCCGAGCAAGGGAAGTAGAGGCCCTTGGGCAGGCGATGCCTTTCTGAGAAAAGATTCAGTCTGTACTTCCCTTGCTCGGCTTCGTCCATTTTCTTCTGCTGCCCCTTACACCTGGAACACTCTTCCAGAACATTTGAGAACTACAAGTTCAATCGCAGCTTTTAAAGCTCAGCTAAAAACCTTTCTTTTTCCTAAAGCTTTTAAAACTTGATTTTGCTCTGACTTTATACTGTTAGTTTTACCCTACCCTGTACCTGTTTTCTTTCTCTTCCCCTCCTTATTGTTTTATTATGATTTTATTAGAATGTCAGCCTATGCGGCAGGGTCTTGCTATTTACTGTTTTACTCTGTACAGCACCATGTACATTGATGGTGCTATATAAATAATAAATAAAATAATAATAATAATAAAAATCAAACAGACAAAACTATTATTATTATTATTGTTGTTGTTCTTGTTTGGTCATGCTGCCACGTTACAAAAATCTTTGGAAACGTAACCGGAGTGTTGAGTCCGCCCGTAATCTTCCTCTCTACTAGTTCGATCGGTGCTTGGTGGGTTTTTTGCCCCCATCGTAGGGCTGGGGAGGAATATTAACAGCAGCCAACCAGACCCCGTCAGCTGCCGTGCCCCTGTTGCGAAACAAACCTCCGGGCCTTGAAAGTTGGCACCGCTTCAGAGGAGCCCTGTGCGATTTTTGGCTCGTGAGCGCCAGCAGCATACGGATGCCACCGTTTCCCCCCCCCCCCCTCTCTTTCTTCCTCTGTGTTGTCGAGTCTCTCCGAAGCAGAGAGACCCAGAGGTTTTCTCGCTGACATCACCAGGCCCCCGTGGACTTGTTAACCTCCAGTTATTGGAACAGGTAGCAGGTGGAGGCGAAACCGTTTGCTTTGCTCGGGGTGGCAAATCTCAGACAATGTGACTTCTCTTATCTGTTCCTCTGGCCAGTGAATGTTGACTTTCTTTGACATTTTAGGGACGGTCTTTGCGGGCAGAGATGTGCGCTGCCGCTTGAGCTATGAGGCCTTTCCTTTATTATTCATCACTGTTATCATACAGTCAGAACTGCAACAAAATGTTGCAGCATATACTTTTCAATGCTCCTCTTCAGAGTTCCACCTGTCTAGTCACGCCTTCCTCCAGGATGCTAGAAACTGTAACCGGTTCATAGGACATTCCACTTTCCCCCTTGTTCCCCCTAGCCGCCCGCCCCCTGATTTTTCTTTTCTGATGATGCTTAGAAAAGCAAATTCTGGAGATCAGTGAACATACAGTTTTCTTTGGGCTGTTTTTAATTTTTGTGGGGAGGAAGTTCTGTCCCTTTGGGGGGTTGTTTTTATGTGCATGTGAAAGACAGAAAGATTAACAACTGAGTGTTTTAAAAATATATATATTTTGAGCTAAAGATTTTGGCTTCCTCCCCAGGTCAGTAGCTGTGCATATAGTAACAGCATGTTCAGGGGATATTTCTCGAAACAACAGGGTTCCCCTGAACCTGATGTTTCCCCCTGTTTCTTCTCAGGCTCCAATCCTATCAGCACGGCGGTACTGTGTCTGCCGCTAGAAGGAATTGACGTTCCTTTGGTATTTTGCAGGATCTACCCAGTTCACAAAGTGTTCATCGGTCTTGTAAACCCAGCCCGAAGATCGTTGCAGGGCCCGGTTGTTCCGGATCTCGGCCGTGCTCAGCTCCTTTTCCCTGCAGGATTAGTCACTCGTTGGCACCTGCTGACGGCTGTGTGAGGTTTTCTTCCTTGGCCTCCAAACCCGTCTTGCTGCTCAGACAAGAGCAGGTGCTAAAACTTTAAAGGTGCAGCTTTAAAACCCATCCTCTTTGCTTGAGGATAGATGACGTCTATCTTTCTGCCTCTCTCTCTCTTCTTAATTCTGCTTCCCGCTGTTGCTGGGAGAAACTCTCAGATACCTAGGTTGCGTTTAAATATTTCAGTTTTTTTAGGTCGAGGGGAGCGAAATCCTCGCCTCAGCTTTTGGTGAGCGCCCAAGGCAATGCTTTAAGCTCCCCCGCGGCCCTGTTAGCGATTTGTTGTTGCTTTTATGGCAGCTGCCGCCTCAAGGGAACAGACATTTCGTTTTGCGCTGCCTTTGGGGTTGTTCTTCATGAGGTTGGGAAGGAAATCTGTTCAGAATGGCCGCCCGGAATAGCCGCCCCGGGCCGTCTCCAGGCCCGTGTCTGAGGCGGTTCGTGTCACGGGAGGAGGAGAGGCCGAGGCAACGTCATTAACGCGGGAAGCTTTTATAGGGGGCGGCCGGCATTATCACATGACCTCTCCTGGCCTATTGGTGCCAAGGAGCTTCCTCATTGGTCTGATTGGCTTCCCTGTAGTAACATCCTTTCCCCTCGCACAGGCCGAATTCCCGCCTGACTTCCTTCAAGCTTTAGGCTTAAAGCCAGGCCCCGGGTCAAAAGCGCTTCTACAAGCCTTTTCTTTCGAAACTTTTGTCAACTTTGTTTTCATTTGTTTCTTCATTCATTCATTCAAATTATGAGTCGCCGTATAGTCGAAGCTCCCGGTCCGACATAGATAATAAAACAAATGCATAGATAATAAATCTTACGTAAGCCGCCCAGAGAGCTTCGGCTGTGGGGCGGTATACAAATGCAATTAAAATAAATCATCAAATCAGTGATAAAAACACATTTACAGCGGTGAGGTGGGCTGTCGCCGGTGACGCCATCTTTGCTTCTTCCTGGCGGACGCCATTCCCCGTCCCCTGCTCCGAAATCACCTCAGAGCGATGCTATGTGATAACATCATTCCCGGAGGATTTCTGTGAGGGAAATATTTATTTATTTATTGCATTTCTATACCGCCCAATAGCTGAAGCTCTCTGGGCGGTTCATAAAATTAAGACAATTCAAAGTATAAAACAACAGTCTAAAATCATAATATAAAATACAATATAAAAGCAATATGTCCTGCTGTAAAGAGATGTTTTTGTTGCTGGTTAAGTCCCTCTTGAAATCCCCCTAATTTTGCCATTTGCCATTGTGCTATAAACCAGTTCATCCGACTCAAGTCCCTGGGTTGTTTAGAGCAGTGGTCTTCAAGTGGTGGGTCGTGTCCCCAAAAGTGGGTTGCGAGATCAGTCCGGATGGGTCGTGGCAAAGCTGTTTCTGCCATGTTGGGCAACTATGAAAGTGGGTCCCATGTCGCAGGTTGGGTGTCCTCAGGTCTGGGCCAGTTGAAGAGCACTGGCTTAGGGTGACGTCTGAACCTGGAACTCTGGCTTGTCTCTCCCCTGACAAGACACAGTTGGAATGGGTGGGTGTGATTTAGCAGCAGTGACTTGTACAC
Organism: Elgaria multicarinata webbii; assembly: GCF_023053635.1. Lineage (NCBI taxonomy): Eukaryota > Metazoa > Chordata > Lepidosauria > Squamata > Anguidae > Elgaria > Elgaria multicarinata. The sequence goes on from NC_086192.1 coordinate 8,939,910, forward strand.
TGGCTTATTTGTGGTAACCCACGGTTTGAGATTTCCACAGTCATTGCCTACCCATTCTCAAACCCATCGTCAGAAACATGAGGACTAGAAACGTGATCATTAAAACAAACGAACAAAGCGGAAATTGGGATTCAGAGGAAGCTCAATTCAGCACCTCTGCTATCCCATTTTGTGGGTATTTTGCACTCTCATAGAACCATGACCTGCGTGCAGTTCTGGCTCTGAAGGCTGTTGTGCTTATTTGATGTAATTTTACTTTTCTTAGGAGGAGGGGGGGAAAGCTAGAAAGGACACCAACTCCATTCTCTGTTCCCAGACCTCTGGAAGCCTTGCTGAGTGCACCATTGCTCTGAAGATTCACAAGGCACTACACCAGCCTTCCTCAACCTGGGGCGCTCCAGATGTGTTGGACTACAACTCCCAGAATGCCGCTGGCTGGGGCATTCTGGGAGATGCAGTCCAACACATCTGGAGCACCCCAGGTTGAGGAAGGCTGCACTGCACGCACATTTTAAGGCTTTGTCTTCAGAACATTAAGGGCTAGAAACATTATTTTTTTAATTTAAAAAGCTGAGATGCCCAGAATTCTAAAGTCCAACATTTCAGCAGCACAGTTGGGCAATCCTGCGATACTCACAGCCCCGAAGGCTGTGAACATATTCCAACAACGCTAATTAAAAATTACAGAAACAGAACTGAATTCCCTTTGCCTCTATCTGTCTACTCTCCCTTGATGATTTCCTCTGTGTTGAAGTTTGCATTGTAAACTCCTCTGGGCAGGGATCAGTGTGTGGGTGTTACTTTCTAAAGTCCTCTGCCCATTGACGGCACCATGGTTATTATGGGGTGTTCTCCACAACAGGAAGCCATGTTACAAATCTGTTTTAATAAATTGAGGTACTAGTAAATATCCATTTCGTTTTAACTGACTTCTTGGTTTTCCTCTTTCTTTTCCTTCCGTTTTGATTTCCCTCGTCCTTCCTTACCTCTCCGGTGGTTTTAGTGTGATCAATAAGTCTGGCGTGAACCGAGTTGTGTGGAAACGGCCTCGCCTGACCCATAACGGCCCCGTGCGGCGAAGCACCGTTATTGATCAGATCCCGTTCTTAGCAGTGGCTCGTGCCCTCGGTAAGTAGTCTTAGTTATGTGTTCCTTGATTACATTTCTGTACCCGATTGGCCAGACAAAGCAGACGATATCGGTAGCGGAGATTTAACTTGGCTGCAAGGACTGATGTCGGCAAGGTTATCTTTTGGGGGAAAAGGGAGGAACACATGCATTCCGCAGTTGCTGGGGGACATGGGTAGGAGGGTGCTGTTGCACCATGTCCTCTGGGAAGAATTTACTTCAGGCAGCGAAAACTAGATTAACAGCGGTTACCCAGAGGACCGTCTCTGCTGCTGCTCCCAGACTGGAATGGCCTGCCGGGAGACATCCGCCAACTCAATAGTTTTTCTGAATATAAAGAATCAATAAAGAGTGATCTCTTCCGGCAGGCCTACCCAGTCGAATTTTAAGATCTCCGGCTGGCTGTTATTTTAATCATGTATTAGATTTTAGATGTTTTAATCAGTTTTATGTATTTTATAATGTTTTGTATTCTGTGTTGTTCCCTGCCTCAATCCAGAGGGAGAGGTGGGTAATATTATTATTATTATTATTTATTTATTTATTTATTTATTTATATAGCACCATCAATGTACATGGTGCTGTACAGAGTAAAACAGTAAATAGCAAGACCCTGCCGCATAGGCTTACATTCTAATAAAATCATAGTAAAACAATAAGGAGGGGAAGAGAATGCAAACAGGCACAGGGTAGGGTAAACAGGCACTGGGTAGGGTAAAACTAACAGTATAAAGTCAGAACAAAATCAAGTTTTAAAAGCTTTAGGAAAAAGAAAGGTTTTTAGCTGAGCTTTAAAAGCTGCGGTTGAACTTGTAGTTCTCAAATGTTCTGGAAGAGCGTTCCAGGTGTAAGGGGCAGCAGAAGAAAGTGGACGAAGCCGAGCAAGGGAAGGAGAGGGCCTTGGGCAGGCGAGAAACATGGCATCAGAGGAGCGAAGAGCACGAGCGGGGCAATAGTGTGAGATGAGAGAGGAGAGATAGGAAGGAGCAAGACAGTGAAAAGCTTTGAAGATCAACAGGAGAAGTTTATATTGGATTCGGAAGCCAATGAAGAGATTTCAGAAGTGGAGTGACATGGTCAGAGCGACGAGCCAAGAAGATGATCTTAGCAGCAGAGTGGTGGACAGAAACCAACGGACTGATGTGAGAAGAAGGAAGGCCAGTGAGAAGAAGGTTGCAGTAGTCCAACCGAGAAATAACCAATGCATGAACAAGAGTCTCGGCAGAAGAGACAGACAAAAATGATCGAATCCTGGCAATATTATACAGGAAAAAACGACAGGATTTAGCTAATGCCTCGATATGAGGAATAAAGGAGAGCGAGGAATCTCTCTTGATGATGATGATGATGATGTCCTGCTTTGTTGGTCCCTGGCCGATGGCTGGTTGGCCACTGCGAACAGAGTGCTGGACTAGATGGACCCTGGGTCTGATCCTGCACGGCACTACTTATGTTCTTATATTCTTAAGGAGCCAACTGAGCACTGGCGCTGTTGATGTTGCGCAATTGTAAACCAATGCTTGCTCTACATCAGTAGTGCGTGCTTGTGTGCCAGGTTTTCCGAGAAACTCGCCGTGCCAGCAAGCGCTTTTGATGTTGCGCAAGCGTTGGTTTGCGCTAGTGCGTTGCCAATACCTCTGGCGCACGGATGCTGTTGAGTCCTCCTCCCCTATGGCTCTACGCTTTGTGGGAGTAAGCGCTTCGCTTCGCTCACAGGCGCTGTAGTAAGGAAGAATGGGAGACCACGGTTAAACCCATTCTGCTTTTGGAAGACAAGTGCTAACCATAGTTTCCCTGATCCAGACATGGGGATGAACCGTGGATTGGACTAAGTTGTGAGCCAGTGGTAAAGTTGTGCGTTCAGAGAAGCGAAGGGAGGGCGTGATGATCGTCTGAGTTGAGTCCCTGTGTCCAAACAAAGAGGATTGTGGGAACACCTCTCTGTTCGATGCCCTTGGCCTTTAAGGTCTGAAGTGAACCGCCCAGAGAGCTCCGGCTATTGGGCGGTATAGAAATGTAATTAATAAGTAAATAAATTAAATAAATGGTCTTAGATGGCTTACCCCAACTTGGTCCCCTCTCAATGTATTGGACTGCCACACCAATCATTCTCAGGGATAATGGTCATTGCAATCCAACATGTCGGATGACAGGGCGAGTCTGGTCTAAGACCTTTTTACACAGGCTTTTTAATGTAGCTGGTTTTATATTGCTGTTTTAACTTTTTAATGTTTTAAATTTATGCTTGTTATATTTTATGGTTTTTAATTGTGCGCTGCCCAGAGAGCTTCGGCTGATGGGCAGTATAAAAATGTAATAAAAATAAATAAATAAATAAATAAGAAAGACGTGGTCTTCTTACGGTCCAAGGCAGGGCCTCATTGGGGGTGGCACCACAGCTCTGGAATACTCTCACACCCTCTCCGTGCTGCCTATTCGTTACCCATTTAAAAATGCTCCTTTTTTCAATAGGCTTTCAACGTTTAATTTTTATTAACGCACAGCTACTGCTGGTTTTTACGCTGCCGCTTTTGCTTTTAATTGTTCTTGTTGTTATTTTTTTTTCTTTCCCCAAAAAACAGTGACCACACAAAAACCTGCCTTTTGGACTTTCTGCTGTCATGAAGCCTCTCTGAGCGAGTGTGCTCTGTGAGCAGAAAAGCCGGGTGTGAATAATATTATATGGATAAGATCCGGCAACATTGACTGGGATCCTGTTCTCGCTCCCACTGCTAAGAGAGTGTAGCTCTACTTACGGATGCTTCTAACGGGGAACAGGGGGAGGTGGCTTCCCCCAATTTCCCTCTCCTCTCTACACTTGTGGTGTCCCTGAAAATCTGTTCTGGACAGCTGGGGGAACCTCTGGACCAGTAGAAGGTAGAAATCGGTGAAAATTGCCTCCCTCCTTCTACCGGTGGCGGATGGGATCTCTTGATCAATCCCAGCCCATTCCATAAATGGAAAGGCTCCTTCCCAGATGCCTAGTTAGGATCCAAGCCATGGTTTGCATCCGAACCCCAGGATCTGTGCCTCTCCGCTCTTTGGTTTCTTTTCTCTCGTTTCCCCGGGCTGCGTTACCGTTTGGCAACCTTTGAGTGCCTGCCGGGTCTCTCTGGAACGGCAAATTGACTGGTCTTGAGTGTGCTGCTCTTGCGGTGCGGCTGAGTGCCAAAGGGGAGGAAGGCCAGCTGTTCCACCCCTGCCATTTCTGGGGCTCAGGTGGCAAACAGGCTTTCGCTGTCTCCATTGGGGAAAAAGGCGCCGCGCTCCGCTTGTGGGTGGCAAACTGCCCCTGTGCATGACGTGTCGCTACCCTCTAAGCTGTTCGGTTGTCATCTTGGCTTCAGGCTATATTGGCTGAGTCCCAGGATTGCTGCTGTCGTTGGCGCTCCGTCCTAAATAGCAAGGAAGAGTGTACAATCCAGACACAGCCCAGTCTGTGCTGAGGGCGGGCAGCCGCCTCGTCTGCCCTCAGAGGATAAAAGGCTCCCTAGCCCTGCTGTGCACTGACTGGCAGCAGGATTTCAGAATGGGGTCTTTCATGACCCCTAAGTGGAGAGGCCGAGGAGCCAAGCTGGGAGCTCCTGCGTGTGAAGCTAATGGCTTCTGGCTTGGATCGCAAAGCATTGTATGATAAGTAAGGCCCCGTTCAGAAGACACCTTAAACCACGGCCTTAACCACGGTGGTTAAGCCAGAAAGCCAGGCCGTGTTCCGAAGACACCTTAAACCACAGCTTTAACCGTGGTGACTAAGGCCTTATTCACCGTGGTTAAAGCCGTGGTTTAAGGTGTCTTCTGAACGGGGCCTAAATGAAATAGCGTGAAGACTGGATAGGTTCTCTCCCGCCTCACCATTTGATAAGGCCAAGGGATGTTGATGAAGGTGATAGAAAATTCCTGTAGGAAATCCCAACGTAAAATGGGTGTTGACCACACTGGAGGTGCACGCCCACCCCGGTCTACAGTCTTCCATTTTGCTTGTCATGCACTTTCCAGGCCTCGCCGGTGCCGTGGTGGATGTGAAACTCCTCTTTTCCCATGCGCGTTACATGCTCGTTCCCTCCTCCCCCCTCCCCGATGAGTTCAGTTTCCCCCACTTCCTCCTCAGAAGTGTTGCACATTATCTTCCTCCCAGGGTGCCCGGAGTAATATTGCAGGCTTGTGTTCCTGCCCACGGGAGATCGTTTTAATAGGCGGTGCGGGGAGGCGATGGGAGGGAAGCCTGAAATGGCAAAGGCGGGCCTGAACTGTGCATGGTTTGGGAACACCATTGTCAGAAGAGCGCACCATGAAAAAAATGGCTTCCCCCTGGTGCCTATTGTAAGGAAATGAAAGCCAGATGGACACTAGCAGATGGTTAGTGTTTTAATTATACACTTTGTCGAGTTAAGTTAACCCTTCCCTCCTCTCTGGTTTGCCGTGGGATCGGGAAACGCCGGGCCGCCGTTATTGCCTGGGAATTAGGGAATCCTCCTGGGTTCCAGTCTCAGCCTCTGGTCTTCGATTAGTGCTGCGCCAAAGAGAGTGTGTATTTTACACCTTCGCTTCCCAACAGAGCTTTTGTCTCTTGGTCTTCGGTTGAAAGTGTTGTGGCTGAAGGCCCTCGCTTAGGACGTGCGTCCGATCGCAAGTGGCGCGCCGCAGAGGGACAGAAGCCACGTTCGGGAGGACGTTCAAATAGGGAACGCCAGGCTTGCGAGATCTCCCTTGTTTTTTATTTGAACCCTAACCAAAGCCAGGTGCAAAATGGCGGCCTGGGGTGGAGCCGGGTGCAAAATGGCAGCTCGGGGTGGGGTGGAGCCTGTTCCCCCCTGAGCCATGTGTGGTAAGAGCGTCTGTGTAGTTTAAAGACTTAGTAAATTTCTCACAATATACTCGGATGACTTGCATATACAAGTACAAATCTGCATCAAAATTACTACAGGCCATAATATGGAGGTCAGGAAGTCTGTCAGGACGGCTGTGCCCATTTTACAGGTGGGATGGCTGAGGATGGGTCACAACAGCTTGTCCAAGCTTTGCCCAGTGGTCTGGCTGATACAGCCTGTGCATGCACGCACACACACACACACACACACACAGAGGTTCCTGGGAAGGTGTGGAATTGTGGGATAGCGTTCTGCAAAGGTGTAGAAATAAGTGCTAGTTGTTCGAACTAGTGGAGGTGTTTAGCTTGCCACAATTTGCTGGTTTTTTTTTTTTAAAAAAGAGTCTTTCCCTTTTCTTTCAAGTCTGCTTTAATTGAGTGGTGGGAGATTTAGGACAAATAAAAGGAACTACTTCTTCACACAGCGCAGAGTAAAATTATGGAACTCACTACCACAAGATGTAGTGATGGCCACCAATCTGGATGGGTTTAAAAGGGGGTTGGATAAATTCCTGGAGGCGAAGGCTATCCATGGCTACTAGCCCTGATGGTTGTGTGCCATCTCCAGTATTCGAGGCAATAAGCCTGTGTGCACCAGTTGCTGGGGACCATGGGCGGGAGGGTGCTGTTGCACCATGTCCTACTTGTCCATCACTGGCCGATGGCTGGTTGGCCACTGTGGGAACAGAGTGCTGGACTAGATGGACCCTTGGTCTGATCCAGCATCAGGGTACTTCTTCCGTTCTTAACTGTTGCTGTAGTCGGGTCTGTTTTCAAGCACAATGGTGTAAATTGGGGAGTGTTTACCGTGTGCGCGCGTGCAAAAGCTGCGCATATACTCCCACAGAGGTCTGAGGCCTAGATATTGCAGATGCGGGACACCCATGTCTTAGCAGTACCACTTCTATCTGTCGACACGCTTCGGATGCGCCTGGCCGAGGCTTTTGTGGCGCCATTACCTTACCTCAAGCACGACATTTTCTGAGGGGTTCCAGATCACTTCCTCCAGTGTTTCCCCTTTGCATCTTCCATCTTTTCTTCTTTTTCCAAACCAGCTAAGGAAGAAAAGATGGAATAATGAGTTGCATGGTGTCTTCTCCTGGTTCGAGCCAGAATCCTTCCGTCTGGAAAAATCCTTGTGTTTCCTCCATACAAATATATATAGAGAAATCTGCTCTTTTGTTAAAGTGTTCGCTTTTATTTTAGGATTTATCTTGTTGTAAGTCGCCTTGCGAGGGCTCCTCTCCTGAAAGGCGGCCTAGGAGGATTTTAAATAAATGAAGGCACAATCCTATGCATGATTAGACAATAAAAAGGCCTTCATCTCCCAGCCTGCCCCAGCCACCATGGCTGGATTGTGTCCTTATTAAATAAGTGTCAAGGAGACGTTTTCTGTGTGGAGGGATTTTTTATTCTTGTACGGTGGGGCATTCGATTATGGGAGCCCCCACCTGAAGAGGTATAGCCCAGGTTCAGGCTTTGCCACCTCAGCGAGAACTAGGCCGAAGCTGTGTTTCTGAAATTCACCTCAGTCTGGGCCTACTCCCAGGATATATCCTCGTCTTGTGTGTGTATCTTCCTGCTAAAGCTCTTCCTCCCCATTCTGGGACTGTCTCTCCCATCTCTGACTGAAATTGCTTTTTATTCGCCTCTCTCTGGAAACTAACGCGCTGCAGACATAATCGAAAGCAGAACGAGCGGCGTCTGGTTCTGAGTAAAGCTTTGGGCCTGTGCTTCCTCGTTCTGAATTTATGTTGCTCTCCCTCGGACACACGCGGATCTGTTTACCTTGCCGGAAATATCTCTATTTCTTTCTCTTTTTTGGCCCCCTTTCTCCACATCTAGAGGCCTCTTGTATTTGGTACATGTACTTTTTCCTTAAGAGGTTTTTCTTTCTTGCTCATCTACGACAAGCAAGAAGTGCCTCGTTGCCTGTCGCACCCTTCTTTTCCGTGGGCCGCAGTTTCTCTGTAATGTTCGCTGCTGTTTTTGCATCGCTAACAATGTGTCCCAACTCTGAGAAATCGTTTATTTACTGCATTTCTATCCTGCTCTTCTTTTGATGTTCACCCCCCTCCAATTAATCCTCAGCAGCAACAAGAGAGACTGAAAGAACTGGGCATGTTTAGCCTGGAGAAGAGAAGATTGAGGGGAGACATGATAGCAGTCTTCAAATACTTAAAAGGTTGTCACACAGAGGAGGGCCAGGATCTCTTCTCGATCCTCCCAGAGTGCAGGACACGGAATAACAGGCTCAAGTTACAGGAAGCCAGATTCCGGCTGGACATCAGGAAAAACTTCCTGACTGTTAGAGCAGTGCGATGGTGGAATCAGTTACCTAGGGAGGTTGTGGGCTCTCCCACATTAGAGGCCTTCAAGAGGCAGCTGGACAACCATCTGTCAGGGATGCTTTAGGGTGGATTCCTGCATTGAGCAGGAGGTTGGACTAGATGGCCTTGGAGGCCCCTTCCAACTCTGCTATTCTGTGATTCTAACCCTGTGAGGTAGGTTAGGCTGAGAGACAGAGAGAGAGTGGCTTGCTCAGAGGCACCCAGTAAGCTGAGTGGGGATTCGAACCCAGGTCTCACCAGGCCTAGTCCCACGTTCCTACCTACTACGCCACACTGGCTCTCTTGCCAGTAACCTTATCAAAACTCATTTTGGGCCTGTTCAGACAACACGCTAAGCCATGGTTAGGCCACTAACCCTTTTGCAGCAAATGGTTAGCGAGCGGGTTTAAGTTGTGATTCTGTAGCCACCATGGTTAGGAATGGTTCACGTGACATGCCAAGTCATGGTTCACGCGACATGCTAAGCCATAATGTTTATCTCTAAATGTTTAAACGCCGTGGCTTAGCGTGTCATCTGAACAGGGTCATTGTTTCCCTCCTCCCTGCTCCACCCTCGTACATCTCGTTCTCGTCAAGCCTTCTCCCTGACACACTAGCTTTCTGTGCACGGGGAATCTTTGTGTATGAGGAAACATTCAGCCCTGTGAATCTCTTCCTCTAGTTTGAATTGGAACAGCCCAGAGCCAGGGAGGCGATATCAGTCACTGGTGCCTTTATTGTCCTCTCAACTCGCCCAACCTGATAAATCGGTTGGCGACGTAACGCTGCCGTGTGTTTTGTGCCAGGGGAGGGTTGGTGAAATGCCAGCAGCGTGCCGTGACCCGGAAAACCTCATCAAATGCGTTTATAGGCGCTGTCGAAATGACAGCTACGGTGACTCACTTATATTGACGGCGGGAATGTTGCCGCGCGCGAAGCACTTGCGGTTCAGGCATTATGCTGGGACGGGCGGACTTCATGCTTGTAGCACTGGCTTCGTTTTCCCCGCCCGGGAACGCATGAAACCCACCAACTGGCGTAAAAGACAAGCGCTTAAAATGGAAGAATTCTGCACCCAGCAGTTTCTTTTGAGAACTCCGTGAACCTCGCAGTCCGTCCACACAAAATCCCTCTCTTGGTTGCCCCAAACTTTCTTCATTTCGGTCGTACGGTTCGCATCTCCTCCTCCTCTTCCTCACCGTTGTCTGGGCCAGGGCGGGAGGCCGGGGAACAAGCACCTTGGAACGGTAAAGAGCAGGAACAACTTCATGAGTAGGGTGACCCTATGGAAAGGAGGACAGGGCTCCTGTGTCTTTAACAGTTGTATTGGAAAGGGAATTTCAGCAGGTGTCATTTGTATGCCTGCAGCACCTGGTGAAATGCCCTCTTCATCACAACAGTGAAAAGCTGCATGAGCCTTGCCCTCTTTTGTATCTGGTCACTCTAGTATAGCTCCTGCAGTTTTAACTGTTGTGATGAAGTGGGGATAGATATATGACATGGTTTGGCTACCTGGGGGGGGGATCCTTTGGCCTAGCCTTCCTGCCATGTGGTGCCCTCCAAATCTCCATGACTACTACTTCCACCATCCCCAGCCAGCCTGGAGGGCACCCAACTGGGGAAGACTGCTTTGAAATGTCCTCCCCCCCGCCCAATTCCTTCCAAGCCTCCCTTGCTTTTTATGATCTCTATTAACAAGAGCGGCTTTCTTATTTCCCACCAGCCTTTTTAATTTTCCTTCAGTCCTGCTTTTCTTTCCTGAACTAGAAGAACCTTTCCCAACCTGGTATCTTCCAGGATGTTTTGGACTACACTCCCCATTATCCTGATTGTTGGCCGTGCTGGCTGGAGTTGCTGGGAGTTATAGTCCAAAAGATCTGCAAGGCACGATGCTGATCTTGAATAAAGGGGAATTGCTGTATCCAGTATTCGAGGCAGTAAGCTGTGTGTACCAGTTGCTGGGGAACATGGGTGGGAGGGTGCTGTTGCACCATGTCCTGCCTTGTTGGTCCCTGGCTGATGGCTGATTGGCCACTGTGTGAACAGAGTGCTGGACTAGATGGACCCTGGGTCTTATGTTTTGCATGTGCTCTCTCTTTCTCTCTCATGGGATTCATGCGCTCCTACCTTCCCACTGAAGGCAATTAAAATGACATGCTCTTGGCTGCCTCCCATTCTCCAGATGAGCTCGTTGCCAGTAAAATGGCAGGTGGAGACTTAATTGCAGGTGGATATGCTTATGAATTCCCCAGTAGTGCCCAAAACCGCACCTCGCTAGAATTGTGCAACCTGTTCTATACGTCAGTCCCTCTAACGATGAACTCAGGCGGGTGAGTGACAACTCCTTCCAAGAGCAAACGCGGTGCTCCCGTGCCGACAGGAGCAGGGCCGAAATAGGGCCCCTGAGAAACAAGAAGGAGGTATCCGGCGTATTTAGGGGAACCCTGAGGTTTTCAGAAGTGCAAAATAAGACCTAGGAGGCTGAGCATTCTCAGAAGCCTTGGGATGTTTAATGTCGGGCAGCTGGAGGAAAAGGGGACGCGAGAAGGGATGGAATGACTTGGGAGAAGAGAAATAAGAGATCAGGAAAGAACTGCAAATTTTACACGCAATTATCAATAAAATAACGATGAAACAATTTATAAAACGTAGCTAAAAATGCACAAACCCTTTTGTAACTGGGTTGTGCTATTTTATTTGTCTGCCTTGATAACCCTTGTGTATTATTGCAAAGCAGGTTCCATTTCCGTTCACAAGTTGGCTTTTTGCCCTGCATTTTTGGCTATGTTTTATAGAGTGGGTTTTTTTTTATTGTTATGGTACTGAAATTTGTGTGTAAAAATCTGCAGTTCTTTGCTGACCTTTTACTTCTCATTGGTTTCATTTGGCCAGGAAATTATCTCTCTGCCTTGGCCTTTTGTATCCTGGAAGAGGGCATAACTAGCTGAAACGAACCCTGAACAAGATGGCTTCTGCTGGCATGTGAGGATATGCTGCAACATTTTGTTGCTGCTGATACCGCACATCTCTGAGTACGAATGTGTATCTCTTTGTATGCAAATGTTGTCATTGTAAATGGCTGTTGTGGTAAATTACTGCGGTATTTTACCTGGAACGGAGCTTTGGATACTGAGGCTGTGATCTAGTTAGCCATGGGGGACTCTGGACCTGTCACTGTCTCTCAGCCTAACCTACCTCACAGGGTTGTTGTGAGGATAAATTGGGAGAGGAGTAGCAGCATGTAAGCACTTTGGGCTCTTTGCGAGAGGAAAAATGGATAGATACAAATGTAATCAATAGGGTTTTAAACAGAAGCATGAGTTCTTTGTTTTGGTCCACTGCAGCAGAAATCAATTCTCCCTTGAACAAGGAGGTGTCTCTGCGGTAGTTAATTCTTACATTTATTTATTTCTAAAATGTGTAAACCGGCCTTCATCCACAAGGGATCCCGTGTTGGTAAACACAGCATTAAAAACAAACAGACAAATCCAATCTAAGAGCCACACAATTACGTGTTAAAAGTCAACTTTAAAATAGCAATTCTTCAGCCAGCCAGCCCAACAAAAACGCAGCAATAAGTTCAGTTTTTTTTAAAAAATTTCAAATTCTAAAATGCTACAACGTTAAAAAGTTTGGGCAAAAAGAAATGTTTTCATTTGGCACTGAAAAGAGAAAAAGTTTCTCCTTTGGGGGAGGGCATTCCAAAGTTCTTGCCACGTTCCTGAGAACGTTTTAATGGGAGGGAATGATGAGATTCATATTCCAGAAAAGAAAAGAGCTTGCATTCTTATTTATTTAGTTTTTAAGGGTGCATTCCTGTGCATGTTTAGACAGGGGCATATAGGGAGTTGTAGGACTCCCCCCCCCCCCCCGTTTACACATGCGTAGGACTGTACCCTAAGCGGGCTTGTCTTTGCAGGAGTTATAAGGCACGCATCCTTAATGTGCATCAGTGGTTCAGTTGATGTGATCAGTAAAGTTGAATATGGTAAAGCTTTTTTTTGGGCTGTCCCACTTCATTCTGTGGGGAGGATATGGGAGGCTTTATATTTGAATGCTTTCCCCCCCAATAAACTCCCTGCATATAGAAAAAACAGATGTTGGGGCGAAGGCTGGTTGGAACTCTTTTTCCTGAGCTGCTAGCTTTCTGCAGGGAGGGAGGGAGGTCTTCCCCCCCCCCGTTAAGGAGCATACAGACATGCAGCCCCTGTCCTTGCAGCCTGAAGTGAATCCTGTTCAGACTGCTGTTCAGACACACTTTGAGACAGATGCAATTAACAGCTTCCAAAGACCCCGTCCTGCAATGTTGCATTTGATCACGGTAACCTATTTCCCCCCCTTAAATAAATGAATGCCTGCCTGTTTGGGTTTCACCTGGTTCCCTTCTCAATCCAGGTGACCTGTGGAGCTACGACTTCTACAGCGGCGAGTTCGTCGTGTCTCCCGAGCCGGACACAAGCGTACACACGCTAGATCCTCAGAAGCACAAATATATAATCCTGGGCAGCGATGGTCTCTGGAACATGATCCCACCCCAAGAAGCCATTTCCATGTGCCAGGACCATGAAGATAAAAAGTATTTTATGGTGAGTGGGAGCTTTAGGTTTTGTTTTGTTTTCCTTTTGATATTTCCCCCTTCAGTGTGGCGTGTACGGGTGGTGTCGTTTGGGCTTTATAAGAATCCGCACTCAGAGAGTGAGTTGCTCTTTCAGCCTGAAGGCTGAACTCCATTTCAGAAGCTCTCAGGGTGGGTGGGTGAGGGTTCCAGTCGTGGGCATGGCCAAAGGCAAAATGGGCAGCCCCAGGTACCAAATATTCCAGTACAGTCTAGCTTAAAGCTCTTGCTGCCATTAACTTGGGGAGGAGGGTGCTGTTGCACTCATGTCCTGCCTTTGAGTTTCCCGTGGGTGGCTGGCCACTGTGTCAACAGAATGCTGGACTAGATGGACCCTAACATAATTCTGACATAAGAACGTAAGAAGAGCCCCGCTGGACAAGACCCAGGGTCCATCTAGTCCAGCACTCTGTTCACACAGTGGCCAACCAGCTGTCGACCAGGGACCCACAAAGCAGGACACAAGTGCAACAGCACCCTCCCGCCCATGTTCCCCAGCAACTGGTGTGTATAGGCTTCCTGCTTCCGATACTGGAGTCAGCATACAGCCATCAGGAGGAGTAGCCATTCTCCAGGAATCTACCCAACCCCCTTTTAAAGCCATCCAACTTGCGGTAGTGAATTCCATACTTTAACAATGCACTTTGTGCAGAAGTCTTTCCTTTTATCTGCCCTGAAGCTCCCACCATTATGGGATGATCCTGGGTTCTAGTATTCTTGGAGAGGGAGAAAAATACCTCCCTATCTAGGTTCTCCGCGCCATGTGTAATTTAGTACACCTCTGTCATGTCTCCCCTTCGCCTCCTTACGTCTGGTCCACATTGGCCCTTCTTAGGGTCTTAACTAAACCCTAGAAAAGGCATTTCAACCTATTAGAATGCGCAAATGTAGGGGTTATTGTTGTCCCTCACTGGCACACATTCAGTATTGGCATACCATGCTGAGATGTGCTGGAACACAAGGACAACAATAATAAGATAAGGCCTTGCTAAGGAACATCTTGGCACTGGCTTACCATGCCTTGGAATGTGCTGACGCAAGAGCCACAGAATACAATACAGTATTGAAGGCACTATGCTATGATCACGTATTTCCTTAACCCTTATATGGTATATTCATGCTGAACACACACTAACAAACATCTCCTGTGCACGAGGTAATCATGCATTAACATGCTGTACTCAACAACCAATCATAGCTTGTACACAAGAAATGTAACCACTTAGTTCTTAATAAAACTAAGACGGGGCGACCTGTTTGGGATGCCTCCTCTTTCATGCAGTTGGACTCCTTGCCAGTTATTTACCACAGCAAAAGCTGGGAAGCCTTCAGCGATTGGTATATGGGGAGAGGGGGTCAGGCCAGGGAAGAAGGCGTGGCAGTATGAGGACCCCGGATTGGTAAACCAGGCGGGCCGGATGTTCTCTGCAGGCCTCAGCACCTGTGGGCTGTCAGATGGTGACTATTTCCCCTCTTCTCCGCCCTTCCCCAGGGAGAGCACCAACAGTCTTTGGCCAAAATGCTGGTGAACAGAGCTCTGGGCCGGTGGAGGCAGCGCATGCTTCGGGCTGATAATACCAGCGCCATCGTCATCAGCATCTCTTCGGGACGGAGCAGCCGGAGTAGCCTGGACAGCGAGGAGGAGCTGTGCTTCAACCTGGCGGAGGGCCCGGCTTACAGCAGCCCCGAAATGTGGACGATGACGCCTTCGCGCTGCTCCACTCCGCCGGTCAAGGTAAAAACACCGCTGACGATGTCGTCGGGCTAACGTTAGAGCATCGGCGCGGGACATCAGTGGCCAGGGCTTCAAGCAGGGGCCACCGTTTGGACACAGAATTAAGGAAAAAGTCTCTATTAGCCTGGCGCCCTCCGGATATGTTGTACTACAACTCCCATCTCCCCCTAGCTCAGCCTTCCTCAACCTGGGGCGCTCCAGATGTGTTGGACTGCATCTCCCAGAATGCCCCATTCTGGGAGATGCAGTCCAACACATCTGGAGCGCCCCAGGTCGAGGAAGGCTGCCCTAGCTGGTAGGAATTGTGGTTTGACGCATCTGGAGGTCTCTGAATAGGAGAAGGCTGGTCTACAGAAGAGATGTGGAGACCTGGGGGAATGGGGAGGACGTACAGAAAAAAATGGGGGTGGGTGGGGGAGGAAACCCAGAAAAATTAAGGGGGAATTGGGTGGATGGGGAACTGATTTCCCCCCCCCCCAATTTTTTCTGTTTGTGTTCCACTCCCCCCCGCAATCTTTCACACCTCTGAGAGTGACGAACAGGCTGCGCTATGGTCCTAAAAGGAAAGCTGTTCTTGGCATGATGTAAGAAGCTCTCTGTGCCTGGCCATCATCATCATCATCATCATCATCATCATTATTTTCTTTATTACGTTTATACCCTGACTTCTTTCCTCTTGCAAGGTGACTTGAACAGCTAGATGGCGGCTTACTAATAGTTAACCTGGTCAGACGGTGGCTTACTTGAATGGTTGGTTACTAATAGCTTCCCTGGTTAAATGGCAGCTTACAAATAGTTCACCTGGTTAGAGGGTGGTTTGCTAATTGCCGTTGGCCGTTGCGGTTAGGGCAGCAGCGAACTCGGGCGTAAGCCTGGGATTGTCAATCAGGACCACTTTGGGGCTGAGGCTGTTCGGAATTGAATGGTGCTGAAGGGCCAAAGGGGTTGGCTCCGGCCGCCAGTCATTGCTTGAGCTGGCGTGGTGGTACAAAGGCCTCTTTAACCTCTGTCTCAGTGTGAATAGCAACAGACGCTTTGGGAAAGGGTTAGGTCTTCCTTTACAGACTGGCTGTTAAAGAGCCTTTTACCTGTGCATTAGTTTGCACGGGAGAAGGTGGGTGAGGCGCATAATAATGGGAAAAGGGATCAGTGGGGTCAGGAGATTTTCTGAACGTGGGAGGACTTGTGGGAAGAGCACGTAAAGGCCCGTACAAGATCAACTTTGCTCCATCCCACAACAGGTCGGCCAGCCCCCTGGGAGCGCCACACAGAGCCAGGAGATCCTGCTGAATGGGGTGAGCTGTGGGGGAGGGAGAATCCCCCCCCAAATTAGCAGAGGGACTTTCTGCCAATGGAGCCCTCCCTCTCACAGAAGGCAGATCTTGGATCCAACCCACAATCTCGGTTTTAGCCAGTTCGGTCACCTCCTTAGACGTGGTAGAAGTGATGATCAATTAATGGCGGATTCATGTGACGGTGCTCTATTTCACAAACTAATGCAGTAACATATAACACCTTACATGTTACCAAATGCTTAGGACTAGAGGAAAGGATGATCAGGGGTCTGGAAACAAAGCCCTATGAAGAGAGACTGAAAGAACTGGGCCTGTTTAGCCTGGAGAAGAGGAGATTGAGGGGAGACATGATAGCACTCTTCAAATACTTGAAAGGTTGTCACACAGAGGAGGGCCAGGATCTCTTCTTGATCCTTCCAGAGTGCAGGACACGGAATAACGGGCTGAAGTTATAGGAAGTCAGATTCTGGCTGGACATCAGGAAAAACTTCCTGACTGTTAGAGCAGTACGACAGTGGAAACAGTTACCTAGGGAGGTTGTGGGCTCTCCCACACTAGAGGCCTTCAAGAGGCAGCTGGACAACCATCTGTCAAGTATGCTTTAGGGTGGATTCCTGCATTGAGCAGGGGGTTGGACTCGATGGCCTTCTAGGCCCCTTCCAACTCTACTACTGTGTGATCCTATGATTCTATGAAAGAATGCTCCAGGTGGACTTCACTGGGAAGAGTGTACCATTGTGGCGTAGGGGGCACCACCGAGAAGGTCCTCTCCCTTGTGGCCATCCTCCAAATCCCCTTGGAGGAGCTGCTTGGAGGAAGGCCTCAGATGATGATTGTAGCGCACAGGCGGGTTAATACCAGGAGAGGCGTTCCGTTAGGAATTGCGGTTCTCAGCCCATGTAAGACTTTGTAGGTCAAGCCCAGAACCTTGACTTGGGATCAGAAGTATATTGGCATTCAGCGCTAGACCCTTCTCCACAAGGTTCAGGGACACTTGCTTAGCACATATGGCTTTACAATAATTGGAGAAATTCAAGATCTCTTAGCCATGGAAGATAAAAATTTAGAGGAAGCATCTCTTCGCTTTGGAGAGGTCAGGGAGAAACAATCAGAGATATTTCCAGTCTCTCTCATGGCCTGCTTAAGAGAGACCGTTTTTACAATTGTTGGAGCAACACAGTATCTGTTAGTCGTGGAAGTGATAAACAGAACTTCTCCGTTCAGAGGAAGCATCGCTTTGCTTAGGAGAAGTTGTGGACAAACAATCAGGGATGATTGCCTGGCTCTCCCACGTCCTGCTTGGAGGAGTCTGATCGACATCCGAGTCAGAGCTACCCTGTCCCTTAAAACGGAGGGCAAACACAAGTGTCTCATTTTTAGCACCGTTGCTGCATTCAGTCCAGATGTGCTCCCTCTTTTCAGGCTCCGGTCCTGAGAAAAGCTCTGCTGGTTTCTGGCCTTCGCACACTGATTGGCTAGCCCCCACCCCCGGGATGTTGCCAGGAAAGCCCCCACCTCCCCATCCCGGGTTTTGTGCGTTAGACAGCGGCTTCATTTCTCATCCAAACAATCTCAAATGACATCAATTAATGGGCATGCTCCCGCAAGCCGTCCCGAACCAATGGGAAAAAGTCCCCCTGCCCTTAAGCTTCATTGCCATGAAAGGTCGTTGCAGGCAGAGTTAACCTTTCCCTCCCGAGCTGCAATCCCCCTTGAACTTTTTCCCCCTTGCATGGCAATTAAGCTGAAGAAAAACACCCCATACACCTTCCAACGGATGCTCAGAGCTCTGCAGAATAGATCCCGGCCCTGGGAAATGAATTCTGGGCCAGGGTTCCAGGCCTAGCAAGGGCCCTATACGGTCGGTATGTGGAGCTACCTCTGTTCCTGTTCCTCTGAGGTTGGGGGTCACCCGGCTTGGATTCTGCATCAGGAGTGAACCCATGACCACACCCCCACCCTCCGTCAACTCGCCACAGGCGAGCAGCTGCTTACAAGCCGTACGAAAGCAGCCTCAGTGCCCTGTGTTGGAAAAAAACATCACAAAACAAACCCCAACGATTTGTCATCTGTCCACTTTTTCTTTCTTTTCATGACGGCGAGGCAGATTTGGTGGCTTCGTTTTCATCACTGAGCGAAGAAAAGTTTGATAGGACAAGATATTATCTCCGCCCCGCCCGCCCCCTCCAGTTTTATTTTTTTTCGCCGTTTCTGTCGGAACGTGAGCCGTGGCTAGCCTTCTGGAAGCCCTTTGTGGGAGGGGAGAGGAATGCTGGCAATTACCGCGACGGGCTTTCAATCGCTCTCGCTCCTTTGATGTTCCCCGGAGTCTTTTGAATAACGCTCCTTTTGGCAAAGTGAAATGGAAAAACAGAGAGTATTTAAAGCTCTGTACAGATGCAGCTAATAGGAGGTGGGCTTTTCCCTCCCAATCTCTTTGCCTTTCATTCCCTTTTTATGGCCGTTCTCTCTCTGTCTTCCTTTCCCTTTTGTGCTGCCTGCTTTCTTGATCTCCTCTACTTTCTCTCTTGAACTCTCTTGGCTTCCCCTTTTGCAAATGCCTTTTCTCTTTCACTTCTCTTCCTCCTTTCTCTTTTGCTCTCGTCTTTCTCTCCCTCATTTTTCTCTTTTGCTCTCCTCCCTCCCCGCTCTCGTTTCTGTCCTTCCTTCTCAGGAAACAATTGCAGGAAACCGCATGAGCATCCTTTGGAAAGGCGATCAGTCAGTCATGTAGAACCATAGAATCGCAGAGTTGGAAGGGGCCTCTAAGGCCATCAAGTCCAACCCCCTGCTCAATGCAGGAACCCACCTTAAAGCATCCCTGACAGATGGCTGTCCGGCTGCCTCTTGAAGGCCTCTAGTTTGGGAGAGGAGTGGTTCACAGTTTTTTCATAAAATCATGGAATAGTAGAGTTGGAAGGGTTCTCTTAAGGCCATCAAGTCCAACCCCCTGCTCAATGCAGGAATCCACCCTAAAGCATCCCTGACAGGTGGCTGTCCGGATGCATGTTTGGAGGGGATAAAGGAACAGGGCTGTGGATTACGCTGTGTTTGGGGAAGAAAGAAACCGGAAGATATACTGATCCATAATTACACTCAATGCCAGCTTTACGTTTTTGAGGACTGCTCCTCTCCCAGTGAATCTAGCTTCTGGCCACCATTGTCACCAGCTGCTGCTGCTCCTCAATCCTCTTTCTCCTCCTTTACTACCAGTGGGTTGCAAAACGGCCAATGTACCTGCAGGCATTTTGAGCCCTTGAAATGCTCTGGGTCAGCCTTCCCCCACTAAGTGCCCTGCATATGTCTTGGGCAGCAACTCCAGGGATGATGGGAGCTGTAGTCCAAAATGAATGGAGTGTACCCAGCTGGGGAACATGGGCAGGAGGGCTTTCCTGTGGTCGGCCGCTGTGTGAACAGAACGCTGGACTGGGTGGACCCTCGGTCTGTTCCAGCCGGGCTCCTCTTAACGTTGCTCTGGGTGGCTGCTCTGGGCAAATGCGAGGTGTTGTCGTTCCGTATCCTCTGAGTAATCTGGTGCCCTCTGTCCTCCAACAGAGAACCTGTCTGTGTAGAAGGAGGAGAGGCAAGAGGGCACGAGGCAAGACGTGGGGCGGACCGAGGTGGGGCCTCCTTGGATCAATGAAAGTAATGATTCAGAGGCTGAGAAAAGGACGTTGGCGCAGAGGAGAATAAAGGCAGTAGCACCACAGCTTGAGTACCGTTGTGTGTTTTTGAGGGGCGGGCTTTAGGGGTGGGGCGGGGGGCTTGTCCCGCAAAGGGAAAAATAGGTCAGCACACGGAGAAGCAGGCGCTTGGAATTAACGGGTGGGGGCACCTTTCCCCCGTGCCGCAACAGCGTCCATGATGCGTCGGCGACAGAAGATGGAAGACTGAGCCGGGGGGGGGGGGGGTTTCTCGTGAGCCAGATGGAGCCCTCCTCGTGAGGAATGGGCGACTTGGGAGCACAGCAAGGCAACCAAATAAATAGGCCAAGGCTCTCTCTCCAGTCTGGGAGCAAACCAGGACGTAAAGAGGAGAAGGAGGGGGGGGGGAATGCACACACACAAAGGTATGAGGAACTCCTTTCTGCCTGGCCGTGAGCTGGCCTCCCCCTCCTTTCTCCCTTTAGTAATAATCAAACTGTATTTATTTTATTTATGTGTGACATTTCTAAACTGCTGCTTATAATAAAACCCTTCCACGGTTCACAAGAAATACATTTTAATTACAATACGAAAAACTCAACATTAAAAGCACGGAATTAAAACAACAGGAAAAGCAATTCAAGGATTGTTTTTCATTATTTGCATTATTATTATTATTATTAATTGAAAAGCCAAGCTGTCAGCATCCTCCATTCTAGCACCGTCCAGATGCTTTGGACTACAGCTCCCAGCATTCCTGGCCATTGGACATGCCGGCTGTGGCTGGTGGGAGTTGAAGTCGAAAGACTCAGGCTGTTCTAGCGTGAGGAAGAAACGGAATGTAGGGTGTGGCTATGCAAATTGAGTGGGTGTGGCTATGCAGATTCTCAATAGGTTCCGCCTCCACCCCAACAAGGTCCCAGAATGCACCTGTGGAATGGATGCCATTAGTTCCTATGGAGAAATGGCATATTTAGCGATATGGTGATGGTAGGGTGACCATATGAAAAGGAGGACCGGGCTTCTGTATCTTTAGCAGTTGCATAGAAAAGGGAATTTCAGCAGGTGTCATTTGTATGCATGCAGCACCTGGTGAAATTCCCTCTTCATCACAACAGTTAAAGCTGCAGGAGCTATACTAGAGTGACCAGATACAAAAGAGGGCAGGGCTCCTGCAGCTTGAACTGTTGTGATGAAGAAGGAATTTCACTAGGTGCTGCATGCATACAAATGACACCTGCTGAAATACCCTTTTCTATGCAACTGTTAAAGATACAGGAGCCCTGTCCTCCTTTCCACAGGGTCACCCTAGTGATGCTGAAACCAGAACCTGCCATTTATGGGGTGGCTTAGGATCCATTTTTGGGGGACGCCGCAGGGTAGAGGATCCTTGACACGCAACCCTTCTCACACACATACACACACACACACACACGGAGTCAGTCTGTCCTTGTTGTAATAAGGGGCATTTTTCCTACCAGGCTTCACTGCCCCCATATTTATATCCCGCCTTTCCATCCCTCAGACAGCAACCTCAAGTATAAAGCAGAAATCGCTGTATTGTTCTTACAATTGTGATAATATTCAGTTGTTTCTAAAGTGCCAAGTAGTGATCAAATCAAATTGACTCATTTAAAAAATAAAAATCCACACAACCACCTTGTAAGGTAGGACGGATGCCAGTATTTCTCCCCTCCCCCAACTTTACAGACGCAGGGTGTGGGAAACTGAGGCCCGCTTAAGGCCCACTCGTGAGTGGGTGTGTGGGCGGAGCAACTTGAATCGGGGGCGGGGCTTGTGCCTTGGTTGACCGCTGGCTCCCGCAGCCGCGATTCTTTAATTATTGCTAGCTTGGGGAAAGACCTCCTCAACCGTACTGCTCAAACCTCTGCCCTGAACTAGGATTTCTCAGAACTAAAACACCTCATACCAGATAACCCGTTTTGAGTGCTCCTCAGAAACCTTGGAAAGAGAGAGCGTAAATGTGGGAAAAAAAATTCCCGGGCAGCTGCTGAACTGGTTTTTCCAGACCTTCTTGCTAATGTTTAACCTACGTCTACCTCCCGCTGCAGTTTGAAACGCTTGAAAATAAGCAGATGTTTAAGGCCCGGCTTGTACCGGTCTATTACTCTTCATGCCGGTCACTGAATTGGGAGAGGAGGCAGATGTAACTTCTTTTAATCTGTCCCCCTCCCTCCGTACATTTATGTCTCTCCCACCTCTCTAGTTCTGGGGCACCTCTGAGATCTTGCTTTCTAAGAGCGTGGAGCCAGGGAGAAGGCCATTCCACTATTCAGACCAGCCTTCCCTAACTTTTGTTGTTTATTCGTTCAGTCGTTTCCAACTCTTCGTGACTTCATGGACCAGCCCACGCCAGAGCTTTCTGTCGGCTGTCGCCACCCCCAGCTTCCCCAGGTCAAGTCTGTCACCTTGAGAATATCCTCCCTCCATCTTGCCCTTGGTCGGCCCCGCTTCCTTTTGCCTTCCACTTTCCCTAGCATCAGCCTCTTCTCCAGGGTATCCTGTCTTCTCATTCTGTGGCCAAAGTACTTCAGTTTTGCCTTTAATACCATTCCCTCAAGTGAGCAGTCTGGCTTTATTTCCTGGAGTATGGACTGGTTTGATCTTTATTATTATTTATTAATATTTATTTATATAGCACCATCAATGTACATGGTGCTGTACAGATAACACAGTAAATAGCCAGACCCTGCCGCATAGGCTTACAATCTAATAAGTTGTAGTAAACAATAAAGAGGGAAGGAGAATGCAAACAGGCACAGGGAAGTGTAAACAGGCACCGGGTAGGGTGAAGCTAACAGTATAGAGTCAGAACAAACTCAATATTTGAAGGCTATAGGGAAAAGAAAAGTTTTTAGCTGAGTTTTAAAAGCAGTGATTGAGTTTGTAGTTCTCAAGTGTTCTGGAAGAGCAGGTCCTGCCATATGCACTGGACTACAACTCCCATCATTCCTAGGCAGCAGGGCCAGGTTGGGAAGGCGGCTCCACGCAGATCTAGCAATACACCAAGAGCTATTGCGGTTTGAGTGCTGTAGGACTTGGGGACGGGGACCTGGGGTCACGTCCCTGCTGGGCCATGAAACTGACAGGGCGACCTTAAAGCGGGGTGGGGAGAGAAGTGTCACTCTCTTTCAGTTTAATCTACCTCACAGGGTTGTTGTGAGGATGAAAGGGAGAACCATGTATGCTGCTCTGATATAGGAGAAGGGCCGGACAGAATTGTGATGAAAGATAATACATTTAAAAGTATAGAAGGATCAAGTGGGATCTACAACAAAATGTTGCAGTGGGTCATGTTCCTTCCTACTCAGGGTACCAGACAGATCTTTCCCAAGAGACTTTGTTCCGTTCCTGTGATGTGTTTTTTCACCTCCCAACGGTCAGCTAGCATTTTGTGGCCACTGCCTTCGTCTATGTTGCGGATGTGTAGGCCTCGACGCTTTATGTCCCCCTCAAGTTTCTGTGCAGATCCCCAAAGTACAGTCAGTGCCACCCTTTCAGAAAGAACCACAGAGCAGACGACCAGCAGATTGAGATCAATAGCAACAGCACGTCACCAAACGGGTTCCATTGAAGTGACTAAAAACTAAAGACCTTTCCTAAAAGGAAGCTATGGAGGGGGAACGTCGAGGAAGGAGTGAGGCTGACTTTCCTAGGCAGGGAATTCCAGATTCGGGTCTGGTCGCCGGCAAGTTCATCCTGGAGAACATGGGCCTTTCAGGTATCCCGGGCCCAATCCGTGTTGGGCTTTCAAGGTCCTAACTTGGTCCTTTGCAGAAAAGAGCAACTAAAATGATTAAGGGGCTGTAGCATCTCCCCTACGAGGGAAGGTTCCATCAACTGGGATTGTTTAGCTTGGGAAAAAGGAGGTTAAGGGGAGACATGACAGAGGTGGACAAAATTATGCATGGCATGGAGAATGTGTAAAGGGGGACCTTTTTCTCCCTCTCCCATAATACTAGAACCCAAAGGCGTCATCCCATGAAGCTGATGGGCGGGAGATTCAGGACAAATAACGGGCTTAAGTTAAAGGAAGCCAGATTCCGACTGGACATTAGGAAAAACTTCCTGACTGTTAGAGCAGTACGACAATGGAATCAGTTGCCTGGTGAAGTTGTGGCCTCTCCCACACTAGAGGCCTTCAAGAGGCAGCTGGACAACCATCTGTCAGGGATGCTTTAGGGTGGATTCCTGCATTGAGCAGGGGGTTGGACTCGATGGCCTTGTAGGCCCCTTCCAACTCTGCTATTCTATGATTCTAAGGACTTCTTCACACAGCCCAGAGTTAAATGATGGAATTCACTACCACAAGATGTAGTGATGGCCACCCATTTGGATGGCTTTAAAAGAGGGGTTGGAGAAATTCCTGGAGGAGAAGGCTATCCATGGCTACTAGCCCTGAAGGCTAGGTGCTACCTCCAGTATCTGACACAATAAGCCTGTGTGCACCAGTTGCTGGGGAACATGGGCAGGAGGGTGCTGTTGCACTCATGTCCTGCTGCGTTGGTCCCTGGCTGACAGCTGGTTGGCCCGTGTGTGAACAGAATGCTGGACTAGATGGACCCTCGGTCTGATCCAGCAGGGCTCTTCTGATCTTATGTTCTTAAGTTCAGTTTCTCGGCTCCCATCCAGTCCCTTACAGACTCCAGGCACATGTTTCGACCTCCAACAGCCTCCCTGGAACAGGATGGAAAGGAAAGATGGAATTGGGTGCTGGGTTAGCGTTAGCGTCAAGGGTAGGCATAGTCAGGCACTTGCCAGGCAGGGGCCCACTGACTAGCGCCCCCTGGCGTTGTTCCTCCTCTTCACCTGCTTGTTCACCAGCCTCCCGCCCTGGCCCAGACTATGGGAGTGGTGAGAAGGTGGAGCAAGAGATGCCAAGGCCTGCTGGCTCTCTGCCTGTCCGAGCTAGCAAGTGGTGGCAATGATGAGGAAGAGGAGGAGGAGGAGGAGCAGCTGGTGACCACGTCGGTGAGAAGGCGGACTCAGTGAGGGAGGGGGGATCTTGGAGGGGGGTGGTCTTGCCCAAGTTGCAAACAACAACAACAGGGCAGCCAAAATGCTTAAGGGCTTGGAGGATTGTAACATTTGGAGTTCCTTAGCTTATTTATTTATTTATTTATTTATTTATTTATGGGAGCGTGTTCAGAGGAGGGCAACCAGGATGATCTAGGGTCTGGAAACAAAGCCCTATGAAGAAAGACTGAAAGAACTGGGCATGTTTAGCCTGGAGAAGAGGAGATTGAGGGGAGACATGAGAGCACTCTTCAAATACTTTTAAGGTTGTCACACAGAGGAGGGCCAAGATCTCTTCTCGATCATCCCAGAGTGCAGGAGACGGAATAACAGGCTCAAGTTAAAGGAAGCCAGATTCCAGCTGGACATCAGGAAAAACGTCCTGACTGTTAGAGCAGTACGACAATGGAGCCAGTGACCTAGGGAGGTGGTGGGCTCTCCCACACTAGAGGCCTTCAAGAGGCAGCTGGACAGCCATCTGTCAGGAATGCTTTAGGGTGGATTCCTGCATTGAGCAGGGGGTTGGACTCGATGGCCTTAGAGGCCCCTTCCAAACTCTACTATTCTATGATTCTATGATTCTATGATTGCATTTCCATACCGCCTAATAGCTGAAGCTCTCTTGGCGGTTCCCAGAAATCAAAAGGAAGGTAGGGGAACATGCTAGGTATTTCTAAAATGATGCTCGGTGCGAGAAAAGGGGTAATACTGGGACCCAGGGGGGTCCTCCCCGTGAGGCTTCTTGTGTCATGCCAGGGTGAAGGTGGTGGGGCAAACCTTGACTCTGCTCTCTCTTATTTGTGTTTGGGGGTGCTCTTCAGCCTGTCTGGCGAAGGCTCTTTGGAGGCTGGAGGAGGCTCAGGCTAAATTGTCTCCTTGCCCACCGGGACGCCCTGTTTTCTTCTTCTCCTCCGAGGTTTACTTATCCAGCTTCGGAGAGGCAGCTGTGAGGGCTCGGAGGGTCAGATCTCTGGGAACAAATGGACCATTTGTATTTACGGGTAAACGCTCTCCTCTCTTTAATCCCGTCAGGTTTTCGAAGAGGACTTGTGGCCACGACTGAGCTCCCCCGAGACCGTCCCTTTACTCACGCGTAGCCACGCCGCGTTGTGCAAAATGTCCGAGCAGCTCGGCGGCGAGTTCTCCAAGGGCAGCACCCCGGTGGCGTCCCCCAGGGGCGCCGCCCCGCCGGAGGAGAAGTGCAGCAGAGCATTAGGGCTGAGGGCCCGCGATTCGTGCAACCGGAGCCCGCCGGGCGCCCTCTTGCCTTCCAACTCTGGGAACACGGGCGGGGACCCCAAGGCCTCGAAGACGTCTCCGAGCGACCCGTCGAAAGCGCAGGAGCCGGACAGGACTCCTGCAACGGCGAGCTGCAAAAGGACATTGGAAGAGTCCAATTCTGGGCCAGTCGTTAAGAAGCCCCGTCGGGGGCCGACGCGGAACGTCGGAGCCCAGCCCGAAAGCCTGCCTTCCACACCCCAGCACAAAAACTCCAGTAAGCTGGCTATGCGCCGTAGCCTACGTGGACAGAAGCAACTGGGGAACCCATTATTCCACCAGCCCAGGAAAGCCCTGTGTGTTTGCTGAACTGAAAAGTAGCTGGAACAACACCGTTGATTCCCATCCAGTTCAAAGTTATAAAGTCTCGTTGCAGATTATTTGAACCTGCGTTCCCCCCACCCACCCCCAACTCTACCCCCTGTTCACGGTTTTATTTTATTTTTTAATTTTTAAAACCAATGTAGAAAACTTTTTTTCTAAATGGTATTTGAACAGCTTTATCTCAACCTTGTTACTCGCTTGTAATATAACTGTGAATTTTGTAGACGTTCTTAGGATGACAAAGAGTTTTCTGTAAAGAATGTGTGTAAATTTATATCCCTTCATACAAATGTAGTCTCTGCACCTAACTTTTCTCTGGCATAATTGTTACGACAGGGCTAAAAACACACAACTCCCCTTTTGGTTTTTAGATTGGGGGGGGCATGGTAGGGGGAGGTAATTGATTTAGTACAAAGTGATGAATTTGTATAAACCTCCCGTGATGACCTCGCAACTTTTTAATGAAAGTAAATTATTAAACAGAATGGAAGATATGTATTTTCGTAGTACTTAATGCGTTCTGCCTGGAGTGTGCCCTATTAGAAAATATAATACTAGATCTATTTTCTTTCTTAAGTTTTAGATTTCTCTATTCAGAAATGAAATGTACACAGAAGAGATGTTGAGTCCTCACATCGCTCAATGCTAGTTTCTGTGTTTTATTAAAAATACTATGCAGTACTTATCTTGGCTGTATTTTTTTTTTGGTAAGATGAAGGGCCAATATTTTAGCTCAGAAAAAAACAAAAAGAGATTTCTTCTACCAGTTCTTGGGAGCTGGTTTTTTTTTTTTTTTAGGTTTTCTTTTAGTGACATATTTGGAAATAGTACACATTCCTTTATACAAGCATGAGATATTTTACTATTCCAACAATGAATGGTGCTCTTGATGGTGAGCTTTCCACCACAGGATCTTAAGTTATTGGGATGGTTTTCTAGTTTTCTTTGCATATGTGGACCATGTATACTTATAATGAAATAAAACTAGCAAAAAACCTGTGGGACGCCTTCCTGTTTCTTTCTGTTGCTGCTGCTTCTCTTTTAAAAACAGGCAAAGTCACACACAGAGGTGATGTTGAGCCAAATGTGTTTTGCAACACACTGAAACGCCGCAAATTGGTG
Source organism: Elgaria multicarinata webbii (assembly GCF_023053635.1). Lineage (NCBI taxonomy): Eukaryota > Metazoa > Chordata > Lepidosauria > Squamata > Anguidae > Elgaria > Elgaria multicarinata. The sequence continues at coordinate 8,967,285 of NC_086192.1, forward strand.
GAGGAATGAGATCACCGTGTGTAGCTGTGTTGGGACTCCAATCTGGAACAGGTCTTGAATGATTGATCTGCAGGATCTTGGGTGAGGATTTCATCTATGCTCCATGGGATGGGATGGCGAGGTGGGGCAGGGCGTAGTTCAGTAGGTAGAGCACGTGGTTTGCATGCAGGTCTCAGATTTGATCTCCACCATCTCTAGTTAGAATGACCATGTAGCAAATCATGGGAATGACCCTTTTCTCCCTGAGACTGTGAAAGCTGGTCCCAGGGAAGTCAATACTGGGGTAGCTGTATAAATAGTCACAGCAAGGACCATAGCTCACTGGTAGATCATACTCTGCATGTCCAAAGTCTCGTTGCAGATTTATTTATTTATTTATTAAACTTATATACCTCTCCCATAGCCAGGGCTCTCTGGGCGGTTTACAGAAATTCTAAAATTGAGGTAAAAACAAGTGTACAAAATTTAAAACTCTAAAACACAGAACATTCACACATAAAACATTAAAAACCGATTTAAAAACTAAACATGTGGGCAATTAGGATGTGCCGCCATATGCCTGGGCACAGAGGAAAGTCTTAACCTGGCGCCGGAAAGATAGCAGCGTTGGCGCCAGGCGAGCCTCATCAGGGAGATCGTTCCACAGTCTGGGGGCCACCACCGAAAAGGCCCTGTCCCTCGTTGCCACACTCCGAGCCTCTCTCGGAGTAGGCACCCGGAGGAGGACCTTAGATGTTGAACGTAGTGACCGGGTATATTCATGTCGGGAGAGGCGTTCCGTCAGGTATTGTTGGATCATTCCGTCAGATCATGATCCGTCAGATGATTTGAAGCTGTGATCCCCCCCAACTCCACCCCCTTTTCACTGTTTTATTTTATTTTATTAATTTTTAAAACATCCCCCGGCTTCTCCAGCTGAAAAGACATTGTCTAGGAGGTGATTGGAAAGACCTTTCTCTTACAGAATGGTTGCTGGTTGGAACAAGCAATCCTGGTTGGATTATTCTGATGTGGATTTATTAAATGTATACATTGCTTCCCACCGCCAAAAGCTGTTTCAAAGTGACTTACGCACACAAAACAGAAATTCATGATTAATATAACAACAAAACAACCCTCATTCAAAAATCAAAACAACGCCGTCACAATATGAAGCATAATGGGTATTTATTTATTTATTTATTTATTACATTTCTATACCTCCCAAGAGCCGGAGCTCTTGTATTTGTACAAGAATACAAATACAAATAAATATCACCAAAACATAATCTGAAAACAGTACAATATGGAAAGTGTTCATCCACAAATATGTAGTATCTTCCCCTGCTCACAGCTTAGAATAACCGTAAAAGCAGCCCACCAGAGTTGGGCCATAACTGAAGCCCAAATGCATGGGGAAATAATTATTTCTTTGCTTGGCGCTGCAAAGATGACCCACGTCAACACAGAGTGATCCATAAATATGGGGATATGTCAGAAAAGACCCATTGCCGAATTGAACCTCCCCCCCTGCCCCAATTTCTCTTGGGGGGGGCACTGAGAAAGGCCTCTGAAGTTGACCTCAGGGACCCAGTAGGTCCTTGTAGGGAGAATTGGGCCATGAGGTATAGTTCCAAACAATGTAGGAGTTTATAGGTTAAAAACAGCATTTTGAATTTGGAATAGAAACCAGTTGGCAACCTGTGTAGGCAAGCCAGGTGTGTGTCTATGGGAGAGGGAGAGAGGCTTTGACTGTTGGATCTCTGCCTGTTTACATTTCAAGAGTCACTGGAATGAGTTTCACCGGCTTCCCTTTTAATGCAGTGCTTTGAAATGTGTTATCCAGTACCCAGAGTGGGGAAAAGAAGGCAAGCTGCATAAGACTGAAAGTGTGTGTGTCTGTGTGATAGACAGCCCCTGCATCTTCAATGTCTGTGGCAGACAGAAATTCAACAGTTGCAGCCACTTATCTACCTATTGAATTTCTGCCTGTCACTTAGATTTAAAAGCCACAGAATGTAACTTTCACAGGCTTTTACTTCTTATGCAGTGCTTTGAAAGCATATTAGCAAATCACAGGAATTTTTTTAAAATAAATGTGTGTGCTTTGTTGGGGAGAAGGAATGTTGTTCTTGAAGCTTTAAAAGGCTGTGTGACAGGCAGAAATTCAACTGACATACTGGGCTATACCTGTTGAATTCCTGCCTGTTGACTAAATTACCATGAGACTGAAGTCGCTCTATACTTTGGCATCTCTATGGTGCAAAGACCCGTTATAATTTCCGTTGGAATTTAGAATATTGCTGGGGGGGGGGGAACCATAGAGTTTCGATAAGGTTTCACAAGTCTAGAAAAATTAGGCTAGAAATTGACTAGAGTGCGCTGACACTCTAGCCCACTTCTATCTATGATTCTTGCCGGCGTCTTGCTTTTTACGTCATTCCGCAGTCTGCGTGCTAGCGTCACGCCCTGCCCTCCTCGCCAGGAAAGAAGTAAACAACCGTCCATGTCGTCGGTGGGTGCGGCTTAAGCGTGCCCGAAGCCCATTGGCTCCGCCTGGACGGGCTGTGACCTGCATTTGCCTGTCCTCAAACACTGCCCCCTCCATCTTTTGAAGCCCGGATGTAAACAAAGCCTCCCCCGCCCTCTCCCGCTCCAAGGTGGGCGTACCCAAACTCTGCGTGCCGAGCCTTCTCAACCTAACTTGGGCCTGAGCCGCTTGGAAAAGAAGGAAGCGCTCTGGAGAGCGTTGGTGGCGCAACCGTCCCCAGTGCCTCCCTGACGTCCTCCTGCGTGTTTCCCCGCCAGCCATTGGAGGAGTCGGCTAAACAGATCCCACCTCCTCCGCCTACCCATTGGCTGTCGGTGCCGTGGCCGGTGAGAGGGTCCCAAACATTGTCAGTGAGGAGGAAAAGCGATACGCATCAACAGCTGCAGGGCAGGTAAGGCGCGCGCGCTCGCTGTTGGGGGGGGGGGGATAGAACGTTGAGCCCGAGCGGTGGGCGGGGCTACTGAGGGGGGGGCAGAAGCTGACAGGAATACTGAGGGGGTGGGTGGGTGGTCCACTGTATATTAGGGGAGCTGTGTTATGGCAGGGGGGATTATGGGAGTTGTAGTCCAACACGAGCTGTATTGTGGCAGGGGGATTATGGGAGTTGTAGTCCAACACGGGTGGAGGGGAACCAGGTTGTGGTATATGGGATAATGGGGAAGTGGGAGAAAGAATGGGGTGGGGTGTGTGGGAGGGTTGTGCCTATGAGGTGTGTGAGGGAGGGGGGACGGTGCAGAGATGTGGGGATATCTGGGGCAGCTGCATTTATATGGGGTGTGGGGGAGAGAAAAGGGGAAGGAAAGAGAGAGAAAGGAAGAAATGTTGGGGGGGGTTGGCAGTTGTGTGTGGTGGTGGGGAAGGGGAGATGGGAGTGAGGGGGGTAGGAGGAGGCACCTGAGGGGGGGGAACTGAAGATGACAGGAAGTGCCAGGGGTGTGGTAGTTATGAGGAGGGGCAACTGATTGGGCTGGTAGTATTGAGGAGGGGTGGAGGAGGAGAAAGTGGGAGTGGAGGGGCCATTTTGTGTGTAGGGGGGTTTATTGGGAGGTGGGGGTGGGGTGGGGAAGTGCAGAAGTGAGGCGGGGTTGGGACATCTGAAGGAAGCTGCATATATTGGGGCTTGCAGGGCAGGGGAGACAAAATGTCCTGGGGCAGAGAAGAGGGAAAAAGAGAGAGAGAGAAAAGTAGAAAGAAGTGGGTTTAGCAGCTATGGGCTATATGGGGAAGGGGAGATTGGAAGAAAGTCTTGTGTGTGTGTGAGAGAGAGAGAGAGGGGGTAGCTGGTAGCTGTAGTTGAGGGAGGAGCTGAAGTGGTTGGTGACTTAATTTATTTCTTTATTGAAGTCTTTTTTTTAAAGCTGGAAAAGGTCCCCGGGGCAGTTTACATATTTATTTATTTATTTATTTATTGAAGCCTTTTTTATTTTTTTAAAGCTGGAAAAGGCTCCCAGGGACAGCTTACAAAGACCCACAATACAACAAGTCCCTCTTGGTCCGCAGGAAAGCTTACAGTCTGGAAAACACGGCATAAAAGGAAAAGGAGTTGGTAAGGAGAAGGCGATACAGAAAACCAAATCCCAGGCGCTCTTTTTTTTAGTTTCCAAGTTCTTATAGGTATTCTTTCTGGCATGGGAAGGTGCAACAAACTCCCTGCAACTTAAAATTCAGCTACCGCATCTTTAGTTATGGTGGGTAATAAATCCACAGGTCCTGGGGATGGACCAGTCCCCCTCTCTAATGGTTGGTGGTGTGTCTATCTATGTATATATAACGTACAGTAGTCTTTCCCAACCTGATGCCCTTAAAATGTGCCGGATTACAGCCCCCATCGTCCTAGTCGGAATCCAGCACATCTGGAGGGCACCAGGCTGGGGAAAGCTGCATTATGCTATATATCCACACGGACAGATGTGTGAATGTGATAATGTTGGATGGAGGGAACGGAGAATATAGCTGATGTGGCTGTAGTCATGAGCAAGTGAGTTGAAGGTTTGGACAGAAGGGTGTTGTGCATGTAGATGTGTGATGTACACAAGTGGATAGATAGTGGGTGTGTATCCATACTCCTATTGTTTTTATTTTCAGAATATATGTGCCCGCACACGTATAATGTTCGTCTGAATTCATGCAAGTGTTCTTGTGCACCCACCCACCACACATGCACGCGCATTTGTTATTATATTTTTATTTTCTGCCTCTATACCCTGTCTTTTCAACAAATCCTTGGGACAGCATCAAAATAAAATACTTGGGGCGCCATCAAAATAAAAGCGATACAGAATAATGACAGCAAGGCTAACAGTGAAAGCCCGTGACAGTCTAAAACAAAGAAACCCCACCGAAAAAGCAGTTTGAACAGGATACGATACATGTATTGTGTATGTGTATGAGACTTGGAGGCGCATAAATTATGTGTCATCTTTAAATGGTCATCTTGCATTGCTGCTACCTTTTGGTAGAAACCGTTTCAGTTTTAGATTGCTATGTGGTTTCACTGATTCTTTTGTTCTGGGTTGAGAGGTTTCTGAGAGAATTGAAGGAGTTGACAGGTTGAGGGATGTGTTGAATAGGAAATCCTGGGGGCAGCTGGAATGTATTTGTTTGTTTGTTAAGTTTGTATCCTTCCTTGCATCCAAGGAGCCCAGGGCAGTATGCATAATCTCCACCTCCACAACAACCGTGTGAGGTAGGCTAGGCTGGGAGTCAGTGACTGGCCCAAAGTCACACAGGAAGCGTCATGGCTGAATAGGGACTGTAACCCAGACCATTGAAGTTCTAGTCCAAAACTCTAACCACTACACCACATTGGCTCTCAGTGTGCTCTCGTGGCAGCAGGGAGGTGGGAAAACACTGACTTCTAACTTGTGTTGTTGTTTATTCATTCAGTCGCTTCTGACTCTTTGTGACTTCATGGACCAGCCCACGCCAGAGCTTTCTGTCGGCTGTCGCCACCCCTAGCTCCCGCAAGGTCAAGTCTGTCACCTCCAGAATATCATCCCTCCATCTTGCCCTTGGTCCGGCCCCTCTTCCTTTTGCGTTCCACTTTCCCTAGCATCAGCCTCTTCTCCAGGGTATCCTGTCTTCTCATTATGTGGCCAAAGTACTTCCGTTTTGCCTTTAATACCATTCCCTCAAGTGAGCAGTCTGGCTTTATTTCCTGGAGTATGGACTGGTTTGATCTTCTTGCAGTCCAAGGCACTCTCAGAATTTTCCTCCAAAAGCATCTATCTTCCTTCGCTCAGCCTTCCTTATGGTCCAGCTCTCGCAGCCATAGGTTACTACGGGGAATACCATTGCTTTAACTATGCGGGCCTTTGTTGTCAGTGTGGTGTCTGGAAGGGTGTTAATTACAATGGCGGGAAGTGGTAGTGGGTGACATAGGAAAGGTTTTTCTACAGCTGCTCGCTACTCTATCTCTTCCCATAATTTGTGTGTTCAGCTTGTGGAGAAGATGGCAGGAGAAGTAGGCTGGAGTAGAATATACCGACTGCTTTGTGTTCCAGCAGGAGGTGGCATCTATCTTTGGCCTGTATGTGTTGTGCTCTTGTCTGTGGTCAGAGGTAACGCAGCTCTGCCGGCCACAAGGTTTTTTTGGGTCAGCAGAATGTTCTGTGGGCCCCCTACTGGCCAGTGTGTTGCATGTATCTGAGCAAACCTGGATTGTTTTGACCCCACCTCTTTAATTTAATGTCATATTTGAAACGTGACATTAAATTAACATAAAATCGGAGCCCAGGCTGACCTTGAAGAAAAGCCCTGGTTGCCCTCACTGAACAGGCATCCCAGCTTCAAGGCAGAGGAGGAGGGTGAAACGGACGAGAACTAGTCAGTTTCGCTGGTATCCCTTGGATGCTGTGATGGTGATGTTTAAAAAACACTAGCTGCTGTTTTGTGTATGTGTGTGTGTTTATTTATAATTGTATGTTCATGTTTTTGAAATATTATAAGCTGCCTTGTGAGGGCAGCGTGCTGAAGGCTGGTTTAAAATCTCAATAATAATAATAACAAAAACAGATATTATTCTGGCTCTGTATTATATTGATCTCTAGATTTTTTATTTATTTATTTATTTATTTATTTTTATTTATCATACTTATACCCCGCTCCTCAGCCAAAAAAGGCTCTCAGAGTGGCTTACACTTCGCAAAAAAGACAGTCCCTGCCCTCAGGCTTACAGTCTAATAAAGACATGACACACAAGGAACAGGAGTTCAGGAGGGAGGGAGGTGGGGAGGAGAGAGAGAGAGTCCAAGAGGAGCAGGCCATGATGTTTCTTCTGCCTGCTCCTGTCCCCTTGCTCTTTCTTCTTCCCCACAGGGCCAAGATAGCAGTTTGCCCTGTGGGGGTGGGGGAAGAGTCCAACAGGAGCAGGCCCCGATGTTTCCTCGGCCTGCTCCTGTCCCCTCGGTCCTTCTTCTTCCCCACAGGGCCAAGATGGCAGTTTGCCCTGTGGGGGTGGGGGAAGAGTCCAACAAGAGCAGGCCCCGATGTTTCCTCGGCCTGCTCCTGTCCCCTCGGTCCTTCTTCTAGATGCTCTTGAGAGTAGGGAGACAAAAAAGATGGCTATCAACTGGTGAATCAGGACTCACAGGGGGATTGCACAAGTGGCATTCGGAACATTTGCTTTTTAAAGAGGGAAAGGGAGGGAGAAAGCAAGGAGTGGGAGAAAAAGCTTCCTCATCTACTGAGCCACAGCCCCTCCACAGCTCTCTCTCTCATCTTGTGTTTCAACATGCAAGCATATATTTTGTGGTTTTGCTGACCAGCGTGTTCAGAGGAAGGCAACCAGGATGATCAGGGGTCTGGAAACAAAGCCCTATGAAGAGAGACTGAAACAACTGGGCATGTTTAGCGTGGAGAAGAGGAGATTGAGGGGAGACATGATAGCACTCTTCAAATACTTGGAAAGGTTGTCACACAGAGGAGGGCCAGGATCTCTTCTCGATCCTCCCAGAGTGCAGGACACGGAATAACGGGCTCAAGTTAAAGGAAGCCAGATTCCAGCTGGACATCAGGAAAAACTTCCTGACTGTTAGAGCAGTACGACAATGGAACCAGTTACCTAGGGAGGTTGTGGGCTCTGCCAGAATAGAGGCCTTCAAGAGGCAGCTGGACAACCCTCTGTCAGGGATGCTTTAGGGCGGATTCCTGCACTGAGCAGGCGGTTGGACTCAGTGGCCTTATAGGTCTGAGTGAGGAGCAGCGAAACACCCTGTACACAGAACTTTAAAAGCATTGTCTTTTGCCCACAGCAATCTACAGACCGGCCATGGCTGCTGAATCTCCCCGCCGCCCGAGTCGCTGTACTGGAGGAGTGGTGGTTCGCCCGCAGGCTGTCACGTAAGTGGCTTGGCGCTCTGATCCGTAGGCGGAATCCTCCGTAGTTGACCTGGAACTCCAAACGGAAGACGAAACATTTAAGAGTGTGTTTGCACGGCAGATGTTGACGTTTGTAGAATGCAATTCTATGGTGTCCACCCTTCATGAAGCCGCCTCCTCTCCTGACCATCAGGCACTATTGAGGGAGATGGGAGAGAAAGGAAGCAGGGCCATTCCACTATCCCTACTGAAAGGCTCAGTCCAGACAACACGCTAGTCAATGTGAAAACTCCGCTCAACGGTTGAGTTCCTAGGGGACACTCCCCACACAACATGTTCTAACTCCACCGTCATGTGACTGTGGGCTACTGTGGAGTTGAGTAAAAGTCAACCCGACATTTGATTGACAGCTCCTCTGCCCTCTCTCCTCCCCCGGTCCTCCCAATGGTATCCCATCAACCACTGCTGCAAAAAACCAATCCTGGCGGCTCTTAGAGCGGCACTCGCTCCTTTTGCTGCTCTTGCCAGAGAACTCTGTAGCCAGTGGGAATAGTCAGTGCAACACAACGGAAAACTCCATGGAGCCTGCCAAACAACATGCCACACAACGGGAACTCTCCATTGCACAGCGTGGATATTCTGCATGGAATGTTCCCCCCCCCTAAAAAACTCCACCCTTGCATGGAGCTTTCCTGCCAGACAACACATTTCTCAACAGTGATGTAAAAACTCCACTGTGGAGTTCTAAAACCACTGTTGAGAAACGTGTTGTTTGAACTGAGCCAAAGACTTAATTTCCCCCTCTTCCTTCCCTGTTCCTTTTTCCTTGTGTGCCATGTCATTTTAGATTGAAAGCTTGCAGGCAGGGACTGTATTATTATTATTATTATTATTATTATTATTATTATTATTATTATTATTATTATTATTATTTAGAATATTGATATACCGCTCCCCATTGAAAAATTTCGGAGCGGTGTACAAGGTAAAATGAAAATAAAAACAGAATAAAACAGTTGAAACAAAATTTAAAAAGAAGCAAAAATCAGAAATCCAAGGCTGCATGTTAAAGAAAGGCTTCTTGGAATAAAGATGTTTTCAGGAGGCGCCGAAAGGAGTACAAGGTTGGCGCCTGCCTGACCTCCAGAGGCAGGGAATTCCACAGGAGGGGGGCCACCACGCTGAAGGCTCTTCCCCTGGTGGATTCCAATCGGAGGATGGATCTAAGTGGAACCACCAGGAGCAGGCCCTCGGATGACCTCAGTGACCGGGCAGGTTGGTAAGGGAGAAGGCGCTCTCTCAGGTATCCTGGTCCCAAGTTGTTTAGGGCTTTGACAGTGCAGTTCCCTCAGCAGAGGAGTTACATGCTGGAAAGGGGCAGCTCCAGACAACAGCTGAGCTGCAGCATTCCCCGTCTGGGAGCCTTTTGCCTAATGAGCAGGATAAAAATACTATAAACAAATCATCTTGCCCCTAATTTACTGGTAACTTAAAAGCCACTTCAAAAATTATAAATATCATACATGGGGCAGAGGAACATATTTATTATTTACTTAAAGCAACGGTCGGCAGAAAGTAGATCTCCAGATGTTTTGGACTTCTCCATCTATTTTTTTACAGCCTATTTATCCTCTCCCACAGAATTCAGCAGACACCACTGAGATCTTCATTTGCTTAGCTCTGCCCCTTCACCTCTAACCCCTGGCCCAGGGTTCCGCTTTCAAGGGTTATGTCAGGTTTGGTAACCGGGAGTGGATTTTTGGGTGGAAGGACTGTGAGCTCCATTAAGGTCTCATACTTGAAACAAATTCCTTGGCTCAGAACTTGTTCATTCTGAGTCTACGTCTTTTGCAACCTGGTTGGTGGATCTTGGGGTCACAGGAAAAAAGCAAAATAGATCCTGCAAGCTTGAGGTCTGCCTACCCCTGCTCTAGAACATCAGTGATATTTGTATTAGAAACTAAAGTCCAGTATCAAAACTTGGACCTTCCTGTTTCTTTAAATTTGAGGCTGACTTCTTTAGCCAATTGGAAACTGTATTGGCTGTTAATGGAAATCTCTACTGAAGTTACAAATATTCCGCCCCTGTGAGAGAGCCTACTTTTAAAAGCCTGAAATTAAAAGAACTAATTTTTGGAGTACCTATTTTTCATGTACATGTATACAACAGTCCTTTCTCAATATTCTGTCCTGCTCTTAAACGTTCCAGGATTACATCATCTAGGAAAACTCCTGAAAGTAGAATCCTGGATGAAGATATGGAGATGAAGGGGCAGAGCTATGCAAATATATTTCTCATTGGCACCTGCTGCGTTCTGTGGGACAGAATAAATGGATTATTCCAGAGGATGAAGCCAAATTTTAAAATCTTTTATATTTTTATTGTTGTATGGACTACTTTAGGGACTCCACTCAAAGAGTGGGATACAAAGCTAATGAATTATTATTTAAGTGTGTAATGATCTTATCTGGGGATATAATGCTGTGTGTACCCTCAGAGGGAAGCCCTAAGTACTTGCAGTCTCCTAACGTATCTACACACAGGAATTCAGCATTGAGCTTGATTGCATCATGTGCATCATGCTGTTAATCAGAGGTGGCTGCTGTCTGCTTCAGCATGAGTGTCTTTGGTTCTTTGCTGTGTGAAGATTTCACGTATGCGACTCCTTAAAGTTGAGGATCTTGGCCTTTCATGATGCCCTTGAATTTGCCCCTCAGCTATTTATGGACACACTTTTTTTTCCCTTATTCCAGGGAACAGTCATATATGGAAAGCGTGGTTACATTTCTGCAAGACGTTGTACCGCAGGTAAGCACAAATATTTCACAACACTGGGCTGGTGTGTGGTTTTTAAAATGGACACCCTGCCTCTCTCCTTTTAACAAGGGTGCAAAGTGGAATTTTTATGCTTTTTAATAGTTTTAAATTTTGTTTTTAATATTTTTAAACCGCCCAGAGGCATTGTTAGCCTTCCCCTCCAGGAATTTATCGAAACTGGTGGCCATCAGCACATCTTATGGTAGTGAATGCCATAGTTTAACTAAATGTAATACGTAATAATAATAATATGTAAAATCAGTTGCAATTTAAAACTTACAAGAAAATCGTCATGAAGCCTGACACGATCAAAAGACAACGGAGTCTGCTGCTTTTTCAATGGTGTTGTGGTTGGTTTTTTTAAAAAACGCCTTCTGATAGCCAGCTCATCTTGGAGAGCTGATCGGATTGTAGCCAAAATAGGACTGCGGAGCAACAAGAGAAAGTGTCTGCCTGCTCGGGAGAACCCCAAGGTTGCAGAAGTATGACAGATCTTTAAACGCAGACACACACAGGCTGCAACAAAGGGGCAATTCTCCCCACCAAAAAAAACGCCAAAATAAAATTAAAAAAACAACGGCCTAATGAGGACTGAGTATGCTGACTAGCCATGGAATGTAGACCGATTGCTGAAAAAGAAAAAAAAACAGGGAAGCCAGGAGGAGAGTGGGGGGCCCTTTTCGGTGGGAATGGATGACTGAAACCCAGAACAGGAACACTCCTTTCGGGAGGAAGGATACTCGGTGCCATTTTGTAGTCGGCCCCATGTGTTGCTTTAATAGATGTCACGGTCTTGTGGGCTGTTGCTAACAGTGACGTAGTGGACACAAGGCTCACAGGGGTGCTCTTTCGTCAGCAAGGGTGCTGATGTCATCTGCCCCCCTCCCCCCTTAGACTTCCCCGATCCCCCTCTGAGCAGAGCTGCAATCCTCACAGCAGCTGGGAGGGAGATGAATTTTCCCAGCAAGGATATATTGTTCCCTGTTGTAATGTCAAGTACTTTCCGGTGTCTTGGGCCCTCGAATGCGGAATTAACACCCATTAAATTTATACAAGACCTGCTGCTGGAGGAAATGAAAACCGCTGGAATTGGTTTGTTGATGTGGTTCAACACCGTTGCCTGGATATTTGGAATCTACTGGTGTTGGGGTGGTGGTTGTAGGAATATCATGAGAAGTGGCTGCACCTCAGGATTTACCACTACATCATTGGCTGTTAATGTTTGCAAAATTGATAATTAACAGCATTTGATTGCATTATCACCTTTGGCAGGCAGTAATAATATTTTGTACCCCCTCCGCTTCCCCCCCTCTTTCTTATAGGCCTACAGCGGCACAACTCCTACAGAAGAAAAAGAGAAAATCGTATGGGTTAGATTTGAAAATGCTGACTTGAATGGTACGTGTCTCCCCACCCCACCATCTTGTTCTCTCTATTCCATCTTGTTCTCTCAGTCGTTCAGGCTGCCGTTTGTGTCCTTCAAAGCTTTAAATGCTTTATTTATTTATTTATTTATTTATTACGTTTTTATACCGCCCAATAGCCGAAGCTCTCTGGGCGGTTCGCAATAATTAAAACCATCATAAAACAACATAAAATGCTTTGTCACCTTTGTATCTTCAGAAACCCCCATCTTCCACAAGTACCCCTGCATCTATTCCATTCAACATCTAAAGCCTTGCTTTGGGCGTGGTTTCCAAATGAGGTTCGGTAGGCATCTACTAGGAGCAGGGCCTTCTTGGTCATGGCATTAATTCTGTGGAATTTCTCCCCAGAGAGGTTTGCTAGGCCCCCCCTTGGCATTTGGTTAAGACCTGACTCTTCTGGAAAGGTTTCAGCTGATACTGCCTAGGTTGTTGATGTTAAATAGAGCCAGTGTGGTGTAGTGGATAAAGTGTTTGTCTAGCAGTTGGGAGATCCGGGTTCTAGTCCCCACTCAGCCATGGAATAAGCCATGATTTTTTTCCCCTGCTGTGTCACCACACATTAACTGTATAGCTGTGAAGTGCCCAGAGAGCTTCGGCTTTTGAGCGCAATGAAAATATAATAAATGAATCAATTTCACACCTATGTTTGCAGCCAAAATGGCTGGAAATGTTCCCCCCCCTCCCACCTATGGAAGTTGAGTTTCTCTGTGATTTCTTTTTCCTCCCTGCAGAATGTCAAATTCTGCATACTTTTGCAGAATCCTGGATAACAGCAGCCCTGTATATATTGTCTTAGGGAAGGTTACACTGGGCAGCCGTTTTCCTCCTCTTCACCAGGGCTGTACTCATAGAATCATAGAATAGCAGAGTTGGAAAGGGCCTACAAGGCCATCTAGTCCAACCCCCTGCTCAATGCAGGAATCCACGCTAAAGCATCCCTGACAGATGGTTGTCCAACTGCCTCTTGAATGCCTCTAGTGTGGGAGAGCCCACAACCTCCCTAGGTAACTGATTCCACCGTCGCACTGCTCTAACAGTCAGGAAGTTTTTCCTGATGTCCATCTGGAATCTGGCGTCCTTTAACTTGAGCCCATTATTCCGTGTCCTGCACTCTGGGAGGATCGAGAATTGATCCTGGCCCTCCTCTGTGTGACAACCTTTTAAGTATTTGAAGACTGCTATCACAACACTCTTCCGCCTCCAGCCTCTGCTACCACTTTCCACGCTTGATCACGGCTCCCACCTCACTCGATTCCCTCCATAGGATCCAAGCAAACCTCCTCACAACTTTCTCTCCTCCTCAACTGCCCACAATTTTAGCTGCTTCTCTCCTGAACTTTCTAGCTTCCTTAGCAGATGTTGCCTGGATATAGCTATGCTCTTCTCATCCTTCTCTCCCATCTTCATTTACGTTTAACTATTTATTTCCCACTTTTCTAGATAGCCTCCACAAAGCAGCTTACAATATAACCAAACTAATCTACAGTTTAAATACTATTAAACCTATGTCATGAAATACCTGAAGCCTAAGATAGCAGCCTTGCGAAATGTCCCACTGGGGACCAGCAAAGGTAAAACGCAGACCATCTGCCCCGTGTGTATGTACGTATATGTGGTGTACTGTGGAGAATGTTGACATTCACTGGTAATTCTGAAGAGGCCCACAGGGAAATATTTGAAAACTCTTGAAGTTTACAGTAAATATTAAAGCCAACTGAATGCTTTCGGTAAATGTTTCTTTGACTTCCATCGCTTACGGTTAGAAGACAATTACTGACATGCCACGACTATCAGTGTTGAAAGACTAAACCTCACGATGCGAACGTTTCTTGCTGGCCTCTCTCCAGTCTTAAGAATTCCCAGTAAATGTCAACAGTCACCAGGTTCCCGATATTTACCACAATATACACATCTGCTCAGAAGTTTTCAATAGGAGGCGGGTGAAAGAGAGAGAACATGGCTAGAGCTTTTCTAAATGCATGCATGTTTTCTTTTGATGACAGTGACCATGTTGATATCCAGCAGTTGTTTGCGGCTTCTGACTGTGATTTCCGGCTTAACCTTTCAGATACATCAAGGAATGTGGAATTGCATGAGATGCACAGTACCGGCAGTGAGCCGCCTTTGCTGCTAATGATTGGCTACAGTGACGGGATACAGATATGGAGTATACCTGTGAGTACCTCTCTTGCATGAGGCTGTGCGCATTCTCCAAGATACCCTGCTGTTGGTATTCTGTATTATTTATTTGTTTACAGCATTATCATTTTTTTACTCCATACGTCAGGGCAGCTTACAAAGATGAATTCTAAGACATTCCCTGCCCTAAACCTTGAAGTTCTTTGTAATTTAATATTGTGCATTACCTCTTGTTATGCAAGCCTTCCAGGGAACATGTGTTCATGGCTGGCTGTGTAAATCTAGTTGTAGCATCACCACCCATCAACGGTTGAGAAGACCAGAGAGCGGATGAGGTGGCCCATGTGTGTTGAAGTGAGAAAAATATAGAACATGGGAAAGTATCATAGCACTAGGTTCAGGGTGCCTCTATTATGCATGGAATTCACTGCTAGGAAACCTGGGAAGTGCCACCTCCCTTAAAGAGGAACATCATCATCATCATCATTATTATTATTATTATTATTATTATTATTATTATTATTTCTTTCTAGACAGACGTGACGGGCCTTGCCAAGTCATGCTGTCTTTTACAGATTCAGGAATTTCCTGACAATTGAGCATATTTTAATTATGACTGCTTTCTGGATGGTGGTGTGGATGTATTTGCAAGCTGAATATGAGCCAACAGTGTGATATGGCTGCAAGAAAGGCAAATGCTATTTTGGGCTGCATTAATAGAAGTGTAGCTTCCAAATCGCGGGAGGTGCTGGTTCCTCTCTATTCGGCCCTGGTTAGGCCTCATCTAGAGTATTGCGTCCAGTTCTGGGCTCCACAATTCAAGAAGGAGGCAGACAAGCTGGAGTGTGTTCAGGGGAGGGCAACCAGGATGATCAGGGGTCTGGAAACAAAGCCCTGTGAAGAGAGACTGAAAGAACTGGGCCTGTTTAGCCTGGAGAAGAGAAGATTGAGGGGAGACATGACAGCACTCTTCAAATCCTTAAAAGGTTGTCACACAGAGGAGGGCCAGGATCTCTTCTCGATCCTCCCAGAGTGCAGGACACGGAATAATGGACTCAAGTTAAAGGAAGCCAGATTCCAGATGGACATCAGGAAAAACTTCCTGACTGTTAGAGCAGTACGACAATGGAACCAGTTACCTAGGGAGGTTGTGGGCTCTCCCACACTAGAGGCCTTCAAGAGGCAGCTGGACAAGCATCTGTCGGGGATGCTTTAGGGTGGATTCCTGCATTGAGCAGGGGGTTGGACTCGATGGCCTTGTAGACCCCTTCCAACTCTGCTATTCTATGATTCTATTTTGGTAGGCCCAGTTTCTGAAGGTTTTCTGTATAGTTTTTTGATGTGATGCTGGTGACTGATGTGACTAATGGAATAATTGTGACCTTTTCCTGTTGCCGTTGTTGTTATTATTGTGCACTTCTATACCGCCCAACAGCTGAAACTCTCTGGGCGGTTTAAAGCAATTCATAATTCATAATATAATAAAATACAGCATAAAAAGGCAGCATAGGATATAGCACAACAAATTAAATGTACAAAATTTAAAACAGTTTAGATGGCTAAAAACAAGTTTCAATAAAATTCTAGACCTGTTTAGACGGCTGGCATAAATGTCCCTCTCAGGTTTTCTCTCAGGTGTATCCAGTTAAAACAGCCCGGGCGGCATGCTAAGAGTTGTAGTCCAATATATTTGGAGGGCATCAGGTAGGAGAAAGCTGAGCTAAAAGGATTACGCTGGAGGTTCACTGCCAGTCAGAGCCTACGTAATTCTGGGCTAGCCTGACCTAGAATAAGGCAACTTCCTTTATGACAAGAACTTCATATTCTGAACAAGCCGGCCTGAAGAACTCCTCAAATAATTATAAATGTACCGATAAATGATTGTTTTGATCATATAAAACAAGAGGGTCTCTCGTTCTCTCTCTTTTTAAACTGCTGCCGCGAACTGTTGTTTCTGGGACTGAGCAGTAGGTGTCAGTAAGACACCGAGCTAAAAATGGGAGATCGACAGTTCTCAGGGGCGGCAGCAGAGAAGTTCTAAAGATGGGTTGGAAGAAAGGAGGAGGTAGACAGGAATGACGTTCGCAATCCTGGGTCCTGAGTTGGCATCCGAGTATAAGCAGCTAGTTTTGATCCTTTCTGCCTCCGCAGAAGTCTTCTTCCGTGACCCGTCCACGTGTGGCAGAGGGCTGTGGGGTGCACACACTCTCTTTCCACACAGGATCCCAGGCAGAGAGTTGGGCTGCATAGACTGAGAACATTCCCCCAAACTGCCCTGTAGCTACACGTTGCGAGGGGAGCTCTAGGAAGCGGCCCTACACTGAGCCGGACCATTGGTCCATCTGGCCCAGTATTGCCAGCACTGACTGGCAGCAGATCCCTGGCGTTTCAAGCGGAATTCTTTCCTAGTGGGAGAAGTCGGCAGTCTAACCTTGGTTCCTTCTGTGAGCAGAGCTGCTGCTCTACCACTGAGCTACGGCCTGTTCCTCTCTTTGGTACGCTGTCTTTTTCTTTGTTGATTGTGACTAATGTTCTTCTGGAGGAACTCCTGACAAGTTCCAAGACATCCCAGGCCTTCCCAGAAGACAGCTTGGCCCCCCTAGAAGTTTTGGCCTACATCTCCCAGCATCCTTCACTATTGACAGTGCTGGGTGGGGCCCATGGGAGCTGTAGGCCAGTACATCTGAAAAGCCCCAAGTGGCTCACTTCCTAGTATAAAAGCTACCGCTGTCGAGCAGCGAGTTCCAAAGGTCCTGCCTTAGCAACCCCTTTTCCATACCAGTGTGTGGAAACCCCTTTTCCTCCCTCTGCCCAACCCCATGTGCCACAGACTGCTTGGACCTGCAGGAAGGCTGAGTTACTTGCACAGGGGGCCCAACCTCACTGGCCCTGCCGTCGCCCCATGTGAATGGGGAGTGCTCCACACACCTCTACTGCTATGCTTTCTAAAATAATAATAATAATAATACAGATTTGACACTTAGGTCTTTGGGGAAAAAGCATGCATTTGGGTGTTTATTATCAACACCAAAAGAAAACCGACATCGTAATTGAAAACGGGAGTGAGACAGGGCTGAGCTTGAGCTTTGAGGTGGAACTTGGGAGAATTTCTGGAGCCTTGCTGATTCTCCCATCCCTGTCCACAGGCACCCAGGAGGCTGCCTTATATAGAGTCAGACCGTCGGTCCATGGAGCCCAGTATTGTTGACACTGACTGGCAGCAGGTCTCCAGTGTTTCAGGCAGTTTTTCCAGCCTTCCGTGGGGATGCCAGGCCACGAGTCAAATCTGGGACCTTCTGCCCTTGCAAAGCAGGGGATCTCTTCCACTGAGCCTCCTAACGGGTTTAGGGGCTCCCCAGGACACCCTTTGAAAGCCACCAAGCTAGAAAAGATCCCTCTCGGTTGCTTGCACACACCTCTGAACTGTATATGTCTGGCCGTCATCTTATTATCTATCTGTAACTGTGTGCTGCTTCCTTTTTAGATGTCTATATTTAGAACTTCTGCCCATTTCTCCCCCTCACTTTTTTTTTTAAAAAAAAGCCCCCAAACCTTCAGCCCATTAATACCATGTGCAAAGCCCAGCGCTAAAGCTAACTTTTATCTGTACCGTTGTGCTTTCATTCTCTGTTCAGCCGGACACCTATTCGGCACTTAATAAACTAATGTGCTCCAGGCAACCCGGTTTGTGTCTGAGTGATTATGAAGTGTTTATGACAGTTCCTAAGCTGACACCCTCCATAATGGTGTTACACGGGGCTTGGAAACACTTCCCGGCCCTTCTTTTCTGATGGTATGTCTCTCTCCAGTCTGAGTGGTTTTGCATTAAATCCCCTCAGAGTAAGATCTTTTGACTACCGAAGTGTTGCTGGCAAATGGAATATCCCATTTAGATTTGCTTCAAAGGGCTCTGGTAACGGTTGGGCACAGCACAGCACAGGAGACTTTTTTTTGGGGGGGGGGAAGTGTGCCGTGTTAATCCACGATGCGCAAAGGAGAGGAAGCTGTTTATTTCAGCTCTTTTCCTTTTTCCTTCCCTCCCCCTTCCTGGGGAAAGTGTGGGTGGGAAAGTTAAAAGGTTTTAATCAAAGGAATAAAATGTATGTGTTTGTAAAATGAATCAAAACAAGTGGTGCATGGTAAGATCTCTGGGAGCTTACCGTAATTAGAATTGGGAGCTTTCCCCCGTCCTCATCTCCTACTTGGAAGACTATGTCAAGACAAGGAAAAGAGTCTTAAGTCCCGATCAAGATGGCCATCTCTTACGAGTTTGAAATGTGTGCTTGTTGAAAATATCACTAAGAGATCTCGGAACTGGACAGCCATACGAAAAACTCATTCATGTTGATTCTTTTTCTTTAATTTTAATTAGTCGGGAAGAATCTTGCTGCCTTTCAGAGAGGCCATTTTAAAATTGAGCTGGGGTGACGCTCCCTCAAAGGGCTGAGTTGCCTGAACTTCTTTCAGCCCGAGGGCCGAATTAATTTTTTGGAGAAGCTCTCTGGAGCTTGAGGTTGAAGGCAAAGGAGGCTGGGCCAGAGGCAAACGCACAGAGGCCAAAGGTATTAAAAACACTCGCGTATTTTAGTGTAGCGCTCTGCCTGCCAATGATTGAGCCTTAGGAGTAGAATTTCAGCTTTTTAGAATGAGGGAAAACTACAAAAAAGGTGGAAACCAGCAGTCAGTTGGGTTAACAGGCTGAGGCCAGGAGAAGGGGGCGGGGCCATTTGGGGAAATTTGGGCAGGCCGGATTCGGCCCCCAGTAGAGCCGGCGCTTTCTTGACCTAAGCTCTACCTCAAATGCTGTTGGATCAGACCCAACCAACTAGTTCTGACTGTTGCAATCAGAACATGAAGGCGATGGCTTTCCATTGTTTTGACCCTATTCAGGGGTGCTAGGGGTATGGTGGAGAATGTGTGGCCCTCCAGATGATGTTGGACTGCAGCTCCCATCGGCCACATCCAGCATGACCAATGGTCAGG